>NC_138129.1:51071147-51671147 GCF_964188305.1 Podarcis bocagei
AGAACATGTTTAGTAACGGAGTGTCACTGAACTTCATACCACAGTCCTTCTTTATTTACGAGCCTGTTTATTTTTATCCTGTTTTTTCGGGCAAGTGTTGTCACCCAAAATCTGCTCACATCAATAAAACAGAGGCCAGTCCCTGACACCAGGCGTGCAGATTTAAAGGATTTTACTCTCAGGAAAGGGGAGCGGCTGGAAAATGTAGGAAAGATTCTTAAGCCCCAAAGTAGAAAGCTGTAAACGGAGATATATTTTTAAATCTGTTTCAGGCCAGGTGGCTGATATTCAGTGCGTATAAGCTAAACAAGCTATAGCTTAGGGCCCCACTCTTGGGGACCCACCAAAAATTTAAAAGTATTTCACTTTTAATATTCTTCTTCTTAACTGTATTTCAGTTCAACAATTATTTTGATAAAATACATACTTTATTATGTGCAAATGGCTTTATATACCTATTAGGTCCATACATTACCATATAGCAGACATGTCCAAAGTCTGTCTCGGGGGCTTTATCCAGCCTGCCGGTCGGTTTAACCCGCATAGCTGTCAACTTTTCCCTTTTATTGCGAGGAATTCTATTCGGAATAAGGGAAGCTATGTTAATCTGACCCCTGTGGCAGTTTATTTTCTGGGGTAAAATTTCCCAAAAAGCTCAACAACACTGGGATAAAATTGTAAAAAAAGCTCAACAATTTCAATCCTAAAAAAATGTCAAGAACTTTGGTCGGCCCTCATGCATGTTCACTTCATCAAATCTGGCCCTCTTTGAAAAAGTTTGGGAACCCCTGCTATATAGTATATATTCAACACAAAAAACAGCAACAATTTGTTGTTGACAAAGGACAGCTGGACATATAAAGGGCCCCATTACCTTCAGTAGCTTGGGGCCTCATCAAACCTAAATCTGGCCCTGCTGATTCTTCTAATGATATATATTGGAAATTTGTGTTTCTATAGCAGATTTCAAGCATGCAAATTCTCAACAATCATTACAACCCCTGTGTAAAGGAGGCCAGTATTTACTAAGGATGGTGAGTGGGATGAGGTAGTGCTCTGAGAAGTGGTGGCTGTGAAGCTATTTGGATCCCCTTTACGGACACTATATCAGCACAGAGATAATGAAACAGAAGGTTGTTCAACAACAACACTGGGATAAAATTCACTTAAAATGATAAACCTTTATTTCCCCCAAGTAAGTCACTTAAAAGTGCAGATAATAGTTTGAATAGGGAACTCTTGTCTTAAACAGCTCCATGCACACACACAAAAACACACCATGCATTTAACACACACAGAGAGAAGAATCCTTATAACTGTGGCTTCCTCCTCACAGAGCTGCAATTCCCAGCACCCTTAACAATCTGCACTTCCCGGGATTCTGTGGGTGGGTGCAGTCCCAAATTACTCAGGACCCCATTGACTATGAATATGTAATAATAAAGACACATTCAAATGAATTTTGGGAAGTGGAAAAACAAAACAAAAAAATAGCAAGCAATCTTGCTCAAATTATCCTTTTTATGCTGCCCCAGATTTTGTGTTCCTACTATCCCTCTGTGGCTCAGGCATAACAAAATATGATTGCAGGCTTCTTCTTCTTCTTCTTTTCATAAAAAAGACTTACTTTTGTTTAGATTTCCTACTTTAAATGTAGGGATATTTGGTTCTATGCTTCTGAGATGGATATATTTTAAAACTAAGATTCATGCTCACTCTTTTCTCTTAAAAATGGCTACTCTCAGAACTGATTTTGCAAACTCCTTAGCAGAATCAGGATGCAATCCCCACTCCTTTACAGCTCCAGCTGACTTGCCCCCAAAGCCATATGTCATTACTGGAATTGAGTACTGGGTTCTGTGTATTAAATCAAATGCCACATTAATTCTTTTGCTTCAGCACTCTTTCCCTGATGAGCATGTCAGAAGCAAAAAGAGTGATGTCTCTATTGATACTCCCAATTGCCTATGAGGATGTAAGATGTACATAATTCCATCCATCTTAAAAGCACAAGCCGAGAGTGAAAAACCAATTGACTTACTTGGGGGAAATAAAGGTTTATCATTTTGTGGACAAGTAACTATGAACAAGAGAGAAAGTTCCTTCATCATTCTCCACAGTCCAGAATCCAGTGTGTTAAACAGCTCTGGAAACAGCTCTGATCCTCTCTACCCCAGCAGCTATACTGTATAAGGCCACTCAGCTGACAAACAACATCCGAAAAAGATGTTTCACCTATGCACACTGGATACCCAAACATGAAAATCCATATATATTCCACCTCATTCTCATGTGCAGCATACAAATGCATTCTGATTACAGCAAGCTAAACATTTAGGTACTGCAACTCTCTGCTCAACTGATTTATATCAACAAGGTGCTATTCCAAACCGTATACTGCTTTTCAGCAGCAACAAATAAAGTTTGAAAGTGGTTTCTATCATAAAATAAGATTCTATCCAAAGCAAGCCTTAAAACTCATAAAAATCTAAAAACAACTTTAATACTTTAAATCAGCTAAAGCAACAGCAAGAGGAGGAGGAGGAGGAGGAGGAGGAGGAGGAGGAGGAGGAGGAGGAGGAGAAGAAGAAGAAGAAGAAGAAGAAGAAGAAGAAGAAGAAGAAGAAGAAGAAGAAGAAGAAGAAGAAGAAGAAGAAGGGGCTCCTCACAAATCTGTCAGATAAAAAATAAATGATAAAGCTGTTTGTGAAAGGTTGCCAAAGAAGGTTACATGCAGCCTTCCCCCAAGAGGGCATTCCACGATACTGCAGGCACATCAAAAAAAGCCCTGTTCCTATTAGATGACAATTTAGCATGCAGTCCAGTAGTAGGGACGTGGGTGGCGCTGTGGGTTAAACCACAGAGCCTAGGACTTGCTGATCAGAAAGTTGGTGGTTCGAATCCCTGCGATGAGGTGAGCTCCCGTTGCTTGGTCCCAGCTCCTGCCAACCTAGCAGTTCGAAAGCACGTCAAAGTGCAAGTAGATAAATAGGTACCACTCCGGTGGGAAGGTAAACGGCATTCCGTGCGCTGCTCTGGTTCACCAGAAGCGGCTTAGTCATGCTGTACGCCGGCTCCCTCGGCCAATAAAGCAAGATGAGCGCCGCAACCCCAAAGTCAGCCATGACTGGACCTAATGGTCAGGGGTCCCTTTACCTTTACAGTGGTACCTCGGGTTAAGTACTTAATTCATTCCAGAGGTCTGTTCTTAACCTGAAACTGTTCTTAACCTGAAGCACCACTTTAGCTAATGGGGCCTCCCACTGCCGCCGCGCCGCCGGAGCACGATTTCTGTTCTCATCCTGAAGCAAAGTTCTTAACCTGAAGCACTATTTCTGGGTTAGCGGAGTCTGTAACCTGAAGCGTATGTAACCTGAGGTACCACTGTACCTTTACCAGTAGTATGGCCACACAGGTAGATCTAAAAGCTTTAGTTTTATGAGGCTATAGTTAACAAAAGTTGCACACAGACCTTCAAATTCTTATCCTAAAACCTCCAAGGTAGCATTTAGTGACATGGCCTGAGTTTATTTATCTCTCTGTGATATCAGAGGAGCTAGGGCAGTGCATACGCAGATGACAGATTCATTAACTAGAAGTTGGTGGGGAGGTGCAGACATGGGGAAACAAATCAGGTTATGCAGTGAAAACATCCCTGTTGTGTACAGCAGGGAAAAAATGAGACTTGAAATGCAGGGGCGGGCGGGTTTGGACACAACCTCAGTGGTTTCAAACCGCTAATGTGTACATAGCTGTAGTGCAGATGAGTAATTTATTATTTGGGGTTAACACAAAATCCAAGTTGGACACAGATTTATCTCTCAAACAAGCATGAAGTTTGCTAAAAGAAAAACACACCTGGATAAAACTGAACAAAATGCTTTCAGATAACAAGATAAAGTGTAAAGCCCAAATAAGCCCCAAATAGATATTTTTCCTTTGTGTTTCTGACATGGGCAGGATAAGAATCTCACCTGCTTATCCTCCTAAATCCATCAATCCATGCCATACAGACTTTTATAGAAGGCTCTCTTTTCAGGCATCAGTCTAACACCTGCCTGGTCATATCCTCCAGAGCAGGAGAAAACAAGTTTTCTCCATCTTCCATGTGACAACCCTTTAGATATTTGAAGATGGCCATAACATCTGCTGTGTCTCCTCTTTACTAGACAAAGCATACCAAATTCCTTCAACTGCTGGCTACTCCTTCCAGTTTGGTGACATCTGCAAATCTGATGAGTGTCCCTTCAATACCTTGATCCAAGTCATTATAAAGATGTTGAACAACAATGGGGGACCTGCGGCATCCCTCTTGTCCCTTTTCTCCAGGATGACAAGGAACCATTAGCAAACACTCTTTGAGTTTGGTCAGTCAACCAGCTACAAATCCACCTATAGCAGTAGCTTCAACCAACCCACATTTTACCAGCTTCTCCACAAGAATATCTCTGGAGACTTTCTCAAAAGCTTTACTGAAATCAAGATACATGACGTATATGCATTTCCCTGATCCACCAAGCTTGTAACTCTATCAAAAGCAGAAATGATTGATTTATATACTGCTTAATAATCATTTAAAAATCTCAATGTGGTTTACATAAAATGGTATACAATATTAATTAAAAATAGCAATAAAAGCAGACTTTTAAAACAGTAGAAAACATAAAGTTATCAAAATATAAATAAAATCAAGAGGTTTTTTTAAGGTAGACTTGCCCAAACAAAAAAGTTCTTAGCAAGTGCCAAAACACTGCAAAGAAGGCATCTGCCTAATATTAATAGGCAGGGAATGCCAGAATATAAGTGCTGCTTCACTGAAAGATTGATTTCTGCTGCTTCTCTGCTCTCCCTCAGGGCAAGAAGCCCCTGTTGTAGCAGTTGGAGGGGGGAGGAACCATTACTGGGCACTAGATGGCGGCAGTTTCCAAACTGTTTCAAATTCTCTTTGGGTAGCAACAACAGCTATGAGAACATCATGGGATATATTGGTTGAGACTGCATCTGCCATTAGGTAACATCGCTACGTACACTTCTTTTTTTTACAGTTTCTTAAATACTGTTTCTAAAGTTCCTTAACAGTTGCAACAGGTAGCAGACAAGAACAAAAAAACCGCTTAAAGGTTTTATGTTCAAGCAAGTGGTATATAATGGTTATTAATTAAAATAAATTAAAAGAAATAATATTAAAAGAAATAATATTCTCCTCTGCCCCATCCCAGGAATAGCCTAGAAGAGCACTACACTGAATACATTGTCTTTGCTCCTGAGCTTTTTGAACACGAGTCTTGCATCATGTCTCCTGCATTGGCTGCCACATGATTAACTTTATTCATGTTCCTCCAGTCCATCTCAGATCTACCTAACAGCGTGTACCAACAATCTTCAACCTGCTTAGTATGGTCAAAGCAATGTCCTCGCTTTGCAAGAAGGATGAATACAGCTGCTAATGTGATTGTCAAGTGGGCCATGATTGTTGTGTGACTATAACTGCATCAATATGGCCTAATTTCCCCAGGGGCATTAAAAGAAGCTCTGCTGCTTAATCCTGCCCTTTCCTCCATTCTGACTCTGACCTTCCAAATCTGGTGGGGCCATCAGTAGATTTTAACTGATGAGTTTCTGGTGCTTCCTTTACAACGAAGCTCTTCAAATTTCCAGAGAGACCCATCCAGGGTGATGCCTAACAATTCATCATCGAATATCTCCGACAAAGTAGATGTTCATCTCACACTGCAAGGAGTCAAAGGCACCTTATTTAATTGCAGCTGAGCTTCAGATGATATAAAGGAGTTCTAGGAAGAACTGCATGAACGCAGAGAACTGACTAAACAATAGCATCTTCTGTTTTAGTGTGTGAAAAGCCAGACATGATCCATATGCACAGTCACAAAAAGATTACTCCCCCCACAAGGTTGCTCTCATTTGGTGCTGCAGCTATAGCTGGAAGCAGTTTTCTGTTATAACACTTTAGGCAGTATAAAAAAAATCCTTCCAGTAGCACCTTAAAGACCAACTAAGTTAGTTCTTGGTATGAGCTTTCGTGTGCATGCACACTTCTTCAGATGCATGCACACGAAAGCTCATACCAAGAACTAACTTAGTTGGTCTTTAAGGTGCTACTGGAAGGAATTTTTTTATTTTGACTATGGCAGACCAACACGGCTACCTATCTGTAACTTTAGGCAGTGTAGTATTTAAATAGTGCCTAGTGTGGTGGGACAGAGCTGTTGAACTGTTCTCCCTTCCTTACTCTGACAAGGTGAGACAGGGTGGTGGCATCCTTCACTGTCTGCCTGTGTTTATTTGGCAAAATTTGTGCTCCTGTTCTCATATTGACAAGACTTCCATTTTCTGAAGCCTTCTTACCTCTAACAGCTTCCTTGACTGTTCATTAACCATTGTGGCACCCTCTTGGCCTTGGTGGTCCATTTCCTGATGTGAGGCATACATTCTAGGCTTGCAGTTGAAGAAAATGGCTCTGTTGCTATTGCATCTAGTCAGGAGCTAAGCTAATATAGCTTTTATGAAAACACATTTGCTTACATGAGCTGTTTAAATTGGCCTTTTGGTCCCGTCTTCTTTTCATGGTGGGAAATACATTTTCATTGGCTTATCCAATGTAGATGACTTACTGTTGCTGTTAGATAGAGCCTGAGCAGTTAAGGCTGCTTCCTGTAATTCACTTCATTAAGTCAGAAGCAAAGTGCTTTGAAATACATTGATGCTGCACTAAAAGTCTTCTTTTTTTTACAATTGTGTCTATCACTGTGAGGAAGATATTGCTGTAGCAGAACTTGCCAAGGAATGGTGCATCTGTTTGATATAGGGAATTGGATGCTGGCCAGGAAAGTTCAGGTTGCAATCCTATTTATGCTTACCAATGAGTAAGTCCCAGTTTACTTCTGAGTAAACATGCACTATACCTTCTTAGCCCCAAATTTTCTGGGTGGCCTTGGGCATGTTTTGTGAGCTTGTTAAAATGTCTGTCTGTCAAAGTGGATGGATGGATAGAATTTTAGATTTGCAAGGCTCCATGGTGATCATCTATTAGATCGTCCTGCTCAATGCAGGATCTAAAATGCAGGATACAACAACAGCATCCCTTGAAGAATGCTATGTGACTTCTGCTTAAATAGCACCAGCATAGATGCCACTACCATCTCCCAAAGCAGTTTGGTCCAGTGTCAAACACATCCTATTTAGGAAGGTTTTCCTCTCATTTAGCCAAGATCTGCTTCTCTGCATCTTCCACCCATTGGTTCTCATGCTGCCCTCTGGGGCATCCAAGAACAAATTCCCTTCACCTTCTACCTGACAGCCCTTCAGACATTTGAAGACAGTTATCACATCCTCACTGGGGAGGGCATTCCGTAGTTGGGGTGCCACTACAGAAAAGGCCCTTTCTTCACTGCACCTCCCTCTCCCTCATTTCAACAGAACCTGTGCAGGAGAACTTCCTAGAGGATTGTGCCCAGTCTTTCCACCCCTCACAGCTGAGAATACAGTTAGGTTTTATCTATTCTCATTTCCTTTTGCTGTAGATTCAAGCTCCGCAAAGCATATAATTTTTAAAGCTTCTCTCAGACTCAAGCAGTGTTGTTGTTTTTCAGAAGGCACACTGAAAAAAAATCACTGCAAGCCAGTAAGGTTCTTCTTCTCAGAAAGTAAATGTGCAGAGTCAAAGATAGATACAAATAGACTGCCAGTTACAGTAAATTCCCATCTTGTGTGTCAATAGATCCAGCCTTGTCAGATGAGAAAATTAAAATGTTATTGATCAGGGAAACTAAGCAAAGCTTTTGAGAAACTCTCTGTTTGAAAAATGCTCCTTGTTCTGCCTTGCCAGGGCAGGTGGCTGGTTGAAGAGGCACTGGGCAAAGTGTCCTTTAGGCACCCTTTTGGTCCCCCACCCCAGAGTCAGGTGTGGTGTGGATGATGCCACTGCTGCAGGCAAGTTTTCTCAGTAGAGCAAATGCCTCTTCTGAGGCAAGTGATCTCATTCCACCACACACACAACACCCAGGCAGATCAGTGCCTTCATGTCATACTTGTGGATGTTCCAGAAGCAATTGGTTGGCCACTATTAGAAACAAGACTACATGGTGCTTTCTCTGAGCATGCAGGGCTCTTTTTTGTTCTCTTCCTCGTAAGGACTCTTAAGGGTGGGGAACCTTTTTTTGCTCTGAAAGCCACATTTATTTCTGGGGAGCATTCTGAGGGCCGCATACTAGTGGTGGTCAGGGCCAGAGGCAAGAAGTGGGCAGAGCAATGAATGGCAATTTTACCTTTGTACAAGAAGCTAAGTTATATGCGCACTCTCACACCCCTCCTTTATCCTCCATCCAGACAAGCAAGAGGTGTAATCACAGTTCAAGTTCACACTCTAGCTGGGCAAAAGCACGGGTGGGTGGGTGGGTGGGGAGGGAGTAGGACCAGTGAGGGATGTGGCCTGAGGAAATTTCTGAGGGCCAGGTGGACTGCCAGATGGAGTACACCCAGGCCTGATGTTCCTCACCTTTTAATAATAATAATAATAATAATAATAATAATAATAATAATAATAATAATAATGTATACCCCACCCTTCTGGCTGGGTTTCCCCAGCCACTCTGGGCGGCTTCCAGCAAAATATTAAAATACAATAGTCTATTAAACATTAAAAGCTTCCCTAAATAGGGTTGCCTTCAGATGTCTTCTAAAAGTCTGGTAGTTGTTTTTCTCTTTGACATCTGGTGGGAGGGAATTCCACAGGGTAGGTGCCAGTACTAAGAAGGCCCTCTGCCTGGTTCCCTGTAGCTTGGCTTCTCGCAGTGAGGGAACCGCCAGAAAGCCCTCGGTGCTGGACCTCAGTGTCCGAGCAGAACAATGGGGGTGGAGACACTCCTTCAGGTATACTGGGCCGAGACCATTTAGGGTGCTTTTCCAGTGTTTTTCTTCTGGGGGGGGGGAGTGCCGGTACTCCGTACCCTTGAGTACTCTCGGGGGGGGGGGGAACTATGTATGTTTCTTTAATAGAATAGTGGCATCCTCCCTGTGGAACACTCTCCCTTCAGATGTCAAGGAGATAAGAATTACATAACTTTTAGAAGACATCTGAAGGCAGCCCTGTATTGGGAAGTTTTTAATGTTTGATGCTTTATTATGTTTTGATATATGCTGTAATATATCAGGGTGGCTGGGGAAACCCAGCCAGATGGGCGGGGTATAATAATAATAATAATAATAATAATAATAATAATAATAATAATAATAATAAATGGACATCAGAGACTGGTTGAATGGCGCACACACACACACATATTCATGCATGCATGTGAATTATCTCATTTGTGAATGACTAGAACACAACCTCCAAGGGTGGAGTCACATGCCTTTACAATCCATTGATCCCAGTTCATAAATTAAATAAAGGAAGTGTGGTTGCCAATGGGATGAGAAACCCTAACCACAGGACACAACAGAGGCAACAGGTCAGCTTTGCCTCACAGGATGTACCTTTGTATTGCCACATTTGATTTCTGCTCACTTGCTGGGATAAGCTCTTATTTGCTTGGTTTCTTCGGTGGTTCACGGTAATTAACTCACAGCCATGCACCCTGGGATGGTATTGAAGCACCAGGGCAATCTAAAAAGTCCCATCTTCTAAATAATTACTGGTTCCCAGCAGAGAAAGTTGCTGATGCACTTTTAGAGAACTGGGTAATTAAACATGGCATGTGATCATCTAAATTAGGAACAGGAAATGTGCTTCCAGCTATATAGTTCAACTATCTAGCATATATTCCATTGGTGTCAGATCTGTTGCTAAATTTCCAGTAGATTTCTAACTGCAATAAACATGAAAAGGCTTGACTATAAGCTGCATTCTGACATTTCCCCTTCTTCAAGCTAAACAGTTTTGATAGTTTTGTTTTCAGATTCCATCCATAGCCCTGGTCTTTCCATTTCAATTGTTAACAAACAAAGGAGTTCATTCTTTCCTTTCTTTTGAATTTCCTTTCTGTTTTGGTTCGTTCTTTTACTTTGCTTCATGTTGCATTACTATGATACCATTTTACAACACAAGCCCATGCAGAACTACTTGGAATTAAGCCCCATTGAGTTCAATGGGGCATACTTCAAGGTAAGTAAAAGCAGGGTGTAAGATGTTCCTGCTAAACATCAGGGAAATCTTTCTGACAGTAAGAGCTGTTCAACAGTGGAACAGTCTCCCTTAGGAAGTTGTGCTTTTAAAGCAGAGGTTGGGTGGCCACCTGTCATGGATGCTTTAGCTAAGATTCCTGCATTGCAGGGGGTTGGACTAGATGGCCTTTGGGGTCCCATCTAATTCTACAGTTCTATGTTTCTATGATTTTATGACTTGATTGTTAAAAAAAATATTCATAGAGCTTTACAAATAAGATAAACAAATAAGGCTAAATAAAATTACAAATGTCTAGTTTGACCCCCACCTAATCTAAGGTTAAATTGTTATAATTTAAATTTCGGCATATTTCTTTTCTTCCTCTAGCTTAATTTATTTTGTCTTTTGTAAATACACCATATTACACAATATATTAGATTACAACCCCATCTAGGCAAGACCTATTTTTCTTAGGCTTATATCTTTTAGGTGTTCAATACATTATGAATATTGGTATTAAACACATCAGTTTCAACTGAGTTATCTTTAAAGAATTATGCTGAGTGCATCAGACTCCTTCATGTATTGCTTTGTACCCATATATCTGGTTGGTCTAGTACGCATATTAAACAAGGATTTCCCTGACATATTACCATTTCCTAATTATGTTGGAGTAAGACTTGGAACTTGCCTTATCAATCACAAACTGAGTAATACACCATATTACACAGTGTCTGGTGATCTTCTGAAGAGTCTTGCATACTTGAACATTTTCTTAGTGTATATTAATATGCAACTCCCAACCCAATCAAAGAAATTGGATTGAATGGAGCATTTTTTACCCCCACAATTTACAGACGATTTGCCCTTTAAGGATCTGAGTTCAATACAAGGAGGCAGAGCCTGGAAGAAGTAGTCTGGGGCAGGGGTTCAGAAAGAGGCTTTGTCAGATCAGGCTTCAGGACCATGGATAGCTGTATTGGAGCTATCCAGTGTCCTGCAACTCCCGACTCAGCTTGCCTTGTGGCATCTGGCATCCAACCAGAATACACCACTTTTCTTATGTTCTTATTGACTCACTAGGGTTCAAACTATCGCCTTATTTTCTGTGATTCTTTCCTTCACATTTTAAAGCTAAAGTAGCCTGTGGCGGGCCAAGTCTCCTCTTTCAGAGGACAGAGCTGGGATGGAGGAGAAAGTTGATGGAGGGAAAGACAGGAGAAAAATAGAAGAGGAGGAAGGAAAAAAGGAGAAAGACAATCATATGTGCTGAAAACAAATTAAGCACATCTCTTGGTGTAGGTGGGTGTAAGTGGTGGGCATTGGCTATGAAAAAGATAGAGCCTAATGCAATAGAAGGACAGGATTGTTGTCAATGATTATGGTGAAGGTGGGAATGAGAAGAATGAGAACAACTGTAGCAGCAGCAGCCGCTGCAGATCCAGGATCACTGGAGGATTTCAGTGCTGGCAAAAAGCAAGTAAGGTTAGTTGAAAATAAATGTCATCCTAAGGCAAATGCCAGGAAGATTAATAGGAGGAGTCTAGGGGCTCCTGGCTTATAATTCTAATTCTAATTCTAATTCTAATTTCTGACTCATCAAGATGCTGCAATATAAATACATCAGTGGTTTATTTATTACCTATTCTGACTTAAGCAGATAGGTGGGTACTGACAAATGACTTATAATAAAACGGAAACATTTCTCTCCACAGTTAACTAATTTGCGCTTGCAATGCTCTTGCACATAATCAAGCCATACTTTGCATGTTATTCTGCAATCGGACCTTGGAACCCTGTGGATGAGTTGCATAAGGTTGCTCTTTTTTCACATTTATCCTGGTCTTGGCATGTGTGCCATGTTCATTTGCCGCAAGAAGATGCTGTTGTTTTGCTTGCTGCTGATCAATGCTTTGGGGTCCCTTGAGACATCCTCTTTACTGTGCAGTCATGATGATTTATGCACCTGATGGTGTCAGGGATGTTATACAGCATTCTGCTTTCAATACTGCCTGCAAAGGTTTTGGGGTGAACATACTGCTTCATTGCCAATCACTGCATGTCCCATAAGGTCCTGCTAAAATTCTACAGCTTTTTTTTAACTAAAAATGTGCCAGGATTTTCTTGTCCCACATTGGTTGCACCACAGTGCAGGGGTGCCCCTCCAGATGACATGATATGCTGGGCTTTCCTCCTAATGGAAATAGCAGTTTCAGACGAGCAATTGTAGTTTGGACTGCAGCTGCAATTCTGATAATTAGCAACAACCACCCCCAAAACATTGTGTGCATTTTTACAAAGAGCTGTTCATGGTGAATGCAGACACATTTAATGACCCAGAGTTTAACTGGGTGCAGGGAATTGCCCTTTCTCTGCTAATTTCTGCCTTTGCCATCAGCTACTTGGGGTGGGTGAGAGGTGTTCACCGTTTTCTCGTCCATTCTTCTTTCCTAGCTGCACTTCTATATGAGGGAAGCAGCCTGCCTAGGTAAGTTAAGAAGGAAGGGACCCTCTCTGCTACTTGTTGGTAGTGGGGCACTAAGTTTGCATTGTTTGTTGCAACAATGACAGTAAAGCACAGAAAATGCATGTGCTTTTGGACTACGCAGTTCATGTTCTCCCTTGAGATTTGCTGGCCACACCAGATACTGTAACCACGCCATCCAAATTAGTAGCACTCTGAAAAATCCTGAATTCATGAATATTTTGCAAGGAAGAAGTCCTGTAGGGAGACCATTGTTTCCCTCACTTCTCTGAGAATAGTATTTCAGGAGGATGTCTTGGAAACATTTGTTTCCCCAGCAAAAGGAGGGGTGATGGGTGCAGTGGTGATACTGCTCGATCAAAGCACCCTTTTAGAATGGAGATTGAAAGAGGTGGGTTAGTGGAACCTATCCTGCTCTCTAAGTCCCAGAACTCTAACAGAACTCCAAGGGATCAAAACACGGCCAGAGTGGCCATGTGTCCCTACTTTAGAAACAACACCTCTCTCTTTGAAGGGCTCTGTCCAACTGCATGAGAAAGAGGCATCAGATGGGAGAGCTTCAGGGGCCTTGAAGTTGCCCATCAGACGTCAGCACCTGGACAGCAAACACACATCAAAAGCCCCCTGGTCCCAGTCTTTCCCACTATGGCGAGATGCAGTGCATTTCCAGTTAGATTCTAGTGTTTGTTTCTGAATTTGAATCTCTATGTATAAATTAACATGTGCTCAGAACTCATGTGCCCCATTTTGTCCTCATTGGCTGTTCATAACTAATGTTGAACCAATGCAGCAGAAATGGGGGAAGGGTGCCATCATCTTGCCCTTCACATTAGGCAGCAAAATGTCTTAGCCTAGCCCTGCTTTGTTGTACCTCTGCAGAAGGCCTCAGATATAGCTCTGGACATCTCCAGTTAAAAGAATTGGGTAGACAGTGATGTAAAATCCCTCCGTTTGAGATCCAAGGAAGCCATTTCTGGAGTAGACATCTATGGGCTAGAACCTGGTATAAGGTAGATTTCTGTGCGTCTAACCATGTGCTGGTCTCAGTAGAGGAGGCATAGGCAAACTCGGCCCTCCAGATATTTTGGGACTACAACTCCCATCATCCCTAGCTAACAGGACCAGTGGTCAGGGATGATGGGAATTGTGGTCTCAAAACATCTGGAGGGCCAAGTTTGCCTATGCCTGCAGTAGAAAATTTGTCTTTTACTGGTTGGTTCTCGAAGCTACAAACATGAATCTGATCAAACTGCAGGAGGCAGTGGAAGACAGGAGTGCCTGGCGTGCTCTGGTCCATGGGGTCACGAAGAGTCGGACATGACTAAACGACCAAACAACAACAACAACTGGTTGGATAGGACTAGAAGGCTGAGATTCTCTTTCCAGGTACAGAGTTCTCAAGCTTTAGCTATGGTGGTGTAACCCACTGCTTATGCCAACTCAGCTACTCTGCATCAATTAGTGTGATCTAACCACTGTTGCCTCTGAGGAGACCATGTACTTCTAGTTTATATTCTACCCACTCCTTTCCAAAGGCCTAAAGGTGCACATACGGACATAACACTGGTGATCCACTGTAATGTAATGGATAGGGTGTCAGAGTAGGAACTGGGAAACCAGTGTTCAAAGCCCTACTCAGTCAGTTCAGTGGGTGACCTTGGGCCAGTCACTGTCTCTCAGCCTAACCTACCTCACAGGGTTGTTGTGATGGCAAATGTTTGCCACCTTAAACTTCTTGGAGGACCCTTTGAGATATAATGGTAACGATAACAAGTGATAATAAATTGGTAAATTCATAGAAAGGGATAATGAAAGCCACAGGACTTCAACGTCTTGTAAATCCACCAACATTACATTAAAAATAAAGCAATCTTAAAAATGACGTGCGATTAAATTCCACATGCAATAAATCTTTCAAAGCCCCCAGACTGCTGTCATCCTCGTCCTCCTCCTGTTTTGCTATGTTATGGATACGAGCCTTGTCTGTGGTATCGGGGATCATCATAGCAAGTCTCACATCAGTAAAAGAGATTGAAAGGGGCTGAGAAGATGTTAAATAGAGAGGCAGGAGAGAGGGGTGTGATCAGCTCTCGTTGAGAACCTAACAAGGCAGGAGGGAGAAGAGGGACTCGCAACACCACAGTGCAGCCGTGACATGAAAGAGAGGCTGTGAAGAGGAGGCAAAAGACAAGGATCTCCTTATTCTTTCAAGCACCATGAAAATAACTATCCAAATCATGTGCATCTTTCTGTTGATAACCTTGTATGAGTGTGCAGTAATCACAGGGGTAAGTTGTTCTTTTCTTTCTACTTCGCTCGTCTGATTCTAATTGTGGCAGAAGGTCTGGCTGGGATGTGTGGGAACTTGTGCCCCATTTGCTAGGAAGATGGGAGCATGATTTTGGCAAGTGTGGGGCAGAAGCAAACTAGAAGCCTGTTCTCCAGAGCAAAGGTCTTCTTGGCAGAAGCCCCAAATCTGCATTTTAAAAACTAGAATTGCTATCATTTAAGGTCACGGCAATACTTACAGTAGCAATTAGAAAGCTGTGTTACTTTCTATTGTCAGCTGATATAAGTGGCGATGCTTAATTCAGATTTGGGCTCCACTACTTAGGTCTAACCACTGCATTGGTAAAGTTGATGGGGCAAGCCTGACTGAAAGAAGTGAACTGTGATTTGCATGTTAATATGTTTAGAGCCAGGGTGGAAGAAATGAAGGGATGGCTTTCATTTTTTAATATGACAGTAAAATTGTTACTTTACCCTTTATTAAGGACATACATTCATTTAATGCAACTTCAGGATTGAAAAGGGGGGAGAAAACAAATCTCACCCTGCAAAATGACAACAAAAGAAATCAAACATCAAAAGAAATGGACAAGAGTTACACAATATATTTTAATTATTTAAGGCTTGCTGTATTTTCAGCTTCACAAAGCTCCAGGTCCTGGAATCATGGAACTGGGTGCAAATATTGAAGTTTTTTTTTTGGGGGGGGGGGGTTGAAAAATATTTGTGATCACAGAGGAGGGTAGGGAATTAAAATGTGACCCTAACCCATTTACGTAATGGTTCAAGAGTTTAGTGTGCAAGCTAAATGTATGTCAAATTATTTTTCATCTTAATTTTTAAAAACAACAATGCTGAATTTGACTAGCAATACTGAATAGTAAGAATTGCTTTTTTTTGTCTGTGATGCAGAGTAGTTCTCTAAATGTTCACTATAAACACAACCTTAATTATTGAAATGCTTTTCTTCCTTGAGAGTGGGTGGAATCACACTAAATCAATTCAGAGCAAACCTATCAAAGTTAATGGAACGAAGTTATGTCCATTACTTTCAGTAGGTCTGCTTGAAGTAGAACTAACATTGGATACATAGTTTTTGCCACTCAATATTACTGATTCTGTCAAAATTGTTTATTTCCAATATAGAATTACCTACACAAAATGATGAGAAAACTCCCCCCCCCACATGCTGCTGTTTCACAACTTAAAGTAGCTTTGAAATGCCTATTATTACCAGAGCTGGTGCAAAATTTATATTTAAAGTATATTTTAACACCTAATTAATACCTCCATGTGTTAATTAAGGCCTTTATAGAAGATTGCAGCAGTTTATTCTGTGTTTAGAAAAATGGCAAAGGTAGCCCCAGAGATGTTTCATAAGTCTCAGTATTGCATGTTACACCACTCATGTGAGAAGAGCATTTGCGTGAGCAGCTATTTCCACACAGCAGCTGATTTCTACATCAGCTCTAAGGTGAAATTCTGTTTGTGGTTGGAGAAGGTCTGTAGGTCAATGGTAGATTGTCTGCTTTGCCCGCAAAGGGTTGCAGGTTCAATCCCCAGCATCTCCAGGTACGGCTTGGGAGAAATCTCTGCCTGCAATCCCAGAGAGCAGATGCCAGCCAGTGTTGGGAATACTAAGCTAGATAGAGCAATGATCTGATGCAATATAAGGCAGCTTCCTATGAAGCTGCTGGGAAATCTCTTTAGATCTGAAGGCTGCTTAAGTGTTTAGAAAGCCGCTGTTATATATATAAAGATGGCATAGAGGCGGCAGAAAAGCCAGCTGATAAAACAGCAACAAAGCATTAATAGGGTGGCTTTCGAAGGCTCAAGGCAGCTTCTGCTAAAATTGATGTAAAAGCACAGCATGGAAACTAGGCAGGGTAAGCACCCAAGCATTTCAATGCATATATAAGTGAAAATAGTGTATAAAAGCACCATATTATGGGAAATTGCTTTGCAAAAATGTCTAACTATCAGTGGGATTCACCTAAGGAGTCCCATCAGCTGATGCAAGGACTTCCACTTCTTCAATGGACAAAAATATTACGTGGTTTGGAGTAGCCTGTTCTTTTGAGGAAAAAACAGTATTCTTCTGTGAAAAATAAAGTTGCTTCCAATGATACAGAGCACTTATTTAGATGTGGCATGGAATTTTTGTGATATAAATGCTTTTAAATAACTTCATAAATGCTTCCAGTTACAGGTAGGTAGCCGTGTTGGTCTGCCATAGTCAAAATAAAAAAATTCCTTCCAGTAGCACCTTAAAGACCAACTAAGTTAGTTCTTGGTATGAGCTTTCGTGTGCATGCACACTTCTTCAGATACGTATCTGAAGAAGTGTGCATGCACACGAAAGCTCATACCAAGAACTAAGTTGGTCTTTAAGGTGCTACTGGAAGGAATTTTTTTATTTTTTCATAAATGCTATTCTATATAGGTCTAAAACAAGCAGAATTCAGATTAATTCAAAGTCAAGTGTTAAGTACCACTGTTTCGTCAACACTCCATCACAGTCGTCTTCCCCAGCCCCCCGTCTCAAACAAGGATGAAACTGTCAAACTTCATATTCTAATAACTGGGTTGTGGTAGTTTCATTATTGATGGGTTACTTCCTGTTCCTTAAATAATTCTGATGGCTTCAACGTGATGTCTTATGAATAAGCTTGGCAGAACTTGATTTTTATTTGTGTGGCATTTCCTTGAATAAGACTGATACTTATTTTCCTCATCTTTACTTAATTTAAACTATTTGAATTTTAACAGATGCAGGAAATTGCATTATTACGTATTTGTCCTGACTTTTATCTATTTAAATTGTCACAGCTGTGTGAGTGAGTCAGATGGTTTTTGAATGACAGTGGAAGTAGATGTTTTAAAAAGATCAACCCACTTTAGGGCTACATCTATAAACCAATAACCATTTTTTAAAAAAATTATGCAAGGTTATAGCTAGAAGGGATCTTATGACATATTATCCAATGGCGTGCTCAATGGCAGGATCCATTATGTCCACCCCACCTTTCAGAGGGTGGAATCCAATGTAGCACTGAGTCTCTCCTCCACTCCTTTTCCACATGCCCCCTAGAGCTTTTCTAGATGTTTCCCCAACCCTCTGGGGAAGTATATGGCAGACACTGGGGGGGGGGGGGAGAGGGAGTTCTCATTACACAACAGAAACCGTTGTGCCAATGGGATACCAAATACAGTCCAGTGAAACCAATTCATCAGATTTTCACGCTCCAAAAGAAAAGAAAAACGAGTAGTAGTCAGGTGGGATTGCAGAGCGGAGAGAAAAATATTAGTAAGAGCTGCACCAAAGGCAAATTAGAGATGAGCTTGCAGTATCTTCAAATCTGGGAGAGTTGTGTACCTTATGGGATACCTGCCAAAGTCTTCAAAGTGTGCGGAATTGAACTTACACAACTTCACAAGCTCATTGAAAAAATTGGGGGGGGGGGGAGAGATCCCAGCAGACTTTAGGGATGCCAAAATTATCAATCGCTTTTAAAAAGGTGATAAAACAGATTGCAGAAACTATCGAGACATCTCTTTATTAGCTGCGGTCGGCAAAATTCTTAGCAAACTGTCTCTTAACAATATCTAAGGCTACTCTTCCTGAATCCCAAAATGGTTTTAGACCTTCTAGGGGGACAGTGGATATGATTTTCACCACTCGATTGCTTCAAGAAAAATGCAGAGAGCAAAACCAACCCCTGTATATGGCATTTATTGACCTGACTAAGGCCTTTGACACTGTAAATCATAATGCCCTGTGGACTATCCTTCTGAAAATCAGCTGCCCAGATAAATTTGTGAGCATCCTTCAGCTCCTCCATGTTAATATGACAGCAACAATCCTAGCCGCTTTCTGGATGTTCCCACAATGCCACAGAGAGATGCTACATGCTGGGGAAAATAGAAACAATGAGCAGCTCACAGGCACCCACCACAGATTGCTGCAATGCTGTTGCCTTCAGGAGAGGAGCTGCTGGAGAAGGCACACTGCGAGGCACTTTATCAGAAAGTCCCTTACACTTGGTGCCAGCCTTGTCTAAATGTTTCTACTGCTTACACAAAAACCTGTGCCCCTATAATCACCACCAACATGGCTACTCTTCCTACTCTGCAATGTCTCCGAGACATAATGGTTTTCTTTCTATCCTAAAAAGCTCTTCACCAGAGATGGGCACCTTTAAATTTCCTAGATACAATTGCACCTCCAGACAAGTCAGTTTGCTGCCAGGAATAGTAGTTTCCTCCATGTTGCTAATTCATACTACTGTGGTGCATCTTCTAGGCCTGTGAAAGGGACCTCCAGTGTGGAGTTGGGACATGCTGCGCCATCAGCTTGTGGCTCCGGGGGCTCCGGATGTGCACGCCATTAGGACAAGAGGGAGATGAATGCCACCCCATCAGTCATAAGGTATTTGCAAGTGGCCATGGCCCACAAACCAACATCCTTTGATTTTAATGTTCTTAATGACAGCTGGTGCACTTTTTTTTTTTGAAACAGAGTTGGTCAGATGGAGGGGAGCACATTTGGACAGGGTGCTGCCATGCCTGAAGGGGTGTGGAATGTCTCTGAGCAGTGGTTGGCTTGTCTGTCTGCTTGTCTTCAGGCAGGGAGGCGAGGACAGAGTGGAGACAGAATAGGGACAGAAGGAGAGGGACATGATACATCTGATGTGGTTGCTTTCTGTCTGATCTTTGTACATGTCTGCTGGCTAGTATTAGAGTCCAACTTGTAGTATTTGTAGATGTCTATTTGTACTCATATTTGCAGTTTAGTCCAGTGAATAGCTTTTGGGATGCAATAGTTAATTGCTTCCACCCCTTGAACCAGATCTGGCTGTGGACCTGGGAGTTATAGCAAAAACACAAAGTAGATTCCACAAGTCTGCCCAGCTCTGTTCTAAAGCATTTACCTTGGGTTTCACTGATAGCATATTATTAACATTCTTCATTTTTTGTTTTCTCTGAAAGGTCCCTTTCTTTGGAAAACGGCAACATCATACCTGTCCATGTTTGCCAAACTTCATATGCTCCAAATTCATTGATGGTCGATACCGATGTTCAATAGACTTCAAGAGCATGGACTTTTAATGGAAAGGAAAGCTGCATAGTCCTTCCTAATCTGCAGTGCATATTAAACACATCCTTATGTCTTTGACATCCTATGAGAACAATTTAGTGTCCATTCACACAAGCATTGTCTATTGACATTAATGGAGTCAGTGATTCATCAACACCCAAGAATTGTGCTCACAAATGAATCAGGGGAGATTTTATAATATAATTGATTAATTGAAATAAGTTTGGGGAATTGCTGTTTGCACTCCATCCTAAAAAGGCTGTTGATCGGTTGTGCTTGTCTAGAGCAGACTCTCCAACCCTACACATGTTTCAGACTACATCCCCCAAGAGCCTCAGCCACTGGTTTTTAAAGGTTTTCACATGCCACCCTGAGTGTGTGTGTGTGTGTGTGTGTGTGTGTGTGTGTGTGTGTGAAAAAATCAAATCAGGATTGCAATATGGGAGGTTCGAACCTTTCCCCCTATAGATTTCCCCCAATAAAATCCCCTTTGCAACTGCCAGCTGCCCTGTAGGACAAAACCTGTTGTATGTTCCCCTAGTACTGAGATCTTGGTTATATTTCTTCCTCCTCATCTTTTTCTTAAAAAAATAATAATATTTATTAGTAGTTTCAAAGTTATAAAGAAAAAAGAAAAATTAAAGACAACACTGTAATACATAGAAAGAAAAAAAGTGAAAACAACAATACAGCAAAAAATAAAAATAAAAATGGAAAACACAAGAAAAAAGAAAACAACATAGATCCCAAATTACATATCTATAACTTCCATTTGCTTGTTTCATTGACCTCCTCACACCTCCCTTTTTGTATTCTAGTTTAATTAATTATTTCAGCAAATTCTTTCCATCTTTCTCAATTTTTGTTAAAAAATGTATCTTGACAGTTTAACTTTATAATTAGCTCAGCAAATCCTTACCATCTTTCCCCATATTCTGTTATTCAAGTTGCCTTAATTTATTTAACCTTATCTTACCCTAAAATACCTTAAAGCTTAAATCTTAGTTTTCAAATATACATAACTCCTGATATCATTTCTGCTAGAGTCATATAGTTTCATTCCAACATTTTCCCTAATATTCATTAATTTTTAGCCAATTCCCTAAATAAAAAGTTTCCTTTATAAATTTTCTTCCAATCTTCATCCAACGTCTCATCTTCCTGGTCTCGGATCGTGTCACTCCTTACTGTACAATCCATCTAGTCCATCAACCTTGAAGCCTTATGTCCGAGGCCCTTAAGTCTCTTCCATGTCCCTTCTGCATTTCTTCTTCTTCTTGTTTATACTTGCCCTTTTCCTTGTCTTTTGTTGGTCTCTTTCTTAATTCCTTTCCTTTCTTATTGAGGAGTAGTTCTCTGGGGGGTTCCAACCCAGAGCTGTCTCCATCTCCCTTCATCAAACCCACCCATTCCCCAAAGTCCCACTCCCCACAGTCCTCGATAAAATCCAAAAAATATTTAAAAACATATTTCAAGGTCTCTCCAAAGTTAGGAACATCCTCAACACCAGATTCCCCCTGGCCCATTCCAACTTCAATCTTCAATAACAGTGGCTTATGCTCCTGTAGGGCCTCGGGTCTCTCCATTTGTATTATTTGAGGTGCAACCGCATCCTCCTCCATTATCTTCTGTTCTTGCCCAGTCAGTACTAATTCATGAGTTGGTCCCTGAATATCAATGTTCCCTGTTTGTCCACAGTTATTAACCACAACAGTCAAATCCATTTTTTCATTCATCAAGTCCATCTTCTCATGCATCTGTTCCAACAGGGCACTTGTCTTGCATAAAGCAAGCACCCAATCTTCCTCCCAGCTCATCTTTAGGCAAGGTCAGAAAAGACTGTTCCCACGGTCTTAATCTCACAGCTGTTGAGTCCTCAAGTATACTGCTGCAACAATTTAACAAGCTCCCTCTAGAGGAGACAATTTCTATTTGTATCCATTTTTTTTTTAAGGCAAGTCCAACAAAGGAAAATTACTTTCGTTTTTCAGATATTTTCCGGATATTTTGTTCCTTTAAGATGCAAAAGGCAACATTGGAATCAGCTTGTTTCTCTTCTTTAACTATCTGTCAAAATGTTCCATTCACAGTCAATGAACCTACAATTTCTGTCTCTGACACCCCGTTCCCAGGTTAGAGACGGTGGAAACTCATCCTTCTTGCTCCCTCTCCTGCAAGGGTTAAACAACCCCCCCCCCCTTTTCTCCTGCTTCCAAGGGGGTTTCAGTATTTCTGAATGAAGGAAATTTAGACTTTTTTGACAGCTTTCCAGGCTTTAGCTTACGAAGTTTTTGCTTTAGTCTATATACAAAAAGCGGACTTCCTGTTTTGAACCTTCCCACTTCGATGCCAAATTAAGATATTTCTTGATCCAATTTTCCGTTTCTACTCACGGGTACTTGTTTTAAATCCAATTGTCCACATCCAATGGCTGTGCGGCTTCGCTCCATGAAAGTAGCAATCAGTTCGCAGCACCGCGCCGCTCACCCCGCTTCAATCCGGTGCCTGAAAAAGGGGTTCCCGGTGAGTAGGGGGGGCGCTTCTGGTGAACCCCACGTTCCCAGGCTTCCTCCACCTGGGATTTCTAGCGGGTCCCCGCCTTCGCCGCGGTGGGAAGACCCAGTTTTCACGGAGCTAGTTCCTCTAGTTGGAGGAACTCCGCCATTCACCGATGGCACTGACGCGGAAGTCCCCGATGGTGCTGACCCAGAAGTCCTTCTTCCTCCTCATCATCCATGACTGCTATTAAACCTTTAAAGTTCAAAGTCCCATCTAGTTTGGCTGTGCCCTGATTTTCATTATTAAAGCCTGAATAAGTATTATAAGTTTTTTTGCCACTGGGTGAGTTCTGCAGTTGACATGCACCCCTCTACTGACACACACACAGAGGGAGAGGGAAAGGGGGAGAGAGAGAGTGCTGTATTCTTCCAGTACCAGTTTCCAGACTTCCATATGCTCTGGACAGACTTTTACTTCTTCCCTTAAACACTCTTCCACCTCCACCCCCAGGAACTCAGCCAGTGGAATTGTTTTTCCTGTTTATGTAGATTCCACCTCACAGATTATTTAAAAAAATATTAAAATAAGAAGCCAATTCTTAAAATAAATAAATAAAAACCTTGAAACATTCCTTGGGGGGATGGCTGGAGGGAAAGAGAAAGGCAAGTGATATGATTGCCACAAGGACTGACCACATCTGCATTCCACACAGCTAGTTCTCACTGGAATCAAGAGGAAAGCCTTGCTTTTTATCTTGACTCAATCTCAATTTGACAATGTGTACAACTATTGAAAAATGGGCTGAGCGTGAATTCCTAGCAGGCTCACTGCTGAAGATGTGTATATCCGAATTGCAGCCTGAAGTACATTGCTTTGACTGTGGATTGAAGCCCAGAATTACGGGGCCTGAATATGCCATATAATATGGAATGTTTCTCTGTAATGTGTACATTTGTTTTTTTAACCATCAGGTGTGCTGTATTGTACTTTGAATTATTTTCCTGCAGTCGTTCATAATATTATATATGTATGGAACTTCTGTCTCGTTGTGAAATTGTGGTGTTATTTTGGGAACTCTTTGGTTGGAGGCAGAAGTTCAAAGCCTTTTCATGGATGCTTGAAAAAGAGGCCACGTCTCATGACATGGACAATCCTCCTACTTTTGCCACTGATAAATAGGTTTCACTGTCTTTGTACAGCTTCAGAAACCTGTTTCACCAATAGGACAAAAAGAAAATTTTGCGAATGCACTATGGGAAGAAGACCCTGCAGGATCAGGTCAAATGATCTAGTCCAACATCCTGTTCTCTCAATGGCCAACCAGATGCTTGCATTGAGCACTTTTCCCACCTGCAATTCTGAGCAACAGGTATTTGGAGGCATGGGGTGTCTGTCAGTGGCAGTAGAATATGACCATCATGGCTAGTAGCCATGGGTAGCCTTGTCCTCTATGAATTTGTCTACTGCTGTGCTGGTTGGCCCTGCTATCAGCCCTGTCTGCAATATGGGGCTGAGATTGAACTGGTCTTTTACACAGAAGTCTAAGGAGCAGGTAAACGGCCCATGTGCCTATGTTTGTGGCTTATAGATATCCCTGTTGTCTATCCCTCTGGCAAGTCTGGGTTCACGTTCCACCTTGTCCTTGGGCAAGTCTCCATTTTTTCACTTGGCTCCCCATCTGTAAAATGTGAATAATAGTGGTGTTCTTCACGTTATCATTTTGAATGTGACAACTTTGCACATTTAAAATATCATGCAATGAACCCCCCTCCATGTGCCAGACAATGAGAGGTTTGTGCAAGAGGCGATGGCCTGCTAAATGAATTCATACTTGCCACGTACAACATCCTAAAAAGGTTGCTTTGTAGAAAAGGTGACCTACAGCACCAGAGCTCTTGTTTCATTCTTTGTTTATTCGCTAAGATAAAGTTGGTAACGAATGTGTTTTGACTCATTTAAGTACTTCAGTGTCAAATTCAAATGCCCTGTTGCATCATGACAACTTATGCACAAATCTAATAAGGGAAATAGGCAATAAATTTGAATTGAACAAGAGAATAGGGAACCCTGTTGGATCAGGCCAAATGTTTGTATAGTCCAAATGCAACAGTATCTTGTACCAAGTTGAAGACTAAAAGTGCGAGAAGAGGGAGGATAATCCCATGGCATGGACAGAAATCCTTGTACTGATGGGACAAGGGATATGGATATCACCCATAGTCCTTGTTCTGCAGTTCTGTGAGGGCACTGGCAATGAAAAGTAAGTATTCACCAAACATCAGATCGCAATCCCTAAAAGCTGCTGAGATTTAAACAATCTGTCCAGCTGTGGGGCACAGCGGTGTGGGACAAAATACCCTTCTGGTGTTAAGAACGTCAGAGCAGCCCTGCTGAATCAGACCAAAGGTCTATTTTTAGTCCAGCATCCTGTTTTTCACAATGACAAACCAGATGCGTATGTGAATCACAAACAGTAGCACTGTCTTGCGTGTGATCCCGTTACTGATATTCATCAGAGTAATGATGTCAACCATAAGCATGTGATAGAATTTTTTAGGAGGCTGTATCACAGAGATGAGCATCATAACTCTGATAACTGCAGGTAATGTGTAGTCATCAAGACTAGTTGCCATTGATAGCCAGTCACTCTATCCTCCAAGAAGTCCTCTAAACTGGTGGCCCTGAGCACATCTTGTGATAGCAAATTTCATAAACTATGCACTTTTTTATCCAGGAATTAAGATAGATTAGAATCACTGTGTTCATTCACACATTTTAAAAAGAAGACTCAATCATACAATATTTGTCACAAAATGCAGTTACAAAATGGCAAGCGAAACTGGCAGAGTTGTGCAGGGGTCACATGCAATATCTAACATTCGTCACTGGAACTCCTGTAACCACATTCCACACTGCAATGAATGTGCTAACAAGAGAAGGGACCTCATTTTCCTATCAACATTGAAGTCTTGCATGCTCTGAATATGTGATATTATTGCGCCAGAAGATCAAATTGAATGGAATATTGGAGAAATGAGAAGCAGTACCACATATTTTGCATTTAAACAGGTCATTCCTACCAGTAGTGTTTCTGGAGTGCAAACAGGTGCTCTTGGAGAACTTCCATCTGACTGGTATACAGAATTAGTTGGAGCCACGTCATGGCACACAAAATGTCAGTAAGAAACAACCTGTATGAGGTGAATGTTGTTGGAGGACAGATGAATAGGTGGAAATGCTTTTTTTATGTTACTCTCAAACAACAGGAACATTCAGATATTGGAGGAGCAATGGAGGAATAAAGGTTGGCAGGAGACAGGTCTATATATTTGCATACACTTGAATGAATTAATACAAATATTATTTATTTGCATAGCAGAAGACATTACAAAAAGCAAAATACATAAAACAGAATAAAATACCTTATACATCATCTTATACACCTTATACATATATTCATCATCATAGAATCATAGAAAAAAGATGTAAACTTGTTTATGTATGCCACAACGGCTGCAAGGATACTTCTGGCTCAGAAACGGAAGCAGCAGGAAATTCCAACACTGGAAGAATGGCAGGTCAATATGGTATGTAGAGATGGCCAAGTTGATGGGGGAAATCTGGAATCCTTATACAGTTAAAATTAACCTTATACAGTTAAAATAATTATTAAAATCAGGCATTCTGTCAGGTAAGAGTTTGCTCTCTTGAAGAATGTAACTTACCGTATCTCTACAATTCCCCCCCCCCCTTAAAATTGCTGCTCTAAAGGCAAAACAAGCCACTTTTTCAGACGTGCAGGGTAACCTTTGTCTTTTCATAATTTTTAGTTTTTCTTGCACTGCCAGTTGACTTAAAATTTTGAAGAGTTTTCTTAACCCTTGTTGTGTTTGAGACAATTGAATAGCACACACTTGAAAGACATTTACCCATCAGGTTTGGACTTGGAAGTAGAGCAGAATTCAGAATGTTGTGCAGAAGATCATCACAGGACATTCAGATTAGGTGCAAATCCATGAGAGAGAATTGGTTCAGATATACCCTAACACACACCTAGGGACACGGGTAGCACTGAGGTCTAAACCACTGAGCCTCTTGGGTTTGCTGATCAGAAGGTCAGCAGTTTGAATCCCCATGATGGGGTGAGCTCCCGTTACTCTGTCCCAGCTTCTACCAACCTACCAGCGCAAGTAGATAAATAGGTACTACTGCGGCAGGAAGCTAAACAGTGTTCTGTCACACCAGAAGCGGTTTAGTCATGCTGGCCACATGATCTGGAAAGCTGTCTCCAAACAAACACTGGCTCCCTCAGCCTGAAAAGCGAGATAAGTGCTGCAACCCCATAGTCGCCTTTGACTGGATTTAAGCGTTCAGGGGTCCTTTACCTTTTAGCTAACATGCACCTGCAAAGGTATTGAGAAGCTTATCTCATTCCATTTTGAGCAGCTTATCAAATTTCCATTAGAGTGCTTAGTCCAACAGCAGTGTTAAATACGTATATTCGTTATTAATAAGAAATCAAAGTGATTGTGCTCAAATATAAGTGTTGAGGACCTTAGATAAGAGTGGTAAATTTGCTCTTTGGACATACAATGCCTGTAGATATACCTATCAAAGGCATGAGAACATTGGCTGATATAATGTAGGTGGACTAATAGCTTGGATCTGTATAAGGTAGCTTTCTCTGTTCCTAAATGGCTGGCTGCCTCTACCCCTTCCATTTTGCCCCTGTAAATTTGCTGCTGTCACAGGAGAAGTTGGAAGGTACAAATTTCACGGTCTGGAGGAAATTGCACCTTTTTCCTGTTTTGTTTTCACTGCTGTTATTTTTCCACAATGTCTTCCGATGAACCCAATAACCCATCACCCTTAAGGAAATGACAACTCCCAAAATAAGATTGATTCATTTCTTTTTGTGCAATTTCAGGTCCTTCTTGGCATCCATCCCCCCCCCCCATTTTTTCCTCTTCTTTTGAAATATATGATGATTTGTGCTCATGTGCTGTTGAGGTGGTCACATGTGGTCCTGATTTTAATTATGTCTGCATGTGAAAAAAGTTCTGGAGTGCCACAGTGCTTCATTTGCAAGCAATGCATATTCTGAAATCATTTACACACAAATAGATAAATAGAATAAACCACCACTAATGCACTGTTGTTGTGCCAATAATGATGCAAGAAATGATGGCACCACATTTTCTTGTGTTTTTTGTCCCAGAGTCAGTTCTACTAAATCCTTTCATTTTTCTATCTTTTCATAGCAAAAGCTATTTTTACTGACCATACAGATCCCCGGAATCTCCAGATAAAACCTTTCTCATGGTTAATCTAGCAGCTAAGTAAAAAGAAATGCAATCAACAGAACTTTCATAAAACCTACCTGAACCAAAACTATAGTTTCCCCTGAAAATATAAAACATTGATCGAGTTCATGTAAACTGGAACAGGCCTGCATTTATTTATCGCTAGTAGATTATAGGGGAATCCTAGTGAAAAATCAGAACAGGAATTTCGAGCCTGGGTGTAGGAGAAAATTTGGCACCTGGAGGCTTGATGAAGACTGGAATCAAGGTTTGGGGGGGGGGAGAAGAATATTTCTAGGCATTCCTTGTCCTTGGCAGTACTTAACAACATTGGAAAGCAGCCTGTGGCTGCTCACTGAGACAATGTATTTGTCACGTATTTCTGTTACACCCCTGTTGTAAACATATTTATTTGAAGTAAATCGTCTTGATTTAAATTGAAGTTATTCCCAAGGATGCAGCTTTTTCAAGCATCAGGGGCCTGGAGGTCATGGAAGATTGGGAAGCTAACATTTAAAGCCAGAAGTCTAGCCTGATAGGTAAGGACAGAACGGCTAAAATTAATGGCATGCATGGTTTTGACTGGAAAATAATAGGCTCCTGCCTTTGTTGTGGCTCTTTATTAACCTGAAAATTAAATGTATGAATCCTGACAATGAAGTTCAGATCCCCATAGCTCTTGAGCCTCCAAAGAATAAACAGCATGCCATAACAATATGCAGAATTACTGAGATTTTGATCAGACGGTCCAAATGAATCTCATTGTGTACCACTGATCCACTAACAATTCTGCTTGTATCTTAATCACCTGCCCAGGAGGACTCCAGTCCTCCTGCTGAATCAGCATCTCCTTTGCTGGAATAGCATCCCCACAACTGTCTGGGAAAGTGCAAGAGATCATTCTGATTTTTAGTGGACTCTCCAGAGCATAAACAGAGTTGTAAAGGGCTCCTTCAGTAGAGGCTTTGTGCTGGTTCTACTCCAATATTTTACTAATGGATCACTCTCCATGGAGCAGAAAATGAAAAAGGAAAACGAAAACAGGTATAGTGTTACAGACATCTTGCTTCTATGAAAGGTTCCTTTCAATCTTGCTTCCATCTTTTTGTTGCATCCTTCCCCGCTGTGGGGTGTCTTTCTGTTTGTTGACTGCAGAACAGGGCAAGTCATGTGAGCAAAATGCTCATTAAGAACACAAAAGCGTAGCCATAGCTGGTTTTGCTTCTGACCCCTCTCCCAACACTTTCCTCAGTAGGGTGCACCATAACACGCCTTGCCTTCTGCCACAGGGAAAAGGCAGGCGACCCAAATGCAAGAAGGGCAACACACATAAAGCATACATTCTGTGCTCCAGTCCTCAACCATGATATGTTTCATATACTCAATGACACTTAAGTTCAGGTCATTACAGGGAGAAGGGTTTTTTATTTGCTTTGCTTTGCTTTTGCTTTATTACATATTTTGTGTTGTCATTTTCTATTTATATGTTGTGAATTGCACTGTGATATTTGAATGAAGGGTGGTATACAAATCTAAATGATAAAAATAAGCGGTTTAATACAGAGTAAAGGGACACGGGAGGCGCTGTGGGTTAAACCACAGAGCCTAGGACTTGCTGATCAGAAGGTCGGCGGTTCAAATCCCCGCAATGGCTTGAGTTCCCATTGCTCGGTCCCTGCTCCTACCAACCTAGCAGTTTGAAAGCACGTCAAAGTGCAAGTAGATAAATAGGTACAACTCTGGCGGGAAGGTAAGTGGCGTTTCCGTGCGCTGCTCTGGTTCACCAGAAGCGGCTTAGTCATGCTGGCCACATGACCCGGAAGCTGTATGCTGGCTCCCTCGGCCAATAAAGTGAGATGAGCGCCACAACCCCAGAGTCAGCCACGACTGGACCTAATGGTCAGGGGTCCCTTTATCTTTAATACAGAGTGAGACCACTGGTCCCTCTAGCTCAGCATAGCATATGCTGACTGTCATCAGTTCTCCAGAATTTCAGACAGGAGATGAAACCAGAATGCATTGCAACACATTCACTGACTTCATTGATATTTATATTTACACTATTATATGCTGGAGGTATAACTTCCTCTTTCACCGTGTTTACAAAGCAAGGTGACTGTTCACTTCTCGTTTCCAAGTATGGGCTGGACTTTCTGTGATGAAATATGATCTTTAGATGACGGTGGGCACTTCTCAAGCAGCTATAAAATAACGAAGTTTCCCCAACAAGCAGCAGAAAAACTAGAGCAGACCCACTGGACAAGCAGGATGAAGTACCTTGCAGTTCTCTTCACCATTGTTGCTCTCGCCGAATGTCTCGTTAAGTAAGTTATCGTTTTGTTGCTGATATTTACTCTTCTGACAGCTATACTTTCTGATTAACTAATGAAGAGGAAAGGGAGTGTGAATTATAACTTCAAATCTTATAGAATTTTTCAGATATAGACACATATATAAACACATACACACAACTGAGAGGAGATTAGTAAATGTAAAATGGTCCTCTGGCAGCAATTACAAGGGTAGAAGCACATAGACTCACTGAAGAAAGCATGGCTAATGTCTAATTTGAGATGGAACAATATTTTGGGGCATTTGTGTGTGTGCTTTTTTTATCCCTTGCCTTCAGTAGCGCAGTAACAGGATGATGCTCAGCACCTGAAGCTCACCACAGCATATCCAAAGTGACAAGAGAAAGTGGAATTGTCAAACTGTTATTTGTAATCAGCAATTGAGGGCCCAATAGCACACTATAAAGTGCTGCTGACACTAATTGAAACAAAAGGAGTCTTAAAAAATGGGCTGCAAAGAATTCATTTTATGTCAGTCAAATATTAAACACCCTACACACCTACAGTTGTTTTTCTTTCAGCTATCTTCCTTAAAGTAATTGAGAGATGAAGCAGATTAACATCCTTGTCTTGTATCACAGCAGGAGCTGGGATCCTAGCACTCCATATGCTGCTGAACTTGAACCCCCACCATCCCTATTTGCCTTGCTGGTTGGGGCTGATGGGACATGGAGCTCAACAACGTCTGGAAATCCCCACTGGCTGAAGCAGATTAATATCCCTGTCATGCATTACAGCAGGAACTAGGATCCTAACACTCCATATGTTGCTGAACTTGAACCCCCATCATCCCTGACTATTTGCCGTGCTGGTTGAGGCTGATGGGACATGGAGCTCAGCAACCTCTGGAGATCCACAGGCTTCTTTCCCCTGCATAAAAGCTGTTCAAATCCCACCCATTCTATGGAAAAAATGCATGAATGAATGTGTGCAAGATTATAGGCTATAGTACTATTTCTTGATGCTAAAAAAAGACTTTGATTGCATTGAGTGGGTGCGAACTTTCAGTTCAATTTCCTAAGTGCTCCCCCCTTTTTTTGGAGTAGCTTAGATCTAGTAGTAAAGGGAGTTTAGATGAGATAGTAATATTAAACCTATTATTATGTTTGGAGTTATGGAGTGGAAAGACAGGTTGCAAAATAAGCAAATTTTAGGGAGACAGAAAATCCAAACCTAGTATTTTGTTTCTTATGTTCCAGGATTCCCTTGCAGAGAGGGACGAAAGTAAGAGACACTCTCAAGAAGAAAAATCTGCTGGAAAATCTTCTTCAGAAACACCGTTATGACATTGGTACAAAATACAACTCAGATATTTCTAATGCTGCCCTGGTGGCTGAAGAACCACTTCTGAACTCCTTGGATGTAAGTTGATGCTTTGCTCTTATCAATTTGCTGTGGTGCTGAACAACATTTCCCCAAAGTTTTCATGATGCTCAGTTGAGATACTTCTTCATATTTCTCCTGACACCCAGAGGTAATCAACATAATACCCTGGTACCTCAGGTTACATACAACCGCTTTGGGTTACAAACACTTTGGGTTATAAACACTTCAGGTTACAAACTCCGCAAATCCGGAAGTAGTACCTCGAGTTGTGAACTTTGCCCCAGGATGAGAACGGAAATTGCGTGTCGGTGGCACGGCAGCAGCGGGAGGCCCCATTAGCGAAAGCGCACCTCAGGTTAAGAACGGTTTCGGGTTAAAAACGGACCTCTGGAACGAATTACATTCATAACCCGAGGTACCACGGTATGTTGCATGTACTTAGCACAGATTTATAGTGATTACCTTGCATATCTGTGAGGAAGTAAAATGTTCAAAAGCCTAAAAAGAAGGAAAGTTTTGCAAATTGTGTTTGTTTTATGAATTAACAGACTGAATACTATGGAACAATCTACATTGGAACCCCACCACAGAAGTTCACTGTTGTGTTTGACACTGGATCATCCAATCTCTGGGTACCCTCTGTCTATTGCACTAGTCCAGCATGCCGTAAGTAACTGACTATAAAAAAGTCTTCAAGCATGTCACTCTGATACGTATTAAAAATGACCTGGGAGGGCCTATGAAGTTGTGTAAAGGAATGGATTCATTATTTCACTCAGGTCATAATTCTATTTATCTATGAGTAGGGTTGATTGAACTCAGTGAGGCCAACTTCTAAATAAATATGTGTAGAATTGAAGGTGGGCTTGCAATCCTATACCCACTTACCTGGGAGTAAGCTCCTTCAGATTTAATTATGGGGCATGCTTCTGAGTAAAATTGTGTAAAACTTTACTCCAAATCATGTGGATTTGGTTTTGCAAAACTTAATTCCCATTTTTTTGTCCACTATTATTTTTAGTAATGTGTACAAAAATGAAAATGCTAAAAAGAATATGCTTTTTTGAATATATGAGTTTTTCTGCTAGATATTTTCCAAATGCCCTACACTTTACATTGTTCCAATAGTTTTCTTCAAGCAACCAAATTTATACTGTAGTCTTATATCTATAATTAAAAGCCATTTTTACATTAGTTAAACACTGTTTTCTTTTTCTTTTTAGAAAAGCACCAGAGGTTTAACCCATCTCAGTCTTCTACTTTTCAAAGCACTCGACAGACCATATCCATTCACTATGGGACAGGAAGCATGCAAGGGTACTTGGGATATGATACAGTGAAGGTAATTCAACTCAGTTCAGTTGCATTACATGAGTACAGTACAAACTGCGAAGACAATGTTATAGGCATCTCTAGAACCAGTGCAATTCAGTCTCCTTGAATCCTGGAACTGGAAAGCAGTCTTTCCTTTAAAGATGTGTAGATGGATGCACATCAAGTAATTCAGAACAGACTATCCAAATTATCCAAATAGTGTATATTTTTAATGGCCATTTAGAGAATCAGAGCCATGCAATATTAAAGCTGGAGTCCTTAAGTCATAGGATCCTAAAGTAAATTTCTGTGAAATAGATGGGACTTCCTTCTGAATTAACAGATTGAAAAAGAGGGTGCAAGCCTGTTAAACAGAAGCAAACATTGATGAACGAATATAAGACACATGCCCTGTGGAAATTCTCTGACAAAAGGGAAGCCTCCCAGATGATCACTGTATGAGGGGTACATAGGAGACGTTATTGATTCATATACAAAATGTCAAGACACAGTTGGTCATATAAAGAAGTTTCATCTTCAAGAATAAAGCAAGATTAAAAGAGCCACTACTTGCTCTGCACCTTTTTACAGATTAATCTTGTTGTATGGTTAAAAGAAAAAGAGAAATAAACCCTACCGGGTTTAGTTCGCTTGCATAGAACTGAAGCCTTAATACATCAGTAGCAAAAACCTGCTCTGCAGATCACAGCTTGACATGAAAGTAAAGGTCTACTCTGTTTCTCTCCTAGGTATCCGGTCTTGCCGTTTCAGATCAGCCATTTGGCTTGAGCAGCAGTGAGCCAGGCATCATATTTGTCTATTCTCAGTTTGATGGGATCCTGGGCTTAGGCTACCCAAACATTGCTGTTGATAGTGCGACTCCGGTCTTTGATAACATGGTGGAACAAGGCTTAGTTCAGCAAAACCTGTTTTCTGTTTATCTCAGCCGGTAAATAGTGTTTTTATCTCTTGGTAATATTATTTGTTTTGTATAGCTGGGAGGAATCATGTGCCTGATCTGACACAGTTTGTCTTTTGGCTATTGCTCTGGCTGTTGTGTTGTAAATCAGGCTGGCCAATCCTGTACTCTAAGTAAGATGGCTGCCACTGTGCTGTACTTGCATTGGTATAAGACAGGGACCCCAGAAGATGATTGGCAGAGGAGGCTGGAAGCCCCCCTCAGTTGGCCAGGGCTCTGAGCCCCTCCTGAGGTGAATGTTCTATTGTCGTCAATGCTACTTGATGAAGAAGGAAAGGTCCACCCAGTTTTCTAGGACATAACTGCACCCTCTTGCTTGTTGTGCCTTGAGAGCAGGGCTTTGCTATGAAGAGAGGGGCCACGCTCAGGGAAGCTAAGTGTTAATGTGGAAGAGAGGGAAGTAGACAGAGTTAAGCAGGGAGAGAAGAGGCCAAGACTTCTGCATCTAATTCTTTTACTATTCTATAATTTGTGAAAATGTAGAATAGAATAATTAATTAATTACTATCTCATCAGTAGAGTTAATATCCCTTTAGATTTCAATTGAACCACCTTGATATCCCTATAAAAACACTTTTAGAGTCTTTGCTCCAAATCACAAACTTACCCCATCCAGAATAACTGGAGGGCATTATTGCAAAGATAATTCCACCTATTTCTGAGGTAGAGGAGTCAACAAAAAGTGTCAATCTTTCCCCTTCACCGTGTGTATAATATGCAGCCCAGATCTATATATGTCAGCTTAGAAGACAGTGATACTCATGAGTTAGTGTGCACAGGACTGAAGTCTTGTGAAAGGAAGACTGCAATCTTCCAGGTGGTGACAATTCTAGTTCTTGTCTTCTTTCTGGCTGAGAACTACAAGGGTAACACTGACGCTAAGGAGGAGGAAACTGAAATACATTATGAGATTATGAAGGGGGAAATCAGTTTGTGATATACAGACCAGAGTTGCCAATATTATGATGTACTTGACAAGACTGGAGAAATGTATTAACAGAATTTGCCTTTCGAAATTCACTAACCACCAATAGATACTTATTCACTGTGAGATATTATACACCTTCCTGCTTGTTCTCTCTCTCTATCTATCTATCTATCTATCTATCTATCTATCTATCTCTCTTAATGGGAATTGGGACAGACGTACAGAAGTAAGTGACATTCACATTTTAAATGTGCAGTTTATCTTATTCTGAATGAATGGATTGCCAACAGCACACCATATATTTTTGTTTCAGAAAATCAAGTGGGAGCATGGTCATTTTTGGTGGAATTGATCACTCTTACTTTACTGGTCCTGTTAACTGGATTCCTGTCACTCAGCAAGGTTATTGGCAGATTGCAGTGGACAGGTAAGCAGAAATTGCTGCTGCTGCTGCTGCTACTACTACTACTACTACTATTACTATTACTACTATCTAAAAAGATTAAATACAAAAAGAAAGGAAGAGATAGAGGACAATGAGATGTGAATACTAATGTCAGTTTACTTTGTATTTGCTAGTTGGCAGTTAGGTCGAACTGATTAGTTATTATCATTATCTAGTTATATAGAATCCTCATTAACAGCACTTTTACAGAGTGTAAGAGGACAGGTCCCTGCCCAGAACAGCTTGCAAGCTATAGTGCCTGTGGTCTTATTGCCTTTTACAATTTCCAATGATGTAATATCGGCTAACACAGGAGAGAACGTTTCCTTAATGAGAATGGAGAGCTACCTTAAGGCAGTTATGACATCCCGCTATCCATGTTGTTTTAAGTTCATGTTTGGGAGAAGGTCCTTTGCTCAATGGCAGAGCATTTTCATTTTGCATGCAGAAGGTTACAGGCTCAGTCACTTCAAGTAGGGCTAGGAGGAAGACTTATCTGAAGCACTGATGAGCCCCTGGTAGTCAGCTTGGAGTTTACTTAGTGAGATGGACTAATGGTCGGTATATGGCAGTTTTGTATGTTCCATGTCTAAATCTAATGATTTCCAATTTCTCAGCATTCAAGTGAATGGTCAGACAATTGCCTGCAGTGGTGGCTGTCAAGCAATTGTTGACACGGGGACGTCCCTCTTGGCTGGTCCGGCATATGAAATTAGCAAAATCCAAAATGCCATTGGAGCTACCGCAGCACAGTATGGCGAGGTAAGATTTACTTTCTCACACCAATTCTCTTCACTTTGTGGCTGAAAAAGACTCAAAAGCACCCTAGCATCCACACTCAGTACTCAAATCCTTAGCCAGAGTTCGGGTTTCAGATATGCGCAACGTAAAATGGTTAAGATGAGACTTGATCCCGGTTTCCTCCTGGACTACAGCTGCTGGCATCTCAGTCCCATGCTTCATGTTTCTTCATGATACTGCAAAGGCACACAAATGTGCAGAAGCATAAGGAAATACGGTGTGTAAGACTGGAGTAGTAGCATCCCTTTGAGCATGTATAATGAATGCAGAAGGAAGAGACAATGGCGATGGTAGGAAAAGGAAACAAGTTTGGCTGAGCCTGGGTGACATCCAGGGAAAGAAACAGCTCCAGTGGGTCTAATACTGAATTCACAAAGATAGCTGAAATGATGGCATTCATTCGGAAAGGCTTGTAAATTGCCCTCTGTTGTTAGATCCTGATGTAATGAGAGGATGATCTGTGAAATCTTCTATCTGACTGGAATTTCACATGTGACCTTCCCTTTTTCATACGACAAGGGTAACCTGAGAATGTCCCATGAATTTATTGGACTGTTGTGTGTTCTGAGAAGGGTTTGCAATTTATGTAAGGGGACCAGATGCAGAATTGGACAAGGCTCTTGCACCTTTTATAGTTGTATAGAAGAGGGATTTTCAGCAGGTGTAAGCTTGCAAGACAGGCTAAGACATTTGCTCTTTTACACAACTATGAAAGGTGCAAGAGTCCTGTCCAATTCTGGATCTGACCACACTGCCCGCAGAGAGAGAGAGAGACACACCTTACTGTCATTAATTTGTACTATTGTCTCTCTTCAAAATATCCTGACTGATAATTGTGAAAAGGGGTTCTTTCCCTCAAACAGTGTTCTTCAGCACAGAGCATACATAGGCATTCATTACTTCAGCATGCAAATAGCTCCACCTTCAGAATGAAGAATCTAGACTCAGACCAGAGTTTAAAATGCAGTGAATTGGTTGGGGCACATGGCTGTTATGTATGAAGATTAGATGAGAAATTTTAGGTTGATTCACTTGTAGTGAGTTGCTTTGCTTTTATGTCACAATGTTCTGCTCAGGCCTGTGGGTTATACCAGATGTTTATCTGAGTGAAGTCCAGAAGTTTCAGAATTTCACTTAAAGTGGAAGGTGTGGTTTCCTGAGGCAGACTTTGTGGGTGAGGGGGAACCACTGCATTTCTTGAGCAAACCTGAGGTTTGCCTGTTCATTTCCTTCAGAATAACTCAACACTCCTCCTTATCTTTTTCAGTATAAAATCAACTGCGGTAACCTCCCCAATATGCCTAATGTTGTTTTTGTAATCAACGGAATCCAGTATCCTCTCACCCCTTCAGCCTATACTAATCAGGTACAAAACAGATTTGTATTTACTGAATTAGGGAATTGTATTTACTCATCAGGAGTGCAAGTTCAAAAGGGTTTGGGGGTTTATCAGCAGGGCAAAATCTTTATGAACAAATGGGCTGCAAACCAGAAAAAGGAAAGAAATCTTTGGGAAGAAATATTATTAGATATACAGACACTATCAGAAGAGTTGGGTTGATAGCTGTGTATCTCACAAAAAAACCGGTCAACCCAGGTACAGAAGATGACTCTGTCCTGTCAAGGATCAATAGACTCTCCATCAACATAGTTTCGTGACTGTTGATATTGTATCTCTGACCACAGATGATTCCCATTCTGGGAAAGGTGCCCCACTAAGGTGGAAGACCTGGGTGCCCGATCATTCCCAGGAGGACTCACATTACACCTTCCACCAAAAAGTAGCCTCCTGAGATCAAGCTATAAATACAGTGCTCAAATGCTACAAGTTATTTGTTTTGCTGTTGCAGAGATGGCTGAATGTGGAAATATGCTCTGTTTTTCTCCCCTTGTTTCCTCTTATCAGATATTGTACAATCCAGAGAATTTCAAAATCTCACTCCCCGCATTAGCCTATTTCCCAATGCATCAAGTTTAACCTTGGAAATGCAATGCAAGAAAAGGGGCCCCTTTGCACCCACTGCCCCTGACTTCTCCATCTGTAATAGCTCCTCCATTTCCACACCAAAGGCTTGAAGGCAAAGCATTGCACTAAAGCATTGATAGGGAACCTGTGGCCCTCCCAGTGAGGTATGACCCCAGCTCCAATCATAGCGGACCATTAGTCATGCTGTCTGGGGTTGATGGGAGTTGGGAGTCTAACAACATCTGAGGGCCACAATTTCCCCACTCCATCCGAAAGGAAAAAAAGAAAATAACCTGGATACAGCAGCAACGTAACATCATACGAACCCTAGCATACAATATGTTTTCAATATAGAATGCCTGGCAGATTGATTCTATGATTGTGCTGTGCCAGGTCATGGTCACTTGCCTTGGCTTGAATCCCATCCTTTGATGTAGGCAGAGGCAGGTAGGAGGAAGCAAGTAGCACTTAATAGAATCAAAGAATCACAGAATTGGATCATCTAGTCCAACCCTCTGCAATGCAGGAATCAATGCATTTTTCTTGGGCCCTCCATTGACTCCACAGGGAAAGGCCATAGCTCAGGGCTGGAGCATCTACATTGCATGCTAAAGGCCCCAGTTTCAATTTGGGGCATCTTCCATTTGTGGCATCTCCGAAACCCTGAAGAATTGCTACCAGCCAGTGTAAACAATAATAAGTTGGATGGAGCAATGGTCTGTCTCAATATAAGGCAGCTCCCTATCTTCCTATGACTTCAATGGAAGTATTTTTTCCCCTTTAGACAACTTCTTTTGCAGGCATATTGTCATATTCTGTTGTCATCCAACTAAGCTCTTCTCCCTACCAAATGCCCTCCCCCCACCCCTTGTGGTGGTTGTGATGTCAACCAGGAATAAGGTTAATGTCAGTGCAGCAGTGCAAATTCGCCACACTGGCACAACCTTTTCCCTATACAAATTCCAAGGATAGGATTGCATTTCCATTCAATGATTGTTTTCAACAGAGCAGAACAAAAGCAATGTCAGAATCATGATTTCCTATAACTTTTAAATACTATCCATACTTGTACAATTTGCTTATTTGAACTGATTAGGATATTGAATTATTTATTGATAGAGTGAATACATAATGTGCACCACTGTCTCTTTTGTGGTTGAATTTGTGTTATTTCTCTTCATTTCTTTTGAGACTTTTTCAGAGAATATCCTGCAACTTCCTTTTTTAAATCTTGGAATGTTACCCTATGCATTTTTTACCTAGGTGGGTATTTATGTAGAATAACCCCTATCTGATGGCTGTCCTTTTCTTCCCTTCTAGGTGATGCAAGCAGAATGCACTAGCGGTTTCCAAAACACAGCTGGGGACCTCTGGATCCTAGGAGATGTGTTCATCAGGGAATATTACAGTATTTTTGACCGGGAGAACAACCGAGTTGGACTGGCAAAGGCAGTCTAGAATAACTGTGCTTTTAAACAACAGCATGTCCTGTAATTGCTCATCTAATCAACTTACTCAGCTTGCATCTTAACTTCATAGCTATTTATCTGAGCAAATAAGCAGCGATTCCAGTTATGTACTTTTAAAAGCAATATCTATCTAATGTCTTTAAAGAACCTGCAGAGGATAGCACTGTTATGCCATATATGATCTGAAAATGGTGAATTTCAAATTAATAAACTGTCCTAAAGCTAAGTTTTTTTGTTAGCGATTTCTATGTAAAAGCCTATAGTTAATGTGAGTCAGGGGTGCCTATTTGAATAAAATAGGGGGGCAGGTAAGCCCCACCCTGCATAATCAATCACATGATGCAGTGCGCAAACACTGTTTGAATGGCAATGCCCATGGGGTGGAGCTCAAATATTTTATTGGGGGACCAAAGGGACCTCAGTGCCTAGGAGTGAAGTTGGGGTGCCATTTCAGAGGTCAGCAAGCAGAGCAGGGGAGGGGAAAGCTAAGGGCCCAGGGCCCACTCTCAGAATCACTCCAGTGCAAGTTATACAGAGAAAAAAACACATCAATATACTTTATTTGTTGTTATTTGTTTTCTTTTTTATAGCTTATAAATCTAAATTACTGTGCAATAAAACAATGCACAGAATTGGAGTGACCAGAAATATAGGAGCTCCTAATTCAGGAATGGGGAACCTGTGCCCCCCCCAAATAAGTGAGTTGCAGTCCAGCAACACCCGAAGAACCACAGGTTCACCATTCTATTCCTAACTGATCATCACATTTTGCCCTAAACTGGGTGGAGAGGATACAACTGTGTCACCTTGCTGCCCTGATAGTTTCAGGTGATTCCAAATTTAGTTATCCTTAGAGCCACCTTGTTAGGCAGGCAAGAACAGTTTGAAAAGCGAGTGTATAACCATTTGGATTAATTGAAATACAACCATATCTGGATCCTGTACTGAAAACATCCTTTCTCAAGGAAGCTTCACCACCAGGGATGGGCAAATCCACCCATTTAGCTTTCTCCCAGTTTCTTCCTTTTCCAGCCTTAACTTCAGTTCTCCACATTTCCAGAATTTTAAAAAAGTCTTCATGAAAATTCACATAATTTTAGTTCTAATGTCTCCTAATATGCATGTTTGTATGCCATTTCGCCAAACATGCATATTTTTCCAAAGCAAAAGTGCCTTTTTGTATGTTATTTTCACCAATACATTACCCTGGTATGTGGGTATTTTTTTGCACCCATTGCTATGCGGGAGAATTGTCCTGCAAAACTTGGAGAAGTCCAAATCCTGAAAGGTGGCTGCATTTTGGCATTTGTTGGGTGGCCTTTCAGTGTGAACAGAATCAAATTTCTCCCCCAACTCTGCTCACCACTTCATGTGCATTTGTACTGGCAAACCCACAGCTGGCATGGCATGCTGAAAGAGTGGCAGAAATTGCTCATTAAATGAGCACCTAGGTTTCTGTGCATCCTGTTTTGCACAGCTTTTCCCCATGAGCCCATCACACAGGCAAGTTACTGGGCAAAACCTTGCCTTGTATTTTGCTGCAAAGGCACCCCGTGCTTATTGGGTGTGGAGCGAGGCATGCAAGATTAATATTAACCAAACAGAGCTTTAAATTTTTAGAGACTTTTTCTTTAAAAATATATAGAAGAAACAACTAAATTTCAAAAGAAAAATCTAAACCACTAAAATATATTGTAAGTTGCCCACTCGCCCCCTCCCCATAAGAAATTACTTTATACAGCAAATTATGATACTTTGGGAAGAAAAAATTAAAGTAGATCCAGTTGTGCCTTTCTAAAAGTAATAACTTTAAAGTGCCTGCAGGTGGAAGCATTGCTATGGCACAGACATTCTGAAAATTATGAAACTGGCTCAAAGCTTGGCTTTCTGTAGTGATTCATGTGCGGAAACCTATAGTTAATGTCAGCCTATAGTTAATGCCAATTAATTGGATGAATTGCTCATTAGATTGAGGGGACTGATCTCTGAAGTCCAAACACGTTCCTCCACAGTCCTCATTTGCTTTTAAAGTTGTATCACACTTTTCAGGTTAACAACAAACCCAGCCCACACTCAAAGATAGCCACATTTGTTTATGTACAGTGGTGCCTCGCAAGACGAAATTAATTCGTTCCGCAATTCTCTTCGTCTTGCGGGTTTTTCGTCTTGCGATGCACGGTTTCCCATAGGAATGCATTGAAAATCAATTAATGCGTTCCTAGGGAAACCACCTTCAGGCCAGGTCCGGGGACAGTCTGTCCCCGGACCTCTTCTGAAGGCTGGGGGGGGGGACAAGGGCTTTTCTTCCCACCCCCAGCATTTTAAAAAACCCTGGGACAGCGGAGGACTTCTCCGCTGTCCGGGGGATCTTAAAATGCTGGCGGGCGGCATTTTAAAATCGCCCCGGACAGCGGAGGACTTCTCCGCTGTCCGGGGCGATTTAAAAGCCCCTGGGAAGGCAGGCAGGGGGGAGCAAAGACTTTCGCCCCCTGCCCGCCTTCAGAAGGTGTTCCCACCCCCCCGCCCGGCTTCGCAGCAGCGCTACGAAGCCCGGCAGCTGGGGCAGCTGTTCCCACCCCCCTCCCCCCTTCGGAACATCGTTCCGAAGTGGGGCGGCTGGGGCAGCTGTTCCCGCCCCACCTCCCCACTTCGGAACAGCGTTCGGAAGTGGGGCGGATGGGGCAGCTGTTCCCGCCCCACCTCCCCCCTTCGGAACATCGTTCCGAAGTGGGGCGGCTGGGGCAGCTGTTCCCGCCCCCCTCCCCCCTTCGGAACATCGTTCCGAAGTGGGGCGGATGGGGCAGATGTTCCCGCCCCACCTCCCCCCTTCGGAACATCGTTCCGAAGAGGGGCGGCTGGGGCAGCTGTTCCCGCCCCACCCCCCCACTTCGGAACATCGTTCCGAAGTGGGGCGGCTGGGGCAGCTGTTCCCGCCCCCCCTCCCCCCTTCGGAACATCGTTCCGAAGTGGGGCGGATGGGGCAGCTGTTCCCGCCCCACCTCCCCACTTCGGAACATCGTTTTAAAATGCTGGGGGTCGGCAGCGAACGCTCCCGACCCCCAGCATTTTAAAACCTCCCCGGGACAGAGACTTCTCTGCTGTCCCTTGGAGATTTTAAAATGCTGGGGGTCGGCAGCGAACGCTTCGCTCCCGCCCGCCAGCATTTTAAGATCGCCCGGGGCAGGTGGGGGGAAGGCAGGCGGGGGGGAGCAAAGACTTTTGCCCCCCGCCGGCCTTCAGAAGAGGTCCTCTTCTGAAGGCCGGCTGTGGGCGAAAGTCTTTGCTCCCGACCGCCAGCATTTCCCTATGGGCTTTCGTCTTGCGATGCAAGCCCATAGGGAAATTCGTCTTGCGAAGCGCCTCCAAAACAGAAAACCCTTTCGTCTTGCGGGTTTTCCGTCTTGCGAGGCATTCGTCTTGCGGGGTACCACTGTATCATTATTGTTACTTGTGTAGGTTTTTCGGTACAGACTTCATCAGTGCCAGTAGGGCACTGTTTGCTAAAGCACTATTGAAGTGCCGTATGTCCTCTCCGCTGTGTTTGTTCAAACTTTGTTACGATCAAACATTCTGTTATCTAAAAATGTAATGTGAATGTATTTGAGATATACAGTGTATTTTTTAAAAAGTTACAGAGAGAAAATTCTGATAGCAGTAAGAAATGTCTTGAAAATCAGAGTACCCACAGTTCTGGATTCCTAGTACATTCAAAAGATGGGGGTGGGGGTGGCTACCAAACCAGGAATAATTGCCTGGATATGAAAAAATCCTGTAGTCTGTCCAGCTTCATTTGAATTTTGGACAGCATTCAGTCCAGATTTCAGAACAGGGAAGCCTGCCTAGATTTAGCATAGAAATTTATTAGCAACTTCCACCTTTCAAAAGCAAATATCGGAATTTAACTGAAAGAACCACACTGTAAGGGAAGAGGTTTTTATAATATTCACGAAGACCTACCACTCTCATAAGAAGTGTCCCATTTTAGAACTGTATCTGATAATATCGGAGCACATCAACGGTTTCATGAAATGGATGGAACAGAGTCTGGTGTCTAGACTGTATAGTATGCTAATCTTAATAGATATGGGTACATCTGATGGTCTAATCAGATGTGGGAAGCCTACTGTCACTATTAATAAAGAGGTCTGGGCATCACTGTGGGGAAATTTCCTTTTAAATCTGTCTCAACCTCAATGAAAGATAGCACTTAAAATATTGCAAAAATGGTATCTCACGCCTATATGTTTAGCCCATATTAGATTGCCTTATTCACCAAACTCTTGGAGAGGATATGTCCCGTTTGGCTCTAATCAACATACATGGTGGACATGTGGGGAAGTGGTTCAGTTTGGGGGCCAAATATTTGTCGAAATAAAAGCAATTGCTGGACAATATGTCCAGAGTTTCTGCTGTTCCATCTTTCCACACAAGATAATACTAACTTACAGTTCAAACCCTTAATAGGTTCCATTTTGCTAGAGGACAGGCTTGTAATAAGGAGACACTGGAAGAATGTGGAGATTATCTCTTTGACAAATTGTTACAATCAAGTATGGCAGATAGCAATTGTGGAAAAACTGACTAATAAAATGAAATTGGCACAAGGCTTGAAGCATTATGACTCTCTTGCAATGTATTCTGCTGTATCATTTTATATATATATATCACAGAAATAAAACTATACAGTCGTACCTTGGCTCCCGAATGCCTTGGGAGTCGAAAGTTCTGGCTCCCGAACAATCGAAAACTGGAAGTGAGTGTTCCAGTTTTCAAACGTTCTTTTGGAAGCTGAACATCTGACGGGGCTTCTGCAGCTTCTGATTGGCTGCAGGAGCTTCCTGCAACCAATCAGAAGCCACGCTTTGAAGCGTTTCGTAAGTCGAACGGACTTCTGGAATGGATTCTGTTCGACTTCCGAGGTACGACTGTACAAAAAAACCAAACCCATTAAGAGGCAAGAAATAAAAACAGAGGACTTTCCACACAGTAGAAAATGTTTTGACTCATATAAGCTGTATATTGCCTTCTATACAGATGCTTGTCAAGACCTGAACTAATTGTGTTATTTAAGAGAAATAAATATTTTTAATGGGGAAAAACAGTTTCATAAAATTTTGGCTCTCTAAAATACTTCTGTTACAGAGCACTCCAACCTTCTCTGACTGGGCTTGTGGGGAGAGTGAATGGATTAGGTGGACATGTTCTTTCACCTAAGCCCAGGCTGGTGCAGTGAACTGCCTGTCCCCCCACCTTCTGCCCTGACTGCTAGCTGCCAGGAGTGGGTGTCAAGAGCAGGTCAACAATAAATCACACAGACTAAGTGAAGTTAATTCTTTGCTAGAAGAAACAAGGTCTGCTCAAGAGTACTAGGCCTAGTGAGCATGGCAGCTCTTCTCAGCTGATCTTGCCCCTATGAGGCAGTTGTGGGGACTGCAGGTCTTCACCTTCCCACAGCTGCCTAAGTCTTCTCCTCTCCAAGGTCCCTCCCAAGCAATCTGAGACTCCACTGGTGCACCTATCTTTGCTCCTCTTTCTTCATACCTCTTCTAGTTCTGGGAGATCAGGAGGGAGGGTAGCTTGTCGCAGCAGGAGTGGGAGACATCCTGGCTTCGTCACAAGCCTGACTCATCCCTGCCTCTTGGCCTCCCTCCTCTCCTGTTTCTGCTTCCGCATTTCTCTCTGCCACAGACTCTCCCTGCTCAGTAAATTATTATACTTTGGAAGAAAAAATAAATAAAGTAAAAATGGAAAGATGGGAATTCTTAAAACTAGCTTTTTCCAGATGAATATATGCAAGAATGATCAGTATCTTATCCAGTATAAGCTTTTTTTGGTTTCAACATCTTCCTATAGCAGCTACTGAGGAAACAGTGAGAATGTGGCAATGTTTGAGAAATGAATTCCTATGGCCTAATAAAAAAAATCAGTAATTAAATCTAGGCCTTGAGGTCATTAAATGAGTTCAAAAAATCCATACTGTATAAACCAAAGTAAGGCAGCGTAAAAGTTATCAAATTATGAGGAACTTGGGAAACAACAATTAACTATCATTCATTTACATTTTTATGAGAAAATATGGCTTCACTGCAAATGGCCCTCATATTTGGTAACAGTAATTATCAAAGGATCTAAATTTCAAATTATTATTTGGTATAAAGGGAATTGCTATTAATTGTCAAGAATGCAATCAGTTGCTATTGTTACAGGGGGGTTTTCCCCTCCAGGGTTGGCCCAAGACATTTTGGCACCTGAGGCGAGCAAAAACATGGCACCCTACCCACCGCCAGGGAAGAGGGGGCAGAAGGGGCCTGGTCTGAATCAATGTTGGGTGGATGCAAAACCTAGGAGACTCAAGATGGCAGCCTCCACCATTTCCTTCCTGGGGTAAGAGGAGACGAGTAGCTCCTCCAAGCAGATCTGGCCTCCACAGGTCACATGGCAATAGCAGCAACAGCAGGTGATGTATTCCTTGGAACTTTAGCAGTTGCAGGCACTTCATATCAAATGTCAATGATGGCAGTAGCTGACTAAGTTGTATTAAAAGCAGTGTTGTCATACTGGATAAATTCTCAAAAAAGGACCACCCCGGTATGAGGAAAAGCCACAGAATTCTACTGCAAGCAAGACAACTTCGCAAAGACAACAAGCGTGAAAACTTTGGGTTTGTTTGGTGCTCAGTTCACCTGTATGAATTGCTCCAACATTTAAAAAAAAATTTATTATTACATGATTTTAATAATTATAAAAATTATTATTAAAATAATTGTTTTGCTCAGTCATTATTTGTCTGGACTGGTTGAAGACCACTGGACTACACTGACTGTCAGTGAGTCTCCAGGGTGTCAAACAGGAGTTGGAAATAGAATGCATGGCAACATATTTAATGGAACTGTTTATATTTACAGTGGTATACACCAGGCACCCCCAACCTTTGGCCCTCCAGATGTTTTGGCCTACAACTCCCATGAACCCTAGCTAACAGGACCAGTGGTCAGGGATGATGGGAATTGTAGTTCAAAACATCTGGAGGGCCAAAGGTTGGGGATGCCTGGTATATGCTGAAATCTTATGTGTGATTTCCACATATTTGCAAAGAAATGTGACTGATCAGTTCTGGTTTCCTGGAATGGGCTGGACTTTCTGTGATGAAATATGACCACCTGTTCTTTAGGAAATGGTGGTTACTTCTCAAGCAGCTATAAAATAATGGAGTTTCTAGAGCAGTTATCAGAGAAACTTGTGCAGTCTCTGATGAACTAGCAGGATGAAGTGCCTTGCAATTCTCTTCACCTTTGTTGCTCTCTCTGAATGTCTTGTTAAGTAAGTGATCATTAAGTTGCTAATATTTACTTTATTGACAGCTGTGTTTTCTGATTAAATAATAATTCAACAACATCTGGAGATCTACAGGTACTCTAACCCCGAATTACACCTGTTCAAATCCTGTTGAAGTCAATGGAGAAGATGCATGAATGACTGTGTGCAAGATTGTAATCTATATTAGTCTTTATTGATACTGAGAAAGACTTTGGTCATGTTGAGTAGATGTGACCTTTAAGTTTCATTTCCGAAATGCCTTAATTTTGGAAATGCTTAGACCTGGTAGTTGAGAATGTTTGGATGTGGTGATGGCATTAAACCTATTAATTATGAAAGGCTGATTTCAAAATAAGCACATTTACAGGAGCAGAAAAGAATCCAAGCATAATCATTCATTTATTTTGTACCAGGATTCCATTGCAGAGAGAGAAGACGCGAAGAGGGATGCTCAGGGAGAAAAACTTGCTAGAAAGTTTTCAGAAAACCCATCGGGACATTGATACAGAATATATGACAGCCTTTTCTAAACGTGGCCGATTTAAGAAACCACTTAAGAACCTCCGAGATGTGAGTCTGCTTTGCTTTTATCAATTTGCTGCGCCATTGAGCAAATTTTCACCAATGTTTTCCTGATGTTTGATTGAAATACCTCATATTTCTCCTGACACCCAGGGGGTGTCAACATAATCAGTTAAGCAAATCACACACATCATTCATTCCCACTGAAAGCATGGAAAGGGAATTTAGCCATGGCTAGATCAAAGCCCCATTTATTTCTATGGGACGAGTTGCTGGATTGCACCCAGTTAAGCACTTTGGAACCCCATTGAAATCCCATTGGCCAGATGCAAAAGAGAACAGAGTTCTTGCATCTGTAATATCTGTAGTGGTGTAGAATACAGTGCTTCAACAAGAGTGGTTTGTTGTCTTGCAAGCTTCCACTTGCTCAGAGTCTCTTTGCTAAAGACCCTTAAAGGTTTGTCAGCCCTGCCAGCTAAATCAGGTGAGGGGAGCCAATGGGTGTGAGACCCTTGGTGAGTTGGGAACGTCCTCTGAATGAAAAGACAGGCTCTGGTGGATTGAGCGGATGAGACCAATAGTGGGTGGAACTGTCAAGAAAGCGGTTTCTGTACATGCTGTAGAACAGGGGTTGTCAACCTGGTCCCTACCATCCACTAGTGGGTGTCTCAGGATTCTAGGTGGGCGGTAGGGGGTTCTACGGCAGAAGCTGAATCCTCCTTCCATTGAGCACTGACGAGCAGTAAGGAAATTTTTACCGCCAAGAAAGATACATTAGTGGGTGGTAGGTATGAAAAGGTTGACTACCCCTGCTGTAGAGGGAAGTGAGGGGCAGATGGGGCTTGTTAACTTGGGAATGTAGCCCATCTAGGAAAAGGAAAACTCAGATTCTAAACCTCTGCTGCCTCTGATTCTAAGTCTTTTCAAGAGAAGAAAAGGCTAAGGATTAAGACGTTGAGCAAGGACAAATGATAGAGGGTAAGGACTTGCTGAATTAAATATCTGAACTGGAATACAAAAAGGGAGGTGTGAGGAGGTCAGGAAACTAGTAAATGAAGTATAAGATATGAAAATATTGATTTCTTTCTTTTTTTCTTCTTTTTAGCTGTTTTCTATTTTGCATTTTTCACGGGTTTTGTTTTTGTATTTTTGTAGCTCTTTTTTCTTTTATTAGGGTTATTCTTTGTTCTTATTTTTTATGTTTAAACTTTGAAACTTTTTATTGTTTGTAAAACTTCAATAAATATTACTTTAAAAAAATAATAATAATAAGTGAGATAAACGGTATTTATTGCCCATGCACAGATATACATGGGAAGGGCATGTCAGCTCTACTGCTGCATCTTTCAAGTTTCAAGAATTTATACTGTTTATTTTTCATTTATTTGAACAAGGTCCTTTCCACATGACCCTACGAAAGACTGTGATTTATTTCTGCCTCTCCCCCACCCCACCTCTTAGTTAAGTACTCAGATTTACAAGATTATCTTGCATAAGTATGAGGAACTAAAATGTAAAGCCAAAAGAGAGAGGCAGGGTAGTGCTGCAATGCATATTTGTTTTATAAATCTACAGCTGACCTACTATGGAACTATCTACATTGGAACCCCACCACAGCCATTCAAGGTTCTGTTTGACACTGGATCATCCCCTCTCTGGGTGCCATCTATCTATTGCAAGGACAAAGCATGCAGTAAGTAACTGAGAATGTCCAAGTGTTTAAGCATGTTAGCCAGGTATACAAAAGGAAGGAAATGAAGTGGCATAAAGGAAAGAGTTCATTATATCATAACCAGTCTGGTTGAGGCCTTAATTCTATTCGCCTAAAAGTAAGACTCATTGAATGCAGTGGGACTTCTAAATAAATATACATAGTCTGCAATCCTATATGCTCACTTACCTGGGAGAAATTAAACTCAATTATAGAAGTTACTCCTGAGTAAACACGTACAAGAGTACACAATAAATCAAGTAGATTTGGTTTTGTAAAACCTAGTTTCCATCATTGTGCACAGTCATTTTTAATGACAGGTACAAAATGATAATGCTAAAACAATGTGGTTCTTTGAAATATATATGGTGGAAGGAGAGACAGAGCTGGCCCACCCATGAGGCAGCGTATGGTAGCTACCCCGGGCAGCAGAAGCAGAAGAGGTGGCACCCATGGGTGTCCTGTTGGCCAGCGCCAGCGGCAGCACCAGTTTCCAGTGAGATCCCATGAGATCTCATGGAGCATGCAAGATCTGGCAAGATTTCGGTGAGATCTTGCTAAATATCACTGGAACCAGCTGTCATCAGTGCCCCCACACAACCCAAGTAAGGGTGGCAGTGGAGGAGGGGTGGGGTGGGGAGGCAGGGTAGTAGAGTGGGGGCACATCCCATTATGCTTTAAGTGGCAAAACAGGACGCTCCACTGCTGGAGAGAGAAATCTCAGTTTTCAATGATCAGGGTTAGGTCAAATTTCCTTGTTAAAATAAGAATACGTCCTAGCTCCTGTTTACTATAATAAATTAATAATTATAATAATAATTTATTATTTATACCCCGCCCATCTGGCTGAGTTTCCCCAGCCACTCTAAATGTTTCCCTAGTGTTTTCCAATGTCCTTTTATTACAATTTTTCTCTTCAGAAAATTTATATCTTCAGTTTGTTTCTGCTATCGATCACTGATTAAAAACTGTTTTTATATTAATTAAATTCTGTTTTCTTTTTACTTTCAGTAAGACACCACAGATTTGACCCACGTAAGTCTTCTACCTTCCACGGAACAGGAAAGCGATTCCCCATTAAGTATGGGAAAGGAAGCGTGGAAGTGATCTTAGGACGTGATACAGTCAAGGTAAACTAATACAGTAGTATTTTATAGATACAGGACAAGTTGGGAATACAAACTTATAAATACTTAACTGTTCTGTGTATTTCAAAGGCCATTGCATCTCAATGTTTTTGAATCCTGGAAACTTTAAAACAGTAAAAACAGAATCAGCCCATTATATTACTTGGATATATTTATGTATATATTCATAGAATGGCTGCTCCTCAAGGAATTCAGAAAACAATATATGGTAACCAAGAAGTTGATTTTAAATTGTCGTTGTTAGAATCAAAGTAGCACAAATTAAAGCTGCAGTGCTAAGGTTATGCAATCCTGAAGTAAATATCAATGAAATTGATGAGACCAGCCTCTGAATAAACAGGTTTAAAACTGGGACCTAAGTCGCTCTTCCCACTCTCCATAGGAGCCAATTCCTATGGGCCATGGTCCCTTCATCCCCCGAATATTATCTGACGAGGGCCGCTGCCCAAAGTTAATGGGCTTTGCCATTCAAATGGTGTGCATGGACTGTGTCTTGTGATCAATTATGCAGGATGGGACTTACCTGCCACCCCCAATATTTTATTACCTACCACTATACATGTTTGAATATTATTGTCTGAAAGGTCAAATGAGGTTCCCGTTCATGTTAACATTGTCGTTGTTAGATTCGAAGTAGCACAAATTAAAGCTGCATTATTAAGGTTATGCAATCCTGAAGTAAATATCAATGAAACTGATGAGACCTACCTCTGAATAGTGGGACGCAGGTGGCGCTGTGGGTTAAACCACAGAACCTAGGTCTTGCCAATCAGAAGGTCGGCGGTTCGAATCCCCGCAACAGGGTGAGCTCCCGTTGCTCAGACCCTGCTCCTGCCAACCTAGCAGTTCAAAAGCACGTCAAAGTGCAAGTAGATAAATAGGTACCGCTCCGGCGGGAAGGTATATGGCGTTTCCATGCGCTGCTCTGGTTAGCCAGAAGCGGCTTAGTCATGCTGGCCACATGACCCGGAAGTTGTACACCAGCTCCCTTGGCCAATAAAGTGAGATGAGCGCCGCAACCCCAGAGTCAGCCACAACTGGACCTAATGGTCAGGGGTCCCTTTACCATTACCTCTGAATAAACAGGTTTAAAACTAGGACCTAATTTGCTCTTGCCAACTAGCCAATTCCTATGGGCCATGGTCCCTTCATCCCCCGAATATTATCTGACGAGGGCCGCCGCCCAAAGTTAATGGGCTTTGCCATTCAAATGGTGTTCATGGACTGTGTCTTGTGATCAATTATGCAGGATGGGACTTACCTGCCACCCCCAATATTTTATTACCTGCCACTATCCATGTTTGAATATTATTGTCTGAAAGGTCAAATGAGGTTTCCTTTCATGTTAACATGCACAGGATTGTAGCCTGAATGCAATGCTCATAAAAGCCTGCTCTGTACTTTACTGCATGATACAAAAGTAAGGGAATGTTTTGTGTTTCTCCTAGATATCCAATCTTACTATTTCTGATATGGAATTTGGATTGAGTACCAGTGAGTCAGAAGACCACTTTTCCAAATCTATATATGATGGGATCCTCGGCTTAGGCCCTGGGTGGAGAAGTTCATTCATTGATAACCTGATGAAAAAAGGCTTGCTTGAGAAAGACGAATTTTCTGTTTATCTCAGCGGGTAAACACTATTTTGCTTTATTGCTAAGTTGATTTGTTGTGTGTACTTGGAGGATTCATAGAAGGAAAATGCACCTGAGATTATTTTACAGGTTGGCTATTGCTTTGCCTGCTGTACAATTCTGTCTGCCACTGTGCTTTGTTTGCACAGAGGTTGATGGGTAGAGGGGACTGGAACCCACATCCTCAAATTGGTCAGAATGCTAAGCTTCTCCAGGGATGAATAAGCTATTGTAGTCAAGGCTACCTGATGATGAAGAAGAAAAGGTCCCTCCGGTTTTCTAGTACCCAGCAGTCGACTGCACCCCCCTTGCAGCTTGTTCCTTGAGAGCAGAGCAGAGCGGGAGCCAAGCTCAGGTGAGCTAAGTGTTAATGTGGAAGAGAGGGAGGGAGACAGAGTTGAAGCAGAGAGTGAAGAGGCCAACCCCCCCTGCTTCTAATTCTTGTACTATTCTGTAATGCATGGAAATACGGTACACACACACACACACATGTAGCTACCTTCACTTATGATTTTAATTTAATACTTCTGGAGTCTTTGCTCCAAATCAGAATCCTACCTCATGCAGAATAATTGGAGGACTGTAATGCAAAGGCAAAGACCTTTTCACCTGGCTATTTTGGGAGTAGATCAATAACGATAAATCTCTCCATCACATTAGGTGGATAATATGCAACTCATCCTGTACATGTCAGCTCTACTGTTGAGTAAGTGTGCCCAGCACTGCACACTTAATGGTTTTGTGAAAGGAAGGTAGCAAGCCCTTCTAGGGCAGAAGGCAGGAAGGGAAGCAGTAGGTGGAAGTAGAGCCAGGCACATATGAAGCCGGCTAATTCTCCCTTTCTCCGCATTCTCCCCCATAATGGCAGCAATGAGACTGACTAAAGTGAAGGAATCTGACAGACAGTGACACTCCCTGGATTGGGGGCAAGCAAGCAAGCAGGCAGGTGAAGGTAGGCTGGGGTTGGTGGAGTAGAATGGCCTCCACTGCCCCAAACTGGCTTGCTTAAAATCACAATGAAAACCAATTAGGAGAACAAAACGTATGAAGATTATGAAGGGGGAAGTCAGTGTGTGATATACAGAGCTGAACAGGAAGAATGGTGATATATAGAACAAGAAAGGAAAAGTACATGAACAGCATTCACCTTTCAAAATCTTAGAGCCTTCATTGTCCAGTGTTCACCAGTAGATACTGGTGCACTGCAAAAGTTCCTTTCTTTCTCTCTCTCTCTCTCTGTCTAATTTGGACAGAGGTACAAGAACATGGTACATTCACTCTTTTCATATGCAGTTTAGCTTATTCTGAATGAATGACTTGACAACAGCACACTATATATCTATGTTTCAGAAAAACAGATGGGAGCATGGTCATTTTTGGTGGAATTGATCAATCCTATTTTACTGGTCGTATTAACTGGATTCCTGTCATATATAAATATCGATGGTGGATTGCCGTGGACAGGTAAGCAGGAATTATTCTTATTAGTAGTATTAGCAACATTATTGTTAATCTTAACATATTGACTGGCTACAATAAAACTGAAAAGTTTTTCTGAATAATTTTAATGGCTAGGTAAAGGTACAGGGACCCCTGACCATTAGGTCCCATCGTGACCGACTCTGGGGTTGTGGCTCTCATCTTGCTTTATTGGCTGAGGGAGCCGGCGTACAGCTTCCAGGTCATGTGGCCAGCATGACTAAGCTGCTTCTGGCGAACTAGAGCAGCACACGGAAATGCCGTTTACCTTCCCGCTTGAGCGGTACCTATTTATCTACTTGCACTTTGACGGGCTTTTGAACTGCTAGGTTGGCAGGAGCAGGGAGCGAGCAACGGGAGCTCACCCCGTCGCGGGGATTCAAACTGCCAACCTAATGATCGGCAAGCCCTAGGCTCTGTGGTTTAACCTACAGCCCCACCTGTGTCCCTCATTTTAATGGCTACTAGTTAGCTAAACAGGAAGAGATGGAGGGCAATAAAATGCAAATACGAATGTGCAACTTACTTTGTATTTTTAAGTTGTCCGTTGTGAGGATGACTTATATAGAACCGTTCTTGCAAATGGCATTAACAGAGTAGATGATTGCAGGCCCTTGACCTGAGTAGCTTACAATCTGTAGTTCATGTGTTTTGTTTTATGCCTTCTACAATTTTCAATGAAACTTCCTGAAAGTACTTATCACATCCCACTCTCCATTAACAAAACAACAACCCATGTTTGGGGAAGGGCCCTACCTTGCTTTGCAAACAGAAGTGGCAGGTCAATTGCTTTGCAAACAGAAGGTCACAGGTTCCATAACCATAGCTGTCAACTTTTCCCTTTTCTTGCGAGGAATCCTATTCGGAATAAGGGAATTTCCCTTTAAAAAAGGGAAACGTTGTTATAGGACTATGCAGAATTGGATAAATTAACAGGAAGAATTCGAAACCGGTGGGACCAGAAATTCACGTAATACTGGAGTAAATTTACGGACTATTGAAAAGTATTAGTGAAGACCAGACGACATTTGTAGGTTTACAAGAAGTTCTGTGAGGAGTATTATTGGAAGTATTACAAAAATAGATAAAGGAAAGGATAATTTGTTAAGAGACTTAAAGGCAATATAAAATTAAGAAATGTATAAGAAGTAGATAAAACGGTGGATTATCAGAGGTGCTGACGGAAGTCTAAAAAGATTGTATAAGTGATAAGTTTCATGGTACATTTTATAATTTATATGTTAAAATCAATAAAAATTATTATAAAAAAATAAAATAAAAAAGGAAAACATTGACAGCTATGTCCATAACTGATATCTTCAGGCCGTGCTATGAGAACTCCCAATCTGAAATCCTGGACAGATGCTCCATACAGTGTGGCTTTATAATGTTTCATGTCAGAAACTAAAGAATATAATGATTTCCAATTTCTCAGCATTCTAGTGAATTCTAAGAAGATTGCCTGCAGAGATGGCTGTCAAGCACTTCTTGACACAGGGGCGTCCTTATTGCTTGGTCCAAAATCTGAAATTAACCAAATCCAGCAAGCCATTGGAGTTACAACAGTAAGATTGACTTTTGCTGGTTGTCTTCATACTGTAGCTGAAAGAGCCCCTGTATCATCCATATCACTCTAGTGTCCACACTCCTTACTCTTTAGACAGAGCTCCAGTTTCAGAGGCGCACAACCAAAGGTGGTGAGGATTAGGCACTGGTACGAAATCCAGGGGGCCCATGGGCGATCAGGCACCACAAAAATTGTGGGTGTTAGGCACCCACACTGCAGAGCCTTCAGTGTGATTTTGGGTGCTTCGTAAGGCCCCAGAAGTCACATCCAAGGCCTTGCGGGGCCTCCTGAAGCGACTTTTAGGAGAAACCTAATGTTAGTGGTTTTGCGAGACCTCAGACATGACCCCGGAGATTGCATTGGACATCATAATGTCAACGCGTCATGTTACGTCGCAGGTTCCATTGGGCACCCATAATCTGGGGCCCAAGTTGGTGCCCCTGCCTCCTGGACTACAGCTGCTGGTACCTCAGTGTTAGCCTTCATGGTTCTTCATGATACCTACTGCACATGCATGCAAATGTGCATGAGCATCCAAGCTACAACAATGAAAATGGCAGAAAAATAAAATAAGCTGTGGCATCCAGTAAAGGAAGGGGGAGAAATAGAGCACTGCTGTTATTTCGTACTGTAGTCTGTCTGCAAAATACATTGGCTTTGTTTCTTCCAAACAATATCTCTCAACACAGATTGTACATCAGCCTGCCATCAACACCCATTTGCATCATCTCCATTGGTTTAGACTGTGAGGTTTAGATGTGAAGTATTGAGATGATTTATTTGTAATATTCAGCTAGATGGCGTGCTTCTGTGCTACAGTGTTCTACAGTGTGCTGTTCAAACCTGTGAGTTACACTAGATGGTTATTAAGTTCTCACTTAAAGCGGTATGTTTGCTTTCCCGAGATTGGCTCAGGGACAAATCCACGACATTTCTCAAGCAAACTTGAGGTTTGCCGGTTCAATTCCTTCATGATCAGAATAATGCCCAAACTCAACTCTTCCTTATCTCTTTCAGCGTTCCATCAACTGCAGAAACCTCCGCAAAATGCCAAATGTTGTTTTTGTAATCAACGGAATTCAATATCCTTTGACTCCACAAGCCTATGCTCGTAAGGTACATGATTGAACTGGAATACTATCTACTTGCCATAATAATGCAGCTTCAAACAGTTTAGGGCAGATTAGAAGTGCAAAATATTTGTGAACACATGGGCTAAAGACAGGGGGAAAGGGAATACATTTGGGGGCAGAAAGCTTATTAGATATCCTGAGACGGTCAGAAGAACTGGACCCAAACTTGCATGTCTTATAGAAAAAAAGGCCAATGCAAATTCCCCACCAACATAGTTTCATGACAGTTTAGTATAGTATCTCTGACTACAGATGATTCTCATCCCAGGAAGGTTGCCCCTGACATATTGTATAACATGGGTGCCTGATGACCCCGAGAAGGACTTAAACCTTCCATCACATATAGCAACATATATACTGTATGCAGCTCTCAGATGTGTTTGCTTGGCAGTTGCAGATATGGAAGAATTTTGAAACAAATAATGTTCTTTCTCACCTCATTTCCTCTTGTAGTGATGACACAATCTAGAGAATTTTGAAATCTCACTCTCGGCACCATCTTAATACACCACATGTATCCCCGAAGAAGGGCTTCTATTGGCAGAGGGACACAGTGATCCTATCCTTTATAGCTAGCAGGAGAGGTGGAGCGAGGAGGAGATGGGACATAAGTCTCTTGTGATCTCCACTGACTCCATAGGGAGGGGCCATAGCTCAGTAGCAGAGGATTTGCTTTGTAAATAGAAGTTCACAGCTTAAACATCCAACATTTCCAAGTAGGCTTGGCAAAGATTCCTTGTCTGGAACTGATTCTATTATCATTAAGCTGGTATACTAAGCCAGTATAATTCCAGGGATAAGATGGCATTCCAATGCAATTATTTCTTCCAACAGAGCAGAGCAAAAAACATTTTGAATTGTGGAGACTGCCTATAATTTTAAAATAGTTTGCTGACTTGTACAATTTGGTTGTTCCTTATTAAGGTATTATGCTAATTATTATAGACTGAATACACAATTTACAATACTGTGTGCTATTACTATTGTCCTAGTGTTACATCTACAATATTTATCTCCTTTTGAGACTTTTCTTCCAGGAAAAATCCTTCCTTCGCCTTCTTTATGGTGGAATACCTTATACTTACCTTATGCTAGGGTTTAAAACATGGCAACCCTTCCTTGTGCATTTTTACCTCAATTAATTTCTTGGTTGATATGGAAGTTGAATCACCCACATCTTAAGGATATCCTTTCCTTTCTTTCTAGGATAACGGCCATTGCAAGATTGGCTTTGGCGTTGGCAGCAAAGATTATGATCACTTGATACTAGGAGATGTGTTCCTCAGAGAATACTACAGTGTATTTGACAGGGGGAACAACCAAGTTGGACTGGCAAAGGCAGTGTAAAAATATTCCTGCATTTAAACTATGCAAGTGCTGTAGTTTCTCATTTAATCAACTAATGCCAATGTCATTGTAACTTCAAAGCAATGTATTTGAGCTAATACTATCACTCGGTGTCCTATTAAAAATTATATTTGTCAGATGCCTTCAAAGAAGATGCAGATGGTAGCATTGTTGTGGCATATATGATCTGAAAATTATGTATTTCAAATTAATAAACTGTTCCATGGCTAAGCTTTTGGATGTGATTGAAGCTGAGGTGCCATTCTCATGGATAATCACATATTGTCCTAAACTGTGTGGCAGTGAAAGGACTGTGCCCCCTCACCATCTAGTGGTTTCTCTGGGGCAGCATCTGTTTTCACTGCCTCCTTTCACAATTTCACATTCTGACCAGATGAGACATCTGATTCGAGGGCCAAACTTGGCAGCCTTTTCAACATGCTAGAACATGGGTGAGTCTTTTGGTCAAGGAGTTTTTAGGTTGCTTCACCATCCACTGACTGTGTACTACAGATCAGGAAAGATACCATGAAAGCCCTTAGGATACCAGCATGGTTAAAGAGCAGAGTCAAATAAGCTACTAGAGGCGAAAGGCTTCCCTTAACAAATAAAGTCTTGTCCAAACTGAGAACAAAAATAACACAAACTTTGGTGAGGGGGAGGGAGATTTAACTTTTGTAGGATCAACTCTGAAGAACTGATGAGTGCTGATAAGAAATGAAGTTCTTAGCCTAATAAACAAAATAAAAATGGACATATAACCGAGTCTCCATGGCATCCACCCAAGTTCTCAGTGAATGAAAATGTGCAATCACTGATCTTCTAACAAAAATGTTACTTGTCCCTAAGATCAGCCGCCATACACAAGACCTGGAAAGTAGACAATGTATCACAAGTTTTTAGGAAGGGATCCAGGGGGGGCTCCTAGAAATAGCAGGCTGCTTACCATAACAAGTCTCCAGGGAAAACTGGTGGTAAGTATTATTAAGGATAAAATGTCCAACGTTGGGGTGTCAAGTTAAATAAAATATTGGGGGAGGCAGGTAAGCCTCACGCCACATAATCAATCATAAGATGCTGTACACGAACACCATTTGAATGGCAATGACCATCAACTTTGGGGTCCACAGGTCCACTAAATATTTTATCGGTGGGGGGGGGGACCTCAGCCCCAAGGAGTTGGCTCTTATGAACCAAGCAAGGCTCCTGCAAGGGAAAGAGTTGTCTCACAAACCCTAGATAGAGATGATCTGGTCAAAAAAGCATACTTGGACATTCAAAAACCTTCTGACAAAGTTCCTCATCAGTGACTCCTGATTAAGCTTGGCAGTCATAGGCTAAGAGGAGGGGTCCTCTTCTGCATCAGGAATTAGCTGGGAAGCAGGAAGGCAAGAGTAGGAATAAATGGACAGTTCTTCAAATGGAGATATGTAGAAAGTGACATTACAAAATGACATTACAAAAAACAAACTACATAAACAGAATAAAATACTTTACACTGTTAAAATAATTTTTAAAACCATGCATTCTGTCAGATAAGAGTTTGTTCTCCTGAAGAAATTTTTCTCCTTAAAATTGCTGCTCTAAAGGCAAAACAAGCCACTTTCTCAGAGGTGCAGAGTGACTTTTGTCCTTTCAGAATTTTTAGTTTTTCTTGCACTGCCAGTTGACTATAATTTTTCAGAAGTCTTCTTAACCCTTGTTGTGTTTGAGACAATTGAATAGCACACACTTGAAAGACATTTACCTATCAGGTTTGGACTTTAACACCTTGAAAGTAGAGCAGAATTCAGGATGTTGTTCAGAAGATCATCACAGGACATTCAGATTAGGTGCAAATCCATGGGAAAAAATTGGTTCAGATATACCCTAAACCACTGAGCCTCTTGGGCTTGCTGTTCAGAAGGTTGACAGTTCAAATTCACGTGACGGGGTGAGCTCTCGTTGCTCTCTTCCAGCTTCTGCCAACCTAGCAGTTCGAAATCATACCAGTACAAGCAGATAAATAGGTACTACTGAGGTGGAAAGGTAAACAGTGTTCTGTCACACCAAAAGAGGTTTAGTCATGCTGGCCACATGATCCGGAAAGCTGTCTCCAGACAAACTCTGTCTCCCTCAGCCTGAAAAACGAGATGAGCGCTGCAACCCCCTAGTCGCCTTTGACTAGACTTAAGCGTTCAGACTTAACCTAACACACACCTGCAAAGTTATTGAGAAGCTTATCTCATTCCATTTTGAGCAGCTTATCAAATTTCCATTAGAATGCTTAGTCCAATAGCAGTGTTAAATATGTACATTTGTTATTAATAAGACATCAAAGTGATTGTGCTCAAATATATGTGTTGAGGACCTCAGATAAGAGTGGTAAATTTGCTCTTTGGACATACAATGCCGGTAGATATACCCATCAAGGGCATGAGAACATTGGCTGATATAATATAGGTGGACTAACAGTTGGATCTGTATAAGGTAGCTTTCTCTGTTCCTAAATGGCTGGTATATTACCCTTAAGGAAATGACAACTCCAAAGTAAGATTGATTCATTTCTTTTTGTGCAATTTCAGGTCCTTCCTGGCATCCTTTTCTCTTCTTTTTCCCCATTCATTATGATTTGTGCTCATGTGCTATTGAGGTGGTCACATGTGGTCATGATTTTAATTATGTTTGCACATGAAAAATTTCTGGAGTGTCACAGTGCTTCATTTGCAAGCAGTGCATATTCTGATGTATATATTCCAGATTTCACGGTCCTTCCCCCGTTACCATTTGCCGATGGCCATGGTTCTTTGGGGGTTTGGGTTTGGGATGGGGTTTTGGAAGAAGCCTGCGTGTGAATTTGTTTTATGTATGTAGATCAGTGCATGCTGACCAACACTCAGTCTTCGCAGTAAGGCTCTATTTTGATGGCATGAGTACCACAACGAGTGGTAGATTCTTATCTGCTGCAGCCTTCATCCACCTTCACAGCCATTGTAACATACCTTGTTATTTTCCACCTCTTCAGCTTCTGAGGACTTCTTGGATCATTCTTTGTCTAGATCCTCCCCTTTGACCTTACCGTCTTGGGTGACTCTGCTGGGAGTACGAGACTCATGATGGCTTTGCTCACAAGGGTGATAGGAAGGTGCAAGCCCACTCACCCCCGACAAGGTGACAATCCAGCGAATGAGATATTTACCCTATTAAATGCTGAATACATGACTTCCTCTTAGGTATGATTTCATTGTGTTTACAAAGCAAGGTGACCGATTACTTCTCATTTCCAAGTATGGGCTGGACTTTCTGTGATGAAATATGATCTTTAGATGATGGTGGGCACTTCTCAAGCAGCTATAAAATAACAGAGTTTCCCCCTAACAAGCACCAGAAAAACTAGAGCAGACCCACTGGACAAGCAGGATGAAGTACCTTGCAGTTCTCTTCACCATTGTTGCTCTCGCCGAATGTCTCGTTAAGTAAGTTATTGTTTTGTTGCTGATATTTACTCTTCTGACAGCTATACTTTCTGATTAACTAATGAAGAGGAGAGGGAGTGTGAATTATAACTTCAAATCTTATATAATTTTTCATATATATATATATATATATATATATATATATATATATATATCACATACACACAGCTGAGAGGAGATTAATAAATGCAAAATGGTCCTCTGGCCGCAGTTACAAGGGTAGAAGCACATAGACTCACTGAAAAAAGCATGGCTAACGTCTAATTTGAGATGGAACAATATTTTGGGGCATTTGTGTGTGTGCTTTTTTTAGCCCAGTAGGTCTCCTTGCCCTCAGTAGCGCAGTAACAGGAGGATTCTCAGCCCCTGAAGCTCACCACAGCATGTCCGAAGTGACAAGAGAAAGTGGAATTGTCAAACTGTTCAGCAATTGAGGGCCCAATAGCACACTTTGAAGTGCTGCTGACACTAATTGAAACAAAAGGAGTCTTAAAAAATGGGCTGCAAAGAATTCATTTTATGTCAGTCAAATATTAAACACCCTACACACCTACAGTTGTTGTTTTTCTTTTCAGCTATCTTCCTTAAATTAATTGAGAGATAAAGGAGATTATCATCCCTGCCATGCATTACAGCAGGAACTAGGATCCTAACACTCCATATGTTGCTGGACTTGAACCCCCACCATCCCTGACTATTTGCCGTGCTGGTTGGGGCTGATGGGACATGGAGCTCAACAACCTCTGGAGATCCACAGGCTTCTTTCCCCTGCATAAAAGCTGTTCAAATCCCACCCATTCTATGGAAAAGATGCATGAATGAATGTGTGCAAGATTATAGGCTATGTTACTATTTCTTGATGCTAAAAAAAGACTTTGATTGCATTGAGTGGGTGCGGACTTTCACTTCAATTTCCTAAGTACCAAATTTTTGGAATAGCTTAGATCTAGTAGTTAAGAGAGTTTGGAAGGTGTGCAGGGCTGTAACTAGGGGGTGGCAAGGTGGGCCCCTACCAGGGACGCAGGCTGGGGGGGCACAAAATTGGATAAAATATGTCCATAAATATTTCTATAAAAATATTTATTATTGCCTCATTAGAAAAGGTTTTAAATAGAGGGTGAATTGAAGGGGGGATGGAGGAGAGGTGGAAAAAAGAGCTAATTTGTCAGTGGCTAAGGGGCACAATCTGGACAGTTCTGCCAGGAGCGCAAGATTACCTAGCTATGGCTACGATGGGATGGTGATATTAAGCCTATTATTATGTTTGGAGTTATGGAGTGGAAAGACAGGTTGCAAAATAGGCAAATTTTAGGGAGACAGAAAATCCAAACCTAGTAATTTTGTTTCTTATGTTCCAGGATTCCCTTGCAGAGAGGGACAAAAGTAAGAGACACTTTCAAGGAGAAAAATCTGCTGGAAAATCTTCTTCAGAAATACCGTTATGACATTGGTACAAAATACAACTCAGATATTTCTAATGCTGCCCAGGTGGCTGAAGAACCACTTCTGAACTCTTTTGAGGTGAGGTGATGCTTTGCTCTTATCAATTTGCTGTGCTGCTGAGCAACATTTCCTCAAAGTTTTCATGATGATCAGTTGAGATACTTCTTCATATTTCTCCTTACACCCAGAGGTTATCGACATAATATGTTAGATGCAATTCAGCGAAACACAGCCAGAACTCAATCACACAATAGACTTAGTTATGACTATCACAAAGCCCTGTTGTTTTCAACTTAAGAAGTTGCAACTAACTTTTGCCTGATTGTGACCCATAGAGGAGTTATGATCCAGCCAAAGTTAATTACATTGAAATCCTATTGATACCTAGGATAGCCAGATACAGTAGAGAAGAGGGTTCATGCACCTTTAATAGTTGTGTAGAAGAGGGAATTTCAGCAGGCTGTGGCTTTTCATTCAAGTTCACAGATGCTGAGTGCCCCTTTATTACAACTATTCAAGGTGTGAGAACCGTGTTCTTTTTTGCATCTAGCCATCTTATTAAAGGGCAGAGCAGGAAAATGATGAAGCCAGGGTGTTGTGTAGGCCAGAAAAATAGTACTTTAGCTTGCTTTTTGTGGTGAACATTGTGAGAGTTCTTCTATGGCAATAAATGGTGCTTACTTGTTTTTTAAAAAATATTTATAATTTTCAATTATACAAAAAGGAAAACATTTCACAAATCAATCAACAGTAATTCTGGCACTTTGAATCTTGACTTCCCTCCCCCTTTTTCTGTAGTTCCTTAAAATTGTTTTCATCTTTCCCTGTATATCCCAAATTATCTCAATCTATTCTTCTTAAAAAAATCTGATATTATATATATTTTTAGAAACTGCAGTTTTTACAATAGCACTTATTTGTTATGCACAGAAGTTATTTGAAGTGGGGAAAATGTCATTTTTTCTGCTATATTTCTCCTGTTCGTGAGTTATGTTAAAGCACATACTGCTTTTACATTATGTCGTTTATTATTTGTTTATTTGAACAATTCCCTTTTCACATTATCCCACTATTGACAGGAAATAAATTTCTGCTTTCTAACTATTTTTTTTTAATGTAGCACTTAGATTTACAGTGATTGCCTTGCATATCTGTGAGGAAGTAAAATGTTCAAAAGCTTTAAAAGAAGGAAAGTTTTGCAAATTGTGTTTGTTTTATGAATTAACAGACTGAATACTACGGAACAATCTACATTGGAACCCCACCACAGAAGTTCACTGTTGTGTTTGACACTGGATCATCCACTCTCTGGGTACCCTCTGTCTATTGCAGTAGTCAAGCATGCCGTAAGTAACTGACTATAAAAAAAGTCTTCAAGCATGTCACTCTGATATTAAAAATGACCTGGGAGGGCCTATGAAGTTGTGTAAAGGAATGGATTCATTAGTTCACAATCCAGCATTGCAGACTAAGGTCATAATTCTATTTACATATGAGTAGGGTTGATTGAACTCAGTGAGGCCAACGTCTAAATAAATATGTGTGGAATTGAATGTGGGCTTGCAATCATTTACCCATTTACCTGATGTGTCATCAGTGTCCCCACACAGCCCAAGTAAGGGTGACAGTGGAGGAGGGGTGGGAGGCAGGGTAGTAGAGTGGGGGCACATCCCATTATGCTTCAAGTGGCAAAACAGGACACTCCACTGCTGGAGAGAGAGATCTTAGTTTTCAGTGATCAGGTGTAATGATCTCAGGCAGGCAAACAAGCTCCAAAAAGAAGTAATGAGTTTCTTGGAAGATTTACAGTACGTTTATTTACAATTAATATAGAGAGAGCAGCATGAGCCTGCCATTCTCAGTTACGAGGTGCTCAATCTGAGTCCCCACCTTGTACATAGCTGTCAACTTTCGGATTTGAAAATAAGGGATCAGGAGCCTCAAAAATAAGGGATCAGCAGTCTCCCCTGTCCTGGGGACAGTCTTTTGTTGTTTAGTCGTTTAGTCGTGTTTGACTCTTCGGGACCCCATGGACCAGAGCACACCAGGCACTCCTGTCTTTCACTGCCTCCTGCAGTTTGGTCAAACTCATGTTGGTAGCTTTGTTTTTGTTTTTTTTTTAATGATATTTATTGAAAATTTAAAATTACAGAAAAAGAAAGAAACAAGAAAAAAAGAAAAAGGTAAAAAGGTAGACAAAAAGAGAAATTAAACAATACAAGTCAATAAAAACGAAAGTCAAAAAAGAAAAAAACAAATCACACAATACATCAAAATCAAAGAGCAAAAATAAACAAAAAATTTAAAAACAAATCCAATATTCCCAAATCTTTATCTTTCATTAACTTGTTTCATGGACCTCCTCACACCTCCCTTTTTTGTATTCTAGTTATTAATTATCTCAGCAAATCCTTTCCATCTTTCACAATATTCTGTCATTAAATTACCTTTATCTATTTTAACCTTATCTTACCATAAAAAAACCCTAAAGCTTAAAACTTAAGTCTTATTTATACCTAATTCTTTTTAGCATAACATATTTATACATAATTCTTTTTAACATTTCTACTAAAGCCAAATAGTTTCATTCCAACATTTTTCTAATACTCATTAGTTTTACAATGATTTTCCAAATGAATTTTTAAAACTTTCTTCCAATCTTAATCCATCGTCTCTTCTTCCTGGTCCCGGGTTTTGTCAGTCCTTTCTATCCCATCCATCTAGTCCATCAACCTGGTGACCTTCTATCTGAGGCTCTTAAGTCTTTTCCATGTCCCTTCCGCAGGTCTTCTTCATGTTTATACCTGTACTTTACTTTATCTTCTGCTGATCTTTTTCTTGATTTCCTTCCTTTCTCTCGGGGAGACTCCAACTTGACAATATCTTTATCCCTTCTCAACAAGTCAGCCCATTCTCCATAGTCAACACTGAAATCCATAAGATATTTAAAGGCATGTTTCAAAGTCCCTCCAAGGTTAAGGGCCCCCACAACTCCAAACTCCCCCTGGCCCAAAGCCAGATCCGAAAAGCCAAAGCATGCCTGCATAGGGGGATCTATCCAGCTTCCCATCTCCAAACCAAACAGTACTCCATCTCTCCAAATCTGACTTTCTCCAGGTTCAGTCGTCAAAAACAACAACTTATGTTCCTGCAAGGCCGCAGCTCTCTCCACTTCTGCTATTTGAGGTTCAGCAACAACCTCCTCCTTTATCTTCTTCACCACTTGCTCTGTCAAAGCACTTTCCTGGATTAATTCCTGAGTGGTTTCTATATAGGTATTCACTGTTTGTCCAAAATTTCCAACTGCAACAGTCATCAAATCCATCTTCTCATGTAGCTGTTTCAGTAAAGCGCTTGTTTTGCAAAAAGCAAGCACTAAAGCTTCTTCTGGGCACATTCTTGTTCAAGGTCAAAGTCTGGTCTCACGATCTTTAATCTCTACAGCTGCAAAATTCCCCAGATCGACTCTAACAACAGTTTCACAAGCTCCCTCTAGGGGAAACAATTTCTATTTGTATCCGTCTTTTTAAGAGAAGATCTAGCAACAAAGTTCCTTTTGTTTTTCAGATATTTTGTTCCTTTTAAGTGCAAAAGGGAACATTGGAATCAATATGTTTCTCTTTTTTAACTATCTGTCAAAAACGTTTTATCCACAGTCAATGAACTTCCCCAAAGTTCATTGTTTTCCAATGTCCTTTCCAATGTTTTCCAATGTCCTTTTATTACAATTATTCTCTTCAGAAAATTTATACCTGTTTCTGCTATTGATCACTGATTAAAGGCTGTTTTGTATAAATTATTTTCTGTTTCCTTTTTACCTATAGAAACACACCATAGATTTGACCCAAGTAAGTCTTCTACCTTCCAAGGAACAGGACAGCCATTCTCCATTAAGTATGGGAAAGGAAGCATGGAAGGGATCTTTGGACTTGATACAGTCAAGGTAAACTAATAGTATTTTATAGATAGAGGACAAGTTGAGAATACAAGCTTATAAAAATATCAACTCTTCTGTGCATTTCCAAGGCCGATACTTCTCAATGTTTTTGAATCCTGGAAAATTTAAAGCAGTAAAAACTGAATCAGCCCTTTATATTCTGTGGAGATATTTATATACAGTATATATACATTGATGGCTGCTCCTCAAGGAATTCAAAACACAGTATGTGGTAATCAAGAAGTTTATTTTAAACTGTCATTGTTACAATCAAAGTAGTACAAATTAAAGCTGCAGTACTAAGGTTATGCAATCCTGAAGTAAATATCAATGAAATAGATGAGACCTACCTCTGAATAAACAGGCATAAAACTAGGACCCAATTTGCTCTTGCCCACTATTCATAGGAGCCAATTCCTATGGGCCATGGTCCCTTCATCCCCCGAATATTATCTGACGAGGGCCGCCGCCCAAAGTTAATGGGCTTTGCCATTCAAGTGGTGTGCATGGACTGTGTCTTGTGATCAATTATGCAGGATGGGACTTACCTGCCACCCCCAATATTTTGTTACTTGCCACTACCCATGTTTGAATATTATTGTCTGAAAGCCCACATGAGGTTTCCTTTCATGTTAACATGCACAGGATTGTAGCCTGAACACAATGCTCATAGAAGCCTGCTCTGTACTTTACAACGTGATACAGAAGTAAGGGAAGACTGTGTTTTTCTCCTAGATATCTGATCTTACCATTTCCGATATGGAATTCGGCTTGAGTACCAGTGAGTCAGAAGACCCCTTTTCCAGAACTAAATATGATGGGATCCTCGGCTTAAACCCTTGGAAAAAAAGTTCATTCTTTGAGAACCTGATGAAGAAAGGCTTGCTTGAGAAAGACGAATTTTCTGTTTATCTCAGCGGGTAAACACTATTTTGCTTTACTGCTAAGAAGATTTGTTGCATGTTGATGGAGGACTCATGGAAGGAAACTGCGCATGAGATAACTTTACAGGTTGGCTAATGCTTTGCCTGCTGAATCTTGTAGAACAGGCTGTCTACCACTGTGCTTTGTTTGCACAGCAGTTGATGGGTAGAGAGGACTGGAACCTCCATCCCCAAATTGGTCAGAATGCTGAGCCCCTCCAGGGATGAATAAGCTATTGTAGTCAAGGCTACTTGATGCTGTTGAAGAAAAGGTTCCTCCAGTTTTCTAGTACCCAGCCGTCGACTGCACCATCTTGCTTGTTGTGCCTTGAGAGCAGGGGCCAAGCTCAGGTGAGCTAAGTGTTAATGTGGGAAGAGAGGGAGGTGGACAGACGTGAGGCAGAGAGTGAAGAGGTCAACCCCCCTGCTTCTTTTACTATTGTTTAATGCATGGAAATACGGAATTTTAAAAATGTTGTATTTCATCCATGTAGCTACATTCCCTTTTCATTTTAATTTAATACTGTACCAACTTGAAATCTGCCCCCAAAAAACACTTTAGAGATTTGGAGTTTTTGCTCCAAATCACAATCCTACCCCATGCAGAATAACTGGAGGATAGTATCACAAAGACCATTTCACCCGACTATTTTGGGGGTAGATCAAGAACTGAAGGGTATAAATTGCTCCCTCCCATCAGGTGGCTAATATGCAACCCATCCTGTACATGTCAGCTCAGAAGTCAGTGCTACAGTGCCTGGCACTGCAACCTTAATGGCTTTTTGAAAGGGAGGTAGCAAGCCTTTGTAGGGCAGAAGGCAGGAAGGAAAGCAGTAGATGGAAGCAGAGCCAGCCACAAATGAAGCCAGCTGATTTTGTCCGCATTCTCCACCCAGCTGAGGATATAATGGTAGCAATCAGACTGCCTGGGTGGGGGGGAATCTGACAGACAGTGACACTCCCTAGACTGGGTGCAGGCAGGCAGGCAGGCAGGCAGGTGAGGCTGGCTAGTAGTAGATTGAGGCTGGTGGAGTAGAAGCCATTTCCACAGAATGGCCTCCACTGCCCCAAACTGGCTTGCTTAAAATCACAATTAAAACCAATTAGAAGAACAAAACTAATGAAGATTATAAAGAGGGAAGTCAGTGTGTGATATACAGAGCTGAATAGGAAGCATGGTGATATATAGAACATTAACAGCATTCACCTTTCAAAATCTTAGAGCCTTCATTGTCCAGTGTTCACCAGTAGATACTGGTGCACTGCAAAAGTTCCTTTCGCTCTCTCTTTTTGTCTAATTTGGACAGAGGTACAAGAACATGATACATACACTTTAAAAATATGCAGCCCAGCTTATTCTGAATGAATGACTTCACAACATCATATATTTATCTATGTTTCAGAAAAACAGATGGGAGCATGATCATTTTTGGTGGAATTGATCAATCTTATTTCACTGGTCCTATTAACTGGATTCCTGCCACATATAGGAAATTTAAGATTGAAGTGGACAGGTAAGCAGAAATTATTCTTATTAGTAGTATTAGCAACATTATTGTTAATCTTAACATATTGACTGGGTACAATAAAACTGAATAATTTTTCTGAATAATTTTAATGGCTGCTAGTTAGCTAAACAGGAAGAGATGGAGGGCAATAAAATGCAAATACGAATGTGCAACTTACTTTGTGTTTTCTAGTTGTCCGTTGTTAGGATGATTTATATAGAACCGTTCTTGTAAATGGCATTTACAGAGCATATGAGGGCAGGCCCTTGCTCTGAGCACTTTACAATCTGTAGTTCATGAGTTTTGTTTTATCCCTTGTACTATTTCCAATGCAGCTACCTGAAAGTACTTATCACATCCCACTCTCCATTTAAAAAAGCCAACCCATGTTTGGGGAAGGGCCCTACCTCAGCTGAGAATCATTTGCTTTGCAAGCAGAAGCCTCCATGGACACAGCTATACAGCTGCAAAGAAAATGTTTTAAGTGTGTTTTAAGTGAAATACGGTATACAATATGACGCTAGATGTTGATGGTGAGCCTTACAGAAAATTCATTGTATTTTTAAAAACTTTTTTTAAAAAATAGCATTTTCAGAACGGTTTTTAAATTTCACCTAGGTCGCATAGCTGATATTTCCAGGTAGTGCTATGAGAACTCCCTCTCTGAAATCCTGGAGAGCTGCTCCATACAGTGTGGGTTTTTATGTTTCATGTCAGAATCTAAAGAATCTAATGATGTCCTATTTCTCAGCATTCTAGTGTATGGTCAGGCAATTGCCTGCAGAGATGGCTGTGAAGCACTTCTTGACACAGGGACGTCCTTCTTGCTCGGCCCAGCACCTGAAATTAGCCAAATCCAACAAGCCATTGGAGTTACAAAAGTAAGATTGACTTTTGCTGGTTGTCTTCATACTGTAGCTGAAAGAGGCCCAGTACCATTCTCTTCACTCCAGCATCCACACTTCATACTCTAATTGTTAGCTAGAGCTCAAGTTTCAGAGGCACACAACCAAAGGTGGTGAGGATTAGGCTTGACCTAGGATATGGCCTGGACTGCAACTACTGAAACCTCAGTGCCACACTTCATAGTTCTTCATGATACTGCAGATGCATGCAAATGTTCATGAGCTTACAAACTATGCCCATGGAAATGGCAGGGAAAGATAGCAATCTGGGAGGGTGACATCCCATGAAATAAGCACTTCCAGTGAGCCTGATACTAAATCCACACAGTTAAATGAAGTGATGGCCTTTTTTCAATGGGCTTATTGGCTCTTGGAAGATTGTTCCCCATTGCTAGATCCCGATGCAATGAGAGTATGATCCATGGAAGCTTCTCTTTGACTGATGGTGATTTCATGTGTGACCTTGCCATTTTCATATGATATAACCTGAGAATCTCCCATGGGTTTATTGCACTGTTGCATGTGCTTTGGGCTATCCTTTCCTATATGCAGGGTTCTGAAAAGAGTCCACTATACAGTACAGGAAAGGTGGCCAGATGCAAAACGCAACAAAACACTTGCACCTTTAATAGTAGTGCAGAGGAGGAACTTTCAGCAGGTATTAGTTCTGCTGAAAACCCTTCTTCTACATCCAAGTCCCATACAGATAGAGGGTGCATTTCATCCTTATCACTCTAGTGTCCACACTCCAGCCGGAGCTCAGGTTTCAGAGGCACACAACCAAAGGTGGTGAGGATTAGACTTGACTTTCGATACCTCCTGGCACTGGTACCAACTCCATGGGGCCCATTGGGGGCCCAGGCACCACACAAAAAATTGTGGGTGTTTGGCACCGACACTGCGGAGCCTCCGTTGTGATTTTGGGTGCTTCGCAAGGCTCCTGAAGTCACATCTAAGGCCTTGCGGGGCCTCCCGAAGTGACATTCAGGAGAAACCAGAAGTCATGTTGGAGGCTTTGAGAGACCTCAGTCATGACCCCGGAGGTCACATTGGAGGCCTACCAGGAACTGCTGCAGCGTGTGCAATGTAACGTGACATCAAAATGTCAAAACATCACGTTACATCACAGATGCCATTGGGCACCCATAATCTGGGGCCCAAGTTGGTGCCCCGCCCTGCCTCCTGGACTACAGCTGCTGGCACCTCAGTGTTAGCCTTCATGGTTCTTCATGATACCTACTGCACATGCATGCAAATGTGCATGAGCATCCAAGCTACAACAATGGAAATGGCAGGAAAAGAAAATAAGCTGTGACATCCAGTAAAGGAAGTGGGAGAGAGAGAGCACTGCTGTTATTTCGTACTGTAGTCTGTCTCCAAAATACATTGGCTTTATTTCCTCCAGACAACATCTCTCATAACAGATTCAGTACATCAGCCTGCCATCAGCAGCCATTTTAGAATGCGGATTTGGTCTCATACTGGACTTTAAAAATGGATTGGATCATCTCCATTGGTTTAGACTGTGAGGTTTAGATGTGAAGTGTTGAGATGATTTATTTGTAATATTCAGCTAGATGGCGTGCTTCTGTGCTACAGTGTTCTACAGTGTGCTGTTCAAACCTGTGAGTTACACTAGATGGTTATTAAGTTCTCACTTAAAGCGGTATGCTTGCTTTCCTGAGATTGGCTCAGGGACAAATCCACAACATTTCTTGAGCAAACTTGAGGTTTGCTGGTTCAATTCCTTCATGATCAGAATAATGTCCAAATTCAATTCTTTTCCTTATCTCTTTCAGCATTCCTTCAACTGCAGAAACCTCCACAATATGCCAGATGTTGTTTTTGTAATCAACGGAATTCAATATCCTTTGACTCCACAAGCCTATACTCATAAGGTATATGATAGAACTGGAATACTATCTACTTGCCATAATAATGCAGCTTCAAACTGTTTAGGGCAGATTAGAAGTGCAAAACACATGGGCTAAAGACAGGGGGAAAAGAAATACGTTTTGGGGCAGAAAGCCAATTAGATATCCTGAGACAGTCAGAAGAACTAGACCCAAACTTGCATGTCTTATAGAAAAAAAAGGCCAATGCAAATTTCCCCACCAACATAGTTTTATGACAGTTTAGTATAGTATCTCTGACTACAGATGATTCCCATCCCAGGAAGGTTGCCTCTGACATGTTCTATAACATGGTTGCCTGATGGCCCCGAGAAGGACTTAAACCTTCCACCACATAGAGCAACATATATACCATATGCAGATGTATTCGCTCGGCAGTAGCAGATATGGAAGAATTTTGAAGCAAATAATGTTCTTTCTCCCGTCGTTTCCTCTTTGTAGTGACAACACAATCTAGACAGTTTCTAAATCTCACTCTCAGCAGCATCCTAATGCTCCACATGTATCCCCGAAGAAGGGCTTCTATTGGCAGAGGGACACAGTGATCCTATCCTTTATAGCTAGCAGGAGAGGCGGAGCGAGGAGGAGATGGGACATAAGTCTCTTGTGAACTCCATTGACTCCATAGGGAGGGGCCATAGCTCGGTAGTAGAGGATTTGCTTTGTCAATAGAAGTTCACAGTTTAGACCTCCAACATTTCCAAGTAGGCTTGGCAAAGATTCCTTGTCTGGAACTGATTCTATCATCATTAAGCCAGCATAATTCCAGGGATAAGATGGCATTTCAATGCAATTATTTCTTCCAACAGAGCAGAGCAAAAAACATTTTGAATTGTGGAGACTGCCTATAATTTTAAAATAGTTTGCTGACTTGTACAATTTGGTTGTTCATTATTAAGGTAATATGCTAATTATTATATAATGAATACACAATTTACAATATTGTGCACCATTACTATTGTCCTAGTGTTACATCTACAATATTTATCTCCTTTTGAGACTTTTTTCCAGGAAAAATCTTTCCTTCGCCTTCTTTATGTTGGAATACCTTATACTTACCTTATGCTAGGGTTTAAAACATGGCAACTCTTCCTTGTGCATTTTTACCTAGATTAATTTCTTGGTTGATATGGATGTCGAATCAGCCACATCTTAAGGATATCCTTTCCTTTCCTTTCCTTTCCTTCTAGGATGACGACCATTGCAAGAGTGGCTTTAGCTCTGGCAGCAAAGATTATGATCACTTGATACTAGGAGATATGTTCCTCAGAGAATACTACAGTATATTTGACAGGGGGAACAACCAAGTTGGACTGGCAAAGGCAGTGTAAAAATAAATAAATCTGCATTTAAACTATGCAAGTGCTGTAGCTGCTCATTTAATCAACTAATGCCAATGTCATCGTAACTTCATAGCAATGTATTTGAACAAATACTATCACTCGGTATCCTATTAAAATTATGTTCATCAGATGCCTTCAAAGAAGATGCAGGTGGTAGCATTGTTGTGGCATATATGATATGAAAATTATGTATTTCAAATTAATAAACTGTTCCATGGCTAAGCTTTTGGATGTGATTTGTGTACAATACTCTATAGCTAATGTGAGTGAAGCTGAGGTGCCATTTCTGAGGTCAGTGAGGAGGGAAAAGGCAAGGGAAAAGGCCCCAGTCTCAGGATCACTCAAGTTTAAGTTATGGAGAGAAAGAGAGAGTAAAAAGCCACCAATGTGCATTAACAGTATTTTTACTCATTTATTTCTTTTTTATGCCCTATAAATAATACACAGCAAGTACTGTACACTTATACCACGCACAGAACTGGAGAGTTGTCACAGATACAAGCACTCATCCTGCAGGGACAGGAACCTGTGGGCCCCAATATGTTGTTGAGCTGCAGTCCAGCCCCAACCTGCACGGCCAGAGTTCAGGAATGATGGAAACTGTAGGGTCAAAAGTTCACCATGCCTGCCCTTATTGATAATCACATATTGTCCTAAACTGTGTGGCAGTGAAAGGACTGTGCCCCCTCACCATCTAGTGGTTTCTCTGGAGCAACATCTGTTTTCACTGCCTCCTTTCACAATTTCACATTCTGACCAGATGAGACATCTGATTCAAGGGCCAAACTTGACAGCCTTTTCAACTTGCTTGGACATTGGGGAGTTTCTTGATCAAGGAGTTTTTAGGTTGCTTCACCATCCACTGACTGTATAGTACAGATCAGGAAAGATACCATGAAAGCCCAAAGGATACCAGCATAGTTAATGAGCAATGTCGAAGAAGCTAGTATAGGCAAGAAGGCTTCTTTAAAAAAAATAAGTCTTGTCCAAATGGAGAATAGAATGGAAACAAACCTGGAAAGTAGTCAGTGTATCACCGATTTTTAGGAAGGGATCCGGGGGGCTCTTGGAAAAAACAGGCTGCTTACCTTAACAATTCTCCAAGGAATACTGGAGGATAAAAATAACTGTTAAGGATAAAATAACCAAGCTTATTGAAGAGCCAACCTGCCTTTCCTTCTTTCTGGGGCAGTTGAACTGCAGCTCTGAGTTTTGAGTTGGAACTTACAAATTTCTCCAGCATAAAGGAAATTGCACCTATTTGCTGTCTTTGTCTTCACAGCTGTTGCTTTTGCAAAACTTCTTATGAAGAAACGAGTGATTGTGAAAGCTATATCACCTTCCTGATGTTGCACCATTAATGATCACACCCAAATAAAAGTGATTCATCTGTTTTGGTGGAATTTAGATTAGGTCCAAGTTTCCTTGTTCTTCTTGCTACCCAATTCTTAAAATGCATTAAGTTGAAAGTTCAGTCCCATGTTAGGTCTGAATCATGTTGGGTGAATGCAGAACCTAAAAGGAGACTAGTAGCTCCTCCAAGTCGCTGTAGAGGTGGCATGGAGGGGGCTGCTGAGGAGGCAGCAGATCTGACATGCAAGGAGCACATGGCAATGGCAGCAACAGCAGGCGATGCATTCCTTGGAGGCGGGATCTGCTGCCCCTGTGGATCTCACGGCCTAAGGTGGTCATCCCACCTTGTCTCATGGCTCTACCTCTATATGGAGCAGAGGTTCTTGGTTCACTTTCTAGCCTGTTTCTGTGGTCTTCTTCTCCAGGAATGGGAGGATGCTGGAATGCAGAAGGGTTAGTCCAGTGGGAGAGCTTCGTTGCCCATTTGCTGCCATGATGGCATCCTCTGGACCCTACCAGTGATGGCAGGAATCTGGTGGTTGAAGGTGGTAAGAATTGGAGGGAGCCGGAACACATGTTTATGCCAACAATACTCCCAGCAACCTGCAATAGGACTGGGTGAAGGGAAAAGTTCCTTGCTGGGCAGAGAGAAGGGATCCATTTAGAGGTCTCTCTGTTCAGTTGTCAAGTTCCTAATGCCTCAAGTGGCCGTGTTGCCATTCACCTTCATCCTGCTTCATATGTACCCTTCTCAGGGTATCTGGTCAGGTCATATGCCCATTTCACCCAGCCTCACACCAGCACTTTTATTTTTTTAATGTTCTGGTGAGCTACACATGAAGAAAGGTGTGCTAAACATTCCATGTGCATCAGAAGTAGATTTATGTGTGTGAAGAAGGGGTGGAGAGATGATTTTAGCTAATTCCCATCATCGTACATAGACATTTTTAGTTAATGGTACGAAAATGTTAGAATGAATATATGCATGTGTGGAGAGAGAGAGAGAGAAATGGGGGAGGGAAAGAAAGATTCAAGTTTCAATATCAGGGAATCATTTTGTATTGGGTAAAATTTATTCAGTTAAATAATAATAGCTCCCAGTTTTATCTAAATATTTCCTGCAGGTAGACTAACAAGATTGCTAGTATTTTCCAAACACCCTTTACTTTAAAATTTTACAATAGTTTTCTTCAGACAGCAAATTTATACTGTGATTTCTGCCTGATATCTATGATTAATTAAACACTATTTTTATATCTATTTAATGCTTTCTTTCTTTTTTACTTTTAGTAAAACATCGGAGGTTTGACTCATCTAAGTCTTCTACCTTCCGCAGAACAGGAAAACACTTCCACATTGTGTATGGGACCGGAAGCATGAAAGGAATCTTGGTATTTGATACAGTTAAGGTAAACTAATAATATTATATAGGTACAGTACAATGTTATACTCAGCTATTGGTTCTGTGCATTTCCAAGGCCAGTGAATCTCAGCCTGTTTGAATGCTGGAACTCAAACTTTAACGCAGGAAAAACAAAACAGCCCATTATTTTCTCTGGAAACACACACACACATATACATATGTAGATGTAGCTGCAGATGGATGCATATAAAGGAACTCAAAACAAAATATATTTTAACTTAATAGCTGTTTTGTTTTTTGTTTAAAAAGACTTTACTGAGTAATCGAAACATTATACAATACAACAAAAAAGAACCAACTGGTGACTTACTATGATAGATCTGTGATACATAGTTAGATATCACTTCATAACATAGAAAGGTTCAATCCAATATCAATCAAGAAAATGAGAATACTATTTTGGAGGAGGAAGCAGAAAGGGCTACTGCCAAATAAAATAAAAAATGATGGGAACATGCCAACCCTGAGTTTGTTTTTTAATATACATCAAAGCATTCCCCACGTAGCAGCATAGTCCATTGATTTCTTGATTTTTAATTGCCATTGTTAGCATCAAAGTAATACGAAATTGAAGCAGTACAAAATCATGGGATCCTCAAGTAAACATCAATGAAATTGTTGAGATTTACTTCTGAATAAAGAGGTTTAAAACTGGGATGTAAGTCACACTTACCCACTATCTACATTTGAATATTATTCTCTGGAAAGCCAAATTCCATACATGTTTAAAAAGAAAAGCAAGACAGAACACTGTTTGATGAGGTTTCCTTTTTGTTAACATGCACAGGGCTGTAACTTCGATACATCGTGTGTGTGTGTGTGTGTGTGTGTGTGTGTGTGTGTGTGTGTCAATAAGCAGATGAACATCACTAGTAAAACCCTGCTCTGTACTTCACACCTTAATATAAAAGTAAGGAGATACTTTGCTTCTCTCCTAGGTATCCAGTCTTTCCAATTTCGGCTAGATGCCCTGTTACTGTGCTACAATGCACTGTTCAGACCTGTGTGCTACATTAGATGGTCTGAAGGGAAGACCAGAATACTTAAGGTTCTTTCCTGAGATTGGCACTGGGACGAGTCCACTGCATTTCTTAACCAAGCTTGAGGTTTGCCAGTTCATTTCCTTCATCATCAGAGCAACACAAGAACTCAGCTCTCTTCCTTATCTTTTTCAGAGTGAAATCAACTGCAGTAAACTCTCCAATATGCCAGACGTTGTTTTTGTAATCAATGGAATCCACTATCCTTTGCCTCCATCAGCCTACACTCTAAAGGTACATAATCGTTCTCGAATCTCATTTACTTGCCATAAGAATGCAAATTCAAAAGGGGTTGGGGCAGATTTAAAGTGCAAAATCTTTATGAACACATGGGCTGAAAACAGAAAAAATGGAATAAATATTTAGGGGGAAATCATATTAAATATGCTGAAAATGTCAGAAATGCTGGGCTAATACATGCATGTCTGATAGGGTAAAAATCAATCCAAATTCGGATAACGGCTCTGCTCTGCTAAGCAGCATCCCGATTCCATACCAACATGATTTATTGATTGTATTGTATCTCTGACTACAGAATTGTATTGTACAATACAGAATTGTATTGTACAATACAGAATTGTATTGTACAATACAGAATTGTATTGTACAATTGTATTGTATCTCTGACTACAGATATTATATCTCTGACCACAGAATAATTATTCCTATCCCCAGAATGTTGCCCCCGTTAGTGCAAAACCTGGGTGCCCACTCATCCTCAGGACGCATATTACACCTTCCATCAAAATGTAGCAATGTATCTATGGGGCACTCAGGTGTTCCAAGTATTTGCATGGAAGTTGTAGAGAAGACAGAAGGTGGAAGCAAACACTATTTTTCCTCCCCTCGTTTCCTCCTTGTGGTGATGAGGCATTCTAGAGAGTTTCAAAATCCCATGGACCAAACAGGAATGTGGATGGGCCCATGCTGTACACCTGTACTGTCACTGCCTCTTGCATTCCCTTGAATGCTGCCTTTGTGGCAGGGGGCAAGGCAGGGGAGGAGATAGGAAACCATTCTCTTGTGCTCTTCATCAGCTCCACAGGGAGGAGCCATAGCTCAGTGGCAGAGCATTTGCTTTGCAACTTGAAGATCTTCAGCATTTCCAAATAGGGCTGGCTAAGATTTCTGCATGAAACTCAGTCAGTCGAATTGTAGACAATACTGTTCTAGAGGGCCAGTGGTCTGACTCAGCATAAGGCACCTCCCTGTGTTCCCATGATTCCAATGGGAGTGTTCCCCACCCCCAGCCACTACCTTTGTAGGCAAAAAGCATTTTGGAATTGTGGAGGATTCCTATCACTTTTCAATACTTTGCTTATTTGTACACTTCTCTGGTTTGTATTGATTGGGAAATCATCCTGTTTATTAAGAGGCCAAATACATAATGTACAGTCTTGTGCACTATTACTATTGTACTGTTGTTGTATCTACATTATTTATCTCCTTTGGAGACTTTTTCAGGAGAAACTCTTCCTTCTTTGTGCTGGAATGTTACTGTATGCATTGCTACCCAATTACTTTCTGGGATGATATTTTTGTAGAACCTCCTGCATGTGATGACTATCCTTTTCCTTCTCTCTAGGAGAAACAAGTCGGCTGCTTTAGTGGTTTCGGATACTCATCTGATGGCAGTTGGAACCTAGGAGATGTGTTCATCAGAGAATACTACAGTATCTTTGACCGGGAGAACAACCAAGTTGGACTGGCAAAGGCAGTCTAAAATAATTGTGCCTTTTAACAACAGCAAGTGCTGTAATCATTCATCTAATTGACTTACGCAGCTAGCATTTTAACTTCATAGCTATGTATTTGAGCTAATAATAGCAACTCCAATGATGTCCTTTAAAAAGTAATATTTGTCTAAAGTTTGTAAAGAATCTGCAGGTGGTAGCACTGTTGTGGCATATATGATCTAAAAATTATAAATTTCAAAAAATTGTCCAAATCTTCTTCTTTTTTAGTGATTCATGTACAAAAGCCTATAACTAATGTGAGTGAAGCTGGGGTGCCATTTCAGATGTCAGTGAGCAGGCGAGGGGAGGGACAAAGGCCCACTCTCAGAATCACTCAAATAGGCTCATCCACACTTCTGCTTCTCCCATGACCAGAAAGCATGAGTCCAAATGGTTTTCTGCTTGACCCATGCTTACTAGGCATGCTTCAGAGCATTTTTTCCCCATGCCCCATTCATTTCCCAGAGAAAACCCACTCTTTAGTGCCAAATCAGAGCAAAGATCAATCTGGAGAAAACCCAAATTGCCGCTTGCTCCAACTGAGCACTAAACAGCAGTTTTCCCTGGGGGAAAGCAGCAGGAAAATAGGTGCCTCTGGTTCCTGTAAGCTCAAAGTTCTGCAGAGATTTTGACTTAGTTATGTATCCCCCCCCCTCTCTCTCTCTCTCTCTCTCGTGTGTGTGTGTGTGTGTGTGTGTGTGAGAGAGAGAGAGAGAGAGAGAGAGAGAGAGAGAGAGAGAGAGAGAGACTTGGTGCAAAGCAAAGTATTTTCCTGTCTATTCTTTAATTGTGAAAAAAACCACAAAAATATAATCTAATACCAACAACATAGACAACTTCAAAACAGATACATATTATCTGTTTTTCTATATTCTTTTCCCATGGATAATGGGTAAGGATGATTGGAGTTCTAGTCCAATAACATCTTCAAGGCCACATCATCTCCCTGCATTTTTCTTAATTAAACAATTTTGAGCATTGGAAGCCTCATCGGAGTAAACTGTCATAAATCCACCTATCCCTTACTGACCACAGTACACAAAAGGAAACCACACAGTCTTGCAAAAGGAAAGCACAGATCTTCTCAGGAAGGAGATGCTGTGGCCAAACATGGTTTCAGTTCTTAGGAAGCCTTACCTGTGAGGAAGTTGGTGTCACACCATCATTCTCACAGAGGGATGGTGGAAGGCTGACCCCATCACTGAGCAGTAGAAACTGTTGTGGTGATTTAAGTGATCCCAGGCATGTTTAAAGGTCTAATATTACTCCAAGCATGAGAAGAAAATCGTTTGCTGGCCAACTAGTGGTTCCAGTCAGTTGGGAGTTAACTGTCAATTGTTGGTAGGATAGCTGAGATTTGTCAGTTGAGGAGAAAGGGGGTGATAAGTTATTTGTGAGGGTTTTTGGTTGGTCAGGCTGTCCAAGCAGTCAGAATTCCAACCAGAGAAGTTTTGAGGTTCGAGGATGGATTGTCCCAAGTGGCTAGCCAGGGTTCTGGGAGTCTTTGGCTCAGATATAGGTTTGGGGGTATTTGGACTGAAGTTCGGGTCACTCAGAGGCTCATACTGGCAGCAGTGTCTCAAGTCTTCAAAGGCTTTCAGCAAGCACCTTTGAGAATACGATAGTACATTTGACAGGGCAAACACACAGGTTTTGCTGCCAAGGCAACCTAGAATAATTGTGCCTGTTCATGTAATCAGCTTACCCAAATTTCATTTTAACTTCATAGCAAGATATTTGAGCTAATAGTAGTGATTCCAATTGTGTTGTTTTAAAATAAGCATCTGGATGGTGTCTTTTAAGAACCTGCAGGTGTGAGTGCTAATATGGCATAGAGTATACAATCTGAAAATTATGAATCTCAAATTAATAAACTGTCCCAAAGCTAAGGTTTTGCTTTTTGAGATTCATGTGTGAAATCCTATAGTTAATCTGAGTTAAGATAGGGCGCCATTTCCGATGTCAGCAAGGGGGGCAGGAAAGGGAAAGAAAATAAATAACAACAAACGTTTTCAGTGTTTCCTGGTGTTTTTCTCTCTCTCCACACTCAAGAATCATCGTATTTGTGTATGTATGCATATATGTATACATATTTCATCTCAAGTGACAGCAGGTGAAATTATTAGCGGAGCTTTTCTTCTGTTCCCAAATATTTGTGAGAACCTGGGTTTCGAAGGAAAATTTGCCTCAAAGGCCTCAGCCAGAATATGAATATGAATATATAGGTACAGACTTGATCAGTGCTACCTAAAGTAAGTAGTTATTGCCATTAGGGTACTGTTGCCAAGGCACTATGAAGCAGTCCCAGTGACAGCCATGAGTCTTCTCCTCTGTTCAATGTCCATTGCTTTGTTAAGCTCATCATCTTCTATTACCTAAAACTTCAACGGGCAACAGGAGTGTTTGAGATCTACAGTGTATCGTAATAGCAATAGGAAATGTCTTGAATATGAGGATTTCCATGGGTTTTTTTTAATCCTGGTACCTTAAAAAGCTGGAAGGCAGCCAAACAAGGAATAATTGCTTGGATATGAAAAATTCCTGTAGTTCATCCAGTTTCATTCAGTTGTATTTTGGATGCAGAAGGAAGAGACCAAAACATGGTATTTGATTATGGCTCTGCCCCCCATCCCACCAGCTTTTGATTCCCTGAAGCAGTGCTTTCCTCTTTCCTCTGGAAAAGATAAGGAAAGAAGTTCCTTAGGTCACAGGCTATGATACATAAGCAAAAGAGTGCAAAATTCAGAATATGTGAGTCTGTCTACCATTAACACAGAAACCTATCGACCACTTCAGCCTTTAAGAAACCAGCATTTAACAGCAGGGAGAATTTTCTACAACACTCAACCTGCAACTCTAATAGTAAAAAGCAGTCCTTTTAAAAACTATAATCCATAATGTCTGAACACATTTCCTACAAAACATTCCATGAAATACTGGATCTATAAAATCTGTTGCATCCCAAGTTGGCTGCACTGCAATCACACGATGGTATTGGGACCAATTAGGGCACAATTGCTGTGCGAGCTCCAGGCTGGCGCAATGAACAACATGTTCCTTCCACCATGTTCCTCTCTGTTAAACCCTGCAAGGCAGTGATCAGCACTAGGGTTATAAACCAAATAGTTTATTAAAATATGAGCCTGAAATTAAGGCTGGGCTGAAATTCCCTTCCAGTGGGTGTGGCCAGTGGGAAGCTGCAGTAAGAGCTTTGCACCATTTCAGCAGAATGGGATTTTAAAAAAAAAAGCTTGTAAAAAAGAAAACCTTTGGCCACCTGATGAAGTTAAAGAAAGGAAACCCCTCTCAAAACTTCCAATAAATTTCCTTTCCCCACCCCCATGATATTTTGGGAGTCTTTCATTCTCATGCAATGAATGGTTGAAAAAGAAAGTTTCAAAATGTCCAGCACAGCACAGGTCAAAGTGATGTTTTTTATTACAGGCAGAGCTCTGATTGCTCTCTAGAGTTCATCAAGGTTGCACTGAGGTTTCACTTGACTCAGCAATTTACTGCTGAACCAGAAAGGTGGGGAAAAACTCCCAGAAATGAAGGCGCAACATCATGCAGAGCCTACACCAGCATTGCTCCTTCTGGCAATAATAATAATCCCACAACAGCTCAGCTATCTGTGAATAGATGGTATTTCATAGTAGGAGGAACAAATGTCCTGGAGAAGCAAATCTGTCGCCTATAAAGGGCAGATGTCCTAAGAATGTGAAATTCTGTGAATATTAGGGGCTGAGAGATGTAAGGTTAACCATATCACTGCTGGTTAGAGAAAATGTCTGGATCATGCATCTGTCTTACCAGGGGGACACTGACAGGTACAGAAATCATAGACATCTCAGCACCTGCACCAGCATTACTCTTTGTAGCCAGGCATATGATACCCAGATGATGGCCCAGCTAACTTCTCCCAGCTGCAATCTGTGGAGAGATTATGTTTCTACTAGGAGGATGGCATGTGCTGGAGAAGCTTATCTGCCCCCTAAATGTTCAGATATCCTATGGAATGCCATGAATACCTGGCGGAAGCAAGGGTAACCACATCATTATTGCTAAGATATCTGGATTAGGCACCTTTCTTACCATGGGATTGGTGATGGGGACAGAAGTCATCGTCATGTCAGAAGCAGGAGGCTCGATATCTTTCTTGCAAGAAATCAAATGCCAATATGTTTCTCTTACCTGAGGATTCAAAATACAAAGCTACTAGGAAAAGATTTCTAGTATCCCCATAAAAACACTCCCTTGCATCGCTGCCTCTTCTTCTCACATGATGCTGACAATTGTGACTATCTCACCTTTCTCCTCTCCCCATTTAATTGCCCCATGTCACACCTTCCACAAACTAATTTTCCTTTTGAAGTATATGCTTGTTTCTTCCCCACTGCCCCTCTCCTATTTGATTTTTCCTTTCAGATTTAGATGTATGCCCTTCCTTCTTGAGTACTTCAGTATTCACACTAGTGACCATCGTTTCCTCTTTTTCTCAGTGCCTCCTTTGATATCCATCTTTAGTCTTCCCTATTTGGGGCCTGTCTTTGACCCCATCCTCCACAGAGGGCTGTTTTACCTAAACTTGTACATTACTTGTTAACACTTTGTTTGATGCCTCATCACTCAGTGATTCACAGCTGCAGGTCTGCACCGTCTCTGTTGAGCCTATTGTTCTTTTTCTGATCTATCTCTGGAATGAGCCTCTCTAGCCAACACCACATCTCCTTTCATGGGTCTCAGTGGCTGTATGCTTTTCCTTCTATCACACATCTTTCTGTCATTTCCAATACATTCACAATGTTCAGTTTTCTCCTGCTTCTCCCCACTCTCAACCTATTGTCTCTCATCTTAACTCTCAGGCCCTCTCTTAACTACATCCTGTCTTCCCTCTCCTTGCTTCTCTAAAATACCGTATTTTTTGCACCATAACACTCACTTTTTTCCTCCTAGAAAGTAAGGGGAAATGTCTGTGCGTGTTATCGAGCGAATGCCTGCGGGTGGCGGGGGGGATCTGCTGCAGTCGTGAGCAGAGGATCCATGGTTCCCCTTCCTTTCCTCCTCCGTGGTTACAAAGCATGGATCCACATGGATCCTCAGGAGTTTTGCATTGGGCTACTCCAAACTCACTGTCAGATCACATGTCTGTGGCCACAGCATGAACCACAAAAATCATATATCCACTATTTCATTTAGAATATTTTTTTCTTGTTTTCCTCCTCTAAAAACTATGTCCGTGTTATGGTCTGGTGCGTGTTATAGAGCGAAAAATACGGTAAATCTCAGGGTTGTGCTCATAGTCCTCACTCATGATAACTCCAGTATTGCCTGATTGCACAGTGGAGAGTGAAAAACTGCCAGGAAAAAAAAGAGGGAACAGAGTAGTGCAGATGCTAGCTGCTGACTAAAGTTCTAGCCTCAGTCAAATCCTCCTAGACTCTGCAGTCACTAAAGCATAGCCTATGTTGCATGCATATAACAAGCAAGCAAAATGGGACAGATTATTAAAAGTGCTTTATACACTCTTAATTAGGTTATATGAAGATGAGAGTGCAGAACAAAAAGAAAGAAAACAGAATGGCACAGATTAAGTTTTACCATCTACCATCGCTGCAATAACCTTTAAACAAATGCATGGAGATGAGGATGCTTCAAACAGAGCTTTTGAGAAGCACTTTAAGGCAGCTTCTGCACCGACATTAGAGCTGAAAGAGGATTGTGGAGGCTACTTCAAAGTGTTTCTCAAAAGCACTCTTTGAAGTAGCTTGTATGCTTCCCATGCAAGCAGGCAGGCAGCACCAGCACCACTGGGGGAGGGTATTGTCACAGTTGCCCAGCCACTCACTTCATAGAAACATGAGCTGCTTCAAACAGTGCTTTTGAGCAAGATTTAATCCCTATCATCAGACGATGAGTGGAGATTAAACCCTGGTGCCTTGGCTGTGTGAACCTTTTTCCTCCTGGGAACAGGGCACACAGCCAAGGCAGGATTAAACATTGCCCTCCCAACCATCATCTGACATCATCACCTGATGGGTAGGTGGGTGCATTTTGGGGGGAATGACCTCCTCACATGCCAAATTGGATACCTAATAAACCCAGAATAGCTCCCAGACTGTTGGTTCCCCATCCCTGCACTAGAGCATAACCTCTATTGCATGCATGTAACAGCCAGCCAAATGGAAGCAAATTGTTCGATGTGATTTATATACTCTTAATTAGGCTTCATAAAGTCATTCCACTTGCACCAGTTAAGAGGAGGAAGGGGACAAACACTGTCAAAAGTGAGGAGTTTAGTTCTGAATACCTGTAGTAGCAATATAAATGGTCATTGGGGAGTCATAAGAGGAGGAGGAGGAAGGAAGTTTCTGATTCTGAACCCAAGGTGCACTTGCAGAGCTGATTTGCTCAGTATTGGCTGCCAATCTCATTCTGTTTCTTTGGAGTGAGTATTGCAGGGAGCAAGGAACAAAATTATCCCTTGTTCAACGGTCCACCAGGAGTCAGCCTTGAAAATTTGCACTAAGTTATATCTTGTTGTCAATTTACATTTCTTAGCACAGAAAGTATTGATCTGATGTGTAGAGATCTTTCCTATTCTACTTAGCTCAAGAGGATTCTGGAAGCTTCTCTGTGTGAAAGAAGCTTCATGATGTTTGAGAAGCTGAGTACAGCTGGTTTAAACTGGTTCTGTTATCTCTTTCTGTCAAGGTCATGCCGACTATAATAATAGGGCCAGAAGGAGCCTGGGTTTCACTTACTTTCTCTTTCTATCTCTTTTCTGTCTGGTGTGGTGTTCTGTGGGTTAGTGTTAAGTTTAAGACTTATTATAAGTATTGTAAGTTTAAGTTACGTCTGCTGCAACTGGATTTCTTATGGACAGTGCCAATCCTGAATGTATTGGATTTGAGACCATTATGCTCATTTGCCTTCAATAGCAGTAAAGCTCTGCTGGATGAAATATTCATTGCCTCTGGCCTAAGTTTTTACTCCGCTAACCATATGTTGGAATCTGCTCTGGATCAATATTGAGTAGAATTTAAATGACACTTGTATCCTATTCCCCCACATTTTATTTGATATTGCTTGCTCTAAGTGCTACCCTCTCTTGTTCCATACATTACCTTCTTGTTCAGCAAGCAATGTACCAGGAAGATGAAGAATCCCTGCACACTGTTGGTGATTGTGAACAGGTATGCCATTACCTCAGCCAGAGGGCCAAATTGAAAGAGGCCTAGACACCAAGTCACACCCAGGATGAATACATGGGCCATTGCCTTAAATGTCAGTGACCTACAAAAGAGGAAGGCAACAGCATGGATGTCATGAAAAGGTAAGGGAGTACTGAAAAGTTGTATTACCTGAACGAATCCCAGACAACCCTCTTTTTCTCAGTGGCTGTCCTTGAAAGTACATGTTCTTCACTCATGTTTAATAGAAGGAAACCAAAGCTTCATAAGACTTGGAAAAGTTGTGGGTAGCAATGGAAAGCAGTTAAGATTTGCTATAATGTCTGAAGTGTTCCAGTAACTCAGGTGCCAATCACCAAGTCCAGTTTTTAAAATCACCACTTAAAACTGGGGAGCTGGATTTTGCACTACTATGTGGTTTATCTTACCTGGTATTTCTGAGGGTAGTGATCTCAGAATTGAGAGATGCAAGTTTCTTATGCAAGATCATCAGAATAAGGCAGAAAAACATAATGTTGATCTGAGAAAAAGAAAAATAATTTGAGAACGGATAAAAAGTGCTCCACTGGAAAATGTGAAGCATAATTCTTAGGACTGTTGCATTTTGTGAGTGGGATTCAGTTGCAAAGCAGTAAATTTATGTTGGGCAATGAAAACAAATTTGGTGCTTATGTGCAATAAACACACTTGTAAAACACACACACATTCACACACACACCAGACCTTTTGCAGGAAAGAAAATTATGGGGAAATATAATGGTAACTCATGTAACTGCACCATGAACTAAGCAGAAATAATAAACCGGGTCATTGTATAAGCTGCCCGCAAATATTGTGAAAACCAATCAGGATGACATTTCAATGAACAAACTCTCTGGAAGTCACTTTATTCATATCCAGTTTCTAGATGAGTGATGCAGATTCACTATCAGTTTGAAAAAGTTTCTAGTGACATTGCAAAATTATTTCTAGCCCATATCAGTGTAGTAAAACCGAGCTATTGCAGAATTATTGATAACTAATTAAACTGAAGACATGAGGGCAAATATAGAAGTAACTCTCAGGACTCCTTTCAAGTATTAGATGAAGCCAAAGACCTGGCCTAGATCTGGCTGACAACAAGAATTATGAATTCTGCCCCTCAGCCCATAAAAGATTTCCTTTCCTTTAGCAGTTATAAAGCAGGGAGATGTTCAACAAGCAGTCTGTGTTTTCTTGTGTTTTTGCCCCATTTTCCTGTTATTTTTAGAGAATGAGAGCTATTTTTACTGACCACGATTATGGCACAGACGGGTCCCAGGAAGCTCCAGATAAAACCTTTCTCATGGTTAAGCCAGCAGCTAAGGAAAAAGAAATACCATCAACATAACTTTTGGAAAACCCACAAGCACCAAAACTGCAGTTACACCTGAAAACACGGCTACATGTACACAACATTATATAGTCTACATTCAGTGTTCACTCAGCTTGTTTGTTTGTTTTTCCCTACCTAGTCCACACAGTCTGGAACTATTCCTCACTATATACCCCTCAAAAACACTTTTTCATAAATGAAGTTTCATTCTGAAAATAGAAACTCAATGCAGATTCATTCTGTTTTATGTCTAATGCCCAGTATGTCCATTTGAATATAGATGGAAGAGGATCCAGCGATTGCAGAGGAGGTGGGATCCACATCTGCCAAGTGACGGTCTAACTAAGATCACAGTTACCACTTCCTTATTGTGTTGGGGTGTGTGGAAAGGGCTTGGAAAACCTTAGCTGGTCTTTGTGTCTGTTAGCCCACAAACCTGGGTCTGTAGAGTGATAATAAAATCCATCAGTAAATACATTCAAGATTGAGGTGCACTAGTTACATGGGCAATCCAATTATTTTAAACAGAGGACTTCAAAGGATGACCTTTGCAGATCTCCCTGCCTCCCTATATTCTAAAACAGACACTTACTGATAATGGGTCCCATAGGACCTGGGTGAAATTGCTGCAGAAATGCCAACTATCATGGCAGGGAGCCCATAGCCACAGAGGTACATGGATATCTTCATGCACTTGCTGGTACCGCCGTAATTTGCCACTTTCAGGTTCTTGACGATGATGAAGAGGTTCATACCTTCCAAGAACATCCACACAAAACAGGCCAGGAAGAGGTACTGCAGTGCCCCAGCTATGACCGAGCACAGGATCTGGAATGGAAATCAAAGGCGCCCTTTTGTCAGTACTCAGTACTAGATTCCTGTACCGCTTTGGATCAGAGTGCATGACTGGATGGGGTAGGGAGCAGTTATCAAGTCTCTGCCATATCCTCCAAGGATGTGCCAAAATACCTTGTTGTATGTTTTGTCAATTCCGATTAAGAAGATGAGGTCCGCAAAGAAGAGGCACAAACTCAGCTGCAGGTGGATGAAGGTGCTGCTGTTTTGGACGGAGCGGCAAAAGAGAAAGGTAACAATGGACAGGAAGAGGCAGATGAGCGAGATGATGAGTCCAATGTAGCTGATAATGGAGAGGATCAGAGCTCCCTGTAACACAGGACAGTGGCTCTCAGAACCAAAAACTGACTTTTGATAAACATGTGGGGGTTTTTTACACTGCATCTAGCAGATTTTGATTCCACAAAATCCTCAGCTTCCACAAGCTCCAGCGATTCCATAAGGAAAATTAAAGTGATGCTGAGCATCTTGCTGAAATGTAATATGTGTATATATGTGTGTATATATATAATAAACCTAATAGTTATGCCTTAAATACAATAAAAAAGTTGGTGTGCAGCACCTCAGCCTGATTCCACCCCCTCACCAGTTTGGACATCAGGTGTCCGAATTGCCCTTTTAACCATTAATGATGACAAAGAAACCTGCAGCAGTTTTAAGAAGTATTCTATGAACGTGTTTCTCCACCACTAACTCTGGAGCAGCCTCACACTATCTACAGTGGTACCTCGCAAGACGAACGCCTCGCAAGACGGAAAACCCGCTAGACGAAAAGGTTTTACGTTTTGGAGGCGCTTCGCAAGACGAATTTCCCTATGGGCTTGCTTCGCAAGACGACAGCCCATAGGGAAATATCCGGGACAGCGGGGAAGCACAGCGCGTCTTCCCCACTGTCCTCGGACCTCCTCCGAAGCCGGGCGGTGGGGCGGGAATGCCTCCTCCCGCCGCCGCCGGGCTTCGGAACGCTGCTCCGAAGCCGGGCGGCGGGGCGGGAACACCTTCTGAAGGCGGGCGGGGGGCGAAAGTCTTTGTCCCCCCTGCCTGCCTTCCCAGGGGCTTTTAAATCGCCCCGGACAGCGGAGAAGTCCTCCGCTGTCCCGGGGCGATTTTAAAATGCCGCCCGCCAGCATTTTAAGATCGCCCGGACAGCGGAGAAGTCCTCCGCTGTCCCGGGGTTTTTTAAAATGCTGGGGGTGGGATGAAAAGCCCTTGTCCCCCCCCAGCCTTCAGAAGAGGTCCGGGGACAGACTGTCCCCGGACCTGGTCTGAAGGCGGTTTCCCTAGGAACGCATTAATTGATTTTCAATGCATTCCTATGGGAAACCGTGCATCGCAAGACGAAAAACTCGCAAGACGAAGAGACTTGCAGAACGAATTAATTTCATCTTGCGAGGCACCACTGTAATCCATGAAATACTATAACAAGTCCCAAAATTAATGGATTAGTGGTAACTTAGGGTCTGGTGTTTCACTCTTTCCTCCAACAGGGAACTCAGACATTGCTGGACCTAAGTCTGACTTACCTGCTTGGGAGTGGGGGCCATCAGCACAGCAAAGTTGGACAGGTACTGACAGCTGCATTCTGAATGAGTGCTGTTAGACTGGAGGAGCTGGCAGCCCTCAGGGGACCAGGCACCACTTCTGCTTGCAGAGTCCCAGTGGACACAAACCGCTTTTTCCTGGGGAACTTTATTCTGTAAGAAAGGGGAAGGGTTGGAGGAAGATCTGGAGAAAGTCCACTGAAAGTTATGCGTCTTTCTGATGCAAAGAATAGGAGCCGCAAAGTAAGATTAACAGGTAAAGAATACATGACAAGCAGAAGGAACTATGTCTATGAACACATTTCTGATAAACTAGGATACCTGCGTGTGAATCTGAGTGTCAGGGAACAAAGCTTGGATGAATACAGGGAGTTCAGCTGAGGGTCTTGGCCCAGCTCTACCTTTTCCTTGACATTGGGGGAGGGGTCTCTCTCACATCTTAATAGATATTCACAATATGAACAGAAAAAACACTTCCCTGATCTCCTCTGCAGAATTCATTTACACACCTCAAGGTGACGAAAGGTGAGGTTGACAGGGCTGGAAATATTCCTCATCCAGAGGCTGGTGGAAACGCTTAGCATCCTGGAGTTCATGCGGAAGATTTCTCCCAGAATTCCCCTGCTCTGCTGAGTCTCATCCTGCAGAAGAATCCCACTCAGGGGTGATCCCAGTCCACTGTATGACATAAAGGCCACAGCAACAGGACCTGCAAGAGACAGAAGGAATGTCAGAGGCAGAACAGTGAAAATACATGTCACGTACCAAAGATTGCCTCGGTATACACACATGTACTTTTCTTTGGTAGAATAGAGTGTTGCAGGAGTGAGAATCTGATTGCCCCTTAGGCAATTCCACACATATAAATTTCTCATGCTGCTGTCTTCACAATGCACTGTTTGTCCCTGCACAGGGACACCACATCCTGATGCCAGCCACAAGGGATAGGGAGTCATATTTTTTTGTTGTCCTGCCACAAGTCCCAGATTCTCATTTCCCAGCCAGGGCCAGTGGTTTGTACCTGAAGACTGGACCTCCTTCTCAAATATGTACAATTAGGTTGCACTTTTTTACTGCTGAGAAATACAGGTCAAATTGATGCTGACAGTCAATGAAACTAGTTAAAAGTACATGGTAAAGATAGTAAAAAGTTTGGTGTGCCTGAAGAAAGAGAATATTCAAGGTACTTTTCTAAGGGATTTAGAAGCACTGTGATAAGTGGTTATTTTTTATCTTGAACAAGTGTTATCTGAGGAATGAGCAGAAAGCATACCTTGGGTGATCCTGTCAATCACTGCTCTGGGATCAATGGTCATTTGGTCTTCCTGAGCCTCTAAATGCAGAGCTTCATTTTTTGAAAAAGCCTCTTCACTGATTATGTGGGTTTGGATCACTACAACAAGCAAAGAAGGGACATGGGTTCTTAGATACACATCATGATGACTAACTATGTGTTTGTGGGACAATGAAAAAGCAAATCCCAGAAGGGACCGCAACAACATGCATGAAGGCACACATGTCATGAAACACAAACCATGAAATACTGACTTTTCCAAACACTAACCATGAAAGTTCACAAAAAGCCTAGCTCATTCCTGATCTAGCCATTGCAGGGCCTGCTCCCTTCCAGGGCCTTCTCCAACTGGCCCAGGGGGCGTGGCCCAGGCCCTTTCTCCCGGCTATAAAGGGACTCCTGCTGCAGGGAAGCCTCGGACCATCGGCTGGGTGAGGACTGCAGGGCCTGCTCCCTTCCAGGGCCTTCTCCAACTGGCCCAGGGGGCGTGGCCCAGGCCCTTTCTCCCGGCTATAAAGGGACTCCTGCTGCAGGGAAGCCTCGGACCATCGGCTGGGTGAGGACTGCAGGGCCTGCTCCCTTCCAGGGCCTTCTCCAACTGGCCCAGGGGGCGTGGCCCAGGCCCTTATTTGGAACAAACTTTTGGGGAAGCTGGGAAGTGTTCTGCAATTGCTTCCCTGTTCCAATGTGTTTTAAAATGTCCTCAAGCAGTCGGTGGCAATTTAAATTTGTATTTCTTTTTTTCCTTTTTTCTCTTGCTGGGGGTGGGTGGTGTAATGGATATTTGGTTGGGGATTAATTTTAGTGTAATTGTTCTGTTTTTGTTTTCTGTTGTTTTATTGGTTCTGTATAGTTTGTGTTTTGTTTTTAAGGGGTGGGATCAGGGCTGCCTGGGAGTGAGGCCCCAGCCAACACGATGGCTGGGACAAGTTCCACAGGGGGGGAAGCACTGGGACATCCGATCTCGGTGATCATGGGCAGGAGGCGGAGTTACGCTAAGACCAGACCATGTCATTACCGAGGAGGCAGGTTTAGTCGTTGTTTGAAGACTATCCCTGCCTCCGGGTCTGGCCTTGACCAGATGGATACTGGAATCAACAGGGGAAACCCACATAACCTGAAGGTGTTGCTGTGTAATGCCAGGTCAATAGTGAATAAAACCACTGCCATCCACGACCTGATTGTGGATGGAGGATTTGACCTGGCTTGTGTGACAGAGACCTGGTTGAATGAGACAGATGGGCCCGTCCTTGCTGCCGCTTGCCCACCAGGTTTCTCTTACGCACAGCAACCCAGGTCATGTGGGCGGGGAGGGGGGGTTGCAGTGATTTTTAGGAAGTCATTAGTCTGCACCAGGCGTCCTACTGGGAAGACCCAGTTTTCTGAGTGCATGTTCTGGAAGTTGGGCAATAGGGGCAGTACAGGATTCCTTTTGGTGTACCGACCTCCCCGCTGCACCAAGGATTCCCTGTCCGAGCTGCTTCAGGTCGTGGCGGATGTTCTCCTGGAGACACCTAGTTTGGTTGTCCTAGGGGATTTTAACATCCACGCCGACACGACCTTACAAGGGGCCGCTCGGGACTTCGTGGAAAGCATGGCCTCCATGGGGCTGTCCCTGAATAAGTTGGGCCCAACTCATAGTCATGGACATGCCTTAGACCTGGTATTCACCTCTAGCGACGTGGGTGATCTGACACTAAGTAAAAATGAAACCAAAGAAGTGCCATGGTCAGATCACTTCCTGGTGCAACTGGACTTCTCCGCGACCCTTCCCCTCTGCAGGGAGGTGGGACCAATTCGGATGGTCCGCCCCCGCCACTTAATGGATCCAAATGGTTTCCAGAGAGTGGTAGGGGATGCTTTATCCCGTGTTGATGGCCTTTCAGCTGATTCCCTGGTGGCCCGCTGGAATGCGGAGTTAACCAGGGCTATCGACTGTCTGGCTCCGAAGCGCCCTCTCCGATTGCATGGAGCCCGGACAGCCCCGTGGTTTTCTTCGGAGCTGAGGGCGATGAAACAATCGCTGAGACGGCTAGAGCGTCGGTGGCAGAAAACTCACTCCGAATCTGACCGGACACAGGTTAGAGCTCAACGTCGAGCCTACCAAGTGGCGATAGCGACGGCAAAGAAGACTTTCTTCGCCGCCTCTATTGCATCTGCAGAAAATAGTAGCAGGAGACTCTTTCAGGTGGTCCGCAATTTAACGGAACCACCTTTACCATCGGGGCCTTGTAAAGACCCCAAGATCTCCTGCAACGATTTTGCAAAGTTTTTTGCAGATAAAATCACTCATATTCGGAAGGAGCTAGACACCACCGTGGGAGCAGGGCTGGGGCGGGAGAGTGCTAGAGCCCTGTCTGGTCAAGTTGCATGGAATCAATTTCAATCCGTTACCCCCGAGGATGTGGACAGGCTGCTTGGACGAGTGAAACCAACCACCTGTCTCCTTGATCCTTGCCCATCCTGGCTTATAAAAGCTAGCCGGGAAGGGCTGGGCGATGGGCTCTGCGGGGTGGTGAATGCTTCCCTCTGTGAGGGAACATTCCCAGATCCGCTGAAAGAGGCGGTCATTAAACCGCTTCTTAAAAAACCATCTTTAGACCCGGCCAGTATGGCCAACTATCGCCCAGTTTCAAATCTTCCATTCTTGGGCAAGGTGATTGAGCGTGTGGTTGCTGAACAACTCCAGGCACGCCTGGAGGATGCGGACCATTTGGATCCCTTCCAATCAGGGTTCAGGCCTCATCATGGGACTGAAACTGCCTTGGTCGCACTGGTTGATGATCTCCGGCGAGCTAGGGACAAAGGTGAGAGTTGTTTCCTAGTTCTGCTGGATCTCTCAGCGGCCTTTGATACAATCGACCATAACATCCTTCTGGACCGTCTAGAGGGGTTGGGAGCTGGGGGCACTGTTATACAGTGGTTTCGCTCCTTTCTCCTGGGCCGTGTTCAGAAAGTGGTGGTGGGGGATGAGTGTTCAGACCCTTGGGCCCTCACTTGTGGGGTGCCTCAGGGTTCCGTCCTCTCCCCCATGCTTTTTAACATCTATATGAAGCCGCTGGGAGAGATCATCAGGGGGTTTGGACTGGGTGTCCATCAATATGCAGATGATACCCAGCTCTACCTTTCTTTTAAATCAGAACCAGTGAAGGCGGTGAAGGTCCTGTGTGAGTGCCTGGAGGCGGTTGGAGGATGGATGGCGGCTAATGGATTGAAGTTGAATCCTGACAAGACAGAAGTACTGTTTTTGGGGGACAGGGGGCGGGCTGGTGTGGAGAACTCCCTGGTCCTGAATGGGGTAACTGTGCCCCTGAAGGACCAGGTACGTAGCCTGGGAGTCATTTTGGACTCACAGCTGTCCATGGAGGCGCAGGTCAATTCTGTATCCAGGGCAGCTGTCTACCAACTCCACCTGGTACGCAGGCTGAGACCCTACCTGCCCGCTGACTGTCTGGCCAGAGTGGTGCATGCTCTAGTTATCTCCCGCTTGGACTACTGCAATGCGCTCTACGTGGGGCTACCTTTGAAGGTGACTCGGAAACTACAACTAATCCAGAATGCGGCAGCTAGACTGGTGACTGGGGGCGGCCGCCGAGACCACATAACACCGGTCTTGAAAGACCTACATTGGCTCCCAGTACGTTTCCGAGCACAATTCAAAGTGTTGGTGTTGACCTTTAAAGCCCTAAACGGCTTCGGCCCAGTATACCTGAAGGAGCGTCTCCACCCCCATCGTTCTGCCCGGACACTGAGGTCCAGCGCCGAGGGCCTTCTGGCGGTTCCCTCATTGCGAGAAGCGAAGCTACAGGGAACCAGGCAGAGGGCCTTTTCGGTGGTGGCGCCCGCCCTGTGGAATGCCCTCCCATCGGATGTCAAGGTGATGGACAACTACCTGACATTCAGAAAACATCTTAAGGCGGCCCTATTCAGGGAAGCTTTTAATGTATGATATTTTAGTGTTTTTTGGTTTCTGTGGAAGCCGCCCAGAGTGGCTGGGGAAACCCAGCCAGATGGGCGGGGTACAAATAATAAATTATTATTATTATTATTATTATTATTGAGAGCTCACCCATCACTATGAATGACTAGGGGTGTATGGATCAGCTTATTTCCATTAAAGTCGGTTTCACATGCATTCAATAATAAGTCTGTTCCATCCCATTTACTGCACTTTTTTTTAAGAAGAAGAAAAATGTTTGTGTAGTTTCATCCATTTTCTCCTAATATACACATTTTGTACTCATCCCCCAACCCCCTTTGTATGCAGGGGAGTTTTTAACTGTGTTCCACTCAATGTATAAGTCTGTTAATTGCAAATCATGTATGTTCTGTTTAAAGTGCAGACCAAACAGAATTCTCTTCCATCCCTATGTGTGACAAATCTCTCAAAATCTCCAAGCCTTCCTTCTCAACCTTCCAATATAGTTGGTAAAAAATCCCCAATCATGGCTTTCTGTTAGCATCACAACAGAAATACAAGGAGACAGAAGGAAGGAAGGAAAGGAGAAGCAGAATTTTATCCACTGGGTTTCAGCAATATAAAATGAAGACAAACAAAACATTTCTGCTGCTGCTGCTGCTTTGAAAGCCCTCTTAAATCTCTGTTGTTGTTTAGTCGTTTAGTCGTGTCCAACTCTTCGTGACCCCATGGACCAGAGCACGCCAGGCACTCCTGTCTTCCACTGCCTCCCGCAGCTTGATCAAACTCATGTTTGTAGCTTCAAGAACACTGTCTAAGCATCTCGTCCTCTGTTGTCCCCTTCTCCTTGTGCCCTCCATCTTTCCCAGCATCACGGTCTTTTCCAGGGAGTCTTCTCTTCTCATGAGGTGGCCAAAATATTGGAGCCTCAGCTTTAGGATCTGTCCTTCCAGTGAGCACTCAGGGCTGATTGCCTTCAGAATGGATAGGCTTGATCTTCTTGCAGTCCGTGGGACTCTCAAGAGTTTCCTCCAGCACCATAATTCAAAAGCATCAATTCTTCGGTGATCAGCCTTCTTTATGGACCAGCTCTCACTTCCATACATCACTACTGGGAAAACCATAGCTTTAACAATACGGACCTTTGTCGGCAAGGTGATGTCTCTGCTTTTTAAGATGCTGTCTAGGTTTGCCATCGCTTTTCTCCCAAGAAGCAGGCATCTTTTAATTTCATGACAGCTGTCACCATATGCAGTGATCATGGAACCCAATAAAGTAAAATCTCTCATTGCCTCCATTTCCTCCCCTTATTTTTGCCAGGAGGTGATGGGATCAGTGGCCATGAGCTTAGTTTTTTTGATGTTGAGCTTCAGACCATATTTTGCGCTCTCCTCTTTCACCTTCATTAAAAGGTTCTTTCATTCCTCCTCACTTTCTGCCATCAAGGGAAGTTTTTAATGTATGATATTTTAGTGTTTTTTGGTTTCTATGGAAGCTGCCCAGAGTGGCTGGGGAAACCCAGCCAGATGGGCAGGGTACAAATAAATTATTATTATTATTATTATTATTATTATTATTATTATTATTATTATTATTAGGCTATGTCATTATTATTATAAGGCCATGGGAAAGGAGTACGACAAGGCTGTATATTGTCTACCTGCTTATTTAAGGCTGGACTGGATGAATCCCAAACCGGAATTAAGATTGCCAGAAGAAATATCAACAACCTCAGATATGCAATCTTAATTCCGGTTTGGGATTCATCCAGTCCAGCCTTAAATAAGCAGGGAGACAATATACAGCCTTGTCGTACTCCTTTCCCAATTTTGAACCAATCAATTGTTCAATTTCCAGTTCTAACTGTAGCTTCTTGTCCCACATAGAGATTTCTCAGTGGACAGATGAGGTGATCAGGCACTCCCATTTCTTTAAGAACTTGCCATAGTTTGCTGTGGTCAACACAGTGAAATGCTTTTGCATAGTCAATGAAGCAGAAGTAGATGTCTTTCTGGAACTCTCTAGCTTTCTCCATAATCCAGCACATGTTTGCAATTTGGTGGTCTCTGGTTCCTCTGCCCCTTCGAAATCCAGCTTGCACTTCTGGGAGTTCTCCGTCCATATACTAATTGAGCCTTCCTTGTAGAATTTTAAGCATAACCTTGCTAGCATGTGAAATGAGCGCAATTGTGTGGTAGTTGGATCATTGCCTTGTCGTGGCGAAGGGGCTTGAACAACTCAGAGAAGCTATGAGCCATGCCGTGCAGGGCCACCCAAGATGGACAGGTCATAGTGGAGAGTTTTGACTAAACGTGATCCACCTGGAGCAGGAAAGGACAAGCCACTCCAGTATTCCTGCCAAGAAAACTCCGTGGACAATTCTCCTTACCTATTGAGTTAGTAACCACAGTCTGAGATTGGTGCTCTGGAGATGCAATAGCTTTTGCAACTGCGGCTGAGGCCAGTCCGTCCAAAACCAACGTCACAGCTGATACACGCTCCTCATTTGTTTCAATACTCTGTAGCGAACTGCTGACAAGAAGTTTGTCAACGGAGCCCACTGTGTCCTGCAGCATTACAAGAAGCCAAGAAACCACATGACAATTCAAAACCTTGCTTGCCTTCTTACAATCAGTTCTTCAAGAGAGGCAGGAGGATAGCTACATGAGACAAGGCCTTCTCTGCAGTGGCTCCTTGTTTGTGGAATGCTCTCCCCAGGAAAGTTCGCCTGGCGCCTTAATTATACACTTTTAGGCACCAGGCAAAAACATTCCTTTTTAACCAGGCCTTTGGCTGAAATTTGGCTGAAATTTAGGCACCAGGCAAAAACATTACTTTTTAACCAGGCCTTTGGCTGAAATTTGGCTGAAATTTAAAATGTGACTCTTTGGGGAGGGGAGTGTTATTGGATTATTGTTTTTATTTTTATATATTGTGATCTTTTTTGTGAACCGCCCTGAAACCTCCAGGTATAGGGCGGTATAAAAATTCAATAAATAAATGAATGAATTCTCAGAATATGTACAAAGCACAGTAGATTTTGTACGGCTCAATGGGTGTACATTATCCTAGAGCAAAAGAAAATATCTACCTGTCTGTCTGTTCTTTAATTGTGAAACAACAACAAAATTTACAATTTAATATCAACTACATAGACCACTTCAAGACCAAAACATATTATCTTTCTTTCTATATTCTTCTCCCATGGATAATAGGTAAGGATGATAGGAGTTCTAGTCCAATAACATCTGAAGGGCCACATGATCTCAATATTTTTATTTGTTTGAAATTAAACAGTTTTGAACATTGAAAGCCTTGTCTGTGTAAACTGTCATAGATCCACCCATCTTTCACTGACCACAGTAGGAAACCACACAGTCTTGCAAACAGGAAGGCACAGAACTTCTCAGGAAGGAGATGCTATGGCCAGATGTTGACTCAGTTCTTGGGAAGCCTTACCTGCAAGGAAGTTGGTATCACACTGCCATTTTCACAGAAGGATAAAAAAACATTGAAGGCTGTCCCTACCACTGAGCAGTAGAAACTGTCGTTATGACTGAAGTAATTCTAAGAGAAGAGAAGAAATGTGTGTTGGCAGAGATCAGCTGACAAGGAAATACAATGAAATACCCCCAAAAAGTAGTATAGGCTGGGTTAAGTCAAATGGTCTGATATTGCCCCAGGCATGAGCAGAAAATATTTTGCTGGGCCAAATAGTGGTTATAATGGTTGCACTAGGATTAGAGACACCCAGATTCAAATCCCCTCTTAGCTCTGACGCTCACTAGGAGAACTTTGGCCATGTTGCTGGGCAGATCAGTTGTGCATTTAAGGCAAATTACTTCCCCCAAAGGATTCTAGGAATTGTAGTTCCCCCCTCCCAGGGCTACAATTTGCAGAATTCTGAAGAAACTACGGTCCCCAGGATTTTATGAAGGAAGTCGTGTTGATTATTGTCCATTGAATATGTTGTAAATGTATGGGGTGGATCTGCCCATTATCTCTCAGCCAAACTTATTTCACAGAGATGTTGGGCAGATAAGACCTATTTCAGTTTCCTCCCTTTCCTTCCAGCAGCTCTTCACAAAAACAGTGGTTCTTTCACAACCCTCCCCCAACCCCTTTCTTAACACATCCTGTCTTTAACATCAGAGTGAGGTCTGGAACATAATAATAATAATTTTTATTACATTTATTAGTGACGAACATAAAAGTCTCAAAGATAGAATACCACAAAAGCATTTTACAACCAGTAAACTTTAAAACAATGAGCAATACAAAATACTATATATATAGTATTATATACTATATATATATATACTATATATACACTATATATACTATATATACACTCTATATATACACTATGAATATCGAGGATATATAAAGTAATTAGCACCACATATAGAAGCCATAAGCAGGTTGCCTCCCACAGATGCTTAGCGCAGGATTTTTATTATGTGTTCCAATAATTATTTTTTCTAATCAGTTGAAAATGGTTTCCCCCACCCACCTGCCCAACTGAAGAAACAAATTTCCAGAAGATGGGAAGGAATCACTTCAACATTTTTTAAATGTCCTTTATCCATAAAGTAAAGGAGTGAGTAGAACATGAATCAAGCATTTTCCTTGTCCAATTACCTCCTTCTCTCCAGTTCCCTCAATTTTCAATGGATTTGGAGAGTGAGAGTGAGTTAGCTAACAATGAAAACATCTAATTTGCATTTAGCACTACTGTTCTAGCGGGGAGAATCACCATTTGCATTTCAAAGAAGAAACATTGACAGTGTTAGCATACCAACCAACCCAGTAAGGTTAAGCATATCAGATTTACAGAACTGTGTTAATTTCACACATATCACAACACACATACCTCTGGTTTTGTTGCATTGAAACACACCCCTAGACCATCATTTTGTCTTTCAATATCTGGTTGGCAGTGGTAGGGAATTTCTGTAAAGAAAACATAATGTACAACTAACATGCAATGCATGGGCTCCATGTAAACTTGTACGATTTGTGTGCTTGTTATGTGTGTGGAGATAACAGATTGTGCCACCATTTGTTACGATCAAAAATTATATCTTCTAGTTATTTCTGAATGTACTGAACTGGGGTCTAAATGAGTTCAGGTTTCTAAATAATAAAGACTTTTAGCATGGATTGCTTTTGTATAATAATCATTTAAGCTTATAAGTGTAAGAGAAGACTGCTATGTGTGAAGAATATATTGTAGCCCCCAACCTCAACCCACCAGGTTTTTCAGCAATCCTCTGCTGATATCTGTGCCTAAAGAGCTTCAGCTTCTGATCCTGACAGCTGCACCATCTTTCCACCTACAGAATTAGGATTTTATTGATAATAAAGAAATACTTTCTACCCTTTGGGATGGCTAAAACCCCAGTGTCATTTATTAACTTATATACTTCTTGCATTCCAGAATGGCTTGTAAGCAGTTTACAACTATAGAATCAATTAGGACAGTCATTCGTGATTATAATACACAATAGCAATTCAATAAGAGAGGAATGAAACGTCATTTATTAAAATGTACAATAAAGAAGCCAATTGAAACAAGGACAATTAAAACCCTCTGAGAAACAGTTTAACATTGACAGAAAAATAATGGCGTATTGCCATTGGTTATGACATTAGCAATGACTGAATATCAAATTTCATCACTGTGCAGCTCAAGTAGATGCCATTTAAAGGATCTGAGAATTAACACACTTACTCTCACAACTGGTGTAATTGGTTCCCAAAGTTGTCATTTCCCTGTATCCTTCTTCACAGACACAGCTGGATTTATTATGTGAAACAGAATTAGGACCACAGTCTACGGATGTGTCATTGTCACTGGTAGTACTGTCTTCATCATCCACATAAACTAAACAGAGGAAAAGATAAAAATGGTATTCCACAGGCAAGCTGTGCCCTCCTGCACTGAGGGCAGAGAAGAACTGGTTGGTCTTAGGAAGATGTGGGTAAAGGTGACCCCCGACCATTAAGCCCAGTCGCGGACAACTCTGGGGTTGCGGTGCTCATCTCGCTTTACTGACTGAGGGAGCCGACGTTTGTCCGCAGACAGTTTTTCCGGGTCATGTGGCCAGCATGACTACCGTAAGCCGCTTCTGGTGAAACCAGAGCAGCGCACGGAAACACTGTTTACCTTCCTCCTGGAGTGGTACATTTTAATCTGCTTGCACTTTGACGTGCTTTCGAACTGCTAGGTTAGCAGGAGCAGGGACAGAGCAACGGGAGCTCACCCTGTCACGGGGATTTGAACCACCGACCTTCTGATCGGCAAGCCCTGGGCTCTGTGGTTTAGACCACAGCGCCACCCGAGGAAGAAGTGGACAAGGAGCAAATATTTAATCTGCAAGTATATAAGCTTAGCAATACTAACTAGCACAATGACAAGTATATAAACAGTATGAGCTCACTGATTTTCATGCAAAATACTTTTAGAAAGAACTGCAACCAGCTAGCTATGCAATATTTTCAAACCCTCTCCATTTTATACTGGCTTGATTGTCTCTGAGAGGGTCAGGGCTTTACATTATTTTACCAGCAAGCATAACATGGTGGCAGCCAAGGGCATAGCCAGGATTTATTGGGGGGGGGCAGGCTTAATGTTAAAGGGACAAGCTTTATGTTGGGGGAGGGGGCAGAACCGAGTTATTTGCGACACAATTGGTCAGTTAAATCAGTCTGATCCAAGGTGAGGCAAGGCTTGCACTGCCACCCAGGTCACTATCCTTTAGGCTGTTGTATTAACTTTAAAGTTGATTCTGTCATGGTTTAATGCGTACATACTGTGACAATCAAATGCATGCCAATGGTCTACATGTTTTTGGCAAATTCTACTGTGTGGTGGGGTTGTTTGTACATGCTTCGTATAACATTTACACCCTGATTCATAACAAGTGCAAATGCTGTGTTGTTCCGTGTCAGGCTCCATGGAGCAATGTGCATTGTGACCCTTTCTTTCAATTGCTCCAGCATGGGATTTACAGGTGCTATAGATGCAGACATGGTCCAAAACATACCTATATCATAATGCTTCAAAATTTCATCTAATCGCCATTGTCGTGGACCACCTGATCCTACAAAGAAGCAGAAATTGTTAACATTTTTTAAAGAAGCAGAGTCCCACGAACAAGATATGTTTACATGAGATGACCTAGTACTGACACTACAGGAACCAGAATCTAGCACTAAAAGAGTATTAGAACTGATCCAAGAGTTTGGTCATGTGGCAGGATTTAAGTTGAATAAGTTAAAAACCAAAGTTCTTGAGAAAAACTTAACAATGACTGAAAGAGAGAGGTTTCAGAATGAGACAGGTTTAACAGTGGTTAAGAAGGTGAAATACTTGGGGATTAACATGACAGCTAAAAATGGGAACTTATTTAAGGACAATTATGAAAAATGTTGGTCGGACGTTAAAAAGGATTTAGAAATATGGTCAAATCTGAAACTTTCCTTGCTGGGCCGAATTGCTGTTATTAAGATGAATGTATTGCCAAGAATGTTGTTTTTGTTTCAATCGTTACAAATCTTGGATAAAGTGGACTGTTTCAAGAAGTGGCAGAGAGACATTTCCAAATTTGTCTGGCAGGGCAAGAAACCCAGAATAAAATTTAAAATATTAACTGATGCAAAAGAAAGAGGGGGGTTTGCCCTGCCAGACCTTAAACTTTATTATGAATCAGCAGCTTTCTGCTGGTTGAAGGACTGGCTGCTTCTTGAGAACACAGACATTTTGGATTTAGAAGGTTGCAACAATGTTTTTTGGTGGCATGCATATCTGTAGTACGACAAGGTTAAAGCACATAGGCATTTAAAAACCATATTGTCAGAAAAACACTGTTCAATGTCTGGATACGATATAAAGACTTACTTGAAAATAAAACCCCAAGGTGGTTGTCACCAATGGAGGCAAAAGCTCAAAAAAGGCTCAATATGGAGGCCAAGTGGCCAAAATATTGGGAGATTTTAGAGCAAGAAGGAGACAAACTGAAATTGCAGAGTTTTGAGAAATTAAAAGATAGAGTGCGAGATTGGCTTCATTACTATCAAATAAGAGAGGTATTTAATTTAGACAAGAAAATTGGCTTCCAGGTGGAAAAATCAAAGCTGGAAACAGAACTGTTAGATCCTAAAACTAAGATACTTTCAAGAATGTATAACTTGCTGTTAAAATGGAACACTCAAGATGAAACGGTTAAATCTGCTATGATTAAGTGGGCACAGGATGTTGGACATAATATTATGTTTGCTGACTGGGAACAGTTGTGGACCACAGGTATGAAATTTACGGCATGTAATGCCCTAAGAGAGAATATTATGAAAATGGTATACAGGTGGTACATGACACCAGTCAAGCTTGCAAAAATCTATCATTTGCCAGATAATAAATGTTGGAAATGTAAAGAAACTGAAGGTACATTCTTTCACCTTTGGTGGACGTGCCCAAAGATTAAGGCTTTCTGGGAGATGATCTATAATGAAATGAAAAAGGTATTTAAATATACCTTCCTGAAGAAACCAGAGGCCTTTCTCCTGGGCATAGTCGGCCAATTGGTGCCAAAGAAGGATAGAACTTTCTTTATGTATGCAACAACAGCAGCAAGAATACTGATTGCAAAGTATTGGAAGACACAGGATTTACCCACACTGGAAGAATGGCAGATGAAAGTGATGGACTACATGGAATTGGCAGAAATGACTGGCAGAATCCATGACCAGGGAGAAGAGTCGGTGGACGAAGACTGGAAGAAATTTAAAGACTACTTGCAGAAATACTGTAAAATTAAGGAATGTTAAAACGATGTCTGATGGAAAATAAGGGGTATTGGGAAAAAGATTTTTAAGAATATGTAAACAGGGATTGACAATTGGAAAATTTATATGTATAATAGGTTAACATCTTAAGGATAAATGCTAGAGGGTAAGGATTTGCTGAATTAAATATCTGAACTGGAATACGAAAAGGGAGGTGTGAGGCGGTCAAGAAACTAGTGAATGAAGTACAAGACATGAAAATATTAATCAATTTTCTGTTTTGCTTTTCGGTGTTTTTTCTCCTTTTTTTCTTTTTCCTCCTTTTGTTAATTGTTTTCTATTGTGTATTTCTTATGTGTTTTGTCTTTGTATTTTTCCATTTTTGTAGTTCTTTCTATGTTTAAATTTTGAAACTTTTTATTGTCTGTGAAACTTTAATAAATATTATTTTTTAAAAAAACAAGATATGTTTACATGGAACTATGTTCTAGTGCATTTGAGGATAGGATGTGCACATCATATAAACGCTATGGACTATTCAGCAGATAAAGGAAAGAAAGGGGGATTAACCTTTGTCCCTGGGCTTCAGCTAAGGAGCTGACTGCTGCCTATATTAATTCTCCCCATCTCACTTTCTGTCAGGATCTTGCAATTGCAAATTAGCTAGCCATCTTCTGAAGTGAAACCCATGCATCAGAAATTCTCCACCCTTATATTTTCATTCCAAAGTCTGGTACAGAGGACAATGCATGTGCAGTTTGACATTACTTTCAGTTCCTATGTTATGGTCAAACAAGTAGCTACTAATTAAAAATATATATTTATATATTAAGACTATATTTGACCCATAAAAAATATTTTAAAACCACAGATTGAGGTCTATTATTCAGAAATTTCTTTCATCACCTTTTCCCAAAATTTGTACTCTTTTGCAAGACCATCACTTGTGCTGATAGATCATTTGATTAAATACATTTCTTAAATAGATGGATACCTGGAAGCAGTAGGGGCCAAGAACATTGCCCTCTTCGACAACATTAAAATAATAGTAAACAATGGTAAAAATTGACTCAATAATTGCTCCCACATTTTCCCAAATATTATCCAGGAGAAAATAATTTTTTACCTCTTTCATCGTTGTGCACAACGGCAAATCCAAGACAAATCCCTTGACAAATAACAAATCCTAGGACCAATATTTTAAAAATGGTGTTAAATACAGCTGTTTGCCGGGATAGAAAGCCCCATACTGAGTTTTATTTTAAAAAAGAAACAGCTGAGGCAGCAAATGTCTAAAGCAGAGAGTTCTTCCTTATAAAATTCTGTACATTCATCTTTAAAATGCCGGAGACTTCTTCACATTTTGCAGAAACGGATTTCCTCTAATGTTTTTTGGTTGTTCCAGGTTTGTGTCTGTCCCTTTCCTCTCCCCGCTTCCATCTTAATCATAATTATAAAGGGTTGTATTCAGCATAGCACCAAGGACAATGTTCTGTCAAAGCAAGGGTTTCTTCCAATGCAGCAGAATGTTCCCCCCTCCCCTCCCATTCCCCCTGTGTCTTTTCTGTAGGATTCTTCAACCCTCCAAAGCAGAGTTGGGGGCAGTGTGCAGTGCATAGAGGGGTAGGAGGGGGGAGGTCCAATTGCATTAGTGCTCACCCTTGTAAGGTTAAGGTAAAGGTAAAGGGACCCCTGACCATTAGGTCCAGTCGCGGACGACTCTGGAGTTGCAGTGCTCATCTTGTTTTATTGGCCAAGGGACCTGACGTACAGCTCCCGGGTCATGTGGCCAGCATGACTAAGCCACTTCTGGTGAACCAGAGCAGCGCACAGAAACACCATTTACCTTCCCACCGGAGCGGTACCTATTTATCTACTTGCACTTTGACGTGCTTTCGAACTGCTAGGTTGGCAGGAGCAGGGACCGAGCAACGGAAGCTCACCCCGTTGTGGGGATTCGAACCACCGACATTCTGATCGGCAAGTCCTAGGCTCTGTGGTTTAACCTGCAGCGCCACTGGCGTCCCCTGCTCACCCTTCTAGCAGTGCTTTTATTTAGTTGAATACCACCCAGAATATCAGGGTCTGCCACTTGAGTTGGAAATGGGGTGTGATGGAGGCTTTGGCTAAATGGTCTTGACAGCAGTTCATTCTACAGCATCACAATGAAACTTGAAAGTTCCTGCACAAGCCAGTCCTAACAGCACAACCTCTGACATTTCTCCAATGAAAACAGGGGTATTTCACATCACCCGCTAGTATCTTACCTGTCTAACTGTACATACATACTACCATGCATTTATAACACACTTAAAGCACATCCCCTTGGAGGGAGAGAGAGAGAGAGAGAGAGAGAGAGAGAGAGAGAGAGAGAGAGAGAGAGAGAAGAATCCTGAGAACCTTTGCTTCTTGGTGGTGCTGAGAATTGTAGCATAAACTACCATGCCCAGAATCATTTGGGGGCGAATATGTTTTAAATATGCCTTAAAATATATGGGGCATATGCAGCCTGAATCAACAACTTTCTACATGCAATGCATTTGCTCTGCCTCTGAGCTATTTCTCCTTGCTTATGTTGAATGTCTTAGCCTATCAATTTCCTACTCACCCAGAAGAAGGCAGCTGAGTGTGGTCCTCATGGTCTTGTTGGTACTGAGGTAATGAATGGTTTGTTTATGCTTGTGACTAGAAGTTAAAGCAAAAAGGAACTAAGAAATGCTGAAACCACAAGTTTAGAACAGTTCCCATAAGTAGTATTCAGGTTCAGTCCCCACTTTGACCCCAAGATCTCTTTCCTGGTCAGTTGAGAGTATATGCAAAATTTCAAAATTTTTGCCCCAGGGCACATGATTTGCTTACACTGAGCTGTATTTGCCATTTTACTGACTGTTCATCCCATCAGGAGAGAATCTTTTGGAGCTTTTCACAAAAACCACACTGAACCATTTGGTATCATCAGCAACTTCACCACCTCACTCCTAACTCTATACCATTATTCATTCATTTATTATTAACAATAATAGTACAGTGGTACCTCGGGTTAAGAACTTAATTCATTCTGGAGGTCCGTTCTTAACCTGAAACTGTTCTTAACCTGAAGCACCACTTTAGCTAATGGGGCCTCCTTCTGCCACCGCGCCACCGGAGCATGACCTGAAGTACTATTTCTGGGTTAGCAGAGTCTGTAACCTGAAGCGTATGTAACCCGAGATACCACTGTAGTAATAATAACCTACCCTTTACTCTAAGGTCCCAGGGCAGGTTGCAACAATTAAAACACAATCTTAAAAATAGTTTAAAACAACTTAGATTCACAGAAATAAAGTGGGTCCAAAAAATATGTCAAAGGCAAAAGTATAGAGGCACATCTTCAGAATTTGCCAAAGGCTATATAATGAAGGCACCAGGCACACTTCTATGGAGAGTTCCACAACATAGGGAGAGAATGCCCTCCCCTGAGCCACCATTCACTAATCTTCTGAATAAGTTAAAAAACACAGGCCTAAATACCAAACCTGGGTGGACTCTACTTTCCACATTACTCTGTTTCGTGGTCCCAGCAGCAGTTGGCATGGGATCCAGCAGAGGACCCCACTAGGGATGGAAGGATGTGTCAATTTCAGTTCTTCCAATCTTCATTTGGCTCTCCCCATTTTGCAGCAATTTGCAATTTTAAAAAATCCTTCTGAAAATTCACCAGCATTTTAGTGTGAATTTCTCTTAATAAACACATTTGTAGAGGCAGTTTTTGACTAATTTTCACATTTTGCAAGCAATTTTCTTAATATAATGCATTTTTCATATGATATTTTCACTAGTATTTTCATTTTCATGCACACTTTCCCCTAAATTATGCTTTTTCGTGTTTTGAACTTGTTGTCCTGTGCCTTTGTTCCACGAAGGAGACTTCCTGTTCTGTGTCTTTGGTGACCTCTATATTTTAATGAGTCTTCATTTTTCTTAAATACATATGCCTTTAAACACTGCCTTCATTATTTCCCACAGCAATACTCTGTATTATTTTCTTTAATAATTATGCCTTTTTGTAAAGGTTAAAAAAAGGGGGGGTAAAGGACACCTGGACAGTTAAGTCCAGTCAAATCCAACTCTGGGGTGTGACACTTATCTCCACTTTCAGACCGAGGGAGCCAGTGTTTGTCCACAGACAGCTTTCCAGGTCATGTGGCCAACATGACTAAAGTGCTTCTGGTGCAAGAGGACACCATGATGGAAGCTAGAGAGCATGGAAACACTGTTTACCTTCCCGCCGCAATGGTACCTATTTATCTACTCACAATTTTATGCTTTCAAACTGGTAGGCTGGCAGAAACTGGAACAGAGCAATGGGAACTCACCCATCGGGGGGATTCGAACTGCTGACCTTACGGTCAGCAAGCCCAAGAGGCTCAGTGGTGTAGACCACCGCATTCCTATTGCTATTTTTGTAAACACTATTGCTATTTTTGCAAAATTCTGAAGGATAGCTGTGCTTCAGTTTGCACATTGTTTCAGAAAGTGTAGAATTGATAGATTTGGCTACAAATGCAAACTAATTCAAGTTTCTCCCCTATCCCTGACCCCTTCCCTGCCTCAAGCACCATGTTTTGGGGGGTTTATTGGCTAGTGCCAATGAGGATGCAACCTCCCCGCTCCAAAATGGCAGTGGGGGTTTGAATTCTCCTGTCCAAGACCCTATTAACTGCAGCGAGTTAACTTGGGAGCGAGTTTCCGAGCCCCATTTCTACAATTAAGAACAACTTCCTTGTTTATCTAACTGGAGTGTGAAATGAGGAACAATTTCTGTATGCACACTGCACTGTGACCATTTTAGTTACTGATGGGTTTCCCCCTCCCTAAGAAACCAGAAGGGTTACTAGCAATTATTGTGGCAGTGAGGGTTTAAGGGGCGTAGCTCTGGATGCCACACTGCCTGCCCTGTGACCCCTAAACTAGCCTGCTGCCCTCAAATATGGTGGAGGGCATTGCCCCATCACCAGTGTTGAAATAAAAGTGCCCGTCATATTGAATTATGTGCATTAAATGGAGAATGGGGTGTGTTCTTGTCTTTCACCTCAGGCAGCAAAGTGTCTTGGGCTAGCTTGGCACAGCATCATAGTGGCATTTGGGCAACACTGTGGCACTGAGCACAACTTGGCTAAATAGATAACTAAAGTCTCAGTATATTGTTTTGAGAGCTGTGTGGCATTCTGAAGTTGTCGTGCACTAAGAATTTCATCGTTGTTGTTTGGTTGGTTGGTTATAAATTTCATTTAAACCAGGAGTGTATGTTTTTGAACTTCAATTCTATCGAAATTGGAATTTAATGCTTTTTTTAAAAAGTTATTTAGAGGCCCCTGGACTGGCAAAGGCACTGCCAAATAATTGTACCTTTAAGCAACAGCAACTCATTGTATTTTTCGCTCCATAAGACGCACCTGACCATAAGACGCGCCTAGTTTTTAGAGCTGGAAAACAAGGAAAAAAAATTGGACTCAAATGTTGTACTAAACTATTTAAAACAGCAAAGCAGGTGGCTCCTGTCCACTTTGCTGCTTTAAAGTGAGCCACAGTATATAATGAAGAGAATGGGAAAAGGATAGACATTCCATTACAATGTAGCTGTTTTCATTATCACTGGGAAGTCAGTATTGGCAGCCGTCGCATAAACTAAAACTTGAGCATTTTACTGTTATTAATCAAGAATGGTAATAGTCAGGGAGAGAAACCAGGGCTATGCAAATGAGAAGTGCTTGGAGTATGGAGGAACAGCAAAGAAATCAAATGATTACACTCCAGTTCCTAAATCTGTGAAGTTTTCTCAAAACAGGCATGGTTGTTTTGAAAGGAAGATTCAAAATGGAATAACTGAGCAAAGAACAGAGTAGGAAAAGAGGGCAGATAAATAGCTTCCATTCAATACCAAGAGAACACAGTGTTTTTGGTTTGGTATAGGTGGACTGTACTTGTAAGAATTTGTACAATGAATTATAGATTTGGAGTGGAATATCAGTGCCTCTTTTCAGCAATAAAGATTAGCTGCTAGGAACATGGTCCACACACACACAAACACACAGGATGTCCGGTTACAGTTGTGCAGTTTAAACTGTTCCTGAGCCAGATGCCTGCTCAGTTTTAGCTGAGCTCACGATTACTGGTTTGTGGAGATGCTTTGCATGTATTTATGACTATTTCCACAAAACTGCTGCTTGAAGAAATCCCCAAACTTAATATTTTTAAACTTCAAATGGAGCTCAGAATCCAGTTAGGCAATCAAGCCTTTGCAGTTGAATTAGGGGGCACTGAAAGGCGGCAATTTGCTGCTCCCCCACCCCACCCCCAAAGAGCAGCCCAGGAGCGCACAGCCTTCCTGCTGCTTGCAAACCTTGCTGGGGCTTCAGGGGAAAGTGGAGGCTGCCGGCAGAGCAGCGTGGCTCCTCGCCCCACCCCCAAAGAGCAGCCCAGGAGTGCAGGGCAATGGCGATTTGGCTCCAGGGACCACACATTTGCGCCAAAAGACGCACAGACATTTCCCCTTACTTTTTAGGAGTAAAAAAGTGTGTCTTATGGAGCAAAAAATACGGTAACTCAAATTGCATTTTAAATTCATAACCATGTATTTGAGCTAAAAATAGCAGCTCCAATGTTGTCCTTTTAAAATTAGTATTTGCTTTAAAGAACCTGCAGGTCATGGCATTGGCAAATATGACCTGAAAACTGTTAATTCCAAATTAATAAACTTCCCCAAGGCTAAGCTTTTAGTAGTAATCCATGTGCAAAAGCTTACAGTTATTGTGAGTGAAGTTGGGGTGCCATTTCTGAGGTCAGCAGGAAGGGCAAGGCAGGGGAGAAAAACACCAAAAGATGTTAAATTCATTTCTTGTGATTTATTTTCTTTTTCATGCTGTATTAATAATGCATAGCAACTACTGTGCAATACAGTGTGAGATACAGGTACTCCTAATGCAGGAAGGAGGAACTTGTTGCCCTCCATATGCTGTTGGACTATGGACAATCATAATATTATAATAATTTATTACCGTATTTATACCCCACCCACCTGGCTGGGTTTCCCCAGCCACTCTGGGCGGCTTCCAACAAAATATTAAAATACAGTAGTCCATCAAACATTAAAAGCTTCCCTAAATAGGGCTGCCTTCAGATGTCTTATGAAAGTCTGGTAGTTGTTCTCTTTGACATCTGGTGGGAGGGCGTTCCACAGGGCGGGTGCCACTACTGAAAAGGCCCTCCGCCTAGTTTCCTGTAACTTGGCTTCTCGCAGCGAGAGAACCACCAGAAGGCCCTCGGCGCTGGACCTCAGTGTCCGGGCAGAACGATGGGGGTGGAGACGCTCCTTCAAGTATACTGGACCGAGGCCATTTAGGGCTTTAAATGCTCAGGGATTATGGGATTTGTAGTCCAGCAACATCTGGAAGGCTACAGGTTCCCCATGCCTGCCCTCATTGGTAATCACATGTTGCCATAAACTGGCTAGAGGGGATAGGACTGTGTCTCCTTGTTCTCCCATTAGTTTCTCTTAGTTATCCTTATATTCATCCCAGAAGGCGGACCAGTATGATTTGGAAAGTGGAATATATAATTAGTTGGTGCTCCTAATAATCCACTCACATTCATTGGAATCAAAGCACATTGGAATCCTGGACTGAAAAGGGCCAGTTTCCAAGCAGATTACCCACATGTGTACTGGTCCTGGATAACACCAAATTGGCATTGGAAAAGAGTTAGATGAATCGCTCATTAGATCAAGGGGATTGACCTCTAAAGTCCATCCATGCAAAGCCCCGATGCAGTCCAATATAGCCATTCACAGTCTTCATTTATCACACAATTCAACAACCCAAGCACACACTCAAGGATCACTACGTGTGTGTGTGTGTGTGTGTGTGTGTGTGTGAGAGAGAGAGAGAGAGAGAGAGAGAGAGAGAGAGAGAGAGAGAGAGAGAGTTATTGCCAATAGTGTGGTGCTGCCAAGGCACTACTGAGTAGCTCCAATAATAGCGATGTGTTCTCTCTGCTGTGTTTCTTCCATCCATTGCTTTGTTAAGAGCACACACTGTCCCATCGAAAAATAGAAAGTGCAAGAGGAATGTTAGAGATCTAAAAAAGATATTGGTTTTTTAAGTTACAGAGAGAAAATGCTAATATCAATAGGAAAGGTCTTGGAGTTCAGCATCTGCCTGGTTCTGGAATCCTGGTGCATCGAAAAGATGGGAGCATCTTGACTTTCTGGAGGTACTCTTGTGATGGAAAGGGGGTGTCTTCTTCTATGTTACGTCTACAAAAATGCAAAATAATCTTTTTTCAAAAAAAGGATAAGGCAACCAAACAAGGAATATTTGTCTGGATCTGAAACTTTCCTGTAGTCTGTCCAGTTTCATTCTGTTGTAATTTGGACATGGGAGATAGATACGAAAACACAGTACTGGATTATGGCTCTTCCACCTTCTGTTGTTTTCCTGAAGCAGTGCTTTCTTAATTTTTCTGGAAAATAAAAAAATCCATTATTTAATGTTTGCAGCAGTTTGTGATATACAGTGGTGCCCCGCAAGACGAATGCCTCGCAAGACGGAAAACTCGCTAGACGAAAGAGTTTTCCGTTTTGGAGGTGCTTCGCAAAACGAATTTCCTATGGGCTTGCTTTGCAAGACGACAATGTCTTGCGAGTTCCTGCTGGTTTTTCCCCTCCCCCCTTTTTCTAAGCCGCTAAGCCACTTATCAGCTGATCCGATCAGCAGATAAGCCGCTAAAAGCCGCTAATAATGCTAATAGCGCTAATCCGCTAATCCTTCAATGGGCTTGCTTCGCAAGACGAAGAAACCGCTAGACGAAGAGAATCACAGAACGGATTCTTTTCGTCTTGCGAGGCACCACTGTATAAGCAGAGCACGGGGAAAATTCAGAACAGTAGCTTTAACATAGGATGGATCAAGACGCATTAAAGAAGCGTTTCAGTCAAACGTGTTGTAAACTTCATGAAGGGAAATCACATCGATGAAAGACAGGACTCCACACCGCCATCTGGCGTCACAGTGTTATACACATATACCAGTAAATCTTTTTCCTAGATATAACCCTGTATCCTTCTTCACAGACTATGCCACTGCCATTGAAGTCCGTGTCTTCCTCATGCCCAGTAAAGAAACCTAGGAAAATAAAAAGTGTGTTTCAAGGGCAGAAATGGTCCCTCTTTCATCCAAATTCATCCAGAAGAGGTCTTATTGACAAGTACTTAGGAAGGTGTGGACAACCAGCAAATAGCTACGCCAAACATGCAGAAGCAGTACTAACTAGTGCAATGACTTTCATCTGAAAAGGGAACAATGATCAGCTCTATGCAATATTTTCAGACCATCTCTATTTTATACTGCCTTGGTTCCCTCTGAATAAATGTCAGCTTTTGATTAAGTCATAGTGATAGGATAGAGGGCCGTAGATGACCAAACAATGAGCAGCAATTGAGGGGATCTGGGATCCACACAAGGCCTCACAGGGTGGTAGACTCTCCTTCACTGATTGGGTGGTCATCTGTCATGGATGCTTTAGATGAGGCTCCTGCATTGTAGGAGGTTTGACAAGATGACTATCGGGGTCCCTTCCAACTCCATGATTCTATGGTGGTCCTGTCAGTTGAGTCACAGTGGCAGATGAATCATAGAATAGAATCATAGAGTTGGAAGAGACCACAAGGGCCATCGAGTCCAACCCCCTGCCGGACCGTCCTGCTTTACTCAGCATGAGCCAATGACAACGGTGGACCATGGCTGCACTCATCGCTACTAGCAAGTCAGCAGGCATGTGTCCAAATCATGTCACATGGAGTGCCTGTCAATATGGCAAGAGGCCAGGGAAAGTCTCCTCCATTTGACAGGAAAAGTAGTACAGTGGTACCTCGGGTTAAGTACTTAATTTGTTCTGGAGGTCTGTTCTTAACCTGAAACTGTTCTTAACCTGAAGCACCACTTTAGCTAATGGGGCCTCCCGCTGCTGCTGCTGCGCCGCCGCACAATTTCTGTTCCCATCCTGAAGCAAAGTTCTTAACCCGAGGTACTATTTCTGGGTTAGCGGAGTCTGTAACCTGAAGCGTATGTAACCTGAAGCGTATGTAACCCGAGGTACCACTGTACTTACTTCATCTCAGTATCTGGCAACTTGATGACAGCTATCCTTGAGACTGAGAATCCTAATCTGGCGATCCTGTCCTGGTTTTTGTTATGATTTAATATTTAAATTCTAAATGCTGCTTAGTCAATGGATTTTTGCAGCTGGTTCTGTGGCAATCAAATTCAAGCCAATGCTCTACTAATCTACAGCAATCTACACTGTGCCATGAGGTCACTTGTATATGGTTGCATGGACTTTATATGCTGATTTATAACAGGTGCAATTGCTGTGTTGGTGTCTGTTTAGTGTCAGGCACCACTCCATGGTGCTATGTGCACTATTCAGTTTATTTAGCATATGATTTGCTAATGCTGCAGATATGGTCCAAAATGTACCTTTCGATTCCAAAAGAATCCAATATGCAGCAGGGAGCTGTTGCTGTGGACCAAGTGCTCCTATTAAAAAAAGAAGAAGCATTTTTATCACTTTCTTTTTTTACTCACTTGCATATGTGTATTATACAAAATTGAAAATGGTGAAAACAGGAAGCTGCTGAACAAGGCACTTTAAGATGGGGGGTTAGCCGCCAGCTGGAGGATTGCCACTACTGCCACTGGGAGAAGCCCTCCCTGAAAATCACCAGCATAGTCCCACTTTTGCTGTCAACAAATAGCAAAAATGTTTTGAATGTTCCATAAAAATATGGAGTATACAAACACATTGACATAGCTGGAATTGCACTAGCCTGTCCCCACAAGTTCAAGTGAGCTCTATGCAGCGCAGGAGAACTAGCATCCCAGACTGGGCTTTGTAAAACCTTATTTTTCAATAATTTAAAAGCTGCTGTGGTTATGGATAACTTTAGAAAAGGGACAACATGATGAAAAGCAGGCTTTCACTGCAAAGAAAATGAGCTGGCGTAGATACACTGCATCACAGCCGCAGTAACTTAAGTTATCACTGACCTTCCCTCCCCATCCCGCAGCAGATGAAGTAATTTCTACCTTTTACATTTTCGAGGATGAGAAATCCGGAGATAATCCTGTGAAAAATGATCCAAACACCAAAATAAATTTGTGTTAAAAATCACCTGTTTGCTGGGATAGAAAGCCCTGTATTGATTCTTTTAGCAGAACGTTGCTGAGACGGCAGATGCTTGGAAATTAAGCAAAAAGATGTCTAAAGCAGAAAAGTCTTCCTCACAAAATTGAATGCATTCATCCTTAAAATGCCAAAGGGTCCTTTGCATTTTTACTGAAATAGATATCCTTCAAATTCAAGAAGGACACTGACAAACTGGAACGTGTCCAGAGGAGGGCAACCAAAATGGTCAAAGGCCTGGAAACGATGCCTTATGAGGAACGGCTAAGGGAGCTGGGCATGTTTAGCCTGGAGAAGAGGAGGTTAAGGGGTGATATGATAGCCATGTTCAAATATATAAAGGGATGTCACATAGAGGAGGGAGAAAGGTTGTTTTCTGCTGCTCCAGAGAAGCGGACACGGAGCAATGGATCCAAACTACAAGAAAGAAGATTCCACCTAAACATTAGGAAGAACTTCCTGACAGTAAGAGCTGTTCGACAGTGGAATTTGCTGCCAAGGAGTGTGGTGGAGTCTCCTACTTTGGAGGTCTTTAAGCAGAGGCTTGATAACCATATGTCAGGAGTGCTCTGATGGTGTTTCCTGCTTGGCAGGGGGTTGGACTCGATGGCCCTTGTGGTCTCTTCCAACTCTATGATTCTATGATTCTATGAAATATTCCCAGGTGTGTTTTTTTTCTGGAAGGGGCTGTAACTCCCTGCCGCTGCCTCCTCCTTAATCATAGAATCATAGAATTGTACAGTTGAAAGGGAGCATGAGGATTATCTAGCCCCTGCAATACAGGAAACTTTTGCCCAACATGGGGCTCAAATCTAAGACCCCAAAATCAAGAGTGCCATGCTTTACCGACTGAGCTATTGGGAGAGCCTGGTGTTCAACACAGTGCCAAAGCGAACACTCCATCAAGGCAAAGATTTCTCTTTGTGTGCTGGAAAGCCCTCCCTCCTTCTCCCCTCCCCCCACATGCCCCCTGGGGCTATTCTGGGGGTTCCCTCAAACCTCCAAAGCAGATGCTGGGGGCTGTGTGGGTGCATACAGGGGGAGGAAAGGGGTGGAAGTTGAGTTACACTAGTGCTAATCCTTGCATATGTGTCTACCACTTTCGCTGAAAATAGAGTGTGCTGAAGGCTTTGGCTAAATGGTCCTCATTGCAGTTTGTTGTGTTGTGGCCCAATGGAAGTTCTTGCACACGCCAAGCTTAACAGGCACTACCTTAAAATGAGCCACACAGGTTTCTCCCAAGTGCATAGAAGCCCTGGCAGCCTTAACAGCTGGAGGTAGTTTCGCACTGCTCCCATCATGATTCCTTTCTGCCTACGGATAGATCTGGTGGAAGCTAAACTACGGCCATCTCAATGTGGCATACCAGGATCAGAAAGGATCCTTTTCCCACCCCCACCCCTAATGCTCAGTGCGGACCGGATCTAGGTTTGCTTTCCTATAAGATGTTAGGAGCTATCCCAATAGGAACAAACATATTATAAAGATGTGCAAATAATTCAGTTGCAAAACCTTCTACAATAGATTTTTTTAAGTGTTAACTTCTACAGTCTTAGACTCAGTAGGAACGAGGCAGCCCTTCAGATGTCAAGGAAATAAACAACTATCTGACTTTTAGAAGACATCTGAAGGCAGCCCTGTTCAGCAAAGTTTTTAATGTTTGGTGTTTTATTGTATTTTTAATATTTTGTTGGAAGCCACCCAGAGTGGCTGGGGAAACCCAGCCAGATGGGTGGGGTATACATAATAAAATTATTATTATTATTATTATTATTATTATTATTATTATTATTATTAGAATAATAGAATCTGAAGAGACCCTGAGAATCATCTAGCCCAACTCCCTACAATGTAGGAATCCTTCCCTAGGTGGGCTCAAACCACCAACCAGCCAGGTGCACTGACTGGCATGTAGATTTCGTTTCTATGGGTTGCTCACTTTTATCTGCCTGCATAAGAAACACCTTTAAACCAAGTCAGACTATTTGTCTGTCTGTTTGTCCACTCTGACTGACATCAGCTCTGCAGGGTATCAGGAAGAAAAGAGTTATTTCACATTGCCTGCTACTACCTGATCCTCTTAACTGCTGATGACAGGGACTGAGACTGAGTCTGCCACCTTCTAGGTGCAATGCATTTGCTCTCTCTCTGAGCTATTTCTCCTTGCTTACGTTGGATTTCTTAGCCTAGCAATTTCCTACTCACCCAGAAGATAGCTGAGTGTAGTCCTCATGGTCTTGTTTGCAGTGAGGTAATGAATGCTTGAGACTTAAAGCATATAGGAACTGGGAAATGCTGACAGCAGATGTTTTGAACGAGTCATCACGTTACTCTACACTTTACATAATGAATATTTAAGTCAAGTGTATTTGGTCTACAGACCATACACATCAAATACACTGTAAGAGTATCAAGATAAGTGGGGTAGGGGGGAACAAAACACCTGTCCCCGCACACAAATTGTGCCCTTTTTGCAAGAACATTACAAAATCCAGAAACAGGTAAAAATACAGAAAATTTGGACTAATTTCCCCTTCAATAATTGTGATCTAGTTTTGATGGCCACAGCAAAGAAGTTGGTTGTGCGCTCTGTCATCTTACAATTGGAATCTGCCATTGGAATTAAAACATAAAATTCATCGGTGTTCCCCAAGTGTAGAGAAAGTGCATGAGGCCATGTGATGTGGCTGTGGAATCAAGCCAAAGGCAGAACTAGTTCAGCGTCCTGTTCTTGCAGTGACCAAGCAGATGCCCATGGGAATCCCTCAAGCAGAATGGGAGTGCATTATCCACATTTGTGATTCCCAGTAAGTGCTATTCAGAGGCATTCCTCCTCCAACACTGATGTAGAACATAGCCAAAGTGGTTGTCCGCCATTGATACCCTTGTCCTCAATGAATTTGTTCAATCCTCTTTTAAAGCCGTTTGAGGAGGTGGCCACCACCATCTCTTGGAGGAACAAATTCCTATACGCTGTGAGAAGAGGTGCTTTCTTTTGCCTGTTCTGAATCTTCCAGCACTCAATTTCATTGGATAGCCCCAAGTTCTAGTACTATGAGAGAGAGAGAGAGAGAGAGAGAGAGAGAGAGAGAGAGAGAGAGAGAGAGAGAAATACTTTTTCAGGTGAGGCGGCCAAAACCTTATGCAGTATTCCAAGTGCAGTCACATTGTATATTTACACAACAACATTATCATATTGTCAGTTGGGTGCATGTTATATTTAAACTAGCAGATAAGGCTCTTATTACCTAGGATAGATACTTGCTACGTTGTGATATTTTTAGTTCATGTTTGATTCCCTCTCCCTAATAAACCAACACCGTCACCAACAATTGCTGTCATTGTCTCTCTATATATGCATAAAGACTACAGTGGCCTCTAGCGGCCAGGAACCATGACTGCAGTCCTGTATAATTGTAAGGATACTTGGGATAAAAAAGGACTTTGATGTCTCTCAACCTTTGGCCTCTGAAAATGAAAGAAAAAAGCCTGACAAATGAAAAGGTCTCAAGGACGAAGGTCAAATCAGGGGTATCTATGAAAGCAGTGTAACATGTAGAAGAGAATCAACTTTCTTTGCACTTGCCAGAGCCATCTCCATAATGTATACTTTCCATAAGCTCACAGCTTCGGGGGCATATTGTTAAGAAACCCGCACATCAGATTTTGACACATCTGGGGAGGGCAGGGGTCATTAGCTTGACTCAAAATGGGTCTAGGAAAACTGAAAGTTAATGGTGGCAATTTGAGAGTTAAAGGTGGGGTGGAGAATCCCAAGCCCAGTGGCCAAATGCAGCCTTCTAGCCCTCTCTCTCTCTGGCCCTTGAGAGTCTCCCCAGGCCACACCCCCACCAGCCCTGGATCCCGCCTGGAAGTGCAGCTGGTAAGATGCTATGGAGAGAACCTTGAGACACTTCTGGCCAGCCACACTTTCTTGGCAGCAAAACAACGCAATGCCTTGGGAGCAAAACAATGCAATTGTTGTGGAGTTGATCCCAAGGCTTTCCAGGAAGTGCAGCCAGCAGGAAGCTGCAGAAGGAGCCTTGTGATGATGTGAGCATTGGGAACTGATTGGGAACTGATTGGGAACTGATTCATCTGACAATTTTGCCCAGAAGTGCAAATAATGACACTGAAAAAATGCTTACCTTGCTTATCTAGAGAGGTGGTTCAGTGTTCATTTTGTTGATTCGTTGTTTATTTTAAGTTTTCTTTTAAAACTTAAAATATTATATATATTAAGAAAACATGAAAAATCCTGGCCACCTCTAAGGTCAAGTCAGTTGGATGGCTAACCCTTCCTGGAAATTTCAGAGAAATTCCTTTCCCACCTCCCCATCATGTTGTTGTTTTTTTAGGAAGGTATTGCTTTAGCCCCCACTCAAGGAATAGCTGGAAAGAAAAATTCAAAATGTTCATCCCACTCCTACATCCTCCCCACTCCCTGTGAAAATCCTTTTCCTGGCAAAAAAGCTGGATCAGTCTAACCATCTCTGTCCCAGCATAATAATATAATAATAATTATGTATACCCCGCCCATCTGGCTGGGTTTCCCCAGCCACTCTGGGCAGCTTCCAGCAAAATATTAAAATACAATAATTCATCAAATATTTAAAGCTTCCTTAAACAGGGCTGCCTTTAGATGTCTTCTAAATGTCAGATAGTTGTTTATTTCTTTGACATCTGGTGGGAGGGTGTTCCACAGGGAAGGCCCTCTGCCTGGTTCCTTGTAACTTCGCTTCTCGCAGTGAGGGAACCGCCAGACATAATAATACGAATAAGAATAAACTAGTCCAAGTTAGACTTGCCAGCCAGACTGTACAAAGTATGACTAATGTATGGATTTTTGTTTCACTTCATTAAAGAGTTCAAGACGAGACATGTTTCTATACAGTTTAAACCACAGGCTGTGCTATTTTTAGCAAAGTGGTGAAATGAGGGGGGTTTTTGGTTTCTTATTCAACCAGATTGTTCTTCATTGAAAAAGACTTTGCTCTTAAGCCAAGCAGAGATTTCCCCAACAGTGTGCACTACTGGTAAGGGGTAAGGAAGCCCAACTGTGCTAGTGCAAATCTTTCATGGGCTTCTGCTGGTGGGACCAGTTAGCTGAATCTGTCCCAAGCCATAGTCAGCTTCATTTAGCAGAATGAGGCAAAAGAATGCTGAGACAGTTGAATGGATGGCACTACTTCAGACTTGTAGGTAAAGAGTCATGTTCCCAAAATTTCCCATTTTATTCTGCTGCACATAGTGGCTCAGCCTATCCAAGCTAACTAAGGGACTTTTCAGGTGAGATATTTCTGTAGTTTATGTCTTTTAAAGGATGTGACGTTCAATGTCATTGTGCCACTGGGTTTGGTTTTGTTTCACACAAAGCTGGTGGGGTCTAGCCTCAAGACAGGCCAAGGTAGAGAGCTTAAATCTTTGCCCCTGTCTTGCTCTTATCAAAGTGGGAGGAATTTTTTTGACTTTGCTCCTTTATAGATACAGATAATTTAATCTTATTTATTGCATGAAAATCATAGCAATAACTCCAAAGCCAGGGGACAATGGTGCCACACAGTGACTCCAAATTACGAGGGGAATGCATGGCAGGGATTCTCCAGAATCTGTTACTGGGCAAAAAGGCAATACTCCAAAATGTATGGCTAAAGAGCTCCTCCAAGGCATTTGCAGAATATTTATACCTCACCATGAGCAACTGCAGCCTGTATCAACGTGTGTCACTAAGGAGGAGGAATTCCAAGGCAGCAAATCCAAGGAAAGCACCAGGGGTGGGGTAGCATCCATGCCACACCAGAGATCAGGTTTAAGATGGGGAAATGGCCCTAGCAGGACCACCAATGGTAACAGTAAAGGACAAAGGGCTCTGAGAGCTTATTGCATCATTTCTGTACTTCATCATATCAATATCTCGTACCTGATTGTATTATCATGCTTTCACCACAGGATTGTTTCAGTCAAGGATCAAAGTCAACCTTTATCTGGTCCAGAGGCCTGCTGGATTTCTGAGGTGAGGCCCAAGGGACAGCCAGCAGCTGGATCCAGTGAGAAGTCCTCTTCCCCTTCAAAAAAAAGCAAAACCGAAAAACAAGACAACCATTCCTGTTTGAGGGAGAAAGTGTGGTGACGGTAACTTGGTGAGCAGTGCTGAACAACCTGATCTGAGACCATTCCCACTCCCCCACTTGTTTTCAAACTCTCCCTCCAGAATGAGGCTGAGGCCACCATAACTATTGCCAGCTGGAAAATATGTCAACAAACCCCGGACTGAAAGAGTGGTGTGGGACCCTTGCTTATTTTCCTCCCTCCTCTAGATCACTGTTGACTTTCCACTCCAGTTGCCCTACTATGTTTGCTTCATTCATTATTGTTAATATACCGTATTGGCCCGAATATAAGCCACACTTTTTTTTTCCAAATTCCGACCATGAAAAGTCAAAGTGTAGCTTAAATTCGCGACCTTACAAAAACTGGCTTTTATGATATCGCTGCTGAAACAGACATATGGTAAAACGGAACAAAAAATGTTTTATTACTGATTTGCAAGCTTGAGACTGTTGTGCAATTAATTCTAATGCCATTCATCGCTTTCCCCGTATTTTACAGTGCAATATTGGTTTTTTTATTTGTATTTACAGTGCTATGGACAGGTGTTTAACCCACTTGCAGGTCCTCTCTAGTACCCATAGGATTTTATTCTACATTTGCCATTTACGGGTGTGAGTGCCTATGGATTTGTAGCAATTGAATAGTGATTCACGATTTCAGAGATTGTACAGCAACTTTTGCAGACGGCTTATATTCAGGTATTGTCTTTTTTTCTTTTTCCCCTTTGAATTTTAAAGGTGCGGCTTATTTGCAGGTGCGGCTTATATTTGGGCCAATATGGTATTATTACCAGTAATTTTAGGTTTGCAACATTCAGATTAATTCTACTTCTCGGTTCTGTGTGGACTGTGACATTATCATAGACACAGGTAGTCAAAGGGTCAAATAGCTGCCAACTGCCAGATCTTACTGCCTCACCTTCTTACCTCTTGGTGATGAGTTTGTGAGTAAGCACCCTGATGATGATGATGATGATGATGATAGAAGCAGCAGCAATTACTACTACTATTACTATTAATACTGCCCACTGGCCTTTTTGAATTTGGGAGTGGGGTAGCAAGGCTGCTGTTGCTAATGATACCCTTTAAAAAGTAAAGGTAAAGGGACCCCTGACCATTAGGTCCAGTCGTGACCGACTCTGGGGTTGCGGCGCTCATCTCGCTTTATTGGCCGAGGGAGCCGGCGTACAGCTTCCGGGTCATGTGGCCAGCATGATTAAGCCGCTTCTGGCGAACCAGAGCAGCACACGGAAATGCCATTTACCTTCCCGCCGGAGCGGTACCTATTTATCTACTTGCACTGACATCCTTTCAGACTGCTAGGTTGGCAGGAGCTGGGACCGAGCAACGGGAGCTCACCCCGTCGCAGGGATTCGAACCGCCAACCTTCTGATCGGAAAGTCCTAGGCTCTGTGGTTTAACCCACAGCGCCACCCGCGTCCCACAGCATTAGAAATAAATTTCTTTGGATTAATTAATACAACGAGCTAGACTGCAGTCCTTGTGTGTATACAGCGCAAGTGCACAGTATCCTTATGGCCTGTGGTGGGATTTGATCAAGCCTTGTCCACTCGTATAATTCTGTAATCAGCAGCTTAAATTCAAGATCCCAAAATAGTAAGCAGGGCATCGCATTTCCCAACCTTACTTTTACAGATATTCATTCAGCTTTCCGTGTTAGCCTGACCTTTGTGGATTTGCTTTCCATAGAAAGTTGGCGCGCAGTCAGGAGTGAGGGTTTTTTAAACTTAAAAAAAAATGGGCTGCACATTTTGTAATTTAGGAAAGGGTACAATATGCCTGAGCGTAAGTGTAAACCACTTGTGTCGTTTGAAGGAAGTTGAATTACAGAAGGCTATTATGTTTTTGCAACTGAGGGTAATCAGTTACTACGACAGCAAAGTTGTTAAAAATTGAGGAAAAGCTGTCTATCAAGCCAGGCTGTTAACCATCTGACATCTAATCCCTACATGCACATCCGTTATCTAATTGACCTTCTCATGGTTGCCATAGCAACTGAGAGAAAAAGAAGGGATTTCCAGTAAACTGGAGGAAAAAGGGTATCACATGGAGGGGAGAGGTTTTGAGGTTGAAATCAGCAATGAACAGGGGTACTGAAGAGGCAAGCCACAGCCTACGCCCCCAATTCAGACTGAGAGCCACAACCAGCCATATGTGGCTTTCCCTTTCTTTTTAAATAACAGCCTGGGGCATGTTAGTGCTCTGCAGCCTCCAGCTTCCAGGCTCCTATTTCAGAAACCAGAAACAGAGGTATGCTCACTTCTTTAAAGAGGACTTGATATTCCTGCTACCTCCACTTTAGCTATACATGAATCGAAACACAGCCATCCTTCAAAAGTCCCTGAATTTTGCAATTCTCCTTTTAGGCCAAGTAATGCATAAGAAACTGCATATACTGGGGTAATGTGTGTATAAAGATGCACATATTGGTGAATATAGCATACAAAATGCATTATTTCAGGGGAAATTGCTCTGCAAAAACATGTATATTACACAGAATTGCATACAAAAGTGTATATTAGGAGAAATTCACTGGTGAATTTTCATGAGGACTTAAACAAAATTCACAAACTGATGTAGAAATGCAGAGAATCTAATTTTTAATGGGGGAAAGACTGAGAGAACCTGAAACTGAGAGATTTGCGTATCCCTGCCTACCGCTTTGGCTGCTTCTAGCCATCTGATTATTTGCAGCCACCATCCTGTGTCAGATTTTACTGCAGGAGTCAGGTTTGTGGTTTTGTTCTTTAAAAAGCATTTGCAGCGGTGTGCAATAGTTCAGCTCCATGCATGAGCCACAGTTGCACACAGTCAGCTGCCAGGTATCCAATGGTTATATGAATTGGATCTAAGAAAGAACAGATAGCATTGAAACAAAGGTGTGTGTGTGTGGTGCCAAATTTATGTATAAGCTAAACAAGCTATAGCTTAGGGCCCCACTCTCTTGGGGGCCCCCAAAAAACTTAAAGAAAAAATATGGATGTACATTTCCAAAATCTAAGATAAGATCTAAAGGGGGGGACTGGATGTACATTTCCAAAATATAAGATAAAAAACAAATAAAATTAAACCTACATACAGCAACAGTGTTTTGTGTTGCGTAGGCTCTTATGATGTAAGTGATGGGTCTCGCCAGCTAGCCTGCTCCCTAAAATATCACATATTAAAATATGTTACCTTCAGTAGCTTAGGGCCTCATCAAACCTAAATCCGGCCCTGTGTGTGTGCTAATCTGAATTAAAGGTTTGTGTGAAAATGGCCAAGGAGAGGAGTTAAAACAAGGAGATAACAGGAATGTGGAAATTCCAAAAATCCTGAAGTGCTTTTTCCTCAAAGTTTTTTTGTCAGATGAGGGCATTATCCACCTTTTTTGAGAGTGCTTCTGTCCATCACAGAAACCTCACTAGATAATAGAAGAAGTTAGAATTCTGTGATGTGCTCCTTCAACTTCATCCATTTGACCTAAGAAATATTTGATGCTCATTGTAAAGAAGGAGGTATGTACTTCTCTACATCATGTGAATGGTTCAGAAAGCGGGTACCCACACTTGAAAAATCATCCACGGTTGCACAAAAGCTTGTGTTTATTTTGTGTGGTTATTTGGGCAAAAACACCCCATGCCCGCAATTCTGAGAAGAAAAGACGCATGTTTATGGAAGATACAAGAAGATTATTACAAAGATAAGGTGAGGAAAGAGAATGAAATGAAATGCGACAAGCATTGAGCAACATACCCTGGTCGAGAGGCGGGCTGCCAGTGATTGAGAGTGCAACCCTACACATATCTGCTCAGAAACAAGTCCCACTGAGTGCAAAGGGACTTGATCTCAGGTCCAGGTGTACAGGGTTGCCACCTGAGAAAGCAGCAGCAGGCACTCACCTTTACACTGGGAGCTGAACCAGGTGAAAGGGGATAGGGATGAAAGAAGGGCAAACAGAGGAAATAGGTCTAAACAGGTCTAAATTGCAGACAGTAGCATGCCTAGAAATATTGGAGGGGCTCAGAAAGGAGCAGCAGAAAGAAGAATCCTGTCAGAGTGAAATACAAAAGATGCTACCTGAGAACTGGATCTTTCAAGTTCTCTCATACTTAATAGTTGTAGCGTTGTTGCTAAATAAACAAGACAATCTAGAGGTGGTGTGTGTGTGTGTGTGTGTGTGTGTGTGTGTGTGTGTGTGTGTGAATTACATACATAGTCAGATGCTCAGCTGGTAAAATTTGCTATATTTAATATCTGTTTGAAACCAGTGCTGTGGATTTTGCCCTGTTAATCTGACCCACAGGGCAATCCTATGCACCAGAAGGATTGCAGTCGTTGTCTAGTTTTATGCAGGTTCCCTCTTTCTGCTTCTGTAGCTTTTTTTATCTTATACGCAACTTCTATTCAACAAACAGCTTTTGGTAGAAGCTGTGAGAACAGGGGAGCAATCTCAGATTTCATTGGTAAGGACGGGGGGAGAGAGTTTTCAGCAGTGCTGGCGGGAAATGCATAACAAGGTTCAAAAATATATGCTCAGATATATTCTAAATAAATGCAAAAAAATAGATTTATTTTAATAGCACATCTTGTGATCAAAAATGGCTCATAATAACCAGACATCCTGCCAAACAATTGCATATGGGTCAAATTGAGTGAGAAATCCATTGAGGAAGACCATAAAACAGCATTAATTTACCACAGCAATTCATATCGCCTAATATCATGTATATAGTATGAAAACTTGAATCGATGCCATTAATACCTTTCTAACTGTAATTTGATACATGTCTACTTGCAAGAAAGGGGCTTATTTTCAAAGTTAGTGGCTATTAGATTGCAGTGAAAATTTGCATTTTTAAAAACCTACCTTAGTAATATAGTACTACAGACACTGATTAATATTAGGAATGCTGATGTAATTGTTAATTTCTTAAAGCAAAAATAAAACCAAGTGTTCACGGTCAATGAACTGCCAATTATAGAGCTGAACAAAACATTTTTTGCAGCCGGATGTCTTCTCCGACGCTTCTACATGATTACCAAGTGATTCATCATGCATCATGGGATATTTATGCAAAGTTATTATACAGAAATAGTTCCTTTTATCTTCCTTTCTATTTTAAAGTTTCACTTCTTCTTTCCATCCACAGTCAAAATATTAGCACTAATCATTCTTAATGACTGACTTGAAAAAAATCTTCTTTTGGGGAAGTGGTCAGTTTTTGCCAAAGGAAACTGCATGGCATATTCATGATAGCTTCCCTGAGCAGGTATAATTTAGCAGCAGGATTCAGTTCTGAAAGCTGCAATGAAATAAATAATATTCCTGAGCATATGCAGAGCGCCTTCCCTTACTACCAAGGATACCTCCAAATGTTGCTGAAAACTGTAATGAAATGGAGAATATTTCTGAGCATATACAGAGTGCCTTCCCTTACTACCAAGAAAATCTCCAAATTTTGCTGAGATCAGCAATTGTGACAGGCTGACAAAAAGGGCAGCAGGAAGCTTTCCTGTTGCAAGGAGTTGCAGCAACTGCATTTTGGCACAATAGTCAAATTCCTGCTACTTCATCTAGACTAATAGCAATTAAAACAAAGATCAGTTTAAGTTTTTCTTGTTGTTAATTTCAATCAACAATAACCCCATTTGTGTAGAGGAGGCACCCAGAGTATCTATGGCCAACCTAGGATTAAGGGAAAGAGCTTGTTTATAAAACAAAGCAAAAAACAACAACATTGACAATAAATTCTCACATTAGGGAACAAGTATTGACCTCAAAGCAAAGAAGCAAATGTGAGACAGCCTAGCACTTGGTTATAAAAATAGACAGAGGATCAAGGAAGAGAGATAAGAAATACTCTGTTTATTCGAAAAGTCACAAGAAGTCAGATAGCAAAAATGAAAGACTGAAAAACCCAAACCAAGTTGTTGTTGCTGTTTAAAAAAAAAGAGATTGAGTTACACAGTAGACATGGTTTATCAATCGGTCAGTCAGAGACCCTTAGACCCTTCAAGGCTTTTATCTTCTGTGACTGCTCAATATTTTTTTGTCTTGTCTTGAGAACAATTTTCATTTGTGTTGTTCAGGGAGTCCATACTCCCATTCCCTGTAACCACACCGGTGAGTATTCTTTCTACCTCCCTAGGTAATATTTGTCTCTCTTCATTCTCTGTCTCCCTATGGTAGAAATAGTTAAAGTTGGAGACAATGACTGGCACAGGAAGTGCAATGGTGAGCACCCCTGCAATAGCACATAAAGTCCCCACTATCTTTCCCCCCAGGGTGATAGGACACATGTCTCCATAGCCAACAGTCGTCATGGTGACCACAGCCCACCAGAAGCCATCAGGTATGCTGGAGAAATGTGACTGTGGTTCGTCCACCTCTGCAAAGTAGATGGCACTAGAAAACAGGATGACCCCAATGAAAAGGAAGAAGATGAGCAAGCCCAGTTCCCTCATGCTGGCTTTGAGGGTCTGCCCTAAGATTTGTAGCCCCTTGGAGTGCCGGGAAAGCTTGAAGATACGGAAGACCCTCACCAGGCGAATAATCCTGAGAATGGCCAGGGACATGTTCTGTTGGCCGTTTAGCTCAGTCTGTTGAATCAGCTCCGTGGTGAGGGTCACAAAGTAAGGAATGATGGACACAATGTCTATGATGTTCATAATATTCTTGAAGAACTCAGCCTTGCTGGGACAAACAATGAATCTGACAAACAACTCAAAGGAGAACCAGACGATGCAGGCAGTTTCTATCACAAAGAAGGGGTCTGTGAAGGTATTAGGGACCGCAATGGCTTTGGTTAGATTGTTAGCTTCAGCCTTGAGGTCCTTGATCTCCCTCTCATCTCTGAACTCAGGTAAGGTCTCTACACAGAAAATGATAATAGAGATGACAATAACCAGGACCGAGACCAAAGCCACCCCTCTGGCTGCACTAGAGCTTTCAGGGTACTCAAACAGCAGCCAAAACTGCCTATGAAAGTCATTGGTTGGCAGAAGAGTGACAGGGTCCTTGATGAAGCCTTCATCCTCTCTGAATTGGTCCATGGCATCTTCGCCCAGCTCATAGAAAATGATCTCGTCAGCAAAGACATCTATAGGGACGTTGGCTGGGCGCCGGATTTTTCCTCCCGATTGATAGTAGTAGAGTATCCCATCAAAGCTAGGCCTGTTTCTGTCGAAGAAGTACTCGTTCCTCATGGAATCAAAGTAGTGTATCCTCTTCTCAGGATCTCCAAGAAGGGTTTCTGGAAACTGATCAAGAGTCTTGAGCTGCGTCTCAAACCTCAGCCCAGCAATGTTTATGATGACTCTCTGGTCGCCCTCATCCATGCCCACATTCTCCAAGCCCAGGTGGTCACTGAACTCAGTAGACAATTTGGAGAATATGGTCTCATTGTTTGTGTTCTCACTGTTGATGAGAATTCTCCAGTTGGACAGGAGGCTGGTACAGCTGGGATGCCCTTTGTGCGATTGGTCAGCAGCCCTGAGGTCATTTGAAAAACAAGGCTCTTCTGCTACCTCGTCGGTGTTGTCAAAACTAACCAGTGCCACCTCCATTTCCTTCCAAGTGGACACGTCCATCATATGGGGGTAATCAGATTAGCGGCATAAATCCTGAGGTTAGATACCGGCAGCTTGCGTCTTTCCCACGCTATGATGATCTGCAAGTGAACAGACAGAGAGACCGAGAGGATTTTATGTCTATGTGTCGCTTGCTCGCAAAGAGTGAAATCAAACTGAGTCCAGGGTAACTCATCTTCAAACAAACAGAATTAATTACTTTTAATGCTATTAACTTAGTACTGCTGCTGTTATCCCTTCAAGGGAGGATTCGAGTAGGTGTTTCGCATGCACTCGTTATTTCTGCAACACCTCCCAGCACAGTGCTGAAGGTTATAGGGTTTTACAGGGGCAGTGTCTTGGATGGCTTCCAGAAATCCAGCGCCTCTGCTCTTTTCCCAGGCACTGTAGGTTATCCCTATAAGAGTTTCAAAGCAAAGATCCTTGGGGCAGGAAAAGAGGACCTTAATATTTAATTTATTAGCATCTTTTTAGGACCTGCTTCCCCCCTTTCCTTGTTTGGGGTAGAGCAGAGTCGGGCAAGCAACAGAACCCTCAGTGGCCAGTTTGGATGAGTTCAGTCTTAACCTGCTTACTGCAGCTCCCCCCTCCCCCCCCCATCATGGTTTCTGCTCCCATACATATGGGAAATGCATTGCTCTGGCTTCTTCAAAACAAGCAGAAGCTGCAAATTTTGCATGCTTCCATGTGACAAAATGCTAAGAGGACAATATGCAGATGTTCAGCTTCTTCTGGTAACAATGCCTATTTCCCATATGTCTGGGAGCAGAAACCCATGGGAGAGTTATTCCCCATGGGCTCAGAGCAATCATCAAAGCCTCAAGAAGAAGAAAATCAGTTGCCACTAGTAAAGGCCATTGTGAGCACTGGACTGGACACACAATGCATTTTTTACCCTACTACTACTACAACAACAAAGCAATTTTATAGCAGGACCAACACATCAAGGGCAAAATCACACAAACTTGGATTTAAACTCATGGCACCCCAGAAATGCCAGTATCTGAGTGGTCCAAAAATAATCTGGAAAAGGGTTTATAGCATTACAATGAAGTATTGACACTTTTGAGAAAGGAATTTGTGCTACTACAATTATTGAAAAGTATGGCACTCCTCTATAAAAAAGAGGAGCAAAAGTGCTGAAACAAATTTGGGAGGGGGTTGATTTTTGTACTAGAAATGTTTTGCTCAGCTTTTCAAATTCTCTGTTGGCTTGTAGACACCCAAAGTTCTGACAATCTGACTTTGGAATCTGATTTTTAGTTCTGTGTGGTGCTTGTTTGAGAGAAGCCAAACCATTCCCTCCCATGTCTGCACCGTTTTGTGACTATTTCCCCAGCACAGACAGCACCATTGTAAATGTACTTACACAAAGTCCCATGGAGTTCAATCAGACCCACATCCAGATAAATGAATATAGGATTGTAGCCTGAACATCTTACATTTACTCTTGTGATTTTCCCTGTAGAACACAAATTATGTCATGATTGTGCTGGAGAGATATGGCTGAACTTCAGATATAAACGTCTTAAGTATAAAATGGGATGTAGCACACTCTTGATCACGGAGGTTAATTCCTGATATTCCCAAGTGACATAGGAGACATAGGACAAAGCTACCCTGCTCAGCATGCTATCTCTAGCTGCTGCAATCCCAAATAGGAATGGGCAAATCTGTCAATTTCAGTTATCTACCTTTTCCATTTTTTCCATTTTAAAATTCAGTCCTTCACACTTCTGTGCGGGGAGGGGGGGATCCTCATGAAAAATTGTATGCATTTTAATGCAAATGTCCTTCAATGAACACATTTTGATGTGCACTTTTGTCTAATATACACATTTCTGCAACCAATTTTCTGTAATCGAATGTGTTTAAGATGTTATTTCCATGAATACATGCATTTTTTGCACATTTCTCCCCAATATATGTATTGTTTCGTTGGAGAACTGTATCGCAAAATTCAGAATTCAGTGCAAATTGCTGTTTAAATTCATATATTGGCTGGAGAAGTGGGAATTAGGTAGTTTCTCATTAAAATGTGAACAAAATCAAATTTCCCCTCTGCCCCTAGCCCCGGAGGAGGGGTGGGGAGTAGTCAAGATCTAGCAATTGTATTTGCTCTGCATCATTTTTATTTTGGTCTAGTCAAAAATATCTGGTACACTGAGAAGGAGCACTGGAGTGGTTCTACTGGGGCTCCTGTGAAGCCCCTAATCTCACTGCCTTTGTTACACCTCTACACTGTTCCAGAAAATGGCAGTAACACTGGTGTTAGGAGGGCAGCTCTGGTCCATCTCTGTGATCACTCCTGAATGAGCCCAATCCCTCCTCTACAGGAGTACATAGAAACAGATATGAAGGATGTACACTATTCAGAGTTGTGTGACCATAGTTCCCGCCACCCACCATATTTGGGAACTAAATAAGAATTAAAACTGTGTGCAGTTCTTGTGGCTAAGATACTGGCTTTTTTTGCACTGGGTGTGTGGTCATGCATGTAGATGCGTGTGCATATATTTGTATATGGCTCTCTTTAATGCAAGGATGAGGATTCAGAACTGAATATCCCTCCACGAGCCACTTTGACAGGTAGTGGGGTCACCCATCTGCCAGTCATCTGATGCCATAGGACATCAGGTGGTTCCAATTAAAACCTGTGACTACAAAGAAAGAATCAGGAGCGCTCCTGATTTTTCCTTTAAAGCTATGGCTTGAGTAAAAAAATTAAAAAATGAAGTCACAGCTGCACAGATTCTTCCTTTTCAACCCATGCCTTCAAAGGAAGAATGGCACATAGTCTCTCTAAGCAGGCTCCCAATTCTTCCTTACCAGCTTGGGAAATTCAGTGCTTTTTTAATTTGTTGCATTTTCTGTCACAATTCAAAACATTCGGAACTCAAGTAGCAAACTCCTAGTTTTCTTTTCTTTTAATTTTGCACCGCATCATCTTCTGTCATACACACACCTGGCATCACAGAGCATCAGGTGGGCATAGCCTGGGCCAAATCAGAGCATGGGCAAATGCAGGAGGTGCTGCTGGACATTGTTAGGCCCATAGAACAGACGTTCTTGATTGCTGCTTTGATGGAATCCAAAATCTGCTGCATTACTCTGCCTTGGCAACACCAGCAACACAAAGGGGAAAGCTATTGTTACTGAAAGCAGTCACTTTGCATCCATCTGCAGATGCCACAGAGCTCTGTTACCTTCTCCCTCTTACTACGTGAAAGCAATACTTTGATGATGATGATGATGATGATGATGATGATGATGATGATGATGTTCACAGCACACCAAATTAGCCACAGCTCTCCCCTTAATGGAAGAAAGCAGAGCTTGTTCAGCCTGTGTATGTACAAATGACTGGTGAGTCTTATCTGTGTGTATTGGTTACAGTTTGCCGTCGCCACTATTGCTGCACTCTCTCAAGATAGTAATACAATACACCATTGTCTGAGAATGGCGAATGGCAGGTGAAGTTCTAGAACCACCAGACAACTAGACTCATGTGCCAATGAAACTGCTGATATGAAACTGTTTCCAACTTGAGTAATTGCAGCTGTGTCCATTATGTGAAATGACACTTACAAACATCTCCCCACTCATTTTCCCCATGTATGGTCATCAGATCACCCTTTCTATACACCTGAGCAAAACGGCCTTCAAATGCTATCATCTTAAAAGGGAATATTTAGGGGGGTTCTGGGGTCCAAGGATGCGGGAGATGTGGTCTTCCTTTTGCTCATCCTTCACAAGGAATATGGCCTCCCTGGTGCACTGCTTCACTGCAAAACTGCTTATGTTTCGCACATTGTAGACTATGGGCACAATATAATAAATAATAATAATAATAATAATTTATTTATACCCCACCCACCTGGCTGGGCTTCCCCAGCCACTCTGGGCAGCTTCCAACAAAATATGAAAATACAGTAATGCATCAAACATTAAAAGCTTCCCTAAACAGGGCTGCCTTCAGATGTCTTCTAAAAGTCTGGTAGTTCTTGTTCTCTTTGACATCTGGTGGGAGGGCGTTCCACAGGGCTAGAGAAGTCTCTTGCCCAAGTCCAATTGGAATGAATGGGAGCGATATGGAAACCACAGTCATAGATTGCTCTGCATGAGCCCTTTTCTCTGGAATTGCCATCCTTTGCACACTCTTATTTTATGAAGAATCAAGACGTTGAGGCCCAGCCTTTGCATTCTAGTTCACACACACACACACACACACACACACACACACACACACTGTTTTTAATCTATATTTCTCAGGCCAGTTGTTGTTGCTCTTTTGGGGTGAGCAAAGGTGAATCTAGGGGAGCGCAACTGGTTTGGTCGCACTGGGTGCGCAACTTCTGGGGTGCTGTGGTAGGTGCCACAACTATTGACATCCAATGGAAGGTAAGAGGTAGGAGGCAGTGCCAGATTTTGGTATCACACAGGGCAGCACTGAAATTTGAGGTGTCAAGGACCACCACTGGGGGTGGGGGGAATAAAACATAGTTTCTGTGCTAGCTTGTCTGTGTGCACATGCAAAGTTCTTTTGATGCAATTGAGGGATGCTGTACCTTTTAATTAAAAGCTTCCTATTTGCAGCTTCTGCTCATTTGCTACCTCTTCCTGTTTGGTGCAACATAATTTTTTACCTTTTTACCTGCTTGGATGGATTTAAGTACTGGTTTCCTTCCACTATTTTACTTCTTTTAAATTCCATAGCAAAATAGCAATATTTCAAATAATGCAAGGAAATCAATATTCATACTTACACCCAGGCACGAACTTATATAGCTGGAACAGAAGCTGAGTAACTAACAGGCATCACATACCCCCCACTGCATCAAAGAGGAAGCAAGAAAATGGGAAGATGCTGCAGGGAAGAAACTTTTAATTAAGCTCCACTAAGCAGGATTAACTTCTTTAGTATGCATTATGGAAACATTATTGGCCATGTGGATTGCCGTGGCTCAATAATACAGCATAGGAGAACATCCTAACTGTTCCATTTGCACCTGCTATGCAGATTATCGTAGGATCAACATTGATCAGTACCATACTCTGCTCTGCCATAAATGAATGCATCAAAGTCAAACACGGGAACACCAGTAGTCATGTGGACATGCTTCTATTTTCCACTGTATTTTTCTTGTTGCTAATTGCAAAACTTACTCATAGCTAACTGCAAAAAAGCTAACAAAGGAAGCCAGGGGCTGCTGGCCCTATTCATGGACTATTTAAGGGTATTAGTTGGCGTCCTTTTCAGAAAATAAAAGTACAATGTATTTGCAAAGCCACGAGGAAACATGCAATATATAACTTAGTTTTCAGCATTGATTTCAAAATGGAAAGTTGTCTCATTTACTCCTCTCTGTAAATCATCCAACAGCTGCTTCCCAGAATCTGATTAACTAATACTCTTTATCTTAAATCCTCTGCCGGAAAAAAATAAAGGTCATTTTAGGAGGTAGAGTGTTTCTCCCATCACATTCTCTTTCTAAATTAGTATATTTATGCTGTGCTTTCTCTTCCTCCCCCCCCCCCACCAAACAAGCTCTTGCCCTTGTCCCATCCCAAAATGCAGTTACATAAAATTGGTCTCGTTTCAGAGAAGAAGGAGCTCTTGGGTTTCTTCAGTGACTAAAACTCACTGTAAATGGGGGGAAAGCAGCAAAATAGATGCAGCAGTGCATCATTTTGTCCCCACCTCACCCCAGCCCGATTGCTTAGTCAAGATGACCAGTGAGTTTTTAAAAGCAAGTAACCCTCTGTAATATACTTAGCCTCAGGACTTACCGGTACAAGGCTGAGACCCACCAAAGCTCAATGCATCTGTCACATGAAACAATTTTACAATAATATTTTAAATTAAAAAAGAAAAAACTTAGAGGAGGGAAAAAAGATAATTCACATCTGCCTTTGCTAAGTTCTTCCGAATAGGATAAAAGCCGCAGGCAGGCAATGTAACTGACACTGCTCTCTTCTATTTTATTAACTTTACATCCGGATAGCTGGTACCTAAGAGGCTGCAGTAGCATATGGTGCTGTAGCCCAAAACTTTACCCCCCTGTTTTTTCATGGGAAGAAGAAAAGAAAAGAAAAAGAAGACTTTCATCTTATTGTCCGGCTGGCTTCTGGAAGAGGAGCTGAGAAGTACAGTTAATGTTCGAGACGCAGCAAAGTCGCCTTTGAAAGATGTTGATGAAGTAGCCAGGCTTGGTGGAAATGGCAGGTAAGATCAAATAACCTCCGGGGCAATCTCATCTCTTATCCCATTCCACTCCTTCAATATGATCACCCTAAACTGCTTATAGAATCATCCCGCCTGCAATATTTGATATGCTTGTAGTCTAGACAGGAATACATTTACTCCAACGAGCTCCCATGTGCACCACGGGAGGAAAAGCTGGAGCATTTCCCTGTCCCTCGCAAGGAGCATAATGTACACTGCCAGGTTTCAAAACAGAAAACGTGCATGATTTTCCCAGACCCTCTCATAATGCGCCCTGTCACAACAAACAGGTTTGAGGAAGTTGCACATCAGTGTTGAAAGGATGTTTTGCGTTGCTTCAATATGTGGTGTTTTGTTTTGTTTTGAATATGACTTCATTCCTTTCCTGTTGTTATTTACAGCCAATCCTTATCCGGAAACTATATCTTTTAAAGGTACTGAGCTAGACTAGCCGCCCACTGCACCTCCTGCCCCATTCCACAGCTGTTCATGTCATCCACCCCAGTGGCGTAGCGTGGGGGGTGCAGGGGGGGCCGGCCGCACCGGGCGCAACATCTGGGGGTTAGGGTTAGGGGGTGCAAATCCACGGGTTAGGGGGCGCAAATCCACGGGTTAGGGGGCACAAATTACTTGCCTTGCCCCGGGTGCTGACAACCCACGCTACGCCACTGATCCACCCTTCTGTTCCATGTGCTGTAGCCAGCAGGACTCCAAACTCACAGCATGGGGGAGAGGACCAGGGCACACATGGAGAAATTGTTTTATTATTATCAGTTATTTATGTAATGGTTATTAGCATAAAGGGCATTTCAAGTACATGTGTGGCTCTCAGTCATCAGGAATTCATAAGTAAGCAGTGAATGCAAGATTTGGTGGCATATATATATATATATATATATATATATATATATATATCCCACAACCACCCTGCAAGGTAGGTCAGTTATATTATTTTCATTCAAACATGGGAAGCTGCCTTGCCCCAAATCAGGCCATTGGTCCACCTACCTCAGTATTGCTGGATAAGTGTTTAATAGTTATTGTATCTGTATTTGTTTAAAAACCAATAAAAATTTGTTAAAAAACAAAAAACACAGACTGGTAGTAGCTCTCACACAGGGGTCTTTATTGGGCCTACCTGAAGATGCCAGGGATCAAACGTGGGAGCTTTTGCATGCAAAGGGTTGTGTTCTGCCCTTACGCTATCCCCAAATGGCAGGTGAGGGGAGAGGTTAGGAGAAGCAGTAGCTTGCCTATGGCTGGGGCAAGATTAGAACCAGGGACATCCAAGTTCATTGTTCACACTCTTCTTAGCTATGATGCTACACCAGCTCTTACATAGCATCATCAGTGTGCAAGGCACTTCAAAGAAGCAAACGAGAGAGATCCCTGCCCCGAGGCGCTTGCAATCTAAATTTCAAAGGTGAACACAACAAGTGAAGAGGAGGAAAGAGGAAGAAGAACAAATGTGAGCTGCACATACTTACTATAGAATTGTAGAGTTGGAAGGGAACATGGAGGCAAATAATAATAATAATAATAATAATAATAATAATAATAATAATAATAAAATTATCCTGACTAGTCCAACGACCTGTAATGTAGGAATAATTTGGCCACTATGGGGCTTGAACCCACAAACCTGAGATTAAGAGTCTCATGATCTGCCAACTGAGCTATCCCAGGTTACGCTTTGGTTCATTTGGCAGTGAGGTGAGGAATGATGTGGGAGACCCAGTGGCTGCATCCTGCAGTCTTGGTGCTTCAGAGTTTTAAAGGTGACGTGGCAACCCGATGCACAATAACAGTGGGGAAGAGGAAAACCTCAGGAACACTTGCCACAACATGTGCATACAGAGTCAGGAATAACAGTCAATCCCCCCTTTCCTTGGCAGATGTATCTGCATATTACAAGTGGCTGAATCACCTGTCCCTCGTGTGCATGTACTACTTGCTTAGGTGTGCATGTAAAACGTTCAGCAGTTACACCCAAATACCTTAATGTGGGAAGCAGCCTTCAGAATGATCCCGGGCCCCTCTGAGGCCTTTTGCTCAGATATTGCAGCTAATCCCTGATGCTACTCGGTATTTCTCAATGGAGAGGGTACCAGGCAGAGAGCTTGCTCACAGACTTTCTAAAGGACCCACTAATATCTCAGCCCAGAGACCAGATCTCTATGCGAAGAACAAAAGCAAAGATTAATAAACACTCAGTTAGGTGTGCCTACCTCTTGCCTGAGACCATGAGGACAGTAAGCTCCTTTAGCGAGAGTGCGCTCACACTCACTTTGAGGCAGCCGTAGCCACTCTGAATCCCACAAGCAGCTCATTTTAGTCCAGGTTCCTGCCACAGATAGTGGTCAGTGCCTTTCAGACAGCTGTTATGACTCAAGCCATAACGCCGTGAGCGTTTATATCCTTTGCAAATAAATAAATAAAGGAAATGACTTCTATAATGAAGCTGTGGATTAAGCTCACTATTTATACACTTAGCTAATATTTGCCCTCCCTTAATCCTGTTAACTTCTTTGCCTCGGTATCATACTGTTGCAGTGAGTTCCACAAGTTAGATACGTCTCTTGGATTTTTTTTTGTAAAAGAAGTATAGGGTTCCTATATATAAAGCTCAGTAGTTATTAGAATTCAGCAGAATAAATTAATCGTGTAATACAGAGTTACATATTTCACATGCATGGAATATGATAGCTGGTTACTAAAATTGGCTGTGTTACCAAAATTTATAAAACATAACAAATGATAATTCAAAGAAAGTATTGGGCATTTTAATAAGTACTGCTTCACTAAATGCTGACTTTCTTGTGCTTATATTAATCAGTATTTTCACAGCCAGAACAATTTATATGGCTTTTAAAGCCCTACGTATTTTCACCTACATATTTATTTCTGACCAAACTGCAGGAGGCAGTGGAAGACAGGAGTGCCTGGCGTGCTCTGGTCCATGTGGTCACGAAGAGACAGACACAACTAAACAACTACACTAATAATATTTATTTCTGCTGTTTAATGCTGCTGTTTAGTTTTTATCAGTTTTTGTTGCTGTGATTCGATCATTGTATCTGATTTGATGTTGTCAAACCTCTGGAGTCTGTCTGAAGAAGAGTAGGATAGGGGTTGGAGGGGTTCCCCTTAAAGCAACAATTAATGTGTTCCCTAGGAGGAGGTGGTCTTACCCCTGAGCAGGTAGTCATAATTAATGGAGTTGTGAAGGGTGGTGGGATCAGTGCATTATTCCTTATTTGTTAACAGTTCTTTGCTTCTGGAATTCTTGTAGCCTAACAAAAACTGGATCCTAGTTCTGTTGGCTGCTGTTGCTGCTCAGAATATAGCAGAAGAACCTTGCAGGTAGCCTGCTATGTAGGCAGCATGCTGCAGATGTAAGGAACCTTTTAAAGTATGCATGACGTGGAGCTAGACTGGCCATGTACCCTACCTTACAGTGGGTAGTGATCAAAACCCTTAACTGAAGGTCTGTCTGTTCCAAGTCTAGTTCAAAGAAGGAAGAGCAGGGGCTTTGAAAATGCCCATCCATTGGGGAGCAGCTGGATAGCAGATAGCGCATGCTCCTGGTCAGTCTCCCCCATGATGGTGTCATATACTGTATTTCTATCGAAATTACAGTAACTATCTCTAAATGTGCATCTATAGTTCTAGGCCATCTAGGCTCTCGCCCCCTCTATTTGACCCTGTGTAAGCGGCCACCCTTTGTGGAACTGTTTGGGTAAGAGCCCCTTTCTGGTAAAATGTTTGTATCCAACTCAACGGTCATAAAAATATAATAAAACTAAATAAAAAATATAAAATGATATAAATTAAGGATCCCTGCTTCACAGAGGGTTGGACTAAATGATGCTTTGAGGCCCTTCCAACTCTACAATTCTACGATTCTAATTATTACTATTATTATTATTATTATCATCATCAAAACATCCAGTATTCTTGCCATCTGTAATTTTCTGTTGGGCGGGGAGGAAGATCCAGACTTACATATACCAGACTGTGTGTGTGTGTGTGTGTGTGCGCGCGCGCGCATGCGCATATGTATGTGTTTGTCTCTTGCCAGTGCCACCATTAGCACCACTCATCAATGAGAACTATGGGTCCTGGTTGCACTGAAGCCAATCTGAGTCTTCCTGGAGGACAAAAACAGGAAATCTTGCCCTGCCTCCAATCATGCATGCACATCTTTAACATTGGCAAAAGGCTACCAGCAGTAAAGATTCAGCACCACTTGCTCAAGCATGTCAGCTGCTATTTGGAAGACTTGGTCATTGTTGCCTTTAAAAGGCCTTGTCTGAGAAGTTTCTCATTTAAGAAATGCATTGGCTATTGGTCCTCATTTGAAGCATTTAGTGTTGAGTTTTGACCTCTGGTGACATCCCCCCCCCCAAAAAAAAATGTGCTAACAAAGCAGATTATACTGGGGAGAGTTGGAGCAAGTGAGGTTTGCATCTTTTCCAGGTGATTTATGGGTGGTTCTTCTGTTAATCCACACACACTTCAAAGAAGAAGAATTGTCAACAATATTTTAAATATTTCCAAGGGTTGTTGTGTAGCTATATGTACTTCTTGTAATGTGATTTCTACCTTAATTCTAAGCATTGAGAATGTGAGATGTTTTTAAAATCTGATTTGATCTTAATCAAAAGTAATCAACATATGACATACTTATTATTATATTCATATATTTGTAACACAGTACAAGTATTACGTGCAAGCATGAAAACTGGCTTCTCTAATTCAATATTCTGCCCTAACTCACCCTTACTGAAATCAGTGAGTCCAAAAAGGACTCAACTTTGGGTGATCATGCCAAATTTTAACAATTTGTTACAACTGATTTCAAGTTCTATTTCTAGCTGCAGTTTAATTTGATTATACTTTTTCTGTTTCAGGGTGGGGGCAACAGAGATGTTTCATGGGAAGCTATGTATGATGTTCTGTCCTTGAAAGAATTTCTGGCACATGAAGAAGCAAAATGGACTACGCCTCATTTCTCAAAAGGACAATGAGCATCTGCCAATAAACCTATAGGGGATAGCACCAAACATGTCAACGGTTTAAAGACTATGGCTTTGTAGTTGGTTGGTTCATTTTTCTCTACATCAACAACTCCATTACTGTGTAGTGTTTGCTTGGACAGCACAGAGGAAATACTGGGTGTCTTTACAGCCACAACAAATAATCAGAACAGAGAAGCCCAGCTGCATTCCTGCTGCCAAGAAATTGGCTGGTAGTAAGTTCAAGACACACAAAAGGAAGCACTTCGTGCAATTCATAATTAACTCATGCAATTATTGCAAGCTGTGCTGATGGACGCTAGTTCAGATAACTTTGAAGAAGCATCAGGCAACATTTATAAAGAATAGGCCCATCAACATCCATTAGCCATGATAGCTAAACATGGAACCTCTATATACAGACCAAGCTTCCCAGAGGCATCTAGCTAACCAAGAAGACATAATGTTCTGCTAGATGGAATTATTAGTCTGATCCAACAGAGCAATTCTTATTATTTTCAAGATGTATCTCCACTAAAGGAATAAGTGAACCTAGACCAATTTTTAATGTGATACGTGATTCCTAGCTTAATGACCTTCTTCCCAGCGATATGCAATTGACCCTATCAGTGCTGGTCTTCAAAGAGGTTTGGAAGACTCACCTCTTCCAGCTAGCTTTTTAATTAAAATTACCTCATTAAAGTAGCTTCAATAACTTTAAAAGGTTCATGCAGTTTTTCCGGTCATATTTCCATGATGTTATGTGCTGTTCATTATTTGTAAAATAAAACATTACCTTAAAAAGCGGGGGGAGAATATTTTATTAAGGTTGTTGGGATTATAAGAGTATTAGTTTTAGTCTGCTAGCTTATGTCCTGTAAGATGACCTTAAAACCACAGTGTTCTGTGGATTTTGTTTTTGCTTATTAAAATTATGAGAACTGCAAAGAATGTCTGGTCTTTCCTATTGTGTGATTGATTCTAGAAGTTCTTTAAGTTAGTCTAATGGAGTCACCGTAATGATGTGAAATAATGATGTACCTGCAGGTACATCAGAGCAGTGGAGAAAGTGGAGATGGAAAATGCAATGGCTTCACCCTCTTTCACTGTCTGAAACCCTTTAAAACTGAGACAGGATCTCTGAGGATCCCTCAGTTTCATAATTCCTCCCACACCCCATGGAAGTAGCCCCTGTGAATGGGTTGGTTTCGCCCTCTAAGGTCAGAGTCACTCAAGTAGGAAGGTAAAAGGAGGGAGTTGAAGCTGACGCTTCTTTTGCTGGTGATAAGAGTTCAGAAAGTTTTAACAGACCAGAAATATTTCTTCAACTCCGCAGCAGAAATTTGCCTTATGTCTGTATTGGTGTTGCTTTCTGAAAAGATGAACATGCTCACAGAGGATTGGGGGGTACATAGATATAAGAATCTATATATATGTTTTGGTGTCAGGGCAGGGATGGATGTTTAGGACACAGTAATGACAAAGACAGTACCTAAAGCCAAATAATTTGAAGCTGTGCCAATACCACCACACCACTTGGTGTGATTTTTCACCTACATTGTAAGTGTGATGCATCCAGACACAGAGAAGTAAATGTAGACTCAAACCAGACTCAAGAGTTCTCCTTGGAGGCCCATGCTTAGAGTCCCGTCATGAAGTTCTATATAAACTTGCTTAATAAACTATGGCCAACTCTTGTGGGGAGCTTGCATCAATAGTCAAGTTTCAGCACAAGAGAACATAATGAGAGCATATTTCCTGACTCACCATCAGTATTGACCTGTATATCTGCTGTAAGACAGGAATGCTTCATATGAGCAGTACAACATCAGAAGAGGGAGCTTGAGCAAGATTGCAGCTCGTCCATGATTTGAAACATTTGACCTTTTAAGAACGGATGTACTGGCTCTTAGTCTGCTTGCACTGCCAGAATGGCATAGAAGAACTTCTCTGTGCGACTCAGATTCTCGGCCAGTACTGTTGATGCCTGCCAAAACTGCTTCAACTTGAAACCTCAGGCGCAGAGGCTTGTCTTCTTGTGTGAGCAGTGACAGCCAGACTTGTTTAATCCCCTCCTCCAGTTTGCACATTTTATTCAGATTTTTGCTTTATAAATAAAAATCAGATTAACAAAGAACCTGGTACACCCAGTACACACCATGAGACAGAGGAAATCTTTCTGATACCCAGACATTCAGCGCATATTAATCAACCGTGGATTAACCGGGTCAGCCTGTAATTTAATAACGAGAGAGATCAGAGATCAAAGCTAAAAGGCAGACTTTCCACATATAAAAAGCAGCTAAAAACCATCAGCCATTAGAGCCCGCTATCAGTTAAGTGAAACTACATGTGCTTTCACAATGACATATGGGCTTGCCCTAGAAAAACAAGAACTCTGTTTCACAGCAAGTATTTTAGTATGCTCCTCAAAGATCTTTCTCAGTAATATTACAAGATGCAGAACTGTGAGCAGCCTGGTACCTGATAGGAGTTTTGATCACTCTCTGAAGATTTGAGATTCTCAGTCACACAGGAACCACTTTATATATTCTCCACCAATGAGGAGGGAGCACCAAGTTGGTTCTGCAGAGACTACAGCTTCTACAAAGGTATCATCTAGGTGTCAGAGTTGGTTAAGGCCTCTCCAGCTCTGGGGGTCACAGCCCTTCCCCACTCTTCTGCTTTATGCACAGGCAGTGGTTTTGGTGAAGATGACTAGATTTTGTGGGATGTCTCCCTGAATAGATGACAATGAAGGTCTGGCCAGAAACTGCTCTAGATCTGAGGGTGTCTTGTTCAAAGTGAACCCTGGATGGGCTCCCTCCTGTGTGAACAGCCCTACTGGGGCTTACCTGGTGGAAACAGGCAGCAGCACTCTGAGCAATACAACAAGCAGTATTGAGTGATTGAGATTGGCCACCAATTTAATTTCCCATAATGTCCCAGAGTGGCACTACACCAGGGGAATTGTGGGACATTAATATGGTAGCTGGACGCAGCTGGGCAGGAGTGGGCCTGCCGTGCCCTGCCTTGCAGCAGGATAAATCAACCTGCTAAGACAGTACAGACATACCTCATGTTACGTCCGCTTCATGTTACGTTCTTTCAGGTTACGTCCCACAGCGACCCAGAAGTACCAGAAAGGGTTACTTCCAGGGTTTGCTGCTCGCGCATGTGCAGAAGCGCAAAATGATGTCACGTGCATGCGCAGAAGCGGCAAATCGCAACCTGTGCGTGCGCAGATGCGCCACTGTAGGTTGCGCTCTTTTCATGTTGCGAACGGGCCTCCGGAACGGATCCCATTCGCAACCAGAAGTACCACTGTACCCTAAAGGCAAAATGGAGACAAGAACTGGTATCTGATTGGTGCAACCAGACTTATTAAAGTGCTGGCCCTAGCAAATGCATGTAATTTCCAGTTTAGGCAAGAAAATGTTTTGGGCTGGCAGTATGGGGACCCATTAGATCTACTTGAACCCATGAGAAATCTAGTAAGCCTTGGGGGCAGGACAAGATCTTCTGAAAGATTCCTGTTGAATCAAATCAATATTACTGCTCTCTGATCTCTGCTTCTTGGGCATTTTTAGCATGGCAGAAATTTTCTGGCAAAGCAGCACCATAACAATACATTGCTGTAGGAAATGTTTCACTTCAGATCAGTCAATGTATGCTTGCAGTCAGAAAACATTTAAGTGGCCATTTGTCATTTATGATCTTGCTGAGATTCCTGCATTGCAGGGGGTTGGACTAGATGATCCTTGGGGTGACCCTTCCAATTCTGCAATGCTATGATTCTGTGAAGTGCCAATGGTTCTGAATATTCTATTGTTGCTCTCAAGTTATGCTCTAGAGGGGAAGTCAAGGGAGCCACCTAGTGGCACCTGAAAGCATTACAGTAAAGCAAGAACAAAACTTTTAATTAATTGCAACTGATGCTTGCAGAGCAACTTTTCGGAATGGGGGAGGGCTAGGTTCTAAGCTAGAGGCCTGCCCCTTTAAGGCTTTCCATCCCTCAAGGAAAGGGGCAGAGCTTGGAATGGGTGAAATGACCCTGGGAGCAAATTCTTCACTAGGAGATCTTCTTGGAAAAGTTGCTTTGCTGCATCACATCCCACATGGGAGCCTTGTTAGCACTAGGACTGGCAAGACTCCCATTTTTAAAGCTGGTGGTTAGTCAACACCAGATCATGTGGCAGCAAATTCACTATGGTGAAGAGATGCGCTTTCCCTTCTCTGCCAGAATCTTCTGCCAGAATCTTATATTGACTTGTGTCTACAAGAGTAGCTTCTAGAGGTAAGATGTGTGGCCTGTTCACTGGCTCTACATTTCTAGTGAACAAAGATATTTACAGTGGTACCTCAGGTTACAGATGCTTCAGGTTACAGACTCCGCTAACCCAGAAATAGTGCTTCAGGTTAAGAACTTTGCTTCAGGATGAGAACAGAAATCGTGCTCCAGCAGTGCGGCGGCAGCAGGAGGCACCATTAGCTAAGGTTGTGCTTCAGGTTAAGAACAGTTTCAGGTTAAGAACAGACCCCCAGAACAAATTAAGTTCTTAACCCGAGGTACCACTGTACTTTGGTGTGGGATAAATGACAAGGCTACACATGCCTTTCAGTTTTATTTTTACTTTTTAATGTTTTCAGTGTGTTTATACCATTGCAATTTTTTAAGCTGAAGACAATTCTTCAGCAATTTGTAGGGGTAGAGTTGAAAGCAACAGGTAATTTATTAGAAATAGGAGGGGGGTGACAACTCTTATTTTAAACAAGATAGCCAGGGGGGTTATTTCTTTCAAATACATATACATCCTGAAAATTTCTAAGAAACTTGCCTACCCTCTCAGAAACAGCAACCCCCTTTCTTTCTTTCTTTCTTTCTTTCCTTTCTTTCTTTCTTTCTTTCTTTCTTTCTTTCTCTCTCTCTCTCTCTCTCTCTCTCTCTCTCTCTCTCTCTCTCACACACACACACACACACACCGCAACACACTGCTTTTTCACTGTTTGGGGATCAGGGTTTTTATGGGGTGACATAAGTCTGAGTTGCCACAGCAGCATATCACAATTTTTTGCTTCATTTTTTAAAGTAACTTGTCTGATTTAATATACAAAGCACAAAGGAGACAGTTCTTCATCACTTTTCTCAAATACAATGGTAACTCGGGTTACAAACACCTCGGGATACAAACAATTCGGGTTGCAGACTCCGCTAACCTGGAAGTAGTACCTCGGGTTAAGAACTTTACCTCAGGATGAGAACAGAAATCGCGCAGCTAAAGTAGTACCTCAGGTTAAGAATGGTTTCAGGTTAAGAACAGACCTCCGGAACGAATTAAGTACTTAACCCGAGGTAACACTGTACTTGAGATTGTGTTTTGATGGCTGCAATTTTGGCTATTAGTCAGAAAGTATATGAATTATCTGGCACTGGTTGTTTTTCAAATCCCATGAAATAGCTATTAACAGTGTTACAGTAACATACAAAATTGCAGGTCATTCAGCTCCCCTTTTCTTTTTCCCAGTTCAGGTACAAAATATAACAGTGACTCAGAGAGCAGTAAGGAAAAGGGGCAACAACCTCCACTTGCCTTGCCTCTCCTTCTAAATGGTGCAGATTGATCCCACAAGCAAATGGGAAGTAGTGATGAAGACAAAGTGGTGTTACTCAGTTAGGAAGACTCTTGAAGTTGGGTTGCTCAAGCCCTACCTCAGGGGTGGGGAACAAGATCTGGCCCATGAACCAGATTGGTCAGCCCTCGACCCTCTACAGGCCAGCTTTGACCGGCGGGCAGGACCACCCACCAGACAATCCCCTGAGATCACAATGTCAGGTGATTGACACCTGGGAAAGTTCAACGGGGATCGCTGCAAGCACTGATTGGCAAGCACTGAAAGGTGGTGTGGTTACAGCGACCACCTTTCAAGGCACACTTCCAGAGGCTTGCTCCATTAGCACAAAGCAGTTTGCATCAAAAGGGCTCGCTAAGATGTAGGGAACAAGCCCACCTCATCCCCCCTCCACAAAAACCTGGAGATGACATTGCTTTAAAAAGCTTATCACATGGTACCTTTAATTATGTCCAGAAGCACTTGTAACATGGTTAAATCCACAGGGGAGGAAACACCCCCATAGCCACTCCATTCACTTGTAGCCACTGTGCCATAAGCTTTTAAACAGCTACCCCTAGAGAAGCAGGAGTACATCAATTGCTCTACATGTTTAGGTGACCTGACCTGGACTAATACATCAATTGCATTAGTCATTTAGATTTTGCACTTCTCCAAATTTTACAATACAGTTCTTGTCTCAAATCACATACCCCAATGTGTGAAAAGCTTGTCCCAACAATATTTTAGGGCAAAATGTTTAGAAATGCATACGTTAAGGTAAAAAAAGTCATATTTTGCGGTAAAATAGTATTTTAAATACTTTTTAAAATTAAAAAAAAAATCTGTATGAAAATCTGTTTCTTTTTAAAAACAACAAACCCAGATCAGTGCAAAAATGAGACTTACGGTACTTCTGAATGAACGCATGTGAAATTACCATGGACTGAAATTAAACTGAACCCTTAGGGACCGTAGAGCTGCCGGACTTGAATCACCCATACCACAGAAAACATCGAGGGAGACCACTGTCAATACTTTCCCTTATGAGGGTCAGTTCTGAGAAAGATAGAAACGGGATTGGGGTGACGCGGTCAGGGCTGGGGCGCCAACCTCCCACCCGCAAGCCAGGGTGCTACGTGGGCCCAGGTGCCCGGCTGCAATGCCGCCCTTTCTGAGAAAGATAGAAATGGGGAAATGCTAGATCAAGAGGCCGCGGTCACAATGCTATCCCTCATTTTTAGCTGTAAATATCCTCACTTGCACACAAAGCCTGATCCAAGTCCAGTGATATCAGTTAAAGCTCTTTGGCGCTAGCGTGGTTTGCATGAACACTTCTAAGTCAACAGAACATCCCCTGCAGAAGAAAAGCCTCACAGCAGATTAGCTGATTAATGTTAATGCATCCCGAGTATACGTCTAAGGTAGCACACTCTGAGCTTTTGTCATTTTCTGTTCTATGACATTTGATAGTCTAATTACTGTTCTAATTGCTGTACCACAGGACATCAGGTCTAGCCAACAGAGGTGTTTTCATTTCCTTTGGAGAAACACCGGCATTGCCACTCTGCATATTTAGCACATCTTGTGTATTCCACACATTCACTTTTGAATATGGAAACATGCTGTTCTTAAACACACACACACACACGCACACACACACACACACACACACACACACACACACCGCTTTATATTACAAGAATTCATCAACAAAAGGCTTTTTAAGCAGGCACTTAGTTAGAAACAATATTCTCACTGATATAGGTGACTACCTGCAACAGGGTTAGTGATGTCACTGAACTAATATTTCAAGGGTTGCAAGTACAAGTTTCAGGAGACTCATCACAGCTCAACAGCAAGTGAATATTGTAACCTCTGAATTCCCCTTCCACCTCTTCCAGCTGACCTCAAATCTGCTCCCTCCCACCCAAGCAGCCCACTTTCAATGCATCCTGATTCCCCAAGCTTCTTGTAGGAACATAAGAAGCTGCCTGGACCACTGATCCACCTTGTACAATATTGTCTACTCCACACCACCTGGAAGCAGTCCCCCAGGGTGTCAGGAAGGAGTTTCTTGTGGCTCTACCTGGGTTTGAACCTGAGACACCATGCACTTGAACTAGGGACTGCATGTTGAGATTCTTACATTGCAGGGGGTTGGACCCTCGGAATCCCTTCCAACTCTGCAATTCTTTGATTCCTCTTCCATTCCCTTCAATGCTACTAAGCTCCAATGGGTGGTAGAAAGATAAAGATAGGGAGGGAGGGAAGGAAGGAAGGAGGATTCCTATCCCTCCCCATTTAGCACTGCAAAGTAGCACACCAGGCTACAAGACTGGGAAATGTAATTTCCCCAAGGCAACTGACATTACAGGAGCTCTTGGGAAAATTACATCTCCCAGGGGCTACTTCAGCCTGGCTTTCGACACTCCTATGCAGTACGCACAGCTGATTTTGGAGGGGAGAGGAAAAGTAAGTTCCTTCCCCTCCTTCCCTCTTTCTGTGGCTTGTCGTAGTTTGCTGCTGGTGCTTAGGAACCAGACCTCCACTGCAGCTTGGGTCAAATTCACACCATACATTGCAGGCACTCACAACAACAGTCATGGCTTTCCCCCCAAATCCTGGGAAGTGTCGTTTTTTAAAGGGCGCTGAAGATCCAGGCACCCTTAACAAGCTACAGTTCGCAGTACTCACCATGACTGATAAGTGGTTTGAATGTAGGTTGTGGGGGTGACCCCAGTCATTGAGGTGAGAGAATGGGTCAGTGGGTTTGATAGATTGTAGGGACTGTTTCAGTGGAAAAGAAGGGAGGGGTTTCACATTGACTGACAAATAAGCCGATTTAAAATTGACATACAGTGGTGCCTCACAAGACGAAATTAATCCGTTCCACGAGTCTCTTCGTCTTGCGGTTTTTTCGTCTTGCAAAGCATGGCTATTAGCGGCTTAGCGGTTATTAGCGGCTTAGCGGCTTAGCGGCTATTAACAGCTTAGCGGCTATTAACGGCATAGCGGCTTTAAGAAAAAGGAAACAAACTCGCAAGAACTCGCAAGACGTTTCGTCTTGCGAAGCAAGCCCATAGGGAAATTCGTCTTGCGGAACGACTCAAAAAATGGAAAACTCTTTCGTCTTGCGCGTTTTTCGTCTTGCGAGGCATTCATCTTGCGAGGTAACACTGTAGTTTGGTCCATTGAGTAGTTATGGCTTTGCGTAGCTTGTTTTCCCCTTTTGCCAATAGCTAAGCACAGGGACACCACACAAGATTGGAACCACAGTGTGACGGTAGAGGGGCTTTTGACCATTTTGTCTCTAGTTGCAGTCCCATTCCTGACAGGATCCTTACAATATGCAACCATAGAGGACTGGGCACAATCTCCGTTCATAGCATATGATGGTGAGGCCTTGAATATGTTCCAAAACCTCACCAGAGGTCCTGATGAAATGCCCTGGGATCTTTCAGGATAGAGTCATAGAATAATAATAATAATAATAATAATAATAATAATAATAATAATAATAATAATTTATTTATACCCCGGCCTCCCCAGCCAAGGCCAGGCTCAGGGCGGCTAACAACCAATAATAAAAACAAGTTGAATGAATACAACTTAAAAACAAGATTAAAATACAACATTAAAACATTAAAATGCAGCCTCGTAGAATTGTAGAGTTGGAAGGAACACTGAGGATCTCTTAGTCCAACCCCCTGCAAAGCAGGAAGATGCAGCTGTCCCATATGGGGATCAAACCTGCAACCTTGGTGTTATCAGCACCATGTTCTAATCAACTGAGCTAAATGTTCATTGCAGGTAAGGATCTTGAAAGACACCAAGAGAGCACAACACTTTTCTTTCTTTCATAGTTGCACTGAAGGTGCAGCTATTTTCACCCCTGCATACCACACACAAGATCACACAACTAGACGTACAATGAAATTCTGAACAACCTTTAAGAATTCCTTCCTCCTTTGCCTGAGGTCACTCCATTGTGGAATGGTCTAGCCCACTGGAAAGTGGGAAAGAATTCCACTACATTGAATGAAAGGTATCACAGATATCTGAGCAAATGGACATCAAAATCTCATGCAGCATAGTAGTTTAATTTCATTAAATCACATACCAAAATCAGTCATTCATACACCTTCCATTGTCTGAAGCAAGAAGGACTTCAGAGGGCTAGTCAGCTTGCAGGTGAGATCTGGGCCTTACTGATTACCAACTTTTAATAAAGTGTGGCCAAAACAATGGCTTTGATCCCAGATGTCCCTTCTTCAAATGAAAGGGCTCCTTCCATTTGTAGAAGCCCTTTCAAGCCAGTGGAGGAGACCAATGGTAGGAACCAGGTGATCTTCACCACTTCTAGCTCCCACTATAGCACCACCATGCCAACCTACCCTGCACATTGTTCTGCAAGGTTCTCCAACTCAACTAAAGAAACAAAACTTCCAAAAGCTGTGTGAGATGCTGATGCTGCTCCTCCTCCTCTCTCTGTTGAGTGCAACGATCCAGGCACAACCTTAAATTTGATAGACCCCAATTTTCATATAGAGCCTGATCCATAAGAGAGGCAGGATATACATACAGTAAAATCACCACCACTGGTCCATAAAACAGGCAGATAACAACACATTGTGGACATTGACATCCCTAGTCTTGAAGAACACACTGTGAATTTAATGAATTCCCCTTAGGGCCACAATACTGCGAAGGGTGTTCTCCCAGTTTTGTTTCTTCACTTGAACAAAAACTAGTCACCATTCCGACCATTTTTTAAATACAATGCAAATTATTCAAAGCCTTGTAGAGCAAAGTCATCAATAAACATGAATAGTAGGAATATTTATATCAACTCAACACAAGGAAAACAAAAGCTATTGGAAATTCTGATTCACATGGATTTTCCTAAATTGAGGTTATTGTCTTGAGGTCCACAAATGGAGGCATTGTAAGATACTTCATTTAGAATTGTTAAGTAAACAGCTTTTGTTCCATTTTAAATAACTGAGTTGCTGCAAAAGAAATTGTTTTACTACACCCATTGTACCCTGTCTGATTGTATCTTGTTATGTTTCTATCACATCATTCTCCCTGCCCACCAAATGGGCTCTTCTTTTAAAAAACAATGCAATATAAATATTCAGCAGCTCACCTCAGATCCAATTCAGCTGGTCTTTTGAGGGGCAGGAACTTGCATGGGAAAGGCTGAGATATCTCCAATTGTCCCATATGTGACTGGTGTCTGCTTGTTATCTCCGATACAAAGATAAGCATTAGAAAGAGTTTGCCTTGGCTAAGACTCAGATTCAGAAACACTATATGCTGGTGAAATCTTATCTCCTTGTTGTCATAGGCTTTAAAAGGAATTGTTCTCAAAAACGGGAGCAGCACCAAACAGAGACTGGGTGTTCTTGTGCGCTTAAGTGACACAGGCAATGTGATCCACAAATTACTTAAGCAAGCATAATTGCACTCAAGCCAGGTTAATCTCGCTGAAGTCACTGAGACTAAACCACTTTGGAAACAATTAAATCAATTACTTATGGATTCAGACAAGGTTAGGAAATAAATTGTCCGCATGGATAAGACTTCCATCAACTAAGATATTGCTTGATCTTTATGTATACAAAGAACTCTTCACTCCAGATTTGTGCATGGATCAGAAATCGGCAAGCCCTAAGTACCCATTCATATATTCTTATATTTCCTATAGATTTCCAATAAGCTCTACAGTTAGACCATAAGCACATTTCCTTGAAAATAAATTCCACTGAATTCAACTGGGATTTCCTCCCAGGAAAGTGGGCACCAGTTTCAGTCTTACTTCCTAGTATGTATGTCACAACTGTAGCCTTAAAAGTATGAGAAGTCATTTCCCTTTTATTTAATTAATTGTTACATTGATACACTGCCCATATAACTGAATTCTCTTAGTGGGTTAGATGTAGAGAGAGATGGTTAAGTGCCACTGATTTCACTGAAGCCACTTACTTCAATCCTATATATACTGGCAGCAAACTTCTTCCCTGAAGGCCGGTAGCAAAAACAACACCATCCATGCATGAAAAGGAAATACCAAAACAATATTCAGTCAAAAAAAAACTCTAAGTGGAGGATCCCAAAAACAGCCCTTTGGAACTGAGCATACTCCAGTGACTAAGGAATGCCGATGGACCGATGGAATGGAATCTTTTAGGAAAGGGCATGACTGGCAGCGTGGAAATCTAGACAGGTGCACTGCACACTTCACCATTGTGATGCAGCTTCCTCTTATTTTTTTCGTAATTCTACTCAAAGTATGCATTTAGCTAGTTCACTCCATTCTGACTTCCTTCTAAGTAGCATGTTTAAGCTGAAAGTGTATGGTACAGGAAACAAAAACAATTGGATCTTTCTGTTACACATCAGTAGCCGCAGTCCAACAAATTTTTAAGTGCACTTTAAACCATTGATGTCAACTCTTCTCTGACTTATATGGCTAACGGTTATAATCTAAGATTATGGGTGCTTAGGTGGCCCTAATAGCTAACTGGCCCATTATTGTTTTTGTACCTCTAGGGCAGACCCAGTCCTTAACTATGCTGCAGTATGACTGAGCTCAGGCACTCAGGGAACCAGGCAGAGGGCCTTCTTAGTAGTGGCACCCGCCCTGTGGAACGCCCTCCCACCGGATGTCAAAGAGAAGAACAACTACCAGACTTTTAGAAGACATCTGAAGGCAGCCCTGTTTAGGGAAGCTTTTAATGTTTAACAGACCACTGTATTTTAATACTCTGGTGGAAGCTGCCCAGAGTGGCTGGGGAATAAATAATAATATGATGTTGTTGTTGTTGTTGTTGTACCAAGTATCAGTCAATGATACCTGAAATGTCAGTGAACTTCCTTTCCTGGAGTTAGGTCTCCCCCCACCATTCTGTTCAAAACATCTCAAGGGGATCCTACAAAGCCAATAGGTGTTTACTTCCATTTCTCTTTTCCTTTTGGAAGTTTTGTTCACTACCTTCAGTATTTTTCATCCTCGTGTTTTAAGTTTTGTTTCCACATTACCAACAGCAAAACCACCATTAATGGAATCCAGATGGAATCCTGGTTGCGGTTGTTAACTTACAAAAGGCCTCTGTGCACACTTACCCCAATGCCTTCTTGTGACTTTTGCCATGGGGTGAGCTTAGCTGATCAACATATCAGCCATGATGAGAATTGGTTTTATCTCTTTTTGCCAGAGTAATGAGGTATTGCTTTGAATCCAAACAGGGCAAAGGAGGCGAGGTGTTCATTTCTAGCAATTATAAGATGGAAAAGACCAGAACAGAGTTGAAATAATGTATATTAGGTGTGAAGAAACACATGACAGCTTGGGTGATGCTAAGTCATTTTGCCACCCAAGCTTCCTTAGGGTTTGCTAGCTGGTCTCCAGTGAGGAGATGGCCCCAGAATATCACATCACTACTCAGCATCAGGAAGGAGGGGGGAATCCCCCTGAAAAGCAAGGAGCTTGAAAGCAGAGCCTTTGGATGGAAACAAAAGCTCCCTAGGAAAATGTTCTTTCTACTTACTGGCTGTGACCATGTCCTGCCTGCCATCTGGCAAAGAGCAGTCTGCAGATGCTGGTAAGAGATGGTTGCCAACAGCCTTGCATTGTGTTTCTCAGCCAGGCAGGTAGCTGCCCTCAAAGGTCACGTTAGTCAATTTGAAGGTGCTCACTGACTGCTATGTTGGGTCATGAATAGGGGAGAGTAGTGTTGCCATTTTCTCTACTGACCTAGTTCCAGTGGACCTGCCTCCTTCTCCCTATCTCTCAAACACACACCCAGTGAAACTTCCCTCATTCCTTTATTGCCAGTCTACTTCCTTCATTTCTGCATGAGTAGGACCAAAAAACAGTGATGTCCTCAAGTGCAAGCTGCTTGCTCCTCTTAGCACCAGATTGAATTCGTACTTTCAGATTCTGTACAAGCCCAGTAGTTTTTTACAAAGTGAAAGCCGTTTCTGATTTTCAAATTTAGCTTTGTTTTCTTGTCAAGGAAAAGTGAATTGAACTAATTACAGTGGTATCTCTGGTTAAGAACTTAATTCGTTCTGGAGGTCCATTCTTAACTTGAAACTGTTCTTAACCTGAGGTACCACTTCAGCTAATGGGGTCTCCCACTGCTGCTGCGCCGCTGCCACACAATTTCTGTTCTCGTCCTGAGGTAAAGTTCTTAACCCAAGGTACTTCCGGGTTAGCGGAGTCCGTAACTTGAAGTGTTTGTAACCCAAAGCGTTTGTAACCTGAGTTACCACTGTATTACAGTAAATATTGGATTTAACCAAACCTTGAAAAACAGATGGGATTTTCTTCTTCTTCCATGCATACTGAAGTCTGTGGGCATGGATTTTTATTTCCTTGCCTAGATTTATTCTCCCTATGTCATTCATCAGTGGAAGGCAAATGGGATATGTTCATTGTCTTCGTTGAAATATATGCATACAAAAAAGAAAATGACCACCAGGGGAAGCATTGCTCTGGAAGAACAGCTTGCCATTTTAATGCTTGGTATGTAGAGGCTGTGAAGGGCCTGACCTGCAGCGGCGGGCTGCAATGGCAAGTCAGGCTAACAGTGTTCCTCCTTCCCTCACCAGCACCACCCCATATTACGCCTGCCAGTGTCATGATATTGGTGATAGAAACTAAAATCTGTCACTTGACCATGGACTGGGGTCAGCAATGCAAACTGATCACAGTGTAAGAATGGTCAGGGTAGGTCAGCCCCCTCTTCTGATGGAGGGATAGACTTTCAATGTTCATTTAGCTAATGGTTTCATCTTCCATGGAACAATTACCAGGGCTTAATCTGAGCTAAGCCTCAGCTTGGTTTGTAATGCTAAGGTTCAAACCTTTGAACAGCTGGAATGATGAAGAAAAGAAAAAAATCATTGACCACTATATCTTCTGCAGCAAAGTCTTGTGGCACCATATAGACTAATGCATGTATTGTGGCAGAAGTGTTCATGAACCACAGTCTGCTTCTCCAGGTGCATGAAGTATCCAGAGACATGGGAATATGGCTGGGGGTAAACAAGGGTCACACACTGGTGCTGCTGTGAACTGCAAGATGATGAGAAGCAGTGGATTGAGGCCCAGGAGAGTCACAGAGGGACAGACACCAGAAAGAGCAAAGGAGAAGCACTTGGGAGGATCACAAAGTCCTTTCACTTCTGATATTGGTGGTGTAAAGGAAGAGAGGTGCAGAGCCCTTTCCCACTCTCCCACTTCCAACCTTTGATGTTGCAAGTTGAAAAAGTTGATGTGGAGAATGAAGGTTGTTGCTGTCTCTACTAAGCTCATGAACCCACAAGGGATTTTGACAGGTGGGATACCCAGCTAACAACCATGAGACTGTATGTCTTTTCAGAACAGAAAATGTGGCATGCATGCATGAGATCCAGCTCTTTGTAATTTGGAGATGCTCCCATAGGTTTAGTTTGATTTTTTTCATTGTTTACACATAGGACACATCTGCACATATGTGTGAGCACCTGGGGAGGAGATCACAACCTCTTTGTTCCTCCTTGGTCCTTCAGTGCATCATGGCAGCTAAGCCATGGTTCGGCTTAATGTCATCCTATGTGTCCTTGAAGCATGATCAGCCACAGGTGGAGTCACTTGGCCTTCTCCCCTTTCAGGCTGCTATTCAGCAGGTGAAGCTGACTCTTGGTCCATGGAAACTTTTTTTAAAACCAAAGGAAAACCAGAACACCCAAAAATCAAGTCTGCATAATCAAGGCTAAATTTACAGGCCTCTCTTTCATATCCAAAGATGTAAACTCTTCCAGTCAGAGAAATGCATTCTTTATTTCAATGCAATTTACTAATAACACATATGAATCAAAGAGAAACAAAACTGCATGTTTGGATGTGCTGATGTGCTTAAAAGGTAAAGGTAAAGGGACCCCTGACCTTTAGGTCCAGTCATGGCCGACTCTGGGGTTGCGGCATTCATCTCACTTTATTGGCCGAGGGTGCCGGCGTACAGCTTCCGGGTCATGTGGCCAGCATGACTAAGCCGCTTCTGGAGAACCAGAGCATAATAATAATAATAATAATAATAATAATAATAATAATTTATTTGTATCCCGCCCATCTGGTTGGGTTTCCCCAGCCACTCTGGGCGGCTTCCAACAAAGATGAAAAATACACTAAAATGTCACATATTAAAAACTTCCCTGAACAGTGCACAGAGCAGTGCACGGAAACGCCATTTACCTTCCCGCTTTCAAACTGCTTTCAAACTGCTTTCAAACTGCTAGGTTGGCAGGAGCTGGGACCAAACAACAGGAGCTCACCCCGTCGCAGGGATTTGAACCGCCGACCTTCTGATCGGCAAGTCCTAGGCTCAGTGGTTTAACCCACAGCGCCACCTGCGTCCGCTGATGTGCTTAGGAAGTATTCAATAAGACATCCCCAGTTATGCATAAATCTATTCTGGTTCTGTCTTTCTTTTCTTCCCATTTAATATGTTAATTATGTCAGCAAAGTGTAATCCCATAACGTATCAATCCAATCCTTTGTCAAAGGTAATGTACATGACCTCCAATTTTTTGCACAGAGAATTCTAGCTATCTGTGATCATGTAAACAACCATGTCTGTTCATGTCTAAAGTTACATTGGTTTTAATGGCTCTGGATCATACCCAATATGTAATACAGCCGCTTCATGTAACAAAACAATGTTGTTATTTTTTCCTATTTATCAGGGAGGTGAATTATTTTACAGTATGGTCAGAATCAGAACCTTCATGCCTAGGCTTTGCTCTTTACATTAGGAGTAGGGAACTGAATCTAGTTGGTGGACCGGATCATTTTCTCCCCCTGGCCTGTGGATCAAGTGTGACCCTACCCAGCTGTCAATCACCTAATGTCACTATGATTTCAGGTGATCACTGTGCATAGCATTTCTCAAGCCAGCAGATCATCAGGTCTTGTAGAGTGCTGTGCATGGAGCTTTGCAAGATCTGGACAGCCTATTGTCAGGACTTGTGAAACCCCATGTTTGGCACTTTGAGAGATCTGACCATCACTTTACATGTTCCCATGGTGATATGTAGCTCTTCCCCCACCCCCTCCAGCTCATGTTGCCTTTGTCCTTATTGGCCTTCATCTGAGTAGTGACAGCCAATCCCCCTGAAGGTTCGTTTCAGTTTGTAATTCTCACTGCAAAATATCTGTTATGTTATCCTTCCAGCTTGGTGTCACCAGGGAAACAAAACCTTCTCTCGTCTTCTCCATCCCCTGATTCATTTCAAAATATAGTAATTAATACTGGACCCAGCTGTGACCCCGAAGTGAAGCTATCTCTCCCCCTTCTCTTCCCAAACTGATACATTGACATTAATAATTACAGTGATCTCACTGAAGCTGTACTTCCTTTGTGTAAATTTATTGAGATCTGACTGTATCCTGTGCTTTTTGTCTGAAGTAGTGGCACCTCTTCTGTTTGCTGCCCATGGCAGCCAATATGTGCTGGCGCCAGGGCTGGCCCACCTATGAGGCAAGATGAGGTGACTGCCTCAGGCAGCAGGATCCACAGGGACAGCAGATTCAAATGCAGATCTTTAGTCCTCCCTCCCCCCTTGTTCCTGAGACAGACTTTCACTCACGCCTTTATCCTGGTGGGGAAAGAGTCACCATTTCACCGTTCATCTCAGGAGCCAGCCCTGGCTGGCACCCACGACACGTTTGTTATTATACGAATACTGCATTTAAAAAACAAAAACAAAGAAGCACCGACTACATCACTCTGGTTCCTGCATAAGAACATAGTCTGGGAAGCTACTTGGTGCCATCAGAGAAAGGTTCTTGTCCTGGAGATTGGATGAAGATTAAGATTTCCAAATTATGTTATATGCTAAAAGAACCATTGTATCTGATTGTATCTTTACAGATAGTAAAGCAAAGACTGTAGCAAGCGGGGAGAAAGTTGCAAGTGGGCAACAGGCAGGAAACGTAGTTCAGTGTTTCCCAAAGTGAGGGGTATCACTCAGGCAGGGGGTGTGATATTGCCTATGGAGGTGGCAGAGGTGTAAATGACCATCAGACTTGAAAACATGGTACCCCTGGATCTAGTTTATCAATTTTGTTGAATTAATTAAGCTAAATAGTTTTGATTGGATACTGAATAAATGTGCAATTGAACGTTACTGTTTTGAAATTTAATCTTCCTTAGTGGGTCATACAAAGTGCTATTCTAAACAATGCTTTTTATAGGGTAGGGAGATGAGTTTATGGAACCATAGAGGCAGTTTCCCACCACCACCAACTGGGAAAAACTGACGTAGCCTAACTTCCCAGCTGCAGGATCACAACTTGCACAAGCACAACTGGGCCACAGGATTGTGTGTTACTCTATTTTGTTAGGCCATTCACCCACAAGTTAGGATGCTGGATTTAGACTGATGGATGCATTCTGAATGCTTCTGGAGCAGGCAGATTATGCTCAAAATTATTTTAGCGTTGTGTTTAAAGCTTCCCATATGCCTGCTGAATTAGATGGGTGTGTTGTGACCTCTAGTGGCATATTTGTGGATGTGGAGAGGAATATCTGCTCTCACACTTTTTTAGTACATACAGTTTTAAGAGAGCCGTTTCGTTCATTTTAAAACCAGCCCTGCATACACTGTCCCATGTAAATCTCTGCCACTGCAGGGTGTGGGATTTGGAGAAATGAGCCTTGTTACTTTTAAAAGACAAATTCATGGAGGAGACGGCTATCAATGGCTACTAGCCATGATGGCTATACTGTTGCCTCCACAGTTGGAGACAGGAATATTTCTGAATACCAGCTGCTGGAAACCATAGGAGAAAGGGTGCGCTTGTGATCGAATCCTGCTTGTGGGTTTCTTACAGGCATCTGGTCAGCCACTGGGAGAACAGGATACTGGACTAGGGTTACCAGACATCCCCGGTTTCCAGGGACAGTCCCCGGATTTGCAAATCTGTCCCCAGGAAATGTGGCAGCGGCAGCCTCAGCAGCCCAGAGCCAGCCTGGTAGCGCAGTTGGCTCTGGCTGGCTTCAGGAGCTGCTCGCTGCCGTGACGCCCGCCATTTTTCCTCACCGGAAGTCCCCATATGATGGGTCTTGTGTGCAACACATCATATGGGGATTTCCGGAGAGGAAAAATGGTGGGCGCCATGGCAGCGATCAGCTCCTGAAGCCAGCCGGAGCCAACTGCGCTACCAGGCTGGCTCTGGGCTGCTGACTACAGCTGCTGCTGCCAATGCCAAAGGGGAACCGGGGATGTCCGGTGGTACAGATCTCCTTCCCCCTTCCCTCTTTGTTTTGACTGATTGGGGGAGGGTCAGGAGTCACAGGTGGGGGGGCGCACCATTGCCCAGGAGGGGCGCAAGGTGCATGGTTTCTCTGCCGGGCAAGGTGCAAAGCCCTTCTTTCGCACCCTGTGAAATATAAATGCGCAGAGGTTTTTTTTTTAAGAAACTGGGCAACGGCACACTATCAAAACAAGGGGGGAAGGGGGCAGGAGATTAGGGAAGGCTTGGGAGTCACGGGAGGGCAGCGCACCATTGCCCAGTTTTAAAAAAACTATGCAATTAGGTTTCACAGGGTGTAAAAGAAGGGCTTTGCACCTTTATACAATACGCATGTGTGCTTGGGCCCAGGGTCTTTTGCCTCACCATCCCCTCTACTGACTCCCTGTTGCTACTCAGCTTCAAAAAAAAAAAAGTATCCCATTATTCATTGAAAAAAATCTGGTAACCATATACTGAACTAGATGGGACATTGGCCAGATCCAGAAGGTTCTTATTCTATACTTAAAGTGTGCATAATATAATAGTGAAAATAACATAGAAAGATGTTGGGAAAATTCTTTGGCAAAAATGTGTATAGTAGGCAAAACTGCATGCAAAAAATGTGTATAGGAAAAATTCACACTGAAATGCTGATCAATCTTCATGAGAATCTTATTTTAAAAAGTTCACAAACTGTTTGGGAAATGTGGAGAACTGAATTTGAGACTGGAAAAATGAGAAACCGGGAGAAATTGAAAACGGAGAGAGTCCATTAGATCTCTAGGTTGTGACTGGCCTCACTTCAAGCACATCATTGTCATGTTCAGATGGGAATGACTGCATAGGAATCCAACCTAATTTCTCTCATCAGTTATGTCACCATCATGAATAAACAGCATACTCTTGGGCTGCTGTCATTTCAGGCAATCCCCAAGAGGTGACATTTAAAAGAATTGTGTTAAATTAATGTATCTTCCCCAACTTCAGTGCTCAAAATAAAACCAAATCTCTGTGAATTCTCCTACTCTGGTGAATCATTGTTATGACCCATCACATCCTGATCTGTCTGATGTTCTGGTTTGTTACAAAGCTGCATGACTAATGGTGACAATTGAGAACAATGGGACCTCAGCCCAGGATGCAAGGCGGCATTTTTGTTTCATTTCATCTGTTTGGTTTCATTCTCCCACCCTGAACTTTAACTAAGAGGGCCACAAATATAATAAATAGGTGTTAGTTGATACTGTTATTATTATTATTATTATTATTATTATTATTAGCCTGATCTGCCTTTGGTTTCAGCTGGTATGAACAAGGGCTGCTTCAGAGTTGGCTTTAGAGAAGGGGAATGACACCCCCATTTCTTCATCTTGGTATAATCCAAAGGCTCACATATGCAGGACAAGAGCAAGCCAGCATTAAAGCATTGGCCTAGATGAGGTAGTGATCATAAGAGCGTAAGAAGAACCTGATGGATCTGGCCAACAGCCCATCTAGTCCAGCATCCTGTTCTCACAGTGGCCAGCCAGATGCCTCTGAGAAACCAGCAGGTACTGTATTTTTTGCTCTATAAGACTCACTTTTCCCCTCCTAAAAAGTAAGTGTGTGTGCGTCTTATGGAGCGAATGCAGGCTGTGCAGCTATCCCAGAAGCCAGAACAGCAAGAGGGATCACTGCTTTCGCTGCGCAGCGATCCCTCTTGCTGTTCTGGCTTCTGAAATTCAGAATATTTTTTTTTCTTGTTTTCCTCTTCCAAAAACTAGGTGTGTCTTATGGTCTGGTGCATCTTATAGAGCGAAAAATACAGTACACATTTTCTCCTCAGTCTTCCCATAAAACAATGTTCTTTAGTCTTAGGTCAGCAGACGTTGTTAGATCATCTCCAGTTAGCTTAGCCAGTGGTCATGGATGATAGGGGTTGTAGTCCACCACCATCTGGGCAACCAAAAGTAGAAAAACATTGCTGTAAAATATGCCTTCTTCCATGGATTTAGAGACTTTCCGGTGCATTTTCCCCAAAATACACATTTTGTACACCTTTTAAAATGTAAAAATAAGTAATTTTTTGGGTACACTTTGAAGGACCTAATCTGCATTGAAAAATCCAGAAAAATGCGTAACTCAACAGATAGTTGCATTCTGATCTGCAAGCAAGTTTGAGAACACTGAATTGGATTGGTTCACTGTGAAAAGTGATTTTAAAATATGGATGTTGATTTTGGAGAAGCGAATGCACAGATGTACTGAGCATTTGTGTCTGTTGCATTTCTTTCCAGATTTTGCAAAGGAAGGATGTAGTCATAGTTTGATAGAGAAAAATATGTGTCACTGGATTCCAGCGCTTCTGAGACATGAAGTAGTAATCATTTGACATAAGTAACAGATGCATGTGGATCTTGCAAATAAGAAAGTGATTTTGTCTATGTATAACACCAGAATATTGAGATAATTCCATCAACAGATTAATGTTTGCTCATTGTTCCTGTTGTGCTGCTATTGATTTTAACCAGCCAGTGAAAGAAACTGCAGTAAAAATGACTTATTGACTCATATTATCTCTTAAATGGAGTAGAGGACAGGTAAACACACACCCCACAGCCTCAACTTTTCCTGTCATTGTAGTCACTCACAATTTAGCTGTCTGAACAGGGGCAAGAACTGCAGATACCTCAAGAAGGGTGACTCTGCCCAAATGATATTTATGGTGAGAATCCTAGATGAACTTTGGTCAAACCAAAGTCTCAGTGAAGGTTCTTGAGAACTGTCATTTCAGCAGCACTCTCTCATCTTGCTCTTCCTCTCTTCTCTCACCGAAAGAATAGAACAGGCAAAACAAAAGCGAATCACGAATGAAGTTGACATTTATATCATTGCAACTAGGAACTATAACAAGAAGTTGCAATGGAGGGTGCTCCTGTCCAGGATATTCCATTCCATTCCCCCACCCCATTCCTACACCTCACTGGGCGGCATTGAGCTCTGCCATCTCTTTAGGGGTTCCCCCTCCCTTCACAAATATTTGTTATACTTCTGTTAACCTTGGAAGTTATCCAAAGCCTGCTAAATCCTCCCTTGTTTGTGTGGATGCTGCTGCCGATTAAGATTGCCTTGAGTTCAGTGGAACCTTGGTTCTCAAACTTAGTCTGTTTGACTCCTGAAACATTCAAAAACCAAGGTGCAGCTTCCGATTGGCACAGGCACCCCAAAAACAATAGCCGACAGCTGCATTGGACATTCAGCTTCCAAAAAATGTTTGAAAACCAGAACACTTACTTTTGGCGTTCGGGATCCGATTTGTTTGTCAGCTAAGCAGTTTGAGAACCAAGGTTCCACTGTATACCGCTACAGACGTTGCTCCCCACCCCCAATCTCTGCCAAGCAGTAGGCAAGATTCCAGGAGGTTCCAGGCACCTCACCAGGGTTATATTTCCATTGGGAATCCAGGCATGTAAGAGACTGTAGTGTTTTAAGATAGATGGTTGATTTTACACCTATATACACCTGGGTCTAAGCAGAGAAAGTGAATTCATGGCATTGCATCTCAAGAGGGGATTGTTCGTCACAACAGTGCAACACTGAAGTCCAAGGCATCCTGCCCACTATTCTCGTGCCTCTGTCCCAGCCTGCCAATATGGTTCTGCTCCACATGGCCTCTGCCTAGCTACTTCCTGCTTCATGTTCCCAGAACACCTTGCCAAAGGGCAACAACCCCCCACCCCTTTTGTCTGCTTGCCCCCCCTCCTCCTGGCTATTACACACCTAGTTTTTAAAGGTGACCATTTTTCCTGTAACCTACATCATCGCTCCGTGTTACCTTGGCAACCTCCATTGGCCCAGACCCAAGGATTTCCCTGTGATGGGCCATCAACATCTTTTGTCAGGCTTAAAGGCTTCCATCCCAGGTGAGGCCCTGGCCTGAAAAAAGAGCTTAGTCTGTATTTTTCCACTGGCCTGCATCTTCCCTTCAATACTCTTCAAATTTGTAAAATTCAACCATTTTACTAATTTCTAACATTCACTAACTCTAGCAGTTATGGGTGCCCTAGCGCCCCTAAACTATGTTACCCCAAATCTGTATTAATATTTACAACTAGGACCCTGCAACAGTGGCGTAGCGTGGGGGTGCAGGGGGGGCCAGCCGCACCAGGCGCAACATCTGGGGGGCGCGCTCACACTCTCAGCTCTCTGCCCCTACCTGGCTCACTCACACTCTCTCACTGCAGTGCTGGCTGCGCGAATCCGAGCCGAGCCGCCGGGTCGCCGCCCACTGTGGGGGGGGTGCCAGGCGTGCGGTGCGGAGAGAGAGCGAGGGACTATCTGGGGGAGGGACAGTGCAGCGGCCGCCCAGCACAGCGCTGAGCGCGGGAGAGAACCACACCAGCCCAGCCCAGGCAGCAGCAAGAAGAAGCTGGCAGCGGCGGCAGGTTAGGGGGCACAAATTACTTGCCTTGCCCCGGGTTAGGGGGTGCAAATTACTTGCCTTGCCCCGGGTGCTGACAACCCACACTATGCCACTGCCCTGCAATGAAATGTTGAAGTATAGAGTGCTTCTTTTTAACTTCCCAGATGCTCTGTTCCAGTTCACCACTGCCGCACTGGTTTTCTCCCCTACTTCACCCCCAGTATTCTGTATCTACTGAGCAAGCTCAGTACTCTTCACATTGAAAACACTACTGCCTGATCCCAGCTACATTAAAATCTCAGATTTCCCCCATTGATTTCTATGGGCATTCCTCTCTTTCATCCTTGGAGTTATCTAAAAATACTTGTGAACTGCCCTGAGACCTTCAAATGAAGGGTAGTATCCAAATAAATAAATAAAAATTGTGTCTCCCTTTAAATCATGAAATGACCTATGAAGGCAATTAGAGGTTTGTTTGGTTGGTTTTGTTTGGTTTTTTGCTAAACTAGTGATGCATGGAAGTGAGAGCTGGACCACAAAGGCGGCTGATCACCAGAGAATTGGTGCTTTTGAATTATTGTGCTGGAGGAGACTCTTGAGAGTCCCACGGATGGCAAAAAGATCAAACTTCTCCACTCTGAAGGAAATCAACCCTGAGTGCTCACTGGAAGGTTAGATCTTGAAGCTGAGGCTCCAATACTTTGGCCACCTCATGGGAAGAGAAGACTCTCTGGAAAAAGCTCTGATGTTGGGTAAGATTGAGGGCACAAGGAGAAGGAGACGACAGAGGACGAGATGGTTGGACAGTGTTATAGAAGCGACCAACATGAATTTGACGAATCTCCGGGAGGCAGTGGAAGACAGGTGTGCCTGGCGTGCTCTGGTCCATGGGGTCACAAAGAGTTGGACATGACTAATCGACTAAACAACAACAACCCTACTTTTCTAGCATCTCCATTCCATTCCCCCTCCTACCAGGTTGTCAGGTATTTTCTGCTCAGCATTCAGTCAACATTCCATGACCCCTGAGCATGCTCAGTTCTTATTAGGATGTTTTGGGGGATTCCCGCCATTTAGGCCCACTCCTTAAAAGATTTTTTGTACTTCTGCAAACCTCCCAGCTATCTTCAGTCTGCTGATACCTCCCACTTCTGTGGAGGAGATGCAGTTTTGGTCATGCAAACAACTGCACACAAAGTACTGAGCAGGAATTAAAATACAGTATGCGTGATTAACAGGAATCCATTATTTCCAGAATCCCCAAATAGGGCTGTGGAAGATGCTAAATGAGAGGGGGGTGTCTGTGCATGACTGGCTTACACTCTATTGTGGTAGAAGTCTCCTTCCTCTCCATTCACTTACAGATTCTGTATCCGTGCCTTAGCACAGAACTATTAAAATATTTACAGCCGGGCTGGATAAAAAAGACTGAGGCTTGAATTATTCATGCTGTTCCTTTTATCTTGGCAATGGCAACTTTATTTAGTGTGGAGGATTCCTACACTAGAATCCTGGGTAATCTCCCTCAACCAGAATCACTAGATAAACTCTCCGGTATGATTAGCACCAATTAGAAAAGGAGGTGGGGAATCAAATTGTAACTTCTCGCTGGAGACAAGAAGGTTGTCGCTTTGATGAGCTGCAAGAAGGATATATAGTCATACGTCTGATGCCTTGCAGCACAAGGAGAACAGTTGTAGGAAGAAGGGATCTCCCAAGCTTACTTCCAAGAAGCAACTGGGCACATTGCCTAACATCAGGCTGGGCTTCTGGAGGATGGGAAGCAGGCATTGCATCTCAGTCATGCTAATGATAAGGAAGCCAAAGGGTCCTAAGTTGTGGTTTAAAGAGCCCAAACCAAAGCATACCCTAGAGGAAAAGAGCCATAAAGGAAACATGAACTTGACCTAGAATGAGAGACAGGAAAGTTGAACTTTAACTTCACATCACACTTATTGCTATTCATGGCTATGAAAGTGGTATCGTAACATTTTGTGGTGCAAATGTGACCAAGGCCTCTTCTTCTTTGGACTGCAGCTTCTTTCTTGGTGTCCAGTTACCGTATTTTTAGCAATTTCATCATTCTCATTAACAAAACATATGTGGCTCCAATTTCTTCTACACACCTAAGTTCAACTCCGAACCAGCTTTGTCCAATAGCTTTGGTTCCACACGCCCCAAAATGTCAGCCTGTGTATAAGCCTCAAGGCCCCATTATAAAGAGACTGAGGTCCAGAAGTCTGTTCATACATTGTTGCCCACTCTAAATTAGGCGGGAAGAAGTTGCATTGGTCCAACTTGGCACTGGAAAGCCCCATGAACATATATTTTTCATACATGGAAGAAGCCAGGATAAGAAAATCTGTGAGGTAGTGCTGGAAAGCCGGATGGGTTCCAAAGAATTTGACTCATAATTGGCAGGAGGTCTGTTCTAGCAACGGGGAGCATCAATATAAAGCTGGCTTTCACACCACGCCAACAACGAGGAGGAAACATCCCAGACAAGATTCTCAGAAATCAATGAAAAATCGACAACACTGACACCCAGCATCAGGTGTTAATGTCTTTGAAGTTTTCATCCCTTCCTTATAAATGATGTTGGTCTCAAGAGCAGGCTCAGAGAGTCCATGCCAAAAGGAACTGAGTGCAAAACTGTTCCTTGTGTAAAAGTCCTGATATTCTTTGCAGACTCTTCAACAGGATGTGGTCGAGATGGTGATGGTTAATGACTGGACTGGTGTCTCCAAGGGTTTGAGGAATGGAATAAACTTTGCAAAACTACTGCAAAATCTGCACAACTGCTCAAAATGTGAGCTCAAGGCAAGTTGGGGGGGGGGTTCTATTCCATCTCCTTGCCCTTCTCACCATTTGCATGTTCAAAGACAATGAAGGCAAGGAGGAGAAAAAACAACAGGGCAGCCCTATATAAGGATGTGGGCCTCAGCAAGTGCCCTACGCCAGTCCTGTAGGAAGGAGGTGAAATGCCATCACTGCCTATGTTCCCTTACTCCCTTTTGAATATAGTGGTCTTTGGATGTGTTGTATATGTTTAGTAGGGGAAAGGTAAACTAAGGATCCTGCTTTGGTAAAGAAAGAAAACTAGAAGGCCTCATGAGATATCGCCCCCTGAAACCCAATAATTCTACCATTTGTTCAAGATTATTCATATATTGTATACCATGGGCTCAGTTCAGATTGTTGTTAGACAACTCCCCTCATCCCTGCCCAGTGGTTCTGCTGGCTGGAGGTTGAAGGGAGTTGGAGTTCAAGAGCAGCTGGCGGGCTACACATACCCCATCCCTGCCTTAGTGCTATGATTTCCCCTCCCATTTAAATTGAATAATTTCAGGGAAGGTTCTTTACTGTCCCAGCTGCCAAAATGATGCTCTCTTTTAATTTTCTGTTCGTATATATGTTTGCATTCATGAAATGGGTAACATTTGGAATAATAATAAAATATAAATTCAAGGGCAAACAGTCTTTTATCAGTGAATTACTCTTTATGTGTCCAGTTTTACAGTATATTTAAAGAGTCAGCATCAGCATCATAAAATCACCTACAAACATTAGGGCTGCCTAGTCCGGAAGTTCCCAGAGATTATCGGGATTTCAAAGGTGGAATTGGCGCTTCTTTGGGGTTTGTTTTTAAAAAGCTCAACAATTTTGGGTTCCTCCTACAAAAAGCTCAACAAGTTTACTTTTTGAAATATGGCAGCCCTAACTAACACAGGGGAAAGAAGGATGAATTAAGCCCATTATCTTGAGCAGCTCCTCAAAGCACTTAAGGCTGTTCTGGAATTCTGTTTCATTTTATTGTTACATTAGGCATTCTTCTTCTAGATTAGAAGTAGTCTCTTATATCAAGAAGCCTCAAAACGAAAGAAAAAATAAACAGGAAGGAAGAAAACTTACAATCAATTATCTGAAGGCCGCCTTTCTAAAACTGGATGCTTATCACTGCACTATATTCCCACTCATAGATGGATATTGATATGGGATACCTGGGGAAAGGAATTAAGGCCCATCCATTTTCAACCAGGAAGAGGTACAGCCAATTCACTGACACTCTCACAAAGAGGTACATCAGCTAATCCACTTCCCAGGGTCCCCTCACATCATTAATGATGAGTCTGTTGTAGATTATAAATATATATACACATATACATATACATATATATATATATATATACATATACATATACATGTGCACCCACATGCTATATAGCTTTTACACTCAATGCAGGAGCTACTTTGGCTTAGGCTAATGTCACAAAAGGCCAAATACCAACTTGGATGAGTTTGACCCCAAACCCAGCTCAACTATTACAGTCTGGGCCAGGGTTTTATCCCATTTTTGAAATCTGTCTCTTCAGAGTTGTGTTCAGCTGTTGCAGTAATGTTGCCCAAGTCTTTACCTGGCTCCTCCCAACATCTTTGCACTTGAGGGGCTTAGTGTTACTGCAGAAATTAAGGTTGAATTTGAAGAGAGGAAGGAGTCTAGGAGCCCCTTTTTCTTACCTAGAGATCTGTGGGGCATATCCCAACTAGGGCTCCTGTAGGGTGAAAAAAATCTCCAGAACGGAGGGAGCTCTGTGTTAAGGTATCATCTTCCACAGATGACATCTCTACTCCCAGCCCTTATCCTTAACTGTGAGAAAGTCTAAATGCTTAGTGTGATTGCACTGGCACATAGTCATCCCCATATATCTTTGTTTTAGTTTTCTCCCCATCCTATCATATAATCCTCATTGCTTCCCTTCTCCAGTCTCAATATAGTCTGTGTGTCTGCTGCCAAGAAAACTTGTCTCTCCTCCCCATCCCATGCCTGAATTTAAACTGTAAGGTCTCTGGGGCAGAGACGTTCATCTTTTTGCTTCTGTTACTCTTTTGCTCTCGAAAACACTGTGTTGGCTGATAGCATGATATAAAACCTTGTTGCTTCCTCCTCCAAGCCCAAAATGTATCCCGTGTGTGTGTGCATGTATATGTGTGCCCGCACGCTACCACAAAATTTTCCAGTGAAACCCCTCTGGGTCTGAGAAAAGCAGGGGAGAAGCTGCAGCTGTGCCTTTTCCTTTCAACAACAGTTCTCATGGCAGCATCTTGACTCAGGGCTGAGTCCCAGCTGTCAGCGATTACTCCTTCCTTGGAGGAAGCTGCTGCCTTGTCCCTCCATTATTACGTTCCCTTCTCATCTCTTTCTGCAGGCTCACATGGCAAGTCGTGACACACTCACGGCCAAGGGAGGGCAGTCAGCCTTTGTCCTCCTTCCCCCATGTGATAGGAGGCTCTCAGCTGCTATTTGCACTCTATGTGCCCTAAACAAAGGCTTCCCGTCTTTGATGCTGCCTTTCGGATAGGATGCGTTGACGCTGGATGAATCTACAGTCAGTTATATTTTCAGAAATAGGACAGCTCTTATTTAAGTAGCCCTCCGGAGAATCTTCCAGCTCAAAAAACAAAATGCAGTGTGCTTGTGAACACGCCCTCTCCTGTATTTTGGTAGATGAAGATGGGCACCATGGCTTTAGACTGTGAGGTGCTCCCCCTTGAAGCAAGCAGAGACATCCTTGAAGAAGCAATTTCCTATAGAGGAGATGTAGGGAGAGGACTATAGCTCAGTGGTAGAGCATTTGCCTTGCATGCAGAAGGTCGCAGGTTCAATCCCTGGCATTTCCAGGTAGGGTTTGGAAAGACTTCCTGTATGAAGCCCTGAAGGGACACCGCCAGTCAATGTGCGCAAGACTGAGCTAGACAGATCAATGGTCTCATTCTATATTAGGCAGTTTCCTATGTTCCCATAACTTTCTAGTCAAGAATTTATTTACAAATCTACTAATTGTGTAGGCTGCTGCATTATGGAGAAACTAGCAGGGGGTGGTAATGCCAGCTCCAAAGCAAGATCACTCCAGGATACTGAAACACCAACCCAACTCCTAAGGTCAGCCCAAAAGGACAAAATGGCACCCTCACTGCCATTCCATGTACAAAAGCCACCCAACTTAGCTGTTGAATTTTACTTCAGAAGAGGACTGTGTTGTCCACCACATACCTGAAGGCTGCAGGATAGCTCAGAGAGCTTAGGACAGGTTTGTGAGAAGTGAGGTTACAGGGAACCAGGCAGAGGGCCAAATCAGTTGTGGCGCCCGCCCTGTGGAACGCCCTCCCACCAGATGTCAAGGAAATAAACAACTACCTGACTTCTAGGAGACATCTGAGGGCAGCACTGTTTAGGGAAGTGTTTAATGTTTGATGTTTTATTTATTTATATTACAGTGGTACCTTGGGTTAAGAACTTAATTCATTCTGGAGGTCGGTTCTTAACCTGAAACTGTTCTTAACCTGAGGTACCACTTTAGCTTTAGCACTGCCGCCACACAATTTCTGTTCTCATCCTGAAGCAAAGTTCATAACCTGAGGTACTATTTCCGGGTTAGCGGAGTCTGTAACCTGAAGCGTCTGTAACCTGAGGTACCACTGTGTTATTGTTATTGTTATTATTCTGTTGGGAGCCACCCAGAGTGGCTGGGGAAACCAAGCCAGATCAGCGGGGTATAAATATATTATTATTATTATTATTATTATTATTATTATTATTATTATTATTAGGCTACTTTTTATTTAAAAGAAAGCCCACACCACTGAGCGAATGCTACACATCATGCAACATCTACTCTGAGTCTTCCTTTCCTATATAATGAGTGCTTCAAGTTGCCACTGGCAATCTCAATCATATATCAACCTCTGTTCTTATAGTTTATCTCAGGATTGATTACAGGCAATTTCTTCCTTTCATTCCAATGCGCGACCTCTTGATTGGTTGCTTTATTGCTCAGGACTGTGCGCTGGCATAGAGACATTTCTTGCTGAAGCCTATATTTGTTGCAACTGTTTTGGTTTTTGTTTGTTTGTGTAACATTATTTTTGGCCCTAAACTGAACAGAAGTAGCGGGAGTGGGGGAGAGAGAATGACAGCAATAGCTTTTGGATGATGATGCACTTCAAAAATTATTTGTGCTCTCTTGGATCAATGAGAAAAGGGCTCTGGAGGGCAATAATATCTCCTATGGTGCATCAGAACCTTTCCTCCTTTGTGTATCCACGCATAATGTTTACAAAAGAGAAGTTTGCCATAAACCAAATGATTTGCTCTGTCATCGGTGATTCCAGTGGAGATGTGATGGCAGAATGACTGGAGCGCAGGAGAGTGCTTAGCTTGAAAACCCAGTGAAATGCACTCAGTTCTGCAGACTGCTCTTCAATTGCTTCCGTTCATTTTGCAAATATTTGGCCCATATGCTTTTTGGAGCTGCCAATACTGGTGAAAGATTGGAATCAAAAAGTACCTGAAGTATGTTCGTCCATTTGTTGCCAGACCAGTTTAACAAAGAATCCCTATATGACAACATCTGGAACCCCTGGTGTTGCTGGAAAATGAATGCTTAAGTTAGATTTGCATAGTCTTATCTTCTAAAATGTGACTTTCTCTGAGCTGCACTCCACACTAAAGAGACATCTGCAGCTATTCTGCTATTGAACACCTATGGCAAGGGTAGCAGATATTGTTGGACTAAGGCTCCATCCATCCCTGGCCATTGGCCATGCTGGCTGGGGCTGATGGAAGTTGGAGTCCAGCTACATCTGGAGGGCCACCTTTGACCTATTGAAGCTGTTCAACATCACCCAGAGCCCTATGTTAACTGAAAAAGTACATGGAGTGAAATGGACTAGTCCAAGCCAAATGAGATCTTATGCCTGAAGGAAACCCTTGTTCCTTACCGCCAATAATAATAATAATAATAATAATAATAATAATAATAATAATAATAATAATAATAATTTATTTATACCCCGCCCATATGGCTGGGTTTCCCCAGCAACTCTGGGCAGCTTCCACTAAAACACTAAAACACTAAAACACTAAACGGTTGTTGCATATTTGCTGTGCAGGTTGTATGAGGCAAAGAAGGTTCTGATTCAGGTGGGCAGAAGAGAAAGATCTTGCCCCATCCCTCCATTGCCCCTGCCAGAGTGGCACAGCCCTCATATGGCAGCACAATTGTGCAATGTGCAGTAATGTTAATAATAATAATATTTGTATCCCATGTAGCACTAACAGTCCCATCAGCGCAAGGATTTCCAGGCATGCAACAGAACTCCCCCATCTCATTCCCCTGCATGCACCCCCATGTGCTCCCCAAATGTGCTCCAAAGCATTGGGGGGAACCCCATAACAGATTTAGGGGCACTTGGGGGGAGGAGGGGGGAGTCCCATTACACAAGCAAATATACTTGCATGGATGGAATGGTTACTTAGTGCTACGGAGTTTCCGTGCTCTCTGGCACTCATCACAGCGTCCCGTTGCGCCAGAAGTGGTTTAGTCATGCTGGCCACATGACCCAGAAATCTGTCTGTGGACAAACACCAGCTCCCTCAGCTTGAAGCGAGATGAGCATCACACCCCATAGTCAAGATTGACTGGACTTGACCATCCTTTACCTTTTTCATATTGAATATAATCCTATGCATCCATATTACGCCTTATCAGTGTTCAAAGTGCTTGGCATTGTCCTCATAATAATTCTTACCACAAACCTGCAAGGCAGGCCTGTGTCATTCCAGAGAGGAATAGATGGACTAAGACACAGAGAGGTGGGATTTTAGGAACTAAACTATTGAAGCTGCACACTTACTAGGGAGTAAGGTCACTTCCAGGTGACCTGTTTATTGAGCATTCATCCTGATTTGTTTGCAGAAATGTTAGACACCAATGCATCAAGCAAGTGTTGTCCCACACTTTCCAGTGCATTTTCCTATCACTTTCCTTACTGCAAAAATTCTGATGTGTCGTGAAACCAGGTTTGTTGCACAATAGCTCCCAATCGACTTTAATGCAGCAACCTGAATTTGCCAGTATATCACCCAAAATTAGTGACAATCTGGAAGTGCCCTAAGTTCCATTGAAAGAAGTGGAACTTGCATCCAAGTAAAACTGCATAGGATTTTGCTGCACATGGGTCTCTGCATTTAATGTGCGCTTAAAAAAAAATATAAATAGTAGCCACTGGGAGGCTGACCTGGATGGAAATTGCTCCCCTGGCGCTGCTCAGCAAAGTTCCCACTGACAACTGTTTTAGAATATGAGATCTTTTATTCTGCACAGTTATAATTCAAAATTTTAAAAAAAAACTGAATAGCAGAAAGGGAAACAGACTGAGCCAGATGGTGGCTCAGGTAGTGGCTGAGCCAGCGTTTGATTTGCTGGTCTCAATGTCATTTCAGTTGCCAGTCCAGGAGGAAGCTAATATTGCTCTGCAGTTGGTTAAAGCACTTAGAATCTTTTTAAAAATATTGTGATGTCCACCCAAAGTGGTTAAAAATGGTTATGTGAAGCAGCCACATTCAAGCTGCAGAAAAAGAGGTGAATAACAAGAATATTTGAATTGTAAATGTCAGCCAGTGTCCTATTGCATCAGCCCAGAACCCACTTCTTAAACATTCAGATGGCATGAACTAGCTATCGTGATTATATCATTACACAGGAAATAATGGCTTCTTCTGGCTAAAAGGAAGCCTTTGCCACTATGCATGTGGGGAGAAATCGAGCTGACTGTTCTGTGTATTTATTCCTCTTCTTCTGAACTTGTTGTTATTCCTGTATTTGATACTCCACAGCAGAGTCTGAAAGCTGCATTGCAGACAATCAGATCCGCCTTGCCTGTTTTAGCAGGTATCAAGCTCAGAGCCACACATATTGCTTGGATTACGTCTATATCTGCTTGCTGCAGCTCGGATTCCCTTAGGACTTAATTATTTCTCCACAATGTGTTTTTTTTTAGAGGCAGGACAACTTTACCCCATCGGTTTCATGGCATCACCCATACCACATAAGCCACACTGCATTATCCACACAGCAAAAAAGAAAATTGCCATTAGGACACAGTATTGCACATAAACAGGATGCTGGCAGGATGCCTTAGTTAAAAGATTATTGAATATCTTTGTGCATTCAGGGAGACTTTGATAAGACCTTTATCACAAGGACTTGCATCCTCAAATCTTTTTTTAACGATGTTATAATCATGCGAATGGGAAGTCCTAATGAATTAGCAGCTTGTTGCATGGACAAAAAATGATCGGTTCTCCCACAAAGCAGATTTCCACTTTATGTGCAGAGACATCTTGTGTCCTCATGTGTACCCCATTGTGGATATGTACATTGTGGATATGCGGGGTTTCCCGGTGTCTTTAGAGCAGCCACCCCAAACCTAGTGCACTCCAGATGTTGCTACACTACAACTCCCATTATTCACTGCCATTGAACATACTTGCTAGAGCTTATGGGAAATGGAGTCCAACAATAACTAGAGGACAACTGGTTCTGGGAAGGCTATTATTATTATTATTATTATTATTATTATTATTATTATTATTCTGCCCTCCACCAGCAGGTCCCAGATGTGTAAGATCTGGAACTTTGGAGTGACCTTGAACTGAACTGCGATGATCCATATAGAGCGATTTAGAGCCCTGATGACCAGATAGAGAGATTTAGCTCTCAGGCCTGAGGTTCCCCAACCCTGGTGTATATACATGTCTCAACTGAGGACAGCACATCATGTGCTTCTGATGTAAGTGGGACACTAATCCACAAAAGCTTGTGCCATTAAAAAATGCATGAGTCTTCTAAGGTGCTACAAGGCTCCTTGGTGTCTTTGCTGCAGCAGGCAAACACAGCTGTTTCTCTGGATGCTGCACTTTTAGGAACTGCATGAAGAGGAAACTTCCACCAAATGTGGCTTTTTACATTTCAGAAATGCACATTACATTCCAGTGCTGGGGAAAGCCAGGTATGCTGGATGTCTCCCATCTGTGCCACTCTTAAAGGTCCAGGATCCGGTCACCTCCAGGGCACTTCTACATCCGAGCTTCCAGATCTCCTTCTTTTAAGGACAAGTCTTTAGGCTTAAGCACTGACACCTCTCTTATTAAAAACTGATCACTTGCCCTTTCTAAGTTTGCCTAAGATTAGCCAAGCAGGATTTGCATAGCACAAGCAGGATTTAGGAATATGATCTCCCCCTGTGCCAGAGGGAGGTTCATGTGACTGCAGAGAATTCGCCTCTGCAGGATGCAACATCTGTGTGCCCTTGCGACTGGCCTCTGCAGGGATGCAAACGCCACACCCTGTGCCGGCCACCGCTCTGGTCGGTGCAATACGTACTGGAACACTGCCTTGCAGATTCTTGTGGATGTTCTCTTTTGGGATTTGTGCCCTTACCACACACATTAAATGTTGGCACATTGCTTCTGGGCTTCCCACATTCCCAGTCATCTGTTAAAATGGCATTGTGCCCAGTCTCACTTTCAAAAGTTGCAATGGAAACTCACCAAGCATACACAGTCAAGGCAACCCGGAAAACACAGAAGGTTCAGTGTCTTGGAGGATTAGAAGCCTAGCATATGGAGAGCAGAAGAGCTCTTGCAACTAGAGGCAGGAAATGTTTTGTGTCAGAGCATATGATGCAGAAAGCAAGAAATGCAAGTCACCTATAACAGATCCAGAACCATGTGCGAGAATAACCATTCCATCTGATGCTATTTTCAGTATCATTTCCAGTCCTTTCTTAAGAATCCCTAATATTCTGTTTGCCTTTTAATTTGACATTTTGCACAGGTGTTTTTCACAAAGTGGTCCGTAATTATTCCCATTCAGACATTCAGGAGCTGAAGAGGATCCCTCTCTTTCACAGGCCTCTGCCATCTCAACTTTTACATGGAGGGTTGTTTGTTTGAAGGCAGGTACTTTACACCAGTGTTTTTCAATGCTGGGCCCACAGCAGCTGTTGGATGACAACTCCCATCACCCCAGGCAACTTAGCTAGTAGGCAGGGATGATGGGACTTGTAGTCCTGGTTACTGAAGCTTGAAGGACACTGCCTTACATGACTTCCACACCTTATGTCAGAATTTACCAGCTCACCTGAGAGAGAGCTTGAGAGCTAACCCAAATCCACAGTCAAACAGGCTATAAATAAAAAGGAGCGCTCTTTCTCTGTTTCTGTGTCCATCCCACCTCCCAGAAAAACAGAATCTTTCTGCCAGTTTTCAGAAGTCTCCTTCAGATTGACTCACAGTGATTTTGGGAGAAGCTGGCCTTTCGAATTTATGTATGAAATGACCCGATCTGCTCTTCTTGGACTAAAGTGTAGCTTTCATGCTTCTCCAAATGTTGCTATACTGCTGTCAACATTTTAAACCCTGAAGGAAAATCTGTACCTGCTGCCTTGCGGCACATCTTCGGGAGGCTAAGGAGTAAACCCTATACAAATCCAGAGTGGAGTGCCTAAGACCATTGGATGGCATCTTCCTTCTGGCAACTCCTGCAGCCAAGCTGGTGCCAAACATATTGCTCTGCTTTCCTTTGGACCACATCAGTGAGGATGAAAGTGAGGGTGGGGGAGTCTTGTTGTTTGGGCACCCCAGGACTTATATACACACTGCCCAAAGGTCGCTTCGCTGCTGCTAACACAGCAAAAACAACATGGGAGGCAGCAGTTATGAGTTACCGGTCTCTGCAGCTACAGCAGGTGCTGTGATTCTCCAGCAGTTTGACTTCACCTCCAGAGGTGCACTCCATTGTTTCTTGAGACAGATGGATACCAATGATACTGAATTTTAAAATGATGTGAACTGCCCTGGGACCTGCTGCAAAGTTCCAGATCTGCGCAGCCCTAGTAGAAGCAAAGGTAACTGTACGGATGTAATGTTTACATTAGTTGTCCCACCCACTTTTGCCTCTGGCCCCACCCACCACTGGCATGTGGAGTCCTGGTAGATTGTCCAGAAGGGAATGAAGCCCTTGGGTTGCAAAGGGTTCCCTGCCCTGGGGGGGGGCACACTGGTGTGGACAAGGGGGAGGGCTTTGACAACAGAGGGCTCAGAATAGCAAATGCATCAGTCAGTATAGCAGGTGAGAATTCATGCAGAGCTTGTTAAATGTACACAAAATAAGCGCCGTGATCATTCACAACAGCAGGAATGGGAGGAATTCTTCCTCTCTGAATTAGGTCCTTTGTTAGACATGACCCAACAAACAAGGACTGACCAAAAAGGAAAGCACCACCAATAGCTAATGGTGTAAACCATCTTGCCCAGGTTACCTCACCCCTGTTGCATCACATTGTCTTATTCAATGCACTTCTCTCTCTCTCTCTTAAAATGGGGAGAGAGTGTCTAATTTTCAAGCTGTGACTTTGCATTTTGTGCAGAGGAGGTGGCAGTATTGGTATTGATGAGAGCAAAGGGAGGAGGATTCCTGAACATCGCTGACTGCAGTGGCAGCTGCACTGCAGAGCAACACACTTAACTCCTTCAGAAAATAACAAAGGTACATGCAAACCAGGAACACTGAAACAGCAGCTGTCTGGAGCATTCAAAGCTCTCCCAAATGGATTCAGAAGGTCTTGGTGTGATTTATAGTTCAAAATTACTGTTTGTGTACAGTATGTGGACAAGAGAAAGAGAGATGCAATGAGAGTATGCAAGAAATGCAAAAGAAAGGATGCATACATGTTCTCTTTTTTATATATGGCTCAAGAGCCAGTTTTGATCCAGACCTACTACAATCTGTTCACAGCTTTAGAAACTTTAACAAGCAGATTCCCTGGAGGTGATTAGGCATCTAAATAAAGTATCTTTGATAGTGGTTACCATCACACAATTCTAGTCTGGTTAAAAAAAATAAATCCTGCAGTTAAAGGGATGTATGCATATCCCAAGTCATACCCCTTGCAGTTACTGGTCAGAACAAATTTTGGTGCATTCATTTCAATGGTTTTACTCTGAGTAGAACTTAGATGGCTTCCCAAGAACCTTTTGTTTCATTTTATGAACCAGTAAAACTGCCTTCTCACCCTTGTGGTATCTCTAAAATATAAGGTGCCCACTGAAATATAGGTTTTCTGTATGCTCACTGGTGACATGATCTGTGTGACCTGTACAGATGGCATAGTGGAGGCTCAGCCCCTGTTTGTCCCAAGGGTGCATGGAATCCCCTGCCATAGGGAAATAAACAGAAGTTGCTTTCAGCAATAGCAGATCAGACTCTCTCTATGTCTTTAGTATGTTCCATAGTCTTCAAGATTCCAGTCACCACATGGGATGGGAGAAATCTGGATTTAATGTTCCTCCTGTCCACCACAAAGAGAAATGATGGCCCAAGGAAGGTGGTGATTGGCAGGAGCAGGATTCTGCACCAGGCTGGAAGCTCAGGCAAGGTCAAGGACTGCCTTTGCTGCAGCATTCAGAAAAAGGCAAAGAGTCTTGTGGCACCTTAAAGGCCAAACAGATATATGCCACTATAAATATGTTAGTCTTGAACATACCATAAGACTCCGCGGTTATTATTTTCCTGCAACAGACCCTGTGGAAATTTTTGCAGGTTACAATTACAATTTCAAAAGACCTTCAATCAGGGATTTTGCATTTCAGCACCATGGTCAGCTGAGTTCCGCAGCCTGGAAGCGAACATCCTGTGTGGCGAGGAAACTAATATTTTAAAAGGCAATTCCATCTCTCTCTCTCTCTCTCTCTCTCTCTCTCTCTCTCTCTCTCTCTCTCTCTCTCTCTCTCTCACACACACACACACACACACACACAATATATGCTTGCAGCCAATCTTGAGAACTGTTCTCAGAGGTTAAAAGGTTTAATACAGATCTCTGATGTAACCATTCTGGCCAGCCGTTACAGAAATGTTAAAGTGCAAAATTCCCAGGCAGTTTGCAGGAAGAGTCTGTAGAACTTTAAAACTAAATATCAGATATTTTGCTGGCAGCAATTTTTGCTGAATCAAACAAAAAAGTACTGATTTGATGGATTTTCTGGTAGGTAAAGGTAAAGGGACCCCTGACCATAAGGTCCACTTGTGACCAACTTTGGGATTGCAGCACTCATCTCTCTTTATTGGCCGAGGGAGCCGGCGTACAGCATGACTAAGCTGCTTCTGGCGAACCAGAGCAGTGCATGGAAACGCCATTTACCTTCCCGCCGGAGCGGTACCTATTTATCTACTTGCACTGGCGTGCTTTCGAACTGCTAGGTGGGCAGGAGCTGGGACCGAACAACGGGAGCTCACCCCGTCACGGGGCTTCGAACTGCCAACCTTCTGATCGGCAAGCCCTAGGCTCTGTGGTTTAACCCACAGTGCCACCAACGTCCCTAGAATTTCCTGGTAGGTCTTCTTAATTATATACAGTATAGCTGTGTGTGGTTTGATGTGTCTATGAGACCTGAGCATCATTGCTGTTATCACCACCATTATTCTACTTAATCTCCTCAAGACCACAGTGGTAATTCAATTTGAGAACAGCCCTATTACTAACTATTTGGTTTAAGAACTCCGCAAAACCAGAAGTAGTGTCCCGATTTGTGAACTTTACCTCAGTCTAAGTATGGAAGCCGAAGGGTGGAAGGGCACCGGTGGTGGGAGGCCTCATTAGGGAAAACACACCTCGGTTTAAGAACAGTTTTGGTTTAAGAACAGACTTCCAGAACAGATTAAGTTTGTAAACCGAGGTACCACTGTACCGAATTAAGCTTTATGCAAGCTGATGAAATAAAGATAAAAGTAACCACCATACGCAATGTTGTCAGCATACAAAGTGTCATACAACAAATGCAATACACAGGCAGGATGTTACTCCAGGGAATTACAATCAACAATTTGAGAACAGGGAAAATAACAGAAGGGGAAGAGAGATAGAAGATGGGATAAGGATAACAAGGGATGTGTGAGAGTAAATCCAGTTACCTGTGTGTGGCATATCGGTTTTCCCTCAGGTGAATCCTTTGACTGCCAAAAAGACACAGAGTTATGATTATATCATCTCTAATATTGTGTAATAACCACAAAACCCCTTTCTCATTGCACTGTGTAACAGTACCATGAAGTAGAAGGAGATAAAATGCAGACTTATGCAAGTTATCCTATGGGGGAAAGCAATGGGAGTGCCTTCCCCCTTTTAGTACTCTTGTGGTCTGGCCCTGATTTTGCAGCAGTGGTATGATCTCCAGACAATGGGCAAGGAATGAACTGGCACCACTGGAATAGCTAAGCAGTAGGGGAAGGAAACCTATTCACATTTTTAAGAAAAATTAAATGGGTGAGATGTGTGTTCTAATGCTGGGAGTGATGCTGTGTGCCTATTCTACAAGTACAGTGGTGCCTCGCAAGACGAAATTAATTCGTTCCGCAAGTTTTTTCTTCTTGCGAGTTTTTCGTCTTGCGAAGCACGGTTTCCCATAGGAATGCATTGAAAATCAATTAATGCGTTCCTAGGGAAACCACCTTCAGACCAGGTCCGGGGACAGTCTGTCCCCCGACCTCTTCTGAAGGCTGGGGGGGAACAAGGGCTTTTCTTCCCACCCCCAGCCTTCAGAAGGCTGTTCTGAAGGCTGGTGGTGGGAAGAAAAGCCCTTCTTCCCACCTCCCGCCCCGCAAGCTCCAGGGACAGGAGGGCTTTGCTGCCCACCGCCAGCATTTTAAAAGCCCCTGCTGTCCCGGGGAGATTTTAAAATGCTGGGGGTCGGGAGCGATAGGCGCGCGTCACCTCTCCAGCCGGGAGAGGGTCGCAGGGGGCTGCTTTAGCCCCCCGCGCGCTCTCCCAGCTGGAGAGGTGACGCGCGCCTATGGAGGCTCCTGCCATAGGCGCACGTCACCTCTCCAGCCGGGGGAGGGTCGCAGGGGGCTGCTTTAGCCCCGCACGTGCTCTCCCAGCTGGAGAGGTGACGTGCGCCTATGGAGGCTCCTGCCATAGGTGCGCGTCACCTCTCCAGCCGGGAGAGGGTCGCAGGGGGCTGCTTTAGCCCCGCGCGCGCTCTCCCAGCTGGAGAGGTGACGCGCGCCTATGGAGGCTCCTGCCATAGGCGTGCGTCACCTCTCCAGCCGGGGGAGGGTCGCAGGGCGCTGCTTTAGCCCCGCGCGCGCTCTCCCAGCTGGAGAGGTGACCCGCGCCTATGGAGGCTCCTGCCATAGGCGCACGTCACCTCTCCAGCCGGGGGAGGGTCGCAGGGGGCTGCTTTAGCCCCGCGCGCGCTCTCCCAGCTGGAGAGGTGACGTGCGCCTATGGAGGCTCCTGCCATAGGTGCGCGTCACCTCTCCAGCCGGGAGAGGGTCGCAGGGGGCTGCTTTAGCCCCGCGCGCGCTCTCCCAGCTGGAGAGGTGACGCGCGCCTATGGAGGCTCCTGCCATAGGCGCACGTCACCTCTCCAGCCAGGAGAGGGTCGCAGGGGGCTGCTTCTCTGCTGTCCCGGGGAGATTTTAAAATGCTGGCGGGCGGGAGCGAACGCTTCGCTCCCGCCCGCCAGCATTTTAAGATCGCCCGGGGCAGCGGAGAAGTCTCCGCTGTCCCGGGAAGGCAGGCGGGGGGGGAGCAAAGACTCCCCCAGGACCTCTTCTGAAGGCCGGCTGTGGGCGAAAGTCTTTGCTCCCGACCGCCAGCAATTTAAAACAGGTCCCCGGAGATTTCCCTATGGGCTTTCGTCTTGCGAATGAAGCCCATAGGGAAATTCGTCTTGCGAAGCGCCTCCAAAACAGAAAACCCTTTCGTCTTGCGGGTTTTCCGTCTTGCGAGGCATTCGTCTTGCGGGGTACCACTGTAAAATACATAGGCAAGTGTTCTTCAAATGGCAAGACATTACTTCAGGTGAAGGCACAATGCTGCATGGAAAGGCTACATAAGCATTCGTGTGGCAAAGCGGATAAGCATTCACCCTTTACAAAACACACACACACACACACACACACACACACACACACATATATATATATATATATATATATATATATATATATAAACTTTAAAAATAGTTTTCAAAACCACACATGCAATAGATGGCAGGGAGAGGGAGACTGTGCCTGATGTCAGCAATGGCATTTATTTTTATTCATTTGAAGAATTTCTAACCTGCAGTTCACCAATGCTCTGAAAACATGTTAAAATGTTAACAATTACAATTTTAATCGTAAAGCATACAATTACAACCAGCCGCTAAAATTTCCAAGCATAACATATTGCCTGCAGAAGCCTTGAGGAGGGTTGATGAAAAGTTGGGGGACTGACCTTGCTTAATGGCCAGAGTTCACCAGGGTTAGTTCTTGAACAACTTCAAGATGCTTGGCTTCATCCTGCCAATTTTTGGAGAGACATTCTTTCTGTTCTTCTGCTTCCTCCTTGCTGCTACAGTGTTCTTCATCACTGGCTGCATGACTTGTATAAAGTGCTGCTTCACAGATAGGAGTCATTCTCAGCCATTATGTCAAAGAGATAAACTACCATTGCTGAAAAGTCCCCTTCTACACAAGTATTGAAAAGGCAGGAGCTCTGTCCTCGTGTGCATCTGGCCACCTGGGGAAAAGGGAAGGAGAGTTGGAATTCACAGGCTTGGGTTGTCCACCCTTTCTCTATTTGTGTTGGTGCCTAGCATTCCTACTACCACAAACATTAACTTGCCCTGCAGGTCACCAGTATAACAATCTATCAAACATTTTCCTGCAGCTGGAATAGATTTTCACATTTCTCTAGCCCAGCATACCAGCTTACATCCTTTGAAAACATGTTGGATTAATCAAGCACAATAGTCTTCCCTTCAATATTTGTTCCAAGGCTTGATTCAAGATTCATTCAAGTTTGAAGCAATGCATTCTGTGTGCAGCATACTCTCTCGCATGTTCACTCAGAACAAGCCCCTCTGTCTTCCGTGGGGCTTTCTCCAAGGAAAGTGTGCATAGGTTTACAGTCTTAGAATAATCAAGGGCAAAAGGGTGAACGTGAAGCCACAAAATGGAAGTCCTAAGTGCTAAGAGAAAGAATATTTCCTTCCAATACTTTGCAGCTTTCTTTTTTTGCAAGGAAAGGAGCAGCTGCTTAGTGAATTGAACTTATTCTGCTCTTGTGTAAAGCATCTCTTTAGGAGACACGTTCTGATATGGCCGTTGCTGGTGCACAGGAGTCAAGAAGCAAGCCCAATAGCTAAGGTCAATGATCCCTCAGATGGCAAAGACTCATACCTTATTCATGGTGAAATGCCGGATAGCTTTGTTACATTCAGCCTTGTACAGGTCTAGAGGGCATTTGACTTTAAAAAAGAAAGAACGAAAAACTGAACGCTTTACAATTCTGCAGATAATGGCTAGCTCTTCAATTCCATTCCCAGTTGTAGTGGATCAATAGATCTACTGCCGTTTTCTTCCGTATTCAGGTCCAGCGCTCCAATATTGCAGCATGTATCAGGAGCAAAGGGAGATTTGTTTAACAAACCCTAGTAAACCCTAGGCATTTGCACTGATTTATCAGACTGAAACATGGTATGAGATCTATGTGATATCAGGTTGTTTTGTGATTAGCCACCATTTCGTCTGTATAGCTTCTGTGTCTCGAACCGGTAGATGAGGCTGAAATTCAAGAGGTGCAGTTTCCCCTTCTGTAGCACAATGACAAGAAAAGTTGCATCTGCTGACTTGTCTTTCATGCTATCTTCAAAGGCACAACATATCTGTCTATTTTAAAAGTGGCCATTCTGTGTGTGGCACTGTGCCACATTCCCCACTGGTCCTGCCCTGCATGTCCCATGATACTTTTGTTAATCCATTCTGTGCTCATAGAGTGGGTTATACAAGCAGCCATAAGTAAAGGAGAAGAATGTGCTAAGTTCACAGCTACATAAGGCAGCCAGTGATGGGGAAAGAAGACTGGGCTCTTGCACCTTTAATAGATATGCCTGCTGAACTTTCCCTGTTCTATATAACTATTAAAGATGCAAGTGCCCCTCTCCTCTTTTGTATTGCTGACCACCCTACTGTGGCATCAGGCCACCTACCCCCCCATCCTAAATCCTCAATTATCTTTCATTCGAGAAACTTATTGGCTACCCTATAAAACAATTCCAAACTCTTTCTATTTAGTTCCCTTAGCACCCCCTTCTCACATTTCAGAATGGCTTGCAGCTCATGAACACTACATCTGTAAACTAGTTTTAATAGTCGTCCTCTGTCCTCTGCAGACCTGCAGAACTGCATTTTGCTAATGGACACCATGCTAAAACTGTCAGGACTCCTTAGGGGAGGTCCTGACAGTTAAAATGATACCAACTGTGATGAGTGTGCCATGACTATGCACCCTCAGTCTCCCCACCCACACCCCCACACCCAAGATGTACTGTAAGCCAGCCAGCTCTGGACAAAGGGCAGCTGAATCGCCTGCCCCATCTATGACAACGCACTATCCAAAAGGAAGTTTTACATAAGAGGTCATAGGCCACACAACAACATGAAGGAGGTGATCTGCATAAGGCATGCAAGGGCACAGCTGTTTCTCCCAGTTAATGTCCTTCTGTAGCAAATGCTGCTACATACTTGCTGGAGGACCTCAAAGAGGATCCCAGGACGCTGGCATTTTTCTGAATCTCAATGATCGGGAGCCAACCCACGGATGTTACTATAAGCATGGATCTTTGGCACAAATCAGAGCAGAGATTGGGAAGAATCTTTGTAGGCTGAGAGAGCTTTTTACATAGATATGAGCCACTGTTGATTGGGATGGGGGTGGGGGATGGATGTCTCCTGGGCATTGAGTTTGACAGTAAGGAAGGAAGAGCTCAGAGAAGGAAATGCCCAGAAAGTAGGTCACCTATCACAAGCGTTACCAGCCAGCCTGTACTCGGTGGGGGATCAGCTGTTCTCTGCAATCAAGCTCATTGGCCATGAGCAACCACTGTGCATTGTAGGGCCGAAAGGCCTTTTGTGTAAGCAAAGGGAGCCCTTTGTGTTTGCCTGCCAGAATAATTAGCCTGCAAATATTGCTGTCTATTTTAAATTATGTAAATGTGCCAAACTGCCTTGTTAGCAGTAAGACATAGATTACTGACTGCATTTCCATGTATTTGAAGCCTGCTTCTGCTAGTGCTTAATAGCTCGGCTGTTTACAATAATTACCCACACATCTTGCAGACTTGTCCTTACATTTCTCTGAGAGTGGGGCTCGGCAACTTAATGGCATGGTGCAAACCCCTCGCACTAGCTTGTGGTTCTCCATTTATGATCGCGTAATCCAAAAAGAGACACTGAAAACAGAGGCTGCATCCTTTGCATCTCTGTAAACACCCATGCGGGCATAATGGTGTGGCTATTGGAAAGTAAGCAATTAAAATATTTTTTAGATATCCATTTCAATCATGGATCACTCCTGATTCACAGTTCAGGTCAGTTATAGATGTATCATTTCCTGAAACTTCTCTCTCTCTCTCTCTCTCTCTCTCTCTCTCTCTCTCTCTCTCTCTCTCTCTCTATTTCAAAACACCCTACAAATTACTATTATCTGTTGTTATTATTATTATTATTTATTAAATTTCTATACCACCATTCATCTGAAGATCACAGGGCGGCTACAATATATAAACACAACTATATATGGCACAAAAACAATACCCCCCCTTCCAAACATACACAGTTTAAAAGGCCTGGGAGAAAATAAATATTTTTGCCTAGTGCCTAAAGATACGTAACAAGGGCACCAGGTGAAGCTCCCCAAGGAGCATTCAACATGCGGGGCAGCACTGCAAAAAGGCCCTTTCTCATGTTGTCACCTGTCAGGGAACTGCCATCAGAGGCGAGAGGAGAGGTAAGGCTCCCCAATGATGCAGGGGAGGGAACCAGCAAGGAGAGAGAGAGAGCTTCCGCTGGGGAAGGAAATCCAGGGGACACCAGGAAGAAAGGGGAGGCTGAGAGTACTGCGGAGGGAAGGCTCCGAGACTCTTCCAGTGAGATCAGCGGAGAGAGCACAGGACCTCCGCTTGGCACGCCTACGCTGCGCAGAAAGCTTCCACGCAAAGAATCTAGGCGGAGACTTGGAGTCAAGGAACTTTTATGTTGGAAGAAGTTTAGGAAACGCCCACTGACGGATTCTGCCAGTGACTGAGACAGTCGCGTTGTAAGGGCTGTCAAACCAGGGAAAGGTTTAGCTATGCAACCAGCTTGGAGCAGTTTGCAGTTTACGCACAAGCAACCCCAATTCCCATTACATCACCCTCCAGACCTCTTGCGAAGGAAGCACATGAAGAAGAACCTCAGATGACGATTGCAGAGTCCAGGTCAGTTCATATGGTGAGAGACAGTCCTTGAGGTATTGCAGTCCTGAGTCTTTTAAGACTTTATAGGTGAAAACCAGCACTTTGAATTAGGCCTAGAAGCTAATTGACAGCCAGTGCAGTCAGGCCAGAATTTGTGTAATACACCCAAACCGTCTTGTCCTGGTGAGCAACCTGGCCGCTGAGTTTTGCACCAGCTGAAGTTTCCGAACCATCTTCAGAGACAGCCCTACATATAACATACTGCAGTAATCTAACCTAGAGGTTATCAGACGACAAAAGTTAGGCTGTCCCTGTTCAGATAGGTGCAACTGGGCCACCAGCCGAAGCTTACAGAAGGTGGCTGTGTTTCAATTCGCACATTGCTTCGGGAAGTTAATTGGGTGGGTCCAATTTTCATGTGAACTCAATCAGTTCCCCCACTCCCTGGACCCCAGGGGTTTACCGCTCTTGCTCTCTTTTTGAAATGTGGCACATATGGAAGCTCTCTTACAAGAAAACTGAGGCTAGCACAGCTTCTTGCAAGGCTGGCTGTGTAACGCAGCTAGAAAGGAAAATAACAAGGGTGGTCATGAATATATTGGAGCATTTGCCACACACTGTCAATTCAAAGCTATTACCTAGTGGATGTATTGAGTGCTGACCAGGTTCCATCCTATTAAACTAACTGGTCCTGACAAATGCTGGAAGCATGAATCTTCCTGAGACTTCATAATCACTTTGCTATGGCACTGCCCCAAGGTCCCCCCCATCCTGTCTTTGGCAGGGTTTTTCTGACAAAATCAATTTAGGAGTAAAATCAAAACTAGTGACCATGTTTTCCTGCTGGCTAAATGCCACGTTAGTGGAGTTTTTGTCTGTGCCCTCAGCTAATAGTATGCACAGCCTCACAATCCATTGCCTGGCAGAGGCACCATTTAGGGATGGCATGGGAGGGACAACCTCCCTGCCCCCCTCCATTGCAGGCCACATGTGAACATTGCACACTATCGTTCTGATTTCACGTAGAGATTTTGCTGAGACTCGTGGTTCTTGGCTCAGAAATAGGAGTCTCTGGGGCTCATAATGCTCACCTCACATTATAACTGTGTGTTCAACTGCTTTTCAGATGTCAGTAGCCTTTGGCAATGCTACATTTCCTGCTTGTATACTGTATATCAGCTGCTGGAGGGGAGGCGGGAGAGATTTCCTCTTGTCACTGGTGGAATAGCATCAGCCTGGGTAAGGAGGAAGCAGGATTTGGAGGTGGAAGGGAGGAACGAAGGAGGGCATGGGGAGAGACTTGGAGTTTCATGGAGTCACAATAGTATCAAAACAGATTCAGATTGATTTGGATTAGGAACGGGGGAGAAATTCTGTTTGGGTTTTAATGTGAACCTAATGTATATTTTCCAAAACAATTTGCATACCGAAACACTGCTAACCACAGCTCTGAATTTTGTGATTCAGTTGTCCAACCCAACAATGTGTACAGAAATATGTGTATAAGTAAAAAAACAACAACACGGCCACCATATATTATTAAAAATAATATATAAAATGCATTATATCAGGCAATATTGCATGCAGAAATGTGTATGTTGGAAGAAATTTGCACTAAGTTGTTGATCTTCAGATATTTTGTAAACAATTTAAATGGAAAATCAGGAAATGAAGAAATCTTTATTTATTTTTAAGGAAACACTCACTTCTGAATGCTTTTCCGAAAATTAAGAGACAATCTTTTTCACCTACTTTTGAGGAAACTTTTTAGTTGTGCTCATGAATGTTAAGGTGCTTACAAAAAAAAGAGAAAGGAAAAAAATAAAGAGATTGCGGTCACCAACAGAATGTTAAGGGCTGAGGAGCATGACCTGGAGAGAGCTTCTAGCAAATGAGAAGATGAGGCTAATGTTAACAAGCTACAGAATTTGAACAAAGTTCACTAATTTTCCTGCTGATCAGTTTGGTTCAGTCTTTAAAGCCAAAGGACCCTTTATCTAGTTCTTTGGTGTTTAGTTTCTGACACCAGTTGGCTACATTATTATAAGACTGGGACTAAATGACTTCCCAGCACCCCATTCTTTCTTTATTTATTTTATGAAACTCATATCCCGCTCTTCCTCTCAGAGGAGCCCAGGGCAGCTCTTGATTCTCAAAGAGAAGATTCACAGCCCTGAAACCTGTGGGCCAGTTTTGGTCCAGGCACATCCCTTTACAGGTAAATTAAAGGTGAGGTGTTTCTATGAGAACTAAACAAGAAGCAGGAGATAGCTTTTAATGGCTGGCCTTATCAGCAAATATCTGAATCTGGATGCCTCTTGCTCCCCAGCCAGTTAAGAAATATAGTAATCCAAATGCCTGTGTGAAAACCAAGGTGGGACAACCTGTAGTTTAGGGGAACAGACTGAGAAGGCTGAGGTTTGTCTCTGTAAAAACATATTGGTGGTGTTTCTCTAGAAATCTGATCTGATTTTAGATCATCCTCAGAACTGTACCCCTATCAATGTTCAACCTGCAAATTTGTTAATAAATGCAAATATTAGCCAAATCCCTCAAAGGAAGAGCTGTCTGCAGTCCGACTGCTTGTTGCGGTGGTATAAATCTTTGTACCCTTTCAACAGTTCCTGAATCTGTTCTCTTCAATGTTCTATGTCCCCATTACACCATCTGGTTTGCATCTGGTTTGTGATGTCCTGGAACTGAGTAATATTCCAGTAGCCTGAAGCAAGTGACAGATATAACTCATCAACACTCCAGTTTGTAGGGAGCTCCTTGTCCTGGCTTCAGTCCATGAAAGTGTGTGTGTGTGTGTGTGTGTGTGTGTGTGTGTGTGTGTGTGTGTGTGTACATGCCTATAGCAGGCACTGGCGGAGGAAGAGGAGTGGGGGGGGGAGCGCACCGCCCCCAGCAGCATGATCCCTGTGGGGTGCCATCGCAGCTGCCCTCCCCTGACCGTGCTGGGTGCCATACCCCTGCAGGCAGCGTGTCATGCCCCCAGGACGCACATCATGCCCCTGGGATGCACACTAGCCCTGCCCCCACCTGCTCTCCGCACCTCAGTGCCGGAGCATGAAGCTCTGCCACTGATAGCAGGACCAACAACAAATACAATGTTTGAATATAAAAAGTGACGATGGGCTGGCTGCTATCACACAGCCCCTCCAAACACAGACATAATTGTAGGTGTCAGCCAGTGTCAGCCAGAGAATAAAGTACTGGCCTGGCCTATTTTCAACTCTCAGATTCACTATCATGCATCACTTTCAGCTTCAGTTTCCCTTCTGTGTGAAGATATTATGCTGCAGTCCTAAACATTAAACCCAGCAGAATTTCCTTCTGAGAAAGCATGGCTTGTGCTGTCGAATAGCCTACCTCACAGGACTCTTGTGAAGGAGATTGAGGTAAGTGCTACAAAGTACTCTGCATACTGAAATCCTGTTTACTGAGAAGTCTAATTAGTTTCAATGGGGATTTCTGGAAAGTGTGACTGTGTCAAGGGCACTTCCCAGCCAAGGAATGCACACGACAGAGAGCTAACTCTTTACTGTCAAAGATAACACAGCTCTGGGGACCTAGGCACACCAATCTAGCATTAGGCAGCTATTCCTAGGTCCGTGCTCTATGGAGCAGTTGCAGCTTGCAGGTGGATTGATAAAGAAAGCTAAAAGAGAGGTTTTTGCAAATGGAAAAAGATTAAGTGGTCACCTGGAGCTACAGGTGCTGGGGAGCAGCAGTGCGGTTCGGAGAGATCTGTGTGTGCCACATGACCTGTTCTCCGCCAAGCTATCCTGCTGCCTTCAGATGACATGGAGGGCAGTGTCCCACCACCAGTGTTGAAATAAGCTCCAGCTGCAGGCCAAGTGGCTTCTGTAAATAGACTAGAGGGGAGCACTATCAGAAGCATCATTGGAATTAGGCAGGAAGGTACCTAATATTGCCAAACCCTTGGTCCGTCTCACTCAGTATTATCAACAATGAGTTTCAAACAGAAGTCTTTACCTACCTGTAGATACCAGGGATTGATTGGACGTGGGGACTTTCATACCTATGCTCTGCCACGGAGCTATAATCCTTTTCTGCACCATAATATCTTAGGTGACCCCTGGCTACACCCAAAATGAATGGATAGGGTTAGTGATGTGCGAAAATTCGTGAGTTGTTTTGGTATACAGATCTATGCAGCTTGCCATGCTCCGTGACCTAATAAATCAATAACAATTTCCCTTGAAAAGTTCTTATCTACACATGTGCAGACCAGACAACCAAAGCCAGCTGTTTTGTAGGCACATCCACAAAGGTAATTTGGAGTTAGCCTCTTCAATGATAGTCTAGTTTGTTGCTCTGACTGTCACCAGATCACTGGGCCATGTAGCCTTTCATTTGATGAGTCTCTTTCTTCTCTTTGCAGTCTTTGGAGTTTTTACTCCCATCCAGCTATAAAACTGCTTCATGTTCCCTATACCAAATCAGACTATTGGTTCATCTAAGCCAATATTATTTATTTATCCATCAAAATTCATATCCTGGTTGATTGTACTAAAACCTCAAAATGGTTTACAATCAAATAAAATAAACATTAAAATAATCAATAACAGACAGTTTAAAAACAAATATTTTCCACCAGGGTATTGCCAGCAGCTCTCCAGAGTCTCGAGCAGAAGAAGGCCTTTCACATCCCCTGATTCTTGATCCTTTTCTTAAGTGGGGATGCCTGGAGTTGAACCTGGGACCTCCTGTATGCAGAGTTGTGCTCTGTCACTAAGCTATAATTCTCTCCCCCTTCTTGGACAGTCACCAAGAAAGCTAATAAAGATTGAACTGGTTCCAAAGCTGAGCCAAAGGGAGTTTGCCTACTACTGGTTAAGAGTTCTTCCAGGTCACTGAGAAAGCTGGAATATGGTATTCATGTGCAGCCTAGCACACTGATTGCTAAAGAAATATAAAAACAAGCCACGTTTGCACCAACTAACAATAAAGCACAGGGGCATAGCGTGGTGGGTGCCAGAGGGGCCGTGGCCCTGGAAGGGAATTTTTGATGAGGCATGAAGCCTCTAGGAAGACAAGCACACTGTAAGCACAAGAAAAGCAAGAAAAGGAGAAGCAATGCCATAATAATAATAATAATAATAATAATAATAATAATAATAATAATAATAATAATTTTATTTATATCCCGCCCTCCCCAACTGAAGCTGGGCTCAGGGCGGCTAACAACAATAAAACAGTACAAAAGTGCAACACAAACAACACTCTAAAATCATTCATTATAAAATTAATTCAAATCAAGCCACTGGCAACCATTGGGCCAGAGCTCCGTGAAGATTGCCGAGGGAGGGAGTCAGGCTGCACCCTGGCCAAAGGCCTGGTGGAACAGCTCTGTCTTGCAGGCCCTGCGGAAAGATGTCAAGTCCCGCAGGGCCCTAGTCTCTTGTGACAGAGTGTTCCACCAGATCGGAGCCACAGCCGAAAAAGCCCTGGCTCTAGTTGAGGCCAGCCTAACCTCTCTGTGGCCTGAGACCTTCAAGATGTTTTTATTTGAAGACCGTAAGTTTCTCTGTGGGACATACCAGGAGAGGCGGTCCCGTAGATACGAGGGTCCTAGGCCTTATAGGGCTTTAAAGGTTAAAACCAGTACCTTAAACCTGATCCTGTACTCCACCAGGAGCCAGTGCAGCTGGTATAGCACCGGGGGAATGTTATCTCGCAGCGAAGACCCCGTAAGGAGTTTCGCTGCAGCATTCTGCACCCGCTGGAGTCAGTCTCAAGGGCAGCCCCACGTAGAGCGAGTTACAATAATTCAGTCTGGAGGTGACCGTCACGTGGATCACAGTGGCTAGGTCAGGGCGAGAGAGGTAAGGAGCCAACTGCTTAGCTTGGCGGAGATGGAAAAATGCTGCCTTTGTTATAGCTGCAATCTGCGCCTCCATGGAAAGGGAGGTGTCGAAGATTACACCCAAACTCTTAACGGACAGTGCTGGCTCTAATTGCGCCCCTGCAAGAGATGGGAGTTGCCCCCTCAATCCCATATCGTCCCGCCCCAGCCAGAGGACCTCTGTCTTCGAAGGATTTAGCTTCAACCGGCTCCCACGTAACCATCCAGCCACAGCTTCCAAACATCTGGTCAGTGTGTCTGGGGCCGAGTCAGGATGGCCATCCATCAACAGATAGAGTTGGGTGTCATCAGCATACTGATGGCAACCCAGCCCAAAACTCCGGACAAGCTGGGCGAGGAGGCGCATAAAGATGTTAAAAAGCATCGGGGAGAGAATCGCACCCTGAGGTACTCCACACACCAAGGAGTGGCGCGATGACAATTCCCCCCCAAGCGCCACCCTCTGTCCCCGACCAGCCATGGTTCCCATCAAGGTACATGGGATGAAGAAAATTGACTTCAGGTAAGAAGATGGCTGAGATGTGGCTAAAAATGTGATCCCCTCTTTGAAAATGGGATCACCACTGCCTATAGCAAGGGGCATTTTATTTGCCTCCACCTCCAATATATCCTCCTCGGAAGCAGCTTCCTACATATCTTGACTGAATTAGAAGGCAGACAGTGTTGCCTGGTGCCTTTTTCCTGACGGCAGGACTACTCGTTTGTTAAGATGATTTATGGTGCTGAGGGTAAATAATGCAGTGTGTGTGTGTGTGTGTGTAGGTGTGCAGGGTACCTCACTTGAGAGCCTCAAGATATGTCGTGAATGCACATAGCCTTAATTTCTCCACTCTGCTTTGGTCTGCCTGGCTCTGGGCCCATGGCAAAAGCAATGTTGCTAGCCAAACTTTTGTTTTTGTCACCATGGAGACTTAAAAACCATTTCCTCTGTTTTGACTAGGCTGACTTTGACCAGTGCTGTTCATATTTCCTGTACTATGCAAGGATGGAATTTGGAATGTAGCATGCATCTCTGCATCTCAACTATGTCTCTAGTCCTCATAGTTATGGAGATAAACTTGACCATTCATAAGCCCAGCGAGGCTTCTAATTGCCAGGGGTTGGTGCTTCAGTGCTCTACATAGATCCTTTCCCCCTCAAGTTTGGCAGGAACCTAAAATATATGAAAATTAAGCAAATTTGCTTAATTTGCTTAATCTGTACAGGTAGCTTTGATTGGTGAAGAATTTATATAGACCAGACACTTTTCGTAAACCCATGTAATTACTGTTTATTCATATCTTAAGCAAATTTCCGAATAATTAATAGGCTTTATAGGGAAACATGTTTGCCTTTTGTTAGCGAAGTATCCCTTGCTTCAGAACACCAGAGTTTTATGAAACCCTATAAAATATTGAAATGGTGGTCCAGTTTATAGAAAACAACCACCTTCCTATGGCTGCATGCTCCATCTGCCTTCTACTTGCTTCTCACAAGCTGCAAATGAAAATTTCTAGTGCTTATTAAATTCCATATTCCCACTACATCTGAACCTGGAAACTGTTACTTAACCACAGGCACTGATCTCATATCCTGGTTTATATTCTGTAGTTAAGACTACAGTGTCCCTGTTCACATGTAACAGGAAACCGTGGTTTAACCAACACCAGAAGTTTTCAGTTGTTGTGCATGTGAGAAGGGAGAAAGGAAAGGCCCAAAGCCAGCACAAAACATTGAGTCTAACAGACTGCACCACGGCTGCTTCCGCCCCTCCGCCTCCTTGCCACTGCCACTGCCTATTTTCCTCCCAACCATGACTTTGTCTCCTACTGCTTGCTGGCCTTTGCTGGATTCTGTCAAAGCAGCTGCAACACAGACATCCCATTCTTCACTCTGAAGGAGAGGTCCAACCTCAGAGTGAGGAATTGTTCCACCCAGAGAGGATCTGTTCCATCAGTGCTTTGTCACAATTGTGGCAAATTGTTGTTTCACATTAGTGCTAAAAGGAGAAGGGAAGGGGGGAGGGATGGAGTGAGAAGGTAGCAGCAGGACGGAGGGAATGGTGGTGGTAGTGTTGACCAATCAATCAACTGCAGGGGGTGGCTGGCCCTGAGGGCAGTGTGTGAGAGGGCAAATGATCTTCAGCCCCTCCCCTTCCATCAACTGAGCCATTTGGCCAACTCTGAGGAAGTACATGGACACAAGACTTGTCCTTGGCCTAATAATCCATGCTTTATTAGACCAAGTTCATTGTGTCTGAGTTGGACCATGGTGTACAATCAGCTGCCAAAGAAATCTATCCTCCCACCCCGTAAACCACCACGGAGCAACTACCATTGGATCATATTTTTGTTCACTCACCTCTGGGATCAGCTGCAGGCATCCACATTCAACATCTGCATTCAACAAAGGCTCTCCTCTCATGGTCCAGAATCAGGCAGGCACAGGAGAGCTCTTGGAAGACAACAGACTTTATTATTTGCAACAAGACTGTGAGCTATAGCTGACCAGAAAGGAAGCAGAGGAAGTTTTATGGAAGGACAGGAAGTGTGATCCTCAGACAACTTCTCTATAAGGCATTGTCACATTCCTGAGCTCCAATTATATTTTCCTATTGTCGAAACGTTCCTTGGGTTACATTGGTTACCCCTGCCTATTTGTAAAATAGTCCAGAAGGGTAACACAGATATCAGAGAGAAGGTATGGAATGATCAGAAAGACAACTTCTAAGGCCATAGTGGCCAGTGAAGTGGAACGGGAGGCCATTCTGATGCTCCTACCACCACATGCTACACCAGACCAAGTTCCCCACACATCATACCTCCCCTCTCCCTCTCAGTAGGTAGCAGCAACTCACTGTGTAAAGAAGCCAGGAGAGCAATGGACTCACTGGCTGCTACTGCACCAGGGTTGCCTACCTGAAGACCATTCCTGTATTTCCAATACAACAGGAGATAGGTCAGCTGTGGCTATTCCTGCTGGTTCCTTCCCTGAATGACAGAACCAGAGAAGGAGTGAATGGTGGGGGGTATTTCCCACTAAATCAGGAACTTAAATGCATAAGTGCAGATCTCTGGATCACAACCTGGCAACTTTACATTTTCACTGAGAGGACCAGGGGACTTCCCTACACAGTGGGTTACTGCTGCTTACTGAGAGGAAGAGAGTCAGGGGGACTAGTCCAGAGTATTGGGCCAGCGGCTGAGAAGACCCAGTTTGAATCCCCACTCAACCCTGGCGCTCACTGGGTGGCATCTAGACAGTCACTTTCTCTTCACCTAACCAACTCACAGGTTTCTTGTAACATATATACTGCTCTGGGCTTCTTGGAAGAAAGGAAGGATATCAATGTTGTAAATAAGCAATGGCTTCTCTTATGTCCTCACTATAGTTATTTCCAGGCTTCCCCTCTGTTTATCTCTGCACATTCATTTGCTCATTTGCTTATTGGCCAACATGAAGGATTCATTAGAAAGGCCTATTCAACTTGTACTGAGGCCCTTAGATGATTTCTGTAGCTCAATGTTGACTTCTCATCAGGAATGATTTTCCTGTGGGGACATACTAGCATTTACATTCACACCAGCAGAAGACACAGAGGTCCATGGTATATTAAAAAAAAGGGGGGGACTGCCTACAACAACACTATCACCAAGAAGAAAAAGGCTCTGCTTCATAAGATGGATATTAATGGTGCATGTATTTAATGATGAAACGTTGCATGTTTTGCTCTGTCTCTGTTCATTAGGGGTATCCAAAGCTATGCGTTAAGGCAGGCAGTTTCATAAAATGCTTTGGAATACATATAGAAATTGGCATATATAATTTGGACCCCAGATTATGAGTAGGCTTTTATCATTATATCATGCAAGAGAAACTCATATTTGTAACAGCTGCGTTTTTAAAAGTATTCAAACATTTATATTTGCAAATGCCACCTACTAGAAAGTTGGGGGTCCTTTCTTTCCATTGGGAAAAGATTCAAAAACGAAACAGAAACTATGAGGTCCAACAATAACAGGGTCCTTGAAACGCTGATCTTCAGGGAATTCCTTTTAGGCAAGCGCTGAGCCAATTGCAACATCTTAGAGGTCACAGGCCACATATCTTGGTGCTCAGGATCTACAAATAGACTGGATATTTTAAAAGTTTTGATGTCAGCCATTCCTACACACAAACACATTCACGCTACGCCAGCCTGGTATTCTCAAGATGTTTTGAACTACAACTCCTATTAGCCCTGGTGAGCATGGCATTTTTTGCAACCAGTATTCCGATCCAATCTAAGCAGGAGTCACACTACGGGCAGCACTTGTTACATGATACCGGGGCTGGAATCGGATCTCAGAAACAGATTGCGTTGTGTGGCATTGTGCCAGAATTGGGATCCAGTATCTATTTGTCCCAGATCTGTGTGCTGCTTTGCCAAAGCAATGGTTAATGGATCAGTATAAAAGTTTTAAAACAGATGCTGGGGGGGGGGTGAGAAGCAACAGGGAGGTGGGAAACCAAAGTAGATGTGTCATGACGACTTCCCTGCAGTTCGGGGTGGATGAACCTGTCAATTTTCAGTTTCTCTCTGTTTCCCATTTTTTTCAGCCTTAAGTGCAGTTCTGCACATTTCCACATCAGTTTGCATTTTTTTAAATTCCTCATGAATATTCATCTGTGAATGCCCCCAAATGCACACATGTTCGTATGCAATTTTGCCTAATAAACACCTTTTTTCCAAAGTTTCCCTAATAGAGTTTCTTTCTAATGCTATTTTGACTCATATATGCATTTTAGGCACATTCTACCATAGTCTGTGGATCTTTGCACACATTACTTGGCTGGAGAATTGCACTGCAAAATTCAGAGAAGTGCGAATGTTGAAGGGTGGCTGTATTTTGGCTCATGAGTTGTTTTGGAAAGGGAATATTAAGAAGGTTCACCATAAAATGCAAAGTGAATGGACTTGCTCCCCTATACTTTCTTACCTGTACCTTCCAACATGGCCTGCTGCCCAGAGCTGCAATGGAGGACATCATCCTGTCCCCAGCAGTAAGATAAGATCCAGGTGCCAGTCTAGATGGCATCTGTATTTTAAATAGGAAGGGAGGTGCCATCTTCTCTGTCTCAGGAAACAAATCTTTGGGGCTTTAAAAACCTGGATGTCAACACTGTCTTCAAATCCCAAGGAGGCTTCATTGTTGAAAGTGGACAGAATTGATAAGATATACACAAAATGGTTGGCTTACCTTACAATGAACTGCTTCCAAGGTTTTGCAATCACCTGGTGCTCCAACATTGGAAGGGGAGAAATCATCTTCATCCGCTAAGCAGCGGGTTGTTGGCCTACATTCCCTGGCCCTCCTTGAACTTTCATGAACACTAAGCAGACCTCTATAGAGACATCTGGGCTGGTTTTACCCATCAATTGCTCAAATGTTCTTTTTGTTTCCAACTGACACTAATGCAATACACCTAACACCATCCCTCCCTCCTCCTCCATATTCCTTTGTTTCTCCCAAGTGCATTTCTTTGTTACTCTGCTCTTGGGGGGGGGGGACTATAAAAAAAATTAAATCCTTAGGAAGCCTTTTCTGAAGTACTGCTTATATGACTTGCTGCTTCTCCAAGAAGACAAAAACAGCCACTTAGAACTTTGTCAATGTCACGTCCTCTTTCAGACTAACTCCAATGAACTGCTGGGCTGGCAGAAAATGGGCTCCTTACTTGCCTTGCCTCAGCTTCTCTTGTGTATGTTGCAGAGTTGTTTTTTTTTTTTTTTTTTTGTCATTGCAAGGCAGAGCTATATGACCAGGGTTCCCAGAAGGTATTTTGTTCTACCACAAGGCCTGTTCTGAAGAAAGCAGCGTGTCACCATGGATTTACAATGGATTCTGCAAACAACGTAGGCACTTTTGTTCAGAAAGACATTATAGCTCATCTTAGCACTGATATTGATTTGTCTGCACAGCAACAAGAACCATACATCATTTATTCAATAACCAGTTATCGTTCTTTTTAGAGAAGCACGTTTGAAAATATTCCCCTTGCTGCATCTCTCTCTCCCTATTCCTTTACAATAACACATAGTTCATTACAATGTATTATTCTATTCATTTCTACACCACACTTTGAAATAAATATTCTAAAGGCCAAAATAATAATAATACAAAACTCTAGAAGGACAATAAGCAGGTTAAGTGTTTTGAACACTAAATCATGTTAGCAGCTATACAAATCATCATAGCTTAAAAATTAAAAGCCTGAGGAAATAAAATCAGGGTACTAAAGGGAAAGCCAAGGAGGCAGCAGAGAGTTTCCTTGGGGAGAAAGTTCCACTGGCAGGATGCCACAAGTGAGAAGGCCCTCTCTTCAGTCACCTCAGGAGGAAGAAGAACCTCCAGTTATTTATGTATATATATTATATAGTTATTACATTTATATTCCACCTTTCCTCCAAAGCGCTTAAAGTGGGTGCACATGGTTCTCCCCAAACTCCCCATTTTATCCTCACCACAACCCTGTCAGGGTAGGTTAGGCTGAGAGAAACTGACTGGCTCAAGGTCATCCAGCAAGCTTAATGGATGAGGGGGGGGATCGTACCCTCGTCTCCCCAGTCCTAGTGCGATACTGTAGCCACTACACCAACAGGCAAGTGTAAGCACCTTGGAACGTGCTCATAAACTGGTTAACCAATGACGACATATAAGAAACACTGAGATGAATGTTCTCACCAGATGGTCCCAAAATGCTCTTTCTATGTATCGGCATGGTACACACCCACCACTGAAATCCTATTCGAGTTTCAGCTTGCAATACAGCACAAGGGCCAGGCCTACTGTGCTGAAATTGAAACAGACTTCCTAGCTGCAATTGCATGGGTCCATGCAAATGGAATGGTATCTTCTGGACATACTGTAACCCAGAGGAAGGAAAAGGGGTTTGGCGATAGGAAAACAGCCAGGCCTGAGCACAATCCAGATGTAAATAAAATAAAATAACAATATGTAGAATAAGAAGTATTTTCAGCCTCTAAAATAGATGGAATGCTGGCACCAGGCATTTTGTGGGTTGCCAGGCATTCTGTCACAGACAATGTTGAAGAAAGTGTTGCAGAAACTGGTGCCACCTCTGCTGCCCATTGCATGTCCTCTTTCTTAATGGTCCCTGATTAACCCTCTGTGTCCTGTGCACAACAGGAACACAGCATTTGGCTGAAAACAGAGTGTTGTCCGTGTATTTAAAAGGCACTTGTTTAAGCAAATGTTTCCTTATGCCCCTTGTCTGGTCATCACCCAGACTTTCCTCCTTCATTATCTAAGCCAATCATAACTGTTACAAAATTACTCAACTCCACCCCAAAACTCCAATAAGAGTTTATGCCTAGGAGCTGATGAGAGCCAATCTTGTCCTACTTGATGTTGCATTAAAATAAATGCAAAGTGGTTTGCTGGGGAAGACATGCCTGAGTGTTTTTGTAAAGGAATCTGAACACCAATAATGTCCTTGAAATAAATTAGAACAGTGCACGAAGATTACTGCTGCAAGAAAACTACTCAGATACTGAGGACGAGTTTGCTGGGGAAAAGACTACCATATATGGCCATTCAGTAGGAACCAGATTAAATGGCCATTCTCCGGCTTTCAGGTGGGGGGCAGTGGACAGGTGGCTGAAGATTAGCTTTCCTCTTTCCATCACTAACAATGTTGCTACAATTCTCTAGGAGGTATTGGCATCATTATTCAACCCCAAGTGTGTTGTGTGACAGAAATGGAACACTTTTTAACCATTATGGGATGTCTGCAGATGATATAATAATTTCGACAGTCTCCATGTCCCATTGTCAAATAGCTTCAGAACTATTTCAGAATGGATGGAATACTCAAGAGCAGACAGATAAAAAAGAAGAGTGACAGGTTGGGGAGACATAGTTAGAGGGGTCCATTTTTGGGGCTATCAGAACAATATGACTTCAGCAGCCTGTCAAAAGTTTATTCCTCTTTTGTTGTCACACACAATGTATGGCAAAACGAATCCTCAGTAATATACCTTTTTTATTTTTAACGGGTGCTGATATTTACAAAATTGGTGGTACTCTATGAAGCATATATTATGTACACACATGATCAACCAGACAGCGAATCTCCATTTGGGAATATATATATATGTATATGCATATATATACATATACACAATTAGCTATCCCTATATACAAGTAATTCATCTTGACAGGGCATATCTCAGCTTCTTGTGTCCAGTTAGTGCTGAGGACTCCTGTGAGTTGTTAACAGTAAGTTCTATACACATTGTGCAATTTAGATACAGCTGGTGTCTAAATTTTCATCAAGCAAACACATGGTTAAATGATTCGACATTCCCATGAGTTCTCTTTCTTTAGCGTCCTCTCACCATTATTGGTCCCATTCTTCCAGTAACCATGGAAACAAAAGATTCAGTTCCACGGCATCTTTATTATGAGTCCTTCTTGGATTTCCTTTTCTTATTGATTCTCTCAAATTAGGCAAACACACACTTATTTGATCCAATATCCTTTCTTTCACATTCCAAGCAATAATTAGTAATATGACTAGTTTGTAGGACATCTGCAATGTCTCAGGTAGCAAGGAAAGCAGGTGCAGTTCGCTAATTACATTCCTCGCACTCAGTAGAAAACAGCCTTACAAATCTTGAAATAATACACACAGTTCCATTACATATTTACACATACACATAGATTTTGGAATTAAATTCCTAATAGCACAACATTGGACATCTCATAGAAGCCAAAATGTACCCGAGAAGATAAAATGAGAACTAAGGGATTCATTTGCCAGCTATCACCTTGAATTCATCCTTGGGCCAAATTGTGGGATGGTGTAAATTAGCATAGCTCTGTTGAAACCAAGCCAAAGCCTTATCTGTGTTCTAAGATTGGGATCTCCAAGGCTTTAGAGCAGAAGCCACATTACAGATGGAGGGCTTGCCTTTAGAAAATGCCTGTTAGTCTGAAATTCACTTGGGACAGTGGAGCAGGAGAAAGGAAAGGAGGGGGCATTTCTAGCAAAAGGGATCAGCTGTTAGGCTCCAAGGAACAAATAGCTAGCAGCAACAATGAAAATGGAATGAGCAAGGAGGCATCAGATACCCACCCCGTCTTTCCAACATGTGACAGATAGAAACAGGTTAGCCTGCAGCACCACAAAGACTGCTGACAGGACAAAGATGGCGGGAGCTGCGGGAAGATCACAGAGATCAACAACAAAGGGCCTAAGTAGATTCAGACCTCGTGGGCAGAGAACTCTGCAAAGAGAGGGGGGTGAAATTCTGCACTTTGGGGTAGGGTGGGGGCCCAAAGGGCCTCTGAACATCGAAATGTGTGCTTTGCAAAACAACAACAAAAAACACTATTTGAGGACCCTTTTGTACAGGATCATGAGCTGCATCAGCCAAAGAAGGCTGTTGGGGGCGGGGGTTGTGCTTGAAAGAATCCCTCACCCTGTGGCCCTAGGCAGGAGGCAATAAGAAGAAGAGTAAGCCTTGCTTACTCTTCATGTTGGGGAATGGGGTCTTGTGTCATCTTTAAGACTGTTGATGGAGTGGGCTGTACCCTAGGCCCAGCATGCTCCTGCTACAACACCTTTGGTGAACATGATTGCACAGAGGGGCAGGAAACTGGAGGAGAACTGGGAGGACAAATGAAGATTAGTAAAGTGCACTTGTGTGTGCCTCAAATTGGGACAAAATGGTTGTGCCCCTAAGGCTGCTGGGATGTGCTGTCTTTCTATAATGGAAAGCCTTTTTACTCTGTCTTTGCAGGGTGTGAGATGCAAAAAAGCGAACATAGTACTCAGAGTAATAGTGTTGCTGCCCCCTGAGAAATTCCTACATCCTTGTAGTAAATGTGTGTTGCCTCTCCTCTGCTCCTTTCCCCTTAGACTGGGCACTCTCCCCTTAAGTGTGCATTCTGTAGTATCCACTGTATTTCTGAATCCAGTGGTCCTCTGCCTCCTGCTTAGAGGCCATTTTTGTTACAGGCTCCACAGCTGGGGTGGAAAGGAACCCAGGATGCCCCCATTGGTATGGTGCTGTGAAAACGACAAGCTGTTTGAATCTGAAAGGTGCACAGCAAACAAACAAATGCCTTAGCTCATAATTTGGCTTCACCTGCATAGTAACATAAATACTAGTGATGGGTCCAAAACTGCAAACTTCAGATCCAGATCAGAATTCAACACAAGTCCCAAGGGGGGGATTTGGTTTCACTAACTTGAGAAAAGGGAGAAGGGAGATCAGTGAATTCCTCCTCCAAGTTGGAGAATGGAGAGAGTCACATTTCACTCAATTTAACCTTGTCAAAGCAGCTGGATCTGTTGTGAGATTTGGGCCCTTCTCTAGTGTATTGCAAACTCCAGAAAGACTAGAGATTTCAGCAGTAAATCCAGTAGCTCATCCATGAATGATTTGATTACAAAGCATGACCTTTCTTGAAAGAGATCCTCCTATGTATTTCACTTTTCTTCTCTGGGTTTTATGCACAAATATGCCCATATTTACACACCCTCATGCTGCATGCTCTTAAGACCATTCTAGGTATAGCACTGAGTTATGGAGGTTACAGAAAACAATTCAGAAGATAACTGTTGAGACATGTTCCGCTATATACATTTTCTCAGAGCTGTTATGATTTTATGCAAGTTGAACATTTCATCATCTACCTGCTATTAGCAGGCATGCTATTTTCTTTCTCTTTCTCTCTCTTGGCTGTTTTTACATTTTTATATAGTTTATGTATTTATTTTTAGTGATCTGAACATCTTGCATGTTAGAAACTTCTGTGTTTTTAATTCCAACTCCACTACTGACAATTTCTTTTTTTCTTTTTTTTTTTTACATGACTTTAGGAACATTATTCTATCTCCTCTGGTCATTTCTAAAGTTTAAAAGTGGTTATTAAGAGCTTACTCTGACGATTACTGAATGTGAACCCTCATTGCTCTGAAAGCTCTCATTCAAAGGCAAGAGTACAATATCCAGGCCATGTGTTGTGTCCATCATTCATCATTATGCACATCGCAGGCAATATCAAATGACACTTTCACACCTGAATTCCAAACCCACAACTGTAATGGATGCATTATCTGGATAGTATTTTTCCAGGTTCAAAATATAACAAATTAACTGCTGGGGAAATGAAATATTTCTAAGTTCAGTCTGGGGGAATGAAGGAATATCTGAACTATACACACCATTTGGGTAATAATTGCACATTTGCTGCACTGGAAACAGATTGTCTTGGAAGGAGCTGTGTGTTGCAGTTTTAGAAAACCCATGTGCAACTCTGGGGTTCTACCCAACTGAAATCCACTGTTGGTTTGCCCAACTGAAATCAATGGACAGTACTAACTAGATTCATTAGTTACACTCTAAGCATAGCATAACTGGATACCAACCCCTGTTTTTAATTATTTTACTGTGTCAGAACTCTCCTGCCTTATCATTCCCTCTTTTTTTAGTGCTCTAAGTGCAGTTGTTTATATAGGCAAAACAGTACCGCCAGCCTACAAAAGGGAGGTGTCAGGTCAACAGACTTGGGGGAACTCTGAAATTTGCAGAACTACAAAAAAAGCCTATATAAAAACTAAGAGGAAACCCGCACACACCACCAAAAAAGGGGGGGACCGTAGCTCAAAGAGGACTGAGCATGCTCAGTGTCCCCCAAATACTGGCAGATTATTGGAAGGATGGGGAAATGGTTGAGAGGCAAATGGGATGAGGTGTCCTGGAAAAGGGCAAGGGTGGCTAGAGCAGTGAACAGAAACACTCGCCGCAACATTTTCTTACTGATCTCCCTTATTCTCATCTCATACTGCTACATGCATAAACCAGCCTTTAGAGACCCTGAAGGAAGGAACAAAAGTATTCAAGGCATCAACATGTGCACTGGCTGAGTCAAAATAATTTACTGAGGATTCAGGTCAAATGCTAACATTTTTGTGTTGCTATCAAGAAAGCCACACATAGAGGACTTAATGTGAGCTGCAGTAAACCATGGCTCAGTTCTGGATCTGTTTCTAAAAGCTCTGCAGTGACATGTGAAGAATGAAGAGTGCCTCTGAGCATATGCTGAGCCCCTGCTTTCACCACTGATCTACATCTGTCAGACATCTTGGATTGGGGGCAGGGAAAGCAATTCACAAGCAGGGAATCAGATGGACACAGAGAGCTTCTTGCTGCAGATCCAAAAGCAGTCTCATACTTCCTGGACTGTGGAATAACAATGACTAAACTATGCTTCATTCAACAACCAACTCCTCTTTTACTCCTGCATTTAAACCCACTCTCTTCACATCTCATCCATCTATTCCTGCCTCAGCTGTCATTTAGGAACCTGAGTAATATACAGAAGACTACATTTTCCAAATTAAAGAGACAATCAACCCATTGGGCTCTAATGGAAGTTAGGAATGCTGGTTTAACAAATCCAGTTTTCACATTCACAGTTTACATCACCTTTGTAACCTGTCCAAGACTTTCTGGGCTGATGTCCTCCTCTATTTTGTATAAGATCAACCCTACTTACTAGCCTTTGAAGGACACTCAGTTGCCACCCCAATAGCCCAGACTGCTTTCCTGTGCTTTACTAACTAATCCAAATTAGTGGCAGATTCACACTGTATATTTAAAGTGCATGATTTCTTCCAAACAACCCTAGGAGTCCTAGTTTCCCCAGAGCTACCATTCCCAGGATTCATTGGGTAAAGCCATGTGCTTTAAATGTATGTTAAATGTGCTTTGTTAAACGTGTGTGGTGTGGATCTGCCCTAGTTGAGGCAAGAGGCTATGCCCCTGGGGTATTGCTTCATGCTTATCTAGGTAGAAGTGTGTCCTTGACCCTGAATAACCTCACCCAAAGTTATGTAAAGAAGTACCTGCTGAAGTTTAATTGGACTGCAGTCTGGACACCGCATAGGCAAACCTCACGACAGAAGCCCTGCCTTAAACCTGCAGATCCTGCCATCCTTATTCCAGCATTCATCATGACACTCCCGTTTTACCATCTGCTCCTTCCCACCTGCTGTGGTCTGCAGTTTCAGCTCTGCGCCATAACACTCTGCAAAGGTATGGGGCGTGAGATAGCTCTAGCACAGTGGTTGGGTCAAGCCAATTCATAGATTAGAGGGTTGGCATCCTGCCGCTGAGATACAGTTCAAGTTGCCTACACAGTGTCCAGGCAGCAGATACGACAGTCAAAACAATCATACATTCCATTTATACCTGACCTTGGATGCAACAGAGCACTGCAGCCTTTAGTGTTTCTCCTGGTTATTCTTGGCTTCCTCTCTCCCTACCTCCGCAGCACATCTAAGGCTGCAATCCCAAACACACTTACTAATGAGTAAGCCCCACTGAACATACTTCAGAGACAACTGCAGCACATTGGAGCCATCCTTCCCTCGGTCTATGGAATCAATATTCCAGCATCTCGCCATTAAGCAATAACTTAAATGAAAAACCAAATGCTTAGATTTCCTACTTCTGCTTTTTTTTCAACATTCATTGATAGTGGTCAGTCACAGTTAAGGCCCAGAAGGTAGGTTGTTTTGATTTACATCAGCCTTGGGGGTCTCCTGATAATGGGTTTGAAAAGCTACAGCAAAGGACTCACACTAACTGTCTGGGTCCAGATCCAGTGCCATAGATAGATAGATAGATAGATAGATAGATAGATAGACTCCCAAGTGTGCAGCTATTCCCCCTAGAAGCTTGACCAACCATAGTGACTTTTGTAAAGTTCCTAGATTGGCACTCTTAAAATGAGCCACCAGAAAAAATGCCCAGGGTCATAGTCCAGGATGGTGCTAGATAAGGATCTAAAGCTTCAGGTTATTGCCACTGCAGATGGGATGGATCAGGCAGCAAGCTGATGAGCTATAAAGATGTGTCCAACATTTCAAACATGCTCTGCTATGGACTTTTGTGCAATAAGGAGGTACATTTCAAGATAATGTTTCATGACCTTTTAGTCCTGTTTAGAGTTTCATTCCTGGGTTTCCCCTCCCACCTCTTTCTCATAAACAAACTTTTTTTTTTTAAGTACTGCACTTCATAAGAGGTGTAAGCTTTTGTGCAACTGGCCTCAGATGAAGTCTCAGATTGCTCCTCTACCTGTATCTTAGCATATGCATTGAGTTTCACTTCTGGTGCCAATTTCTTTTGATGCAGAGACCAGGCAATTTAGGATGCCCCTTCAAGGTTACTTCCCATACAGGAACCACTCCTTTTTGATACACTGCACATTTTGGGGCAGGGGGTGGTCAATAGGTGAGCACACAGTTGGGACTGCAAATACAATCAACTTTATATTAGGGTGAGGGCATTAAAAAGTCAAAGTCTGCAATTCCGAGAGGCAGAATGGGAAATGCATGAAAACAAGTGTGGAGTTAGATAATGTGCAAACCCAAGTACAAGAGCAGCAATTGAAAATTCACTGAAATAGTACTGGTCGGGATCCAACCTAAGATGCTGGGAAATAGCAGCAGTGAGTCCCCTCCTCAGAAGTACTAGGCTTCATCCTCGCAATTCTATCTTGAACATACTCCTAGCATGAATAACCTCAACTACTATTGAAATCAGTAGGCTTAGCTTTGCCTCCCTTACTCTCTGATGCCCCATGGATCCTACCCCATAATTACATGAGGATGGTACCCCATGGAAGTCCCTGAAGTAACCCCCTTCCTCATGAATTTTTTTGCATAGACTGCAATGATTTCCCCCTAATGTACAGGAGTATCCTGCATGGATTTTTAACCAAGAATATTTATGATTCCTTTACAGACAGAGTTGTGGAGAGGACAGAATATTTTTAGCAGTGGCTTAAGGCAATAGGAAGGATTATTCCATCCCTGCTCACTGCAATGGAAGATATTCCAAAATTAGCCTTTTAAATTCATAGCATAGTTGGAGAGCAAGCAATTAGAGATGTGATGCCAAGCTCTTCCTTTGTCAGCATTCTACAAGAATGGTCCAAGGCACTGTGACATAGGTGGCCCTAATCCTGCAATGCAAACTCCAGCACTGCTGATGTGTGAAATAATTAGTAAGCCCCTCAAATCATAAGCCATTAGAAAACCCTGACAGCTTTCTTTTTTATACATCTTTTCAGCAGTGACTGCCAAGAAGGTTAGAGAAATTGCCTTTCTTTGGCAGGGGCAGTGCAGGGTTGGGGGAAGATCAAGAAATTGACCCACATTTTATCATGTGAATCTAATGTTTGGGGGGGGTTCATATTCAAAAAGTGAGAGTCAGCTGTCCTGCAACAGGTGTAGAATCAAAACAAGGCCTGCATGTCGCTTATACTCTGTTTAAAGGGAGGGCAGGTGTTGTTGAGATATATTGCCCCTCTTGGCACAAGCATATGGGTTAGGGCCAATACACACAACCCAGGTGGTTCATTAAGAATGCAGGTTAAGTGGACTGTATAGAGTTTGGCACATGATCAATAAATTAGGTGATTGCTTCAGCATGTATCCCATTCAACCTATATCATTTTCAATGCTAAGCTGTTGAAAGTGAGTTGAGTGGGGTGCAATAAGTAAATAAGCAACAGTGGATCTGCTTTACCTTGTTGCCAAATTCTGTACAGATCCAAGCAGATCACATGCTCAACACGTTCTTTTGGTCTGGTGAATTTTTGGTCCTCACAAGGCATCCATCATCCATATCAATGCAAGATCAGGACCCATAAGCAAGCTGCCTGAGTAATACTTGCAGGATCCACATGAGTGATCTGGTTGGGGATTTCAGTTTTGCTCCATTTGCTCCCTATGGCATGGGTGGGTATATATATAGGGGACTTCTCACATAGTCTCCAAATCCTAAGCTTCTAAATATGATATAAGCACACACACTGAGTGTGTATCTGAGTGTGCTATTTCAAATAATCATACCGTGTTTAGCAGCTCAGGAAATAGGACACCCATGGTGGCCTCAGAACCAAATCCTGTTGGCTTAGAAGGGTCATCATCTTTTTTATTACTGATGAGAAGAAGGGGATATTGGCCTCACTCTTTTAAACACCGGTTCCAAAAGCCACTTTCCTAGGATGTTGATAGCAGAATGAGCCTTTACTGAAGGACTATCCTTTCCCTTGAGAGCTGAAGCAGCCACATCAACGGGACACTACCAAGCTAAAATGCCAGTCTATGAAGAGCAGTCCAACCAGGAGTCTTATTGCCTCCTTGACTCAAAAGAATGGATCTGATTCTGATGTGTGAGGTTGGCCAAATTCTGCTACCATATTGCCCATGGGCATTTCCCCAAAAGATTAGCCCACTGGGAGTAGACTTGGATTGTATTTACTCTAAAGCTGAGGAATATTGACACCACCACATGACAGCAATATCCCAAAGGAAGCCTTAACTTCCAAGCCATGCGTTGCATGTATCCATCCACAGCCATCTCCTCAGCTGGGGCAACTCCGTCAAGACTCATTTCCATGGGGCAACTTTGCCCACACCTGAACAAATGACCTTGGGCTGGCGTTATTGTATAAGCCCCATCACTACCAGACGACGCAAGTCAACAAAGTTCAGACAAAGTCATTGGCACTCTATACTGTTGCATCTTAGCTGTGGATCTCAAACTATCTATGCCTCCAAGCACTGTGAGCAATATTTGTTGTGGGTCTGAGCTTACATTTGCCTAACAGTGTCACCCAGCAATGTTTTAGTCACAAATAAGCCTGGCCATCTCTGGTCAGATGTACATCTCTGCATATGATACCACTATGAATAAATTACCAGTTCCTCCCTACATGTGGAAGACAGGTGTGTACTCTTCATATCACCTTTCCTGGGTTGCACCCTCATGCAAGCAAACACCTAGGGCATTTGCCTTGATTATCAAATTTGTGGCTGGCCCACATCTGTCCCCAACACATTCCCTTTCTCCCCCTTTTATGTCCACAAATCTCCTTCAAGCCACTGGAGAATCTAGAAACACTATAAACAGGTATACTCTATAGTCTACTTAAGAAAATAGATATATTTTCGTGTATTAAATATTAAGATCCATGCAACAAATATCCATGCAGCTTTACTGTAATACTGGGTTAAATTTCACTGCAGTATAAATATATTCTAGGCCACAGCTTAGTTGCTCCAGCATTTGAAACAAGATGCTTTTCAGTCCTGAATATGTCGGTGACCCCCAAACCAGCAAAAAATAATAATACATGTGTTCTTTAAAAAAAGAAATGTCTCCAGGCTCTTGATGTATCTCTACCAAAGCAACAGAAAATGTCCTACTAAACAGTGCCTCCCGCGAGCCTCACACTGGCGTGCTGCAGTGGATGAATCCAATGCAGCATTTTTGGTTCAGAAGCATGACCCTGCATGGTATATTCTCCCTTTGGCATTTCTGATCTGGAAATCTGAACCTTAAAGTAATTTGGATGGATGTTCCATTAATTAAACTATGCATGACCTTTTGTATAATTCCTGAAGCTTGAAAGCTAGATGTATAGTTGCATACTATTTCCTTGGGATATATTTTTGCATGGGCTGAGTTCTATATTAAATTATATTTATGCTAGTTGGCATTTGTTTGTTACTGTTGTTTACATGGGGAGGTGGTTTGTTTTGTTTTTCTCCAATGCCTTTCGTTTGATATTGTGACATAATTCTGCTTTAATTGTGCCATACAATTGGAAAACCAGAAGTCTGTGATGGGGAGGAGGGGTTGCATGAAAGCTTATTGAGCATCAAATGTTAAAAAGAGTCACTTACACGACTATTGCTTCCCATGCAGAACCAATACACGTTGTAGAACATTTTGTATTAACTACAATGCAAGGTATTATGCAACATCTGCAATTGTTCCACTCAAGTTTTAAATAAGTTATTAGGGTTGTTTTATTATTATTATTATTATTAGCTAGACATCAGTTAGCATTTTGGTTATATTAACATAGTTTGTGTTAGCTAGGGTGCAGTTGGCTGTTTTCAAGTTCTCCTCTCTAAAGTCCTCATTGCTATTATTCACACCTTCTTGTATCTCCATATAATCAGACTTACTAATAGTGGAGGCACTTCTGCTTTTCTTTAGGTCAGGGGAAGAAGGGATCTTTGGGCAGCTGGTGACTTGCAAGTATTGAGCTTGCTCCTCTCCTTCTGTCTCACGGTGATAGAAGTAGTTGAAATTGGACACTATAACCGGCACTGGTAAGGCAATTGTTAATACACCTGCAATGGCACACAAGGAACCAACTATTTTCCCACCTATGGTCGTGGGGACCATGTCTCCATAGCCAACTGTTGTCATGGAAACCACGGCCCACCAAAAAGCATCAGGGATGCTGGGAAACTGAGAATCGCTCTCGTCGGCCTCTGCAAAGTAGACAGCACTGGAGAAGAGAATGACACCAATGAAGAGGAAAAATATCAAGAGGCCCAGCTCCCTCATGCTGGCCTTCAGGGTCTGTCCGAGGATCTGCAATCCCTTGGAGTGCCTGGAGAGCTTGAAGATCCTGAAGACCCTCACCAGGCGGATCACTCGGAGGATGGCAAGAGACATTGCCTGCTGACCTTGTTGGCCATCTTCTGGCTTCTCAGCCAGTTCCGTTCCAAGTGTGATGAAGTAGGGGATGATGGCTACAATGTCAATGATGTTCATGATGTTGGTAAAAAAGCCAGCTTTGCTGGGGCAGGCGAAGAATCTCACCAAGAACTCAAAGGAGAACCAAATGATGCAGAGTGTCTCCACTATAAAGAAAGGGTCTGTGAAAGATGTTTGCTGCTGAGACCCCATAGTGCTATTGGAGTAAGAGCTTGGGTTGCTACTGCTGCCATGCATCTCATCATTCTCATCCCGGAACACAGGCAAAGTTTCCAGGCAGAAGCTTACAATTGAGATCAAAATGACCATGACAGAGACAATTGCTATAATCCTGGCTGGCCCAGAGCTTTCTGGATACTCAAACAGCAGCCACACTTGTCTTTGAAACTCATTCTCTGGTAAAGGCCGCTCTTCTTCCTTGATGTAACCTTCATCCTCCCGAAACATCTCCATAGCTTCCTCCCCAAGTTCATAAAACCTTATCTCTTCTGAGAAGATGTCTAAGGGGACATTAACAGGCCTCCTCAATCTGCCACCAGACTGGTAGTAGTACAAAATAGCATCAAAGCTGGGTCTGTTTCGATCAAAGAAATACTCGTTCCGAAGGGGATCAAAATATCTCATTCTCTTTTTAGGGTCTCCTAACAAGGTCTCTGGAAACTGAGCAAGTGTCTTGAGCTGTGTTTCAAAGCGCAGTCCCGAGATGTTGATGACCACCCTCTCGCAACATTCATGGTCAGTTTCTGGGTTGTAGGTGTCCTGAGGATGACCAGGCAAAGCTGCTGCTTCATCTGTGGGATCTCCAGTGGCAACTGTCATATTTAGGCCTTTAAGCTAAACTTTTCTGAATGTCTGGTGGTGGGATGAGGTTCAGGGGGACTCTAACACCTGCCAGAAGGGTCTGCGCGTGGGCTTGGAAGTGGCTCATGAAAACGTAGAGAGGATGTAAAGGAAGCCTGTCCAGCTGAAAGAGAGAAACAAATAGCACCATGAGCATTAGCCCCCTCTTTCTTCACAATGTATACAAACATAAATGGGTTGCTTTTAATTTGCATCAAGTGTAGTCTAAAAATACTCCCATCACCCCATGCTATGCCATTTAAGGAAGCGCTAAAAAAAACAAGAATAAATGAAGGGTGCTTTCTCCCTGGCAAACATATCACACAACATAGGTGGGGGTTCTTTCTCCCCCACGGCCAATAGTTTATACAAAGAACTTCAAAGGCTGCCTAGAGTTTGCTCCTGCCTTGAAGTGTTAAGATTTGCCCATGCGGCACCTGGGACTTGAGCATTCAACTCAAGGAATACCCTGGTGACTCAGAGGTAAACATTAAGCACTCTGTTTCATCAAACAGCATCGTGCACATTTAACATGCTGCATCCCTACCTTAATCTCTTTTGACTTTTGCAGTCCAGTCTCCCTCCCTTTCTTTCTTTCTTTCTTTCTTTCTTTCTTTCTTTCTTTCCTTCCTTCCTTCCTCCCACCCCTCCTTCTCCGCTGTTTTCTAGTGTGCAAGTGCTTTCCCCTGCTGCATTTCTGTACTGAGGCTCTTCTCTTAACAATTGCCTAAGGAATAAGAGCAAGCAAAAAACAAGGCACACGTTTACCTTGATGGAGGAGAGCTCAGTGTCTCTCACACTGACTCCATGACCTTAGAGAGAAACACAGAGGTTTCCAAGATTCCCATAAGTTCCTCAGGCAATATGGTGAGTCGAAAGAAAGAAAGAAAGAAAGAAAGAAAGAAAGAAAGAAAGAAAGAAAGAAAGAAAGAAAGAAAGAAAGAAAGAAAGAAAGAAAGAGGAGGGTGGAGGTTTGCAATGAGGTGGTGACTGGAAAGAATTTTTGGTAGTTCTTGTAGCCCTTTGCTCAGGGCAGTGCCTGTCTGAATTGAAATCCTTCTGTATGATAGTGGAAAGATGCTATACTCAGCAAAAAACAAACAAACCCTGATGTCCCCAGTGTCCTCAAGAGGTGTGACGTTGCCTGGAAAACCAGCAGTAAGACAGTGCTGGATGGGCTTTAAAACAGCATCTGCAAAGAAGACCAGGAGGGGGGTTGTTTGTTTTTGTCCAAATGTAGCCCTTCCCTCACAGAGCTGTATTGCAAGCTCTAGCTATCTTGGATGAAACAAGGAGAGCAACTGTGGTGGCATAAAAACAGAGCTATATTTCTCTCACGCAGAGACACAAACACACACTCTTACACACACACACACACACAGAGAGAGAGAGAGAGAGAGAGAGAGAGAGAGAGAGAGAGAGCTGTATATTGCTGAGGGTAGAAGTGGTAGTCTACACACCATTCGGCACTTGTGTCGGTCTATGCAGCCTGGCTGGCGCAGGGTCCTCTGCAGTGTGGTCTCCCTCTTGATCTTCCTCCTCTCAGCAAGAGAAACAGTGCAACACGCTCTCTGCCACGCAGAGCTCATCCAGCTGCGGCCGGGTCCACATCAAAGAAGCTCTGGACTTCATTCCGCATGCAGGACATGTCCTGGAAAGGCTTGGCCCTCCTAAGCACCTGAAGAAGACCCCATGTGGGCTCGAGGTCTCAGCCAGAAGCCCCCGCTGAGATTTCCATGTCCTTAGCACAATGCAGCATCGCCAGCTGTCCAGCCTCTGGCTTGGTCTAAGTGGATGCCCACCTCACTGATAGCCACAGGAGACTATTCAGTTCTCTTCTCGGGATACTGCAATTTTTTTGTGGGTTTTTTGCCTTCTTGTTGCTAAGCCCAACCAAAGGATTTTTGCTCCCCAAGAGAGACTCCCTGGCATCCCATCCTCAGCAGTAGACAGCCGCCTTCCTTAACCACTCAGAGTCAGGATTCAAGAACTAAGGGAGGGGAGGCAAATGAAATACCACCTTTTAGTCTTAGTCCTTAAGACAGAGATTTTTGCATGCACCTGACCTGTTATCTTTCTTGATGCCCATCACCATCATCATCCCTTCAGGGTGTGCTTCAGATTCTCCATTCCCTGGATTTTCCCCTTGTCTCCTGTCTCCTAGCCTCCCTTCTCCTTGTGCATTAGAAAAATAGTACAACCCTGACAAAGCTTGCAGCCTTCAACTGCTATACTTAACCCCTTGTTTACCAAGGCAAAATCATAGACGGTTATCATATGCTCCATTCTCTTCCCCCTCCCTCCCTCCCTCTGCCTCCTCCTTCTCCTTTGAATTGCTAAGAGAATCCACCCCCCTTGGGAACGGAGGGTTTTTAAGGCAATATTTCTGAATGCCAAATGGGAGGCATCGTTTACAATCAACCTGATGTGCACAAAATGGAACAAAAACAAAATCTAACCTTGGTTTTTATATTGTCTCTCCCTCCCTCCCTGCCTCCCTCACTAATATCACACAAATTCAAGGTGAATCATCAGCAAATGAGAGAGAGAGAGAGAGGGAAAATCTTCCAGCAGGTTAATTTTTATTTTGGCATCTTAATAGTGATGGAAATTTTCATTATACAAATGTTATAGTGTCGTCTGTGCTTATCATATTTTAAATTCCTCCTCCAGTCTAGGTGCTATTCAATATTTCATGGATCTTTGATCCGCAATTCATAGAAGGACATACATATCTTTGTTTGTACGTGCATGTGTATTCTCATGCATATAGATTTGGCTAACGAAGATGTATTGGGGTCTTTGCAGTGTGTGAACCACATCAGGTAAATGCCTGCAGGGGTGCGGCGAATGGATGAAATCAATCACTGGACAGGCATGAGGCAGGCCACACACTATAGCAATGCTCAGCATAATCTCCAGAGGCAGTGAGGTGCACGCACCAAGGGAAAGGCTGAGTTTGATTTACCCTTTTCATTCAAAATATGAAGCATCCATTTTCACAGTTTGTGGTAAACCTCTATTTAACTGGGGTGTGGGGGGAGGTGAGCAGCAGCTTACAATTGGTTCTGCAGTTAGGCATGCAGCGAATACATAACAAGCTTTCTGTGCTGTGGCGCCCCTCCTTACCTGCGAACAGAGGAAGCTAATTTAAAGGAGACAGAGCTTAGGAGACAAAGAGAGAAATGGAGAGAGTGAGCTTTACAATCCCTGATAACAATTCATATTAGTAAAAAAGAAAAGCTTCGGTGACTTTTCTTTGCTTTTCTGAAGCAGTGACTAATTACCATTAAAAAACAAAACTATGGACATTTGCTGCCACTACAACACATGTAATAGTTTTAGTGACCAATGAGCTTGGTAAAAGTGCAAAAATAATTGTTTCTCAGTCAGGAATTTTCCCTGGTCTGCAGTTTCTTTGCAGCAGGTCTGTATAACCTCCCTATGGGTCCATAGTATGGTCAACGACTCACACATGTGTGTTTGTCAGACCATGGCTGAGGTTGCTCCGAGCCTTGCCTTTGAAGGTGTGGATTGCCCCTGTTGGAAAAGATGGCATCTGAGATGGTGGCTGAGAGGTAATATGATGAAAGCTCTGGTTGTAGTGAATGATGCATGATGGTTATACAATTAGAAGTCATCACTTCATCTGGCAGTCATTGAGTGATTAACATGAATGCATGAATGAGTCCTTAGGCCCAACTCCAGAATTCCCAACTCTACCTATTTATTAGGCATAGGAACCTATTTTCTTGTGCAATAGGTACCAGTTTATACCTGACAATGGCACACATCCTGAAAATACATCTGTTTGCCTGACAGAAAGCCAACGTTCTGGGTTTTATATCAAGACTAACAACTTGATATCAGGAGGGCTGTGGGACTCACGTCTTGTTTGAGGCCTTCTCAAGAGGCATCTGGTTGGTCAACAATGTTGGACTAGAGAGGCCTTTGGCCTAACCCCGCAAGGCTCTCCTTATCTTTTATTAATTTTAGCAGTACACCGCAAATGAAAAAAATTCTGAAAAAGTCCAAATACATGTTTCAGTGGCAGAAACAATACACCGTTTGAAATAAAGGAAGCAGTCTGGACTTATTTCCACACTTGGACCATTTAAAGGGCATGAGTTTCCCCAAAGAATCCTAGGAACTGTAATTTGCTGAGGGTGCTGGGAATTGTAGCTATGTGAGGGGTGAACTACAGTTCCCATGATTCTTTGGGGGAAGCCATGTGTGAGTGTGACCTTGATCTCAACCCTCTTATGAGGTTGAACAAGGGTGCTTAAATTGCCTCCATTGACTGCTGGGAGGTTTGCAACATTTGTGGTCATTTATGTTTAGCTATACGAGGTGACTTCACCTCTCACTTTCATGTTTCAAGTGTCTCCCTACATCAAGGGAATCTTTTCAGCCAGAGGACCACATTCCCTTCTGGGGGGTCACATGGGGCAAGAAGGAAATATGGGCACAGCAACAAAAGTCAATTTTATCTGGCAAGGGTGGCCTCTTTAAGAGACATCTCTGAACTGCAGTTGAAGCTCTGCTCCATTATCTGGGTGTGCTTCCCTCCATAGCTCAGTGGGAACCAGGTGGAGTCCTAGTCTTCCCTTTGTAGGAAGTCATCTGCTGAGTTGCTGAGCTTCTGCTTGCCAATAAATACAGCTATGGACATTTTCCCAATTCCTGCTGCTTAAGATGGATTTCTCATTTGCATTTAGTTCATGAGATGATAAATTTACTATCAAATCCATCTTCTCCTTGAATACGAGGGAGTTGCATCAGCCTCTGCATCATCCTGACCATCTTAACATTGGGCAATGCTCCAAAAAAGTGTTGCTCCTATCTTTATTGCATTCCTCTCCCTCTCTTTGAGATAGCCGAAGAATCTCCATATTTGTTGCTGCTCCCAGGGTCTGAAGAAAAACTATGAGATTCTTGGAATGTAACTACCTTTTCGATAGGATCCTTTTGATTCAACCAGGGATATGCTTTCTCTATTTTTATAATCCCATTCATCGCATTTAAAACTTCTTAATCTTGACAGCTTTTAAGTCCTTTATGTATACATTCAATTCCTTCTGCGTACCTTCTCACCATCATGCTTTATCTTGTGATATGTTATTAGCCCTGTTTCACAATCCTGAACAGCTTTTATTTACCTTCTGTATTTCCATGTTAGAACATTCAGATAGTAGTAATATTAAGTCCATAGAGCATTTGTTCAAAATAGATGCCCATTTTAAAAAATAAATCCATGTCCTGGTTAAATAAACCTGGATTTTTTTTTTTTTAAATCCTCAATCCCCTAGGGATCCTCAATGATTTACAGAATATATTTACAGATTTGGGAGAAATGTAGCATGTATATATCTTTTAGCATCTGCTCTTTTTTCTTTAACTTTCCCCAACTTTGCCAATCTATATTATTTCCACAATTTGTTATGTTTTGCACTGTGAGAATGATATTTGAGTGGAATATTCCATAAACCTGGGTTACTGCATTTATTGTGTCTAATTATTATGTGTGTGCACAAATTGTACTTACTGCTAATGATCTATCAAAAAAAAGCAGCAGCACAGGCAAAGGAATTCTGTTGGCAAGTAAAGTACAGAAAGGGATACATTTTCTCGGGAGTGTGGTGTTATCACTCTTCCCAAGAACACTAGATTAAATGGATGAGATTGAAAACGACTAATTAGTTGAAACAGACTATCATCTGGCATTCGGTCTTCTGATAAGACTTCTGTAAGACCTGCTTGGCAGTGGAACAGTCTCCCTCGGGAAGTGGTGGATTCTCCTACCTTGGAGGTTTTTAAGGAGAGGTTGGATAGTAAGGTATGCTGAGATTCCTGCATTGCAGGGGGTTGGACTAGATGGCCTTTGGGGGTCCCTTCCCACTCTACAATTCCATGATTGTATGATATATATTACACTCTGTTGCTTAATTGTAACTGTGTGTCTCTGTGTGTGTGTTCTTAGCTTTCAATGAAGGACTGTTTTCATATTTTAGATCTGTTGTTGTTTATGCACTCTTGAAGATTCAGGTCTGTCCCAAGAACATCTGGAGCCAAGCCAGGTCAGCTGAATTGGTTGCCTGGAAATGGAGCCAGGGTATGATTGGGATGAAAACACTGCCTCTTTCCACATCCATCACTTTAACTATAATTATTATTATTATTATTTTATTATTTGTACCTCGCCCATCTGACTGGGTTGCCCCAGCCGCTCTGGGTGGCTTCCAGCAAATCTAAAAGCATGATAAAACATCAAACATTAAAAGGCTACCAATGTGGGGACTTTATTTCCTAAAGCAAGTTCTTTTTCTTCTGTATCTGTTGTGATCTATATTTTACTCCAGATTTATCTTCTGTAGATTTTGTTATCTGTTTTGAGAAGCTCCTTGGAGAAAAAGGTGGAATATAAATGCAATAAATATATAAATACCTCCTGAAACAGCCATCCAGATAGGAATGGAACAACTAAAACAGAGTGCCGGTGATTCCCACTTCACAGACAGCCTCAGTAGAAAAAGTGTCACAGTTGATGGTCTTGAAAATACTATTTGGTCCAAGTAGATTGTGGGACTCCTCCAGTTCTCCACCCAGCATAGGTCAGGCTGACCAAAGTTGTTGTCAATCCAAGCAAGACCTGAGCACTGCCAAATTTCTGTTTTTATTTGATTGATTGATTGATTGATTGATTGATTGACTATTTGTACATTATGACATATGAACGCTCTGAATGAATTGTGCCTGGAAGCAAACTAGGAGCCAGTGCAGCTGCTGTGATGTGTTCCTCCTAATTCCTGATCCCAGTTAACAGCCTAACAACTATATTTTCATTCCACTGAAGTTTCTGGACAGTCTTCAAAGATAGTCCCAAGTTTAAGATATTGCAGCAGTCTAGCCAGTCTCTCTTTGTTCAGAAGGGGTTGCAGTTGGCATGCCAGCTTCAGCTGGTAGAAAGAGAAGCAATGCCAGTCTTGAAGGGATCCTGGGGGAAATACCTTCCAAGGTCCCCCTCCCTCCCTCTCCTCCAGGTCACTCATTTTCATCTTTCACTCTTCTCCTAGGCTCCTTCCTACTTGTTGCCTGGTAACTGGGTGGGAGAGAGAATTTCATTCCCTACCTAGCATCTGGTAGGCAGCAGGTAATGCAGCAGGGGGATTAGCAGGCCCCTTTTACTTTCTTCTAAGAAAGCAAGTAAGAGGAGACTCATCCCCACCCCAGGTTCATGGCTAGTACATGGGAAGGAAGGAGGGCACCCAAAAGTCTCTGTGGAAAAAAGCTTTGGTGAAATCAACAGGAACCAATTCCTGTCTTACTACTTGCCCACTTCCATGTCAGTCTCCCCCTTTCTCCCCTGATTCAAATGTGTGGCAGAGGCAGAGGGGGCCACTACTGCAGCAGGCGCGAGGGGTGAACCAATTGTACCTTCTCTCCGTTTCTTGTTTCCCGAGCATAATAATAATGATAAAAATAAATAACAATAAATTTATATCCCACCCATCTGGCTGGGTTTCCCAGTTCTCAACATTTCAACATCCATTTGCAATTTTTTCAGTCCTCATGAAAATTCATCCACATTTTAGTGAGAATTTATTATAATAGATACATTTTTGCACCCAGTTTTGGCTAAAATTACATTTTTGTAAAGCATCTTTCCCTCGTGTAATGTGTTTTGTCTGAAATTTTCACTAATATATTCATTTAATAAATGCATATGTATTTCTGCAAGTAGATAAATAGGTACCGCTCCGGCGGGAAGGTAAATAGCGTTTCTGTGCACTGCTCTGGTTCGCCAGAAGCGGCTTAGTCATGCTGGCCACATGACCCGGAAGCTGTACGCCGGCTCCCTCGGCCAATATAGTGAAATGAGCGTCGCAACCCCAGAGTCGGCCATGACTGGACCTAATGGTTGGAGGTCCCTTTACCTTATTTCTGTACACATTGCTTCACTAGGGACCTATGTTGCAAAGTTTGGAGAAGCATGAACTTTGAAGGATGGGACTGTATTTCAGTTCACAAATTGTTTCAGAAAGGGCAAATTTTGTCAGTTTGACTTTAAATGCAAACAGAATTAAATTTCTCCCCTAGGCCTACCAACCACACACTCACCACTTTCATTTCCCAGAGTCCCAAGCAGGCTCAGAGGTATAGCGCTCTGGGAAACAAAGATGGAGGTCTGAGTGACTGGAGCTTCCCTCTGTTCCCCACTCACTCTGGTTATTTTTAAAGGAAAGACATTACGGATGACTGCTACTAACAAAGGCCAGCCATTTCCACCCCTGCACCCTATGCAGGGGCCCAGACCTGTGGCCCATCACCCAGCTCAAGTAGTGCCACTGGGTGAAAACAAAACTGTGTGCCAAGGAGACAACGTTTGCATTCAGCGGCAAAGGGATAAATGAGAACCATCAAGTTGCAAATCTGATCCCTCAAGGAGAGTGGAGACCCATGTAGAAGAGCTTGGACACCTCCTTCCTAGATAGCCAAGCCAGTCACTGAGAAGCACATCCATCTTGCGTGCAACAAACTTCAGTTTACTGGCTCTTGTCCAATCAATTACCAAGTCCAGGCATCAATTTAGCACTTCTGCTGCCTCACCAAATCCAATGAAAGGAGAAATTTTCAAGCAGAGAGATTGTTCGAAGGGGGCTGGCAAGGAAGAACTGACACTTTTTATTAGAAAAAGAAATTTAGCTTATGTCACTCAAAAATTATTCCATTGTAATTTACTATTTTTAAAATCCTGAACCACAGAAAGTCAAAAAAGGCAACACTTTAACTTGGAACCATAGGCTGTAGCAACATTTATGCCCCCCCCCCCTATTTTGCCTTCTCAAACAAGGACCTTTAGGAGAGAGTTGTGGTTGACTGGCAAGTTGACTCAGATTTCTTATTCAAAAGAACTAAGCTGCCATTTCTGGGTTCAGCCTCTTCACATGTTTCAGCCCTTTAGAAATAATTTGCTTCTCAAACTCAGTTTCTGTGGGGACCAAACTATGCATTACATAAGGTGTATTCAGTCAGTCAGTCAGTCAGTCAAGCTGCACATGCTGAAATTCCCTCTTCTACACAACTATAACATTGTTTGTAAGAGTGCTGCCTGCCTATTTTTGCCTACCCCCCCAACTGTTTGCCACCTTAGTATCTGTATGGTTTCACTTTTCAGCAGCTACAAGGTCATGGGAACACACCTGGATACAGGGCCATCTCATCCATGAGGCAGACTGAGGCAGCTGCCTCAGGCAGCGGAATTCAAGAGGTGCCTTTGTGGGTGTCCTCTCCACAGAGAGAGAGAGAGAGAGAGAGAGAGAGAGAGAGAGAGAGAGAGAGAGACTCCAGAGAAGTAGCTGTGGCAGCTTCTAGTGACATCTTGCAGTGGGCTAGAGTCCACTTCATCACATACATGAAGTATAGGAATGGGGGGGGGGGAGGGAATTGGATTCAGTTTGCATTTAAATGTGAACCTACCTAATTCACACTTCCTGAACAATACAAGGACCTAAACAGGTCCATCCCTGAAAATTCACATTTTCCAAATTTTGTAATGCAGTTCTCTTGCTGAGTAATGTGCACAAAAATGCATATACTGTGCTAGTGTCCATAAAAATGCATCTATTAGGGAAAAGAACAGACAAGATGCATTGTTATTTTAAATGAAATTGCTTTGAAGAAAAGTGCATATTAGGCAAAATTGCATACAAACTCATGAATATTCAAAAAGATCCATATTAAAATGCTGGTGAATTTTCATAAGGATTTATTTTAAAAATCAAAAACTGATGTGGGAATGTGGAGAACTGAATTTAAGGTTGGGGAAAATGAGAGAGAAACCAAAAGGGACAGATTTGTCCATCTCTAATGAAGTATTAACCCAAGTTTGTCAGATATATCTGTGCACACACAAGGCTGTAGAGGAAAAGGGGGGGAAATATTCTAGGGAGTAAGGTTGAAGGGGGATGAAATGCCAAAAGCACAGACAATGACAATTACTGTAAAGCTTAAATGTATGTTAAGAAATGTACAGTGATCTTTCACAAAGCAGTGTTGATAATAACACAAACATCCAGGGATAACCTATTATCTCAATTCAGGCCTCAGGTTAAACTATGGAACTTCTTGTGATTTAGTTGTAATTCAGCAGCTTCATGCTGGAGTCTCCCTTGGAAGTTTTTTCAAGAAAGGCCACGCTAACATCAGTAACAGGACATCCTGGGAAGCTGAAATGTTCTCCCACTGGTTTCTGACTATTGCACTTTCTAAAGTCTGATTTGTGGCTATTTATTTTTTTTGTGCCCAACCTGTTGTCGAACAAGAGCTCTGGATCAAAGTACAGATATTAGACGTGTCAAGAAACTGCCTGAATGAGACCATTTCGATTTCAGGCAGCTTATTTTGGCACAATCACTGCCTGTACTCTACTGAAACTTTGCAAGGTGGCTGTTTCATATATACCAGCTCACGGTGCATGTTGGACTCAGCTGTTGGCTTCCTCTCCACCACCAGGATTCGTATGGGAGGGGGCAATCCATAGGGAATACTGATGCACACAAAGCAACAAGCAACAGAGAATGCCCACATTGCAGAAGCAGCTCCAAGTAGCTTCCTCATGGCGACCTTATTGTGGAGAAGCCACCTTAATGTGCAATTTTTGAAGCTCCCAAGGGTCTTCTCCAAAGGGAGTCAATATATAATAACAATTTAGAAAGCAATTTCATGCAGGCCTGAGTGAACTAAATAAAGGAGGAAATGTACTGCTGAATCCAAAGCAAGCTGGGCATTACACACTTGTAGTATCCCTCATTTTTGCTTCATGAATGGTGACCGCCATCGCCACAAATTCACTGACACCTATTACTGTGAAGTCAGCATCACACATAACATTAAAATGCCGTAGTCGCTATATTTCTCAGCCTGGTCCTCACCCCAAGAAAATATTAAAAAGTAATGGGGGGGGGAATGGACCGGTGAAAAAATTAGCAAGATAAAATTATATATATATATCCTGCTTTATTTAATGTACTTAATAAACATGACTGTATAAATGATACACTCTTTCCATATGCATTCAGGAGCTGTTTTACTATATAGGGTTGCATTTAAAACATCCGCTGCACAGCTGTTTGTGTGACCTGGGTCTCAGATGCATTGTAAGGAGGAACAGAAGGTGCTCAGGACTGGTTATCTGACATACACACTTTTGCATTGTTAACTTTCATTTGCCACTTCCAAGAACTGTTTATCCAAGAACTGTTTAAAAGGTCTGTTTATGAGCCACATTGGAGTTATACTTTTTCTGTTTGTTTGTTTTCCTTTTTCTCAGCTCACATGAGTGCCTTACTGGCATGAGAAGTGTCATTTATGATCCTGAAGGTAGCAGAGAAAGGGGCTATATATGAAGCTGCTATGGGCTCAAACAGCTACAGGAATGAGCCTGGAGACATTGCATGCATAATTGGCTTAGAGGACTTTGCAAGGTACTGGCTTGTGTGCAATGCTGCCCTCTTCTGGAATCTGATGGCCTCTTCATATAAATCACTCCTCACCCTCAGTGAATCTCATGTGCAATTTTCAATACACCGTTTGCACAATTTGAGTCCCAAACCTTCATCTCTGGGATGGAAGCTCAAAGCTATTCCAAAAGCAACTGTTATTAAGGTCTTCACCTCCACCAGATTTTTTTTTTAGGGGGGGAGATTCTCATGGATACATATACATTGTTGTTCAGCCACCAAAATGGGAACTATCCATAATACAGATGTTTCCTACTGGATTCCACATTGCCAGCTTTTTTCTGACATGGCTTTTGTTCCATTAACTACTGTGTGACCAGCAGAAACCCCATTGGTACTGTATCGGTATGCTGGAGGAAAGCTTTGCCTGCTAATGTTTCCATTTTTTCAGCAGTGGTTTAAATGCACAGGAGCCCCTTCACACAAAATAGTTGGCAGCTGTTAAATCTGATTCCTGCTCATGGGCTTGCTTCAAGTGGCTGGCCATTTCTTATGAAATGTACTCCACGTGCTTGCCCTCATAAGTCCAAATGCATAGGCATGGAAACAAACGGTGTAGTAGAGGTCTTGAGCAGTAGCCTGGATAAAACAATTCTGAGGATGTCAGGCAAGCAGGAGACCATACGATAAAGATATCACGAGGAGGCTACAAGTTTGGCCACCTCAGCATTTATTCTGCATTCTAAAAGCACTTATGAGCTCTTGGCACCAAAATATCTGAACAAAGCAATATATACAGTCTTGTATTCACACCCCAAGGTGCTTAGAGGAGACAAACTGTTCCACTAAATCTCCTTTGTGGCTGAGGAGATAATAAGTGAGAGCATCTGCATAAGTTAACATTCCACTAGGGCCTGTGTCAAGACAGTCCCAAGCCCTAGTCCAGCATCTTAAACCCAAAACACCACCAACTGAGACAACTGCATTTTTTAAAACAGCCATTCATGGCTCAACATAGTTTGCAGATTTTTGGTTGTACTATTCTATGGCAGGCTTATATTGTTGTTGTTGTTGTTTTACGTTTTATTTAAGTATTTATTTAATATTTTCATGACCATTAACAAAACTAGCAAGTAAACAGTGTTTTGTTTTGCACACGTGTCTTTGCTGTTTATTTCTTTATTTAAATTTATATCCTGCTCATCCTCCCAAAGCAAAACAATACAATGAAAAATAAAATGAATAGAAACATTTAAAAACACAAAGAACATCGAAAAACATTTCCGTTGTTTTTAAATTCCTCCTGAATGTTAATAATGAGGGAGACACCTGCCCAGGGTGTCTTATTTCTGCCTGTCAGGCTTTTATTAAAGGAATAGCCTCTATCGGGGCAAGGGGGAAAGATGGTGGTTCAGCTTCCAGAATTGTATGTGTACGTGTTGTTTCCTATTCTCTCGCACTGGAATTTTTTATTTTTAAAAAATATTGTTTTAAACTGACCAGATGGTAACCCTACCTGGAGATTTGACTTACTTGCTGATAAAGCAGAAGGTGAAACTAAGAGCTACTTAGAGGCATATGATGCTGCATAGCAGCAGGCTAAAGGGCAAAACTGAAATATACAGGTCATCAGACATCACCAGACCAGAGCTACAGGTTTTCTCCCAGTTTTTTCCCATGGGAAATCCACAAATCTTATTCTTCGCCCCCAAACAAACAAACAAACAAAAACCCCAGTTTGTTCTGTTCCTTTATGATTTACCATGATGCATAAGCATGCAATGACTGTTTTAAGTGAAAAGGTTGTCAGAAATTATCTTCTCATGAGTTTAGATTGTGATGGTTTATGATTAAATGGGCACAAGATGTAGGTCACAACATTATGATGGAGGATTGCGTTAAATTATGGAAAACTGACTTAAAATTTACAGATTGTTCCCTATTGAAGGAGAACTACATGAAGATGATGTACAGATGGTACACAACACCAGTGCAGTTAGGGAAAATGTACAAGACTAGTTCAAATATATGTTGGAAGTGTAAGGAAAAGGAGGGAACATTTTATCATATGTGGTGGGATTGTAAAGTAATTTAAAAAATTTGGGAAATGATATACAATGAACTGAAGAAATGTTCCATTTAACATTTGTTAAAAAACCCGAGGCATTTTTGTTGGGGATTGTAGGGAAAGACCTGCCAAAAAAGTTGAAAAACATCTTCATGTATGCGACAACAGCCGCGAGAGTTCTGGTAGCACAAGGATGGAAGACTGAAGAAACCCCAACTAAAGAATCATGGCAAGAAAAACTGATGGATTATGCAGAACTGGCAAAATTGACACATAAACTACAGGACAAGGATAACTGTGACTTTAAGGATGAATGGGAACCTTTCACAAAGTATCTGAAGACGCAACAAAGCGAACTGGACTCCTTGTCAGGTTTTGAATAAACATCCACAATTTTTTTTACTGATAATAATTAGCTAAACAGTTGGAGGATCTATACAACTGTGTAACATACAGAAAATAGCATTATTGGAGAAACCAAAGACTGGAACTGAGGGAAGTTGGGGGGTGGGGTGGGGGATGGGTTTTGTGGGGGGGAGGGGGAGGAAAAATGGGGGTGAAATAAGGATATGTTTTTGGAAAATATGTTTTGTTATAACTTTGAATAAAAAAATTTAAAAAAAGAAATTGTCTTCTCATGAGTTTAGATTGTGATGGTTTAGTGTTTTAAATGGCCAATCCTAAAATATATTCTTGGCTAGCCCTGAGTAAGTTCAGATGGAAGGAATACTCAGCAGAATCTAATGTGAAGCACTTTGAACTCATGGAAGCTCTGTATAAATGTTAAGTGCTATTACATTTTATGCTTGCAAATATAATGATCATCCCTCTGAACCCGCCTGAGATCTTACAATGAAGGATGGTATATAAATTATTATTATTATTATTATTATTATTATTATTATTATTCCTGTATCTTTATATGGAAATACACGAATTGTCTGACTTGAGAAGACCTGACTCCACTGTACTGAAATCCAAATGACTCCAAAATGAAATCTCCGGAGTGGATAGATCTTTTGTTATTTTCGTAACAAACCAGGATAGGCCTGTTCATCCCGTGCATTGATGAACTATGGGCAATGTGGCTCAATACAGTCTTTTCCGAATAGTCCCACTTGACACTTATTTAGTACTTTCAAGTGTTCAAAGTACTTGGCATATGTTTTCCTTGCAATGCTTGCAACAACCCTGTAGGGAATTACTATTATCCATTTCATCATGGATTTGAAGGAGAGAGAGGGGGTTATCTAATATTAGGGAAGAAGCAAGATCTGAACTGGGGGTCTTGCTGATTCATAGCTCTACCACAATAACAAGAGCAACAGCAACTTATAATGCACCTGAAACTTTCTCGATGCTATTCAAACATTTTCTTAAAGCGAAAAGTCAGTCCTTGTGCACATGCTTGCAATCAAATAGTCATGATACAGAAGGGGAATAATAATAATAATAATAATAATAATAATAATAATAATAATAATAATAATAATAATAATAATTTATTATTTCTACCCCACCCATCTGGCTGTGTTTCCCCAGCCACTCTGCACAGCTTCCAACATAAGATTTAAAATACATTAAAACATCAGTCATTAAAAACTTCCCTAAACAGGGCTGCCTTCAGATGTCTTCTAAATGTCATATAGTTGCTTATTTCTTTGACATCTGATGGGAGGGCATTCCACGGGGCGGGCGCCACTACCAAGAAGGCCCTCTGCCTGGTTCCCTGTAACTTGGCTTCTCACAGTGACGGAGCCACCAGAAGGCCCTTGATGCTGGACCTCAGTGTCTGGGCAGAACGATGGGGGTGGAGATGCTCCTTCAGGTATACTGGGCCAAGGCCAGTTAGGGCTTTAAAGGTCAGCACCAACACTTTGAATTGTGCTCAGAAACGCAGAGGAAAGAGGAAAACAAGCACTAAAGCAGAGCTCTTTCTGGCAGAGAGGAAGACACAGCTTCTTCTTCTGTGGTTGATGGATGGACTCAGCCTGATCCTCTCCTTGCCACAATCTATTTCCTGGGAGGAAAGGCGTTCATCTTCCCACAGTGCAGAAAGTGTGGTATTTTCATTCACAGGGGAGATGGCAATTCAACAGAAGCAATTTTAGCTAACCACTTTTGCACAGCTGGAAAATGGTATATGCCTTATATCTGTTGCCTTTGTTGTTGTTGTTTAGTCATTTAGTCATGTCCGACTCTTCGTGACCCCATGGACCAGAGCACACCAGGCACTTCTGTCTTCCACTGTCTCCCGCAGTTTGGTCAGACTCATGTTTGTAGCTTCGAGAACACTGTCCAACCATCTCGTCCTCTGTTGTCCCCTTCTCCTTGTGCCCTCCATCTTTCCCAACATCAGGGTCTTTTCCAGGGAGTCTTCTCTTCTCGTGAGGTGACCAAAGTATTGGAGCCTCAGCTTCACGATCTGTCCTTCCAGTGAGCACTCAGGGCTAATTTCCTTAAGAATGGATGCGTTTGATCTTCTTGCACTCCATGGGACTCTCAAGAGTCTCCTCCAGCACCATAATTCAAAAGCATCAATTCTTCAGCGATCAGCCTTCTTCATGGTCCAGCTCTCACTTCCATACATCACTACTGGGAAAACCATGGCTTTAACTATACGGACCTTTGTTGGCAAGGTGATGTCTCTGCTTTTTAAGATGCTGTCTAGGTTTGCCATCGCCTTTCTCCCAAGGAGCAGGCGTCTTTTAATTTTGTGACTGCTGTCACCATGTGCAGTGATCATGGAGCCCCAGAAAGTAAAATCTCTCACTGCCTCCATTTCTTCCCCTTCTATTTGCCAGGAGGTGATGGGCCCATTGGCCATGATCTTGGTTTTTTTTATGTTGAGCTTCAGACCATATTTTGCGCTCTCCTCTTTCACCCTCATTAAAAGGTTCTTTAATTCCTCCTCACTTTCTGCCATCAAGGTTGTGTCATCTGCATATCTGAGGTTGTTGATATTTCTTCCGGCAATCTTAATTCCGGCTTGGGATTCATCCAGCCCAGCCTTTCGCATGATGAATTCTGCATATAAGTTAAATAAGCAGGGAGACAATATACAGCCTTGCCGTACTCCTTTCCCAATTTTGAACCAATCAGTTGTTCCATATCCAGTTCTAACTGTAGCTTCTTGTCCCACATAGAGATTTCTCAGGAGACAGATGAGGTGATCAGGCACTCCCATTTCTTTAAGAACTTGTCATAGTTTGCTGTGGTCGACACAGTCAAAGGCTTTTGCATAGTCAATGAAGCAAAAGTAATAATAATAATAATAATAATAAATTTTATTTATATCCCGCCCTCCCCAGCTAAGCCGGGCTCAGGGCGGCTAACAACAATCAAATAAACATTCAAATAATAACACATTCTAAAAATATTTCATTATAAAATTAGTTAAAATCAAATTGATGGCAACCGATTAAACAAAATTCTGTGCAGGTTGCCAGAGGAGGGAGTTAAGCTACGCCCTGACCAAAGGCCTGGCGGAACAACTCTGTCTTGCAGGTCCTGCGGAAAGATGTCAGGTCCCGCAGGGCCCTAGTCTCTTGTGACAGAGCATTCCACCAGGTTGGAGCCGCAGCCGAGAAGGCCCTGGCTCTAGTTGAGGCCAGCCTAACCTCTCTGAGGCCTGGGACCTTGAGGGTGTTATTATTTGCAGACCGTAGGTTTCTCTGTGGGGCATACCAGGAGAGGCGGTCCCGTAGGTACGAGGGTCCTAGGCCGTATAGGGCTTTAAAGGTTAAAACCAGCACCTTAAACCTGATCCTGTACTCCACCGGGAGCCAGTGCAGCTGGTATAGTACTGGATGAATGTGATCTCGCAACGAAGACCCCATAAGGAGTCTCGCCGCGGCATTCTGCACCCGCTGGAGTTTCTGGGTCAGTCTCAAGGGCAGCCCCACGTAGAGCGAGTTACAATAATCCAGTCTGGAGGTGACCGTCGCATGGATCACAGTGGCTAGGTCAGGGCGAGAGAGATAAGGGGCCAACTGCTTAGCTTGGCGGAGATGGAAAAATGCCGCCTTTGTTATAGCTATAATCTGCGCCTCCATAGAGAGGGAGGTATCGAAGATTACACCCAAACTCTTAACGGACGGTGCTGGCACTAATTGCACCCCCGCAAGAGATGGGAGTTGCCCCCTCGATCCCATATCGTCCCGCCCCAGCCAGAGGACCTCTGTCTTCGAAGGATTTAACTTCAACCGGCTCCCACGTAACCATCCAGCCACAGCTTCCAGACATCTGGTCAGTGTGTCTGGGGCCGAGTTAGGATGGCCATCCATCAACAGATAGAGTTGGGTGTCATCAGCATACTGATGGCAACCCAGCCCAAAACTCCGGACAAGCTGGGCGAGGGGGCGCATAAAGATGTTAAAAAGCATCGGGGAGAGAATCGCACCCTGAGGCACTCCACACACCAAGGAGTGACGCGATGACAATTCCCCCCCAAGCGCCACCCTCTGTCCCCGATCAGAGAGAAACGAGCGCAGCCATTGAAGGACTGTGCCCTGGATCCCCACGTCGGCAAGGCGGTGGTCCAGATGTCTTTCTGGAACTCTCTAGTTTTCTCCATAATCCAGCGCATGTTTGCAATTTGGTCTCTGGTTCCTCTGCCTCTTCTAAATCCAGCTTGCACTTCTGGGAGCTCTCGGTCCATATACTAATTGAGCCTTCCTTGTAGAATTTTAAGCATAACCTTGCTAGCATGTGAAATGAGTGCAATTGTGCGGTAGTTGGAGCATTCTTTGGCACTGCCCTTCTTTGGGATTGGGATGTAGACTGATCTTCTCCAATCCTCTGGCCACTGCTGAGTTTTCCAAACTTGCTGGCATATTGAGTGTAGCACCTTAACAGCATCATCTTTTAAAATTTTAAGTAGTTCAGCTGGAATACCATCACTTCCACTGGCCTTGTTATTTGCAGTGCTTTCTAAGGCCCATTTGACTTCACTCTCCAGGATGTCTGGCTCAAGGTCAGCAACCACACTACCTGGAGTGTACGAGCCATCCATATCTTTCTGGTATAATTCCTCTGTGTATTCTTGCCACCTCTTCTTGATGTCTTCTGCTTCTGTTAGGTCCTTACCACTTTTGTCCTTTATTATGGTAATCTTTGTACGAAATGTCCCTTTAATATCTCCAATTTTCTTGAACAGATCTCTGGTTCTTCCCATTCTGTTGTTTTCCTCTATTTCTTTGCATTGCTCGTTTAAGAAGGCCTTCTTGTCTCTCCTTGCTAATTTTTGGAAATCTGCATTCAATTTCCTGTATCTTCCACTATCTCCCTCGCATTTTGCTTGCCTTCTCTCCTCTGCTATTTGTAAGGCCTTGTTGGACAGCCACTTTGCTTTCTTGCATTTTCTTTTCATTGGGATGGTTTTCGTTGCTGCCTCCTGTATAATGTTGCGAGCCTCCATCCATAGTTCTTCAGGCACTCTGTCCACCAAATCTAAATCCTTAACCTGTTCCTCACTTCCATTGTGTATTCATAAGGGATTTGACTTAGATTGTATCTTACCGGCCCAGTGGTTTTTCCTACTTTCTCCAGTTTAAGCTTGAATTTTGCTATAAGAAGCTGATGATCTGAGCCACAGTCCGCTCCAGGTCTTGTTTTTGCTGACTGTATAGAGCTTCTCCATCTTTGGCTGCAGAGAATATAATCAATCTGATTTCGATGCTGCCCATCTGGTGATGTCCATGTGTAGAGTCGTCTCTTGTGCTGTTGGAAAAGAGTGTTTGTGATGACCAGCTTGTTCTCTTGGCAGAACTCTATTAGCCTTTGCCCTGCTTCGTTTTGAACTCCAAGGCCAAACTTGCCAGTTGTTCCTTTTATCTCTTGACTCCCTACTTTAGCATTCCAATCCCCTATAATGAGAAGAACATCCTTCTTTAGTGTCAATTCTATAAGGTGTTGTAAGTCTTCATAGAATTGGTCACTTTCAGTTTCTTCAGCACCAGTGGTTGGTGCATAAACTTGGATTACTGTGATGTTAAAAGGTCTGCCTTGGATTCGTATCGAGATCATTCTATCATTTTTGAGATTGCATCCCAATACAGCTTTTGCCACTCTTCTGTTGACTATAAGGGCCACTCCATTTCTTTTACGGGATTCTTGCCCACAGTAGTAGATATTATGGTCATCCGAACTGAATTCACCCATTCCCGTCCATTTTAGTTCACTGATGCCCAGGATGTCAATATTTATTCTTGCCATCTCATTTTTGACCACATCCAACTTACCAAGGTTCATGGTTCTTACATTCCAGGTTCCTAAGCAAAATTTTTCTTTACAGCATTGGACTTTCCTTTCGCTTCCAGGCATATCCTCAACTGAGTGTCCTTTCGGCTTTGGCCCAACTGCTTCATCAGCTCTGAATCTACTTGTACTCTTCCTCAGTAGCATGTTGGACGCCTTCCGACCTGAGGGGCTCATCTTCCAGCGTCATAACTTTTATATGCCTTTTGTCTTTGTCCATGGAGTTTTCTTGGCAGGGATACTGGAGTGGCTTGCCGGTTCCTGCTCCAGGTGGATCACGTTTGGTCAAAACTCTCCACTATGACCTGTCCATCTTGGGTGGCCCTGCACGGCATAGCTCATAGCTTCTCCGAGTTATTCAAGCCCCTTCGCCACGGCAAGGCAGTGATCCATGAAGGGGTCTGTTGCCTTGTTGTTGTTGTTGTTTAGTCGTTTAGTCGTGTCCGACTCTTCGTGACCCCATGGACCAGAACACGCCAGGCACCCCTGTCCTCCACTACCTCCCGCAGTTTGGTCAAACCCATGCTGGTAACCTCGAAAACACTATCCAACCATCTTGTCCTCTGTCGCCCCCTTCTCCTTGTGCCCTCCATCTTTCCCAGCATCAGTGTCTTCTCCAGGGAGTCTTCTCTTCTCATGAGGTGGCCAAAGTACTGGAGCCTCAGCTTCACGATCTGTCCTTCCAGTGAGCACTCAGGGCTGATTTCCTTAAGAATGGATGCGTTTGATCTTCTTGCAGTCCATGGGACTCTCAAGAGTCTTCTCCAGCACCATAATTCAAAAGCATCAATTCTTCGGCGATCAGCCTTCTTTATGGTCCAGCTCTCACTTCCATACATCACTACTGGGAAAACCATGGCTTTAACTATACGGACCTTTGTTGGCAAGGTGACATCTCTACTTCTCAAGATGCTGTCTAGGCCTGTCATTGCCCTTCTCCCAAGAAGCAGGCGTCTTTTAATTTCGTGGCTGCTGTCACCATCTGCAGTGATCATGGAGCCCAAGAAAGTAAAATCTCTCACTACCTCCATTTCTTCCCCTTCTATTTGCCAGGAGGTGATGGGACCAGTGGCCATGATCTTCGTTTTTTTGATGTTGAGCTTCAGACCATATTTTGCGCTCTCCTCTTTCACCCTCATTAAAAGGTTCTTTAATTCCTCCTCACTTTCTGCCATCAAGGTTGTGTCATCTGCATATCTGAGGTTGTTGATATTTCTTCCAGCAATCTTAATTCCAGCTTGGGATGCATCCAGCCCAGCCTTTCGCATTATGTATTCTGCATATAAATTAAATAAGCAGGGAGACAAAATACAGCCTTGTCGTACTCCTTTCCCAATTTTGAACCAATCAGTTGTTCCATATCCAGTTCTAACTGTAGCTTCTTGTCCCACATAGAGATTTCTCAGGAGACAGATGAGGTGATCAGGCACTCCCAATTCTTTAAGAACTTGCCATAGTTTGCTGTGGTCGACACAGTCAAAGGCTTTTGCATAGTCAATGAAGCAGAAGTAGATGTCTTTCTGGAACTCTCTAGCTTTCTCCATAATCCAGCGCATGTTTGCAATTTGGTCTCTGGTTCCTCTGCCTCTTCTAAATCCAGCTTGCACTTCTGGGAGTTCTCGATCCACATACTGCTTGAGCCTTCCTTGTAGAATTTTAAGCATAACCTTGCTAGCGTGTGAAATGAGTGCAATTGTGCGGTAGTTGGAGCATTCTTTGGCACTGCCCTTCTTTGGGATTGGGATGTAGACTGATCTTCTCCAATCTTCTGGCCACTGCTGAGTTTTCCAAATTTGCTGGCATATTGAGTGTAGCACCTTAACAGCATCATCTTTTAAAATTTTAAATAGTTCAGCTGGAATACCATCACTTCCACTGGCCTTGTTATTTGCAGTGCTTTCTAAGGCCCATTTGACTTCACTTTCCAGGATGTCTGGCTCAAGGTCAGCAGCCACACTACCTGGGGTGTACGAGACATCCATATCTTCCTGGTATAATTTCTCTGTGTATTCTTGCCACCTCTTCTTGATGTCTTCTGCTTCTGTTAGGTCCTTACCACTTTTGTCCTTTATTATGGTAATCTTTGTACGAAATGTTCTTTTCATATCTCCAATTTTCTTGAACAGATCTCTGGTTCTTCCCATTCTGTTGTTTTCCTCTATTTCTTTGCATTGCTCGTTTAAGAAGGCCTTCTTGTCTCTCCTTGCTATTCTTTGGAAATCTGCATTCAATTTCCTGTATCTTTCACTATCTCCCTCGCATTTTGCTTGCCTTCTCTCCTCCGCTATTTGTAAGGCCTCGTTGGACAGCCACTTTGCTTTCTTGCATTTCCTTTTCATTGGGATGGTTTTCGTTGCTGCCTCCTGTACAATGTTACGAGCCTCCATCCATAGTTCTTCAGGCACTCTGTCTACCAAATCTAAATCCTTAAACCTGTTCCTCACTTCCACTGTGTATTCATAAGGGATTTGACTTAGATTGTATCTTACCGGCCCAGTGGTTTTTCCTACTTTCTTCAGTTTAAGCTTGAATTTTGCTATAAGAAGCTGATGATCTGAGCCACAGTCAGCTCCAGGTCTTGTTTTTGCTGACTGTATAGAGCTTCTCCATCTTTGGCTGCAGAGAATATAATCAATCTGATTTCGATGCTGCCCATCTGGTGATGTCCATGTGTAGAGTCGTCTCTTGTGTTGTTGGAAAAGCGTGTTTGTGATGACCAGCTTGTTCTCTTGACAGAACTCTATTAGCCTTTGCCCTGCTTCGTTTTGATTTCCAAGGCCAAACTTGCCAGTTGTTCCTTTTATCTCTTGCCTCCCTACTTTAGCATTCCAATCCCCTATAATGAGAAGAACATCCTTCTTTGGTGTCACTTCTATAAGGTGTTGTAAGTCTATAAGGTGTTGTAAGTCTGTTGCCTTATATCTGGTCAAATCAGATGGTTTGTCCATTCAGCCCAGTGCTGCTGACTCCATCAGACAGGCAGAAGTCTCCCATAACACCTGCTTTCTGGATCTTTAGAGAAACCAGGGATTCGATCTGGGACCTTGTGTGTTCATAGCATGTGCTTCACCACTGAGCTATGACTCTTCCCTGGTGTGGTATGAGGGTTTCTTTTTAAAATTATAACTCCAGGATTCAGATGATTAAGATGTAAGAGCCTGCCTTGCTAAATACTTCTGTTTTTCACACATCCCTTATAGTTTTTATATATAAAATGTGTGCGGCTCCTGTCTATTTGAGCATGCTGCAGATGGTCTTCAGCAAAGTGTCTCTTCCAATTTCTTTCCATCAGCCACATAAACAAATGATAAGAATAGCAAAACCCATCTATTTTTAGTCAGAGACAGCGAAGTCTTCTTTATCAATATGAATACCAAATAGAACTAAGCCATAAACCTAAGCGAGAATTAAATCAAATTCCCCTTCCAACGCAAGTGCAGTGTTTTATTAGACTATTCAGTTGTGACACTGAGTCCATCAGCTGAAGTCACCCATCAACGGTCAACACCTGGACAGCAGACTGAGCAGGCCCAAAAGCTGCAGGGCCCTCCCACGATGGTGAGATGTGTTGTATTTCTATGTAAATTAGAGTGATTTATTTTTAAATTTGCATCTACAGCGGTACCTCGGGTTAAGAACTTAGTTTGTTCCGGAGCTCCGTTCTTAACCTGAAACTGCTCCTAACTTGAGGTACCACTTTAGCTAATGGGGCCTCCCGCTGCCACTGTGCCACCACCGTGCGATTTCTGTTCTCATCCTGCAGCAAAGTTCTTAACCTGAGGAACTATTTCTGGGTTAGCGGAGTCTGTAACCTGAAGCATCTGTAACCTGAAGCGTCTGTAACCCGAGGTACCACTGTATATATTAATGCAGACCTTATCCTCTTTTGAGTTTTTTTCGTGATGAGGCAGCAGCCCCCCCTGCTTGCCTCTATCTATGGATGCAGAGAGAGAAAGATAGACCAGAGAACTTTGTGGATTGGGCCCAGTGTGAAGAAACAGCAGGGTTCCATCAGATTAAAAAGTAGCCCCAGTGGTATGTAGCGGCGGAGGAAGCCTCTTGGGCACCTGAGGTGGCATGCACCATAGGGGCAGGGCGGGGCAAGCAGCACCCATAGGGATGGGACAGGGTGTGCAGTACCCATAGGGACAGGGGGCACCATGGGAAGTCGGCCTCCCTACAGCTGGGGGGGAGGCAGCAGGCGTACAAGATGGAACCTGCGGGCTCCTGAGACGTGTGGCTCGGGTGCGCTGCAGGCCCCATGGTGAGTGCCGTCTGCCATTTTGTCACCCCCCTCAGTGAGGACACCTGGGGTTGACCGCACCTACTGCACCCCCCCCCTTGCTATGCCCCTGGTGGTATGGTATGGAGTGCATTCCCTGCTGAAATATAAGAGGCTCCATGCAGATCAATGTTCTGCCAGCTTTTGCAGATGTGCCTGTTTACCCAGGCATTCCTTCAATTTCTCTATCTGAGTCTCCTGTTTTCAATTGCAGTATTGTTTTAATCGCACAGTTTTAGTGTGCCTTTTCAGTGAGGAGGCATTGCCATTGTACTCACTGGTGCAGAGTGCTGCCATTTTGTGCTAGCACCCATGTCATTTTTGCAAAAAGGGAGTGTGTGTGTGTGTGTGTGTGTGTGTGTGTGTGTGTGTGTGTGTTTTAATTAGGGATATATTTTTTAATTGGTTTCTGCAACTTAGTTTTATACAGTGGAACCTCAGTTGCGGACGTAATCCGTGACGGAGGCACGTCCACAACCCGCAGCGTTCGTAACCTGCAGCGCTGCACATGCGCATGCGTGTGATGTGATTTGGCACTTCTGCACATGTGGCGAAACCTGGAAGTAACCCTTTCCGGTTCCTCCGGGTTTCCCACAGTACGCAACCTGAAAATGCGTAACCTGAAGCGTCTGCCACCCAAGGTACCACTGTACTTTGTAAACTGCATAGAAGGCTGTTTTGGCATTAATTGGTATATAAATTTATAATTAAGTAACTAATTATATTAACAATGTTTTAAAAGTTGTGGCAGTCATAGCAATGAGGGAGCTGCTTTCCTAGGGGCAAAAACAATGGAGCTGGTCTGTAAAACATGAGACAGAGGGTTGCAGCTTTGGACTTCCATGTCCATTTGTTCATCACTGTCTGACTGTAGTCTGCACAACTACCTAAGGTTGGCTTTTTGACCACTGAGCCTGGAATTCCCTTGCTCCAACAGTCCACCCAATTCCTTCCTTTCACATCTTGAGGAAACAACATAAAAGTAATGCCTTTGAGACAGCTGGGTTTGCTAGAGTTTTTCACGTAAACTTTACTTTGATGTTCAGAGTCTATCACAAATTGTAATTAAAAATGGGGGAGAAATTAGATTCAGTTTGCATTCAAAGGCTAATTCACACTTTCTGAAAAAGTGAAGCACAGCCATCCTTCAAAATCTGCATTTCTCTGAATTTTGCAATGCTGTTCTCCAGCCAAGTCATATGTACAAACAAACAAAAAGCATATACTGGGGTAAAAGGTCCATAAAAATGCATTTATTGGTGGGAAAAAACACACAAAAATCTGTTACAATGGGGGAAATTGCTTTGCGAAAGTGTGTGGAAGAGGCAAAAATACAGAATTAATGTGTGTATTAGGAGAATTTTGCACTAAAATGCTGGTGAATTTTCAACAAGAACTTTAAAAATAAATTCACAAACCGGGGTGGAAATGCAGAAAAGAGGACTGAAGAGCAGGCAGATGAGAAACAGAGAGAAGCCAACATTGTCAGGTTTGCTCATCCGTAATGGTGATGGGGCCTGAAAGGATTTTCTCCCAGTCTAGTGCTTCTGGGAATGAGACTCTCCTTCTCTGTTATGGTATGGCACCACGTAACTGGTCTCTGGCCTAAGCATTCTGCCCCACCTTCAGGGAAATCCTTGCTTGCCTGATATCACCTCTGGCAAAGCTCACCTTTTCTACTGCTTTTTCTAACATGGATGCCATAGCTAATTTATCAGGAGTCCTGTTTGGGCTGTGTGCATGTTCAAATCCTCTCCTGGCCTGCACTTCTGTTATTTTCTTATATTCCATTGATGGCTTAGAATCCATTATTCCAGGGGTTGCTAAGTGTTCTCTAGAAGACCCTTAGAGGCACACAATGTCAACTGTACTTTCAGTATCATTTCCCATTACATTTTCTTGTTTTGTTTGTTTACAGTTTCATCTCATCCCTTCCCCCCCCTTTTTTGCTTTCTGTAGGAGATGTTCCAGTTGTCATGGTAACCTCTCTCTTCTCTCCCCCCGCCCAGATGTTTTCATACATTTCTTTGTGGTCTCTCTATATATAGCCATGTAGTTTCCCCCTAACCCTGCTCTGCAATGATAATAAGACCTGACTAGCAACGAAACTGCCTTTTCTTACTCTTAGCCAGCCACTTCCATTAGAAAGTAGAGCATCACAGGCTTTCCTGTGTATCTGAAGAAGTGTGCATGCACACGAAAGCTCATACCAAGAACTAACTTAGTTGGTCTTTAAGGTGCTACTGGAAGGAATTTTTTATTTAGGCTTTCCTATGTAGTTGATCACATGAATCTTCCCAAATTCTGTCCTTCTCACCAGGAACAGTTGACCTGATGGGTCTTTAGTTGTTGTTTGATGGATCTGGAGAGCGATTTAGACAGTTTGTTGGCTTTTCATACATTGAAGAATGGGCTTACTGACCAGATAGCCCATTGAACTCAGTCATATGGATCATCTCAATGCTATTTGTGGTTGAATTGTTACAATGTTGACATTTCCCTGTGGGCAGGGCTTTTTTGCAGCCAGGACTTGGCAGAACTCAGTTTCGGCACATCCCAGATGGGCACCATTGCCCTTCTAAGAGAATGTGTGTGGTAGTCACAATCAGCATGCTTAGGGAATGATGATTGTGCTGATTATGACTACAAAACTGTGGATTCATTTTATCATGCACCTCCCATAATCCTTGATTAAAAGATTAAAGGAAAGTAACAAACGAGCATCTACCAACAGTTGTATTAAGAATTACCGTATTTTTCACCCCATAGGGTGCACCGGCCCATAGGACGCACCTAGTTTTGGGGGGGGGGAATAAAGGAAAAAAATTTTTTCCCCCAGGCGCAGGGCTGGGGAAGCCCAAGCTTCCCCCCGACCCCAGCCCCCAGAACAGGCAGCTCTCCGCAAGCCTTGGGAGACCAGCGCGACTTCCCGCCGGGCTCCCACACCTTGCGGATATCGGGGAACAGCGGGATGGCGGTGCTCCACCTCCCCGCTGTCCCCCGAGCTTGTGGGGCTGTCGGTGGCGAGAAGCGCGCTTCTCCCCACCGCCAGCCTCCAAACCAGGTCGGGGGACAGCGGGATGGCGGCGTTCCGCCTCCCCGCTGTCCCCCGAGCTTGTGGTGCTGGCGGCAGGGAGAAGCGCGCCAGGTCGGGGAACCGAAGCCCGGGGCGCGCTGTGCAGCGCACCCCGGGCTTCGAGATGCAGGCTGCTATCCGCAAGCCTAGGGAGCCCGACGGGAACTCCCGCGGGCTCCCAAAGCTTGCGGAGAGCTTCCTGAAGCCTGGAAAGCGAGAGGGGTCGGTGCGCACCGACTCCTCTCGCTCTCCAAGCTTCAGCGAAAGCCTGCATTCGCCCCATAGGACGCACACACATTTCCCCTTCATTTTTGGAGGGGAAAAAGTGCGTCCTATAGGGCGAAAAATACGGTAAGTCTAAATTTGAATTTTCTGGGAAATGTATCTCCTTTTTCCCATACCACACTTTGAGACCTGATTGGCCAGAGACCTTTGTGACCTCTCTGCCACTCTCTGGTGGGGAAATCATATTATAATGCCTACCAGTAGTTTACTGCCTGTGTTCTTTGTCATTTAATGCCTCTTCCATCCAGCCCTTCCCTTAATGACATCACCCACATCTCTTTCCTATAGCTAAGTATGTCCTCAGTCCCCATGTTGTTCAGTCCTCAAGTATCTCACTCACTGGACTGCTCCACACACCCCTTGCCTTAGCCTGCTCCGAACCAGTGGATACCTGTAGAAGGCAAACTTCCTCAGCTTTGCGAAACCCTTTCCTTTTCTTGCTGATTCTCATCTGGTAGGGGTCATATTGGCTACACCTGCCTTAGAACATCACAGAGAACAACTGAGGCATATATACATATCAATTTCTGTATTTACACAGGGAATGGGTGACTGACTGTGAGGCCCTAACTCTGCATACACATTTATACACCAGCACCATCATTCTCATCACAGCAGCCCCTCCCTCCTGTCTTGGGTCAATCCATTTAATGCATCACCTTTACTCCACTGTTTTTCCATGCTTCATCCAACATGCTTTTCAGACCCAATGCAGAATCCACAAGCAGTCTTTGCACCTTGCTACAGCACCCACTACAAACACACCTGTTTCTAATAGTTCCTGGGTAGGTCAAAATTGCACACCTTGAATGATGTGTTCTGCGTCTGCTGAGGAAAGAGGCCAGAGCTTGCAAGCATCACAACAGGTGCTTACAAGTCTATTGGCAACACATTGTTTGCCCCGGTTCAGCTCAGCTATGTAGGTGTTTGTGCTGTGATTAGCCTTGATAGTGCTGCAACCCTAAGCAGCTTCCCTGGTCAACAGGTTGCTTACAACATGACCATACAGGCCCATTGAGTGTCCTGGGAATATTCCCTGGTTCCCTATAGCCTTGTGAATCTGGAACATTCAATTATTCATCCAGTATCTCTGTTGTCCGTACATGCCAATTCTGCCTGGTAAGGTTGTCACACAAAGCCTGATTTTTCACCATTGTGGCTTTTTTCCTATACTGTTCCTAACACAGAAAATTTGGCAATAACGTGCAAAATATGAAATATTTTTTATTGAGCTTTGTGTATGAAATTATTTGACAATTTGAAATTCTACTGCAAAACATTCAGAAAAAAAGAATTTCAATGTTTGTGTTTGTTTGTTTGTTTGTTTGTTTGTTTGTTTGAAAAAAAACTATCACACAACCCAACATTGACTGAAACTGAAAACAAGAACCATATAACTATGGAATCTACTGTAAAACTGTATGTACAATTTGTACAGTAGTACACCACAGTTTGTTTTCATGTTACAGCGATGTCAAATGCTATTTAATCCACAGTGCCAAAAATGAAGGTTGATGCAATAATGCAACCAGGAAATGGTTTGATTTTACATTGTGATTCACAATTCTGATGTTTCAAGAAGATTCTGCTAGTGTTTTCCCATGACCAATTATCCAATCAGTAACTGCTTTGTGAGCCTTCTTCATTAGCTGCACATCTTCAGAAGGCTATTGTTCAAGAGCAGATCATTTCCCAAAAAAAGTGCCATTAATATTAGATGACGAATGACACTTTGCAGTGTTTAAAAATATCTTACAATCATTTCCATAATAATAAAGAAACACAGTAAAACCTTCTGCATATGAGATATAGAGAGGTAGAAGAACTATTATAAAATACCTTACAATGTGGAAAGCAATTGGTAATTTTCCATTCGGTTTATGTTCTCAGTGATGACTTGCTCTAGAAAAGGCTCCAGGACTTCTCCTTTCCAGGGTGCATTCCTTTTTAATGTAGGTGACATAACGAGGAAGTAAAATGACCCAAATTACAAATGGCCAGTTAGCTGGTGTTTAGAAGACCTGCCTTTAAACCCTGAATGCCCATAGTGCCTAACTACTCATTATGCATGGCTGCTGCTGTGTTCACTTCAAAGTTTAGCATGAACCTACCTAATTTGTAAAAGGGACGCGGGTGCGCTATGGGTAAAACCTCAGTGCCTAGGACTTGCTGATCGTATGGTCAGAGGTTCGAATCCCCGCGGCGGGGTGAGCTCCCGTCATTCGGTCCCAGCTCCTGCCCACCTAGCAGTTTGAAAGCACTCTGAAGTGCAAGTAGATAAATAGGTACCACTTTATAGCAGGAGGGTAAACGGTGTTTCCATGTGCTGCGCTGGTGCTGGCTGGCCAGCTGCAGCTTCGTCACGCTGGCCACGTGACCTGGAAGTGTCTTCGGACGGCGCCGGCTCACGGCCTATAGAGCGAGATGAGCACGCAACCCTAGAGTCGGACACGACTGGCCCGTACGGGCAGGGGTACCTTTACCTTTTTACCTAATCTGCAATTCCTGAAACACTATTCAAAACAAAACACAGCTGTCCTTTGAAATTTGCACTTCTCTGAATGTTGGTATGCAGTCCTGCAAAATATGCATACCAAGAGAAAAGTAAACTAGGGGAAAGTGAAAACCCAAAAATGCATTTCGGTACATTATTTTCATTAACATATGGATTTGTGTGCATATGCTTTGGTTGGCTGGAGCACTGCATTGCAAAATTTGGAGACGTGTGAATTTCAGAGATGCCTTGCATTCCGGTTTGCATATTGATTCAGGAAGTCTGAATTCAGCAGGTTCTAATGAAAATACAAACCAAATGAATTTCTTCCCTCATCACAAATGCACCATACTATGAATCTAAAGCAGAGAGGGGAAGAGACACAGGGCTGCTGTTTTCTCTGGCAGCAACATCTATTTCCAGACTCAGTTCTCTCTAAAATGGAAAAACCCAACCTTCCTCATGCTCCCAGTCTATGATAGTTTGGCTAAATGGCTATAGCATTATACATTTGACCTGAAGGGAGCTTGGATCAAGTCTTGTCCCTTTTATAGCACCATAGACCCATTGCTAAGTGGGGGCTCAGAGTCTGCTAAGAAGGAAATGCATCTCTTTTAAATGCATCTGGCTTAGTGGATCCAAAATCTTCAAATGTAGAGACAGGTGAGTCAAAGATGGCTTTTATTCTGGTTTTGTCAAGATCATTGCAAGCTGGAACTAATGCCCACAGTCCTAATAATGACTGCAAAAACTATTCTGGGGTTTGCAAGCCAATTATTAGTGACCTAAGAAACATCTTACCTTACACGTTAGCCCTGTTGGCTGGGTCTGATGGGAGTTGGAGGCCAACAACATCTGGAGAGCCACAGGCTCCCCATTCCTTGATGCAGAGAGATGCCTGATAAATGATGCTGCAGATAGCTGAAAAGTAATGGATTGCTTTAGACCTGGTCATCATAAACAGCAAAAGAACTGGTAAATCTGCTTCCAGATTCTAATACCTCAAAACGCAGATAGAAAACTTGGGAGAAGACGAGATCAGAATACTTTTGCTTGGCATCTAATTTCTTGTGCGCAGAGAATATTTTTGGATGGAAGAGTTTCCAGTTGTGTGACACACAAACAAGCACACACACAGTTTATATTGATACAGTTTAGACAAAGGTTTGCCATTTCATCTGCTGCTTGTGGGGGAACAGACCCTTAAATTGCTGGCATCTTCCATGAAGGTCTCCATCTCTCACTGAATTTCACTGGGATTGGGCACCTGCCCTCCTGCAAATCCTATCCACAATAAATGCCATCATTCTTTTCAGAAGCAGCATCATTTTAGGATGGAATACTATAAGAAACACAAAGAGGCATCCTCGCTAATAACACTTTATGCAGCCAAACAAATAAATAGATCAATAATCTCATATTCAGTCCCCAGCATTTCAAGGTGAGGTTGAAAAAGACCGCTGGAAAGCAGTGATCAGCATAAGCCATCATGAGCTAGATGGACCAAAGGTCTGATGTAGGTTAAGGCAGCTTCCTATGTTCCTTGGTTCAAAGGGCAGCATGGAAACTTCTATATGTGTACCTTCCAAGCCCAGCACCCCCTTCTTACTGCAGCTTGCTGAAAAGCTGTTCCCAAAAGCTGGGGGGGCCTCAGAAGTGGCCTTGAAAATAAGGAGCCTGCAGTTATACCAGAAAATCATGGGCATGCCCTATGTTGCTGTTGCTTTAATGTTTGGCTGCAGTGTCTTCTTTCTATGGGCATACATGTAAACTGCAACATATTGGTTGCAATGTATTCCTGCCTTGTATACAAGCATGTATTTCTCTTTCACACCACTTCCTCTCAGCTTTCAGAAACAGGCCTCTGACCCAGCACACAGCTCACACCCACAGATTTTCTCAGCTTCTTGAACGTGCCAGTCCCACCCAAACAAGTCCGCCCACCGACATTGTCACGAGGCCCTGCCTATTTTCAGCTTTTAGGCTCATTCTCTTTAAAAAGCCCCCCGGTTGGTTATGTTCTCTTGGGCAGTCCCTGTCTCCAAATGCCAGCGTTCTCCAAACTACACAGGTGGCATTTGGTCTGTAGAGAACAGGACACTTATTTTGCCAGGGAAAACCTAGCAATTCAGGGAGGAGGAGGAACAGAGATAGTGAGACCTGAGATGCCATTTGGATGAATACATTAAGAAGTCTGAAAAGACTGGCTGTTAAGCAAGTTGTTCAATTGTTATCGGACCCCGCAGTTATATATCTGCATGCTTTTATAAGATTATTGTCAGTGGGATCAAGGACACAAAGGTGCTTCAGCATGCTTAAATAATAGCAACCCCTTGCAATTACAACCCAGAAGATTAAAAAAAAAATTCATGTATGTAAAGCAGGGGTGTGGTCCTCCAGAAGTTATTGGAATACAACTCCCATCAGTCCCAGTTAGCATGGCTAATGGTCAGGGGTGATGGTAGCTGCAGTTCAACATCTTCTGAAGGACACAAAGTTGGAGAAGTCCAGATGTTATTATCACCTTCATGTTCATTAATTACATTTACATCCCACCTTTCTTCCAATGAACTAAGGGCAGTGTATATGGCTCCCTCCCTCCCCATTTTATCCTCACAGCATCTTGAGGCAGCTTAGGCTGAGAGACAGTAACAGGCACAAGGTCACCCACTGAGCTGCATGGCTGAGTGTTCCTCCATAGTTTCTGTTCTTTTCATTGAGGCTGCAAAATACAGTACAACGTCCCAATGGACTGTGTCTTTAGGCCACTGCTCGGAAATCCACCAAGACAGAACACTTTGATTTAAGCAGATTTACTGCCATTAACTCAATGGGATTAGCCTGTAGTTGAATTTCTGAATTGCCTTTCGTGATACTCTTAACATCAGCCCCCATTCCCTGCTTTGTTTACCATCTAGGTTGATGAAGAGTTCTACAGAACTTAAAAACCTGCACACTGTCGTGTGACATTTTAGTTGGCCTCATTAAGATATTGCCCTTATTTTTCTTAAAATATACTGTGTTCTTTGTAGCCTGCTATGCTGTGCTTTGAAATTACCTGATAAAGATGGATGTACAGTCTGTGAAGCCTTAGCTCTAAGCAGAAAAGCTGATTATTTCCTGTTCTCCTGACGTACAATATGTCAAAATAGGGACAAAACAGTTCTTTATTGAAAACAGAATAGCCCCTAACCTGCCCTCCACAAAAACAGTGTGTTGTCTCTACAAAAGAAAAGTTTTCTGCTTGCTGTGCTGCTATAGACACTGCTCAGGTATAACTTTTGCTTCTAGAAGTGGTTGGCAAATGCAATCTACACTGAACCTCTGCAAAAACAGCTGATATGGCAGGAGTAAAAACTGATGTAAAGCTTTTAAAGTAATGCAATGCGCAACTTCAGGAGACTCAGAATCAGATCCCATCTGTATCCAATGCCAGAGAAGACAAGATGCTTCCTAACAGCATTTCAAGGGCACCTTGGGGAGTGCAATAGTATCTTGGTTAACACAAAAAAGGTTGGATTATACAGCACGATCCTATGCATGTTTACGCAAAATAAGATCCCATTGAGTTCAATGGGGACTTACTCCTAGGGAAGTGTTTACCCCATTGCAACATGGTGTAAGAGAAGAAAGACTTAACACATGTTGTGATCATGTGAAGCATGAAGTGGGAGAAATAAGATTCCACATGATGACTCTCCCTTCATGTATCTGCTCAACATAAGAACCAGTGTTGTGTCATGGTTAGGGCACTCGACTAGGACTAGGCAGACCTGGGTCAGATACCTACTCAGCTATGAAGCTCACTGGGTGACCTTGGACTAGTGTCTCCTACCTCCGATTATGATGATCAAATGGAGGTGAGGGAGGGGGAGCATGTAGTTCTTGGAGGAAGGACATGATAAAAAGGAATGCATAAATAATCTGTGCATAGTACACTTCCCCACTGTGGAAGGACGTGTGGATCCAAAATTGGCCTCCATAGTCACTTATGGACTCACTGTTAAGACCGTGTTCATGGAAGACAATCTTGCTCGGCTATGAGTGAAAGAAGAAAGAAGGAGGAGAAGGAGGAGGAGGAGAACACACATCTAGGCTCTGTAAGCATGATCAATGGATTTGCTCCTCACCACTCTATTTGAATGTGCATAGATATTTTGCTGAACATGCATAGGGAAGATGGCAGAGCCATGAGCTGTGAACTTGTCCTCCTTCTATTCATTTTTATTTTAAATGGCTTTAATATCCACACAGATCAACTATGCACCTGGAATAACCAACTACAAACTTGAGAAAACACAGCTCGGCAGTTTTCTTCATTGCATATTGACTTTGCATAAGGCCTTTAATAAAAAGGGCAGAGCAAATGTTCAGGTCAATGCAAGAAATGGGAAAAGGCATAGAAAATGAACACCCTCAAGTCACCCCCATGACCAAAAGTAGAATTTCATAGTACAGTAGCTGGTATTTCAACAAGCACTGGAAATGTTTTCTGCAAGAACTCATCCGATTAACAATTTTCTGATTTTTATCTGCACAGTGAAACACATCAGACAATCTACAGAGTACACATTTCACATTTCTTGATGCATTGATGTTTATTAACAGTGTTGATTCTCTTATATTTAGCACATGGTTAAAAAGCTTAGTACAGAATCCATCAAGCTCAATGGAAGTTTTGCACTGACTACAAAGATGTCGTCTGTCATTTAACTACCACTTCTTATGCTGCAATTCAAATATTGGTGGTTTAGGAGAACAAATACCAATTTCAAAAGTCAAATACCAATTTCAAATCCTTCAGCTGGCATTGAACTTTGGCAAAGAAATTCAAAGCTACGCATTTTAATTCTGAATATCTAATCTTGGAACTAGCTTTAGCATATTCCAAAAGGAACATTGTTTACCTGACCCGTGTACCATTTCATCCTCTTCTTCCTAGGGGACCCTTCCAGATATTTTGCACGAAGAATACACAATTGGGCTGCCCATCAACTGGAGGAATCTAGATTATTATTTTCAGTGAACACATTTTCCTAGAAAATAACTTTTCCCTGCATTCAGATGGCAGTATTGAGCTGTTGAGAAAATGCAACGCAGGCACAACCATGTGCTGGAGGAGTGGAAACCCTTGCCAGGTCTAAAAACACATGCAAAGTGCCCCATTATTGAGTCTTTATTTGGGAAAATGATAGAACTAATGTCTTTTTAGCTCTGGTGTTTATTTAATCACCATATTCATCTTGGTAATTTTGGCACTTCCAAAACCTGCTGGTTGTCATAATCTTCAGAGAGAGCATGGGGTTGAGGATCTTTGAGATCTGTCTACTAAATAACAAATTTGTTGTGGCAGGAGGGCTAATTCTGAGACTGTTCACTCCTTTGGGAATCATTTCATTTTCTCTAACTAGGCACTGGTTGTCAACAATTTTTGACAAAGTTCCTCCTTTCTTCTTTCTCTTTCCTCACATTTGTCATCTTCAGGTCAGGGGGCACTGGGTGGGGGGTCTGTTTGCCTAAGAAATGTTGAACCTGTCATTTGCTACTAATGATGCTTCAGTGATTTGTGTCACTCTCCTGTCAAAACACAATAAAATGTTAATATAAAAACATATGGGCTTAGGTGTCGTGTGTTAATGTTGTGAGCACCTGCCAGGTGCCACCTCTGACGTCCCATTGGAGAGACTTTCCCTCCCACTGCCAAGCACTACTGTGCTCATCTCTCTTAATATGTGCAGATTTTGGCTATCCTTTCCTGCAGCAAGGCAACTCTAACCCTCCCAGTACAAAAGGGCAAGAACAAACCCAAACTGGAACTAGGTGGGGCAACAGCTACAAGATTATCCTTGTGCAAACAAAACATCTTCTGGAAAGGTCCACCGATAGAAGGTTATCAATGGAACAAAGAAACACACCTTGTTTCACTACTGCTGCATACTAAGGTACCCATTTCGGTCCCTTCAGAGCAGCTTGGGTGTGAAATGCATGCCTGTTGCACTCCCTGTTGCTTCAGTTCATAATTTAACATTGCTGGCTATACATTAGCAACTATCTGTTAGGGCTGGGCGATATCTGGTTTTCTACATCAATACATCACCAGCTAAACATAGCCATATACCGATATAATGTCTGAAATAAGGATGGAGTTATGTAGAGGCATTGGCTGGCTTCAAGCTTCTTCCCACATTGTGATTTTTGCATAGCGCATGCACACACATCGTGATTCATGATATATTCCCAGGTCAAAATTATGAAACCAATATCATGATATGGACTTCAAACCAGTTTTAGACGATCTATCGATATTATCACCCAGCCCTACTAGCTGTAAAAGACTGGAACCCTATATAAACAATTCTCTATTGTTCCCCTCAGCTGTAATGGCACTACGCCCTACTTGTTTTCAAGCGAGCTTGCACTAGAGCAGAGCTCAGCTGACCATAATGATATATGCTCATTGACAACACTTGGTAATTGCCCATGGAGCTCACTATCATGACCACAACCAGTAAGACTCTGTATGACCCTCAAAGTGGCTCTAGAGACTTGTGCTATGCTTTAACCAGATGCTCTTAATTCTTCCCAACTTGGTGATAAGCCTGTGGTTGTTAAGCAATCTGTCCATATCTCTTTTATTATACCTTTATACATGGATATTAATGAAATACAGGCTGCAGTCCAATACACATTTACTGGAAATCCCACTGAATTCAATGGGATTAACCTCTGAGTAAACATGCAAAGAATTGCACTTAGAATTTAAGAGGAGATATGTATTTCTTTGCTAACAAACACATATGCCTTTCAGTATCCTTATTTAAATAAATGCTTCAAAACAAGGCACAAAATTTAAACTTAACAGTTCAGAAAATCCTTTGAGGATTCGTTTAAATCAGCATCACTTCTCCTTGTACACAAAGGCTAAAATAAGTAGGAAAGCTTTTTGTAACAAAGGTACCACTTTATAAATAACACTGAACGGGGGGGGGGGGCTCATTTTAAAAAAAACACAGAATGATGATTCATTTCTCATCACAGCCCAAAATAAAACTGTACAAAACAGATGAATATTTTACAATCAACACATTTGGAATGTTTATTAGCAGCTCATTTGAAGTTTGTTCTTAGTCACTGAAGCTTGCATGAGATTTTATAAAGGCAGAAATAACATCCACATAATTGTGCCCCTTTCCCCCAGCTTTGATCTTTCTTTTAATATTGCGTTTGGTTTTATCTTACAACATGAAAGATGTTCATTTCTACATAATGCACTTGTCAGAAAACACAGAGAGATAGAACTTGTTATACAACTACAAGTTAAAATACTGAGACACAAGAGGGCAGACCATCCTTCAATTCGGTGCACGATGCTATAGTATAATTAGTGACTTCTTCCTGGTGTCTGTGGTTCTTTTTAGTAAGTATTTAAGAGGTTGGTGGCATTCTGTTGCACTTATTGAGACATCTTCTGTTATCTGTTGAGCAGAATAAATGAAAGCAATTCAGTGTACATTCAAGCACGGAATGGTGTCACATTTTTAAAGGCAGAATCAAATCCTTCTTGTACAGTGTTTGCATTTCAGAAAATTTGCAATTTCATGCCCTAAAAATAAAAGTAAGAAGCAGGATAGCTAAATTCAGCACTCCACATGACACCCAGCAAATTCTGAGTGTACCTTTGGTTTGTTATTTGGGGGAGAAGGAGAGGAATTTGTCCAAAGACCTCCTATGCCAGCAGAACTTGAGCTACACTGCCACCTTCAAATGTACACTGTCAGAACACGCCAGATTTTCAAGCAGAACGCTAGCAGCTGGCTGAGCTGTCCGCTGGTGAAAATATGCCAGTGCAACAGCCAAAATAGGGTACGGTTGTAGGCAGGACAATCCACAGCTATGCCCCGCACTAACAGCACAGTTGTATACCAGCCCCAGAGCTGGAACAAAGAATTTCCCTCTGACTGGCTTTTCCGGCTCTTTTCAGAGAAACAGGTGCACTTTGCACAAAGCAGAATGCACAAAGTCGAACTTGAACATACTGAAAGTACTTGTCTGTTTAGAACCCCAATAGGAACCTCATCTTGGGACCCCAGACATGAACACCCAACTCCATTACAAGAAAGCACTCCACACAGGTAAGCTATGGAAGGGGGACACACGCCCTGAAATGGACAACTGTGTTTCCCATGCCTCCTCCTCCCACACCTTTTGCTATATGCGTCATGCCCAACTGTGTTGCTCTAACACTTTCCCCACCCCTAACAGTGGAGAGCAGGGTCTCCCACGCAGAGAGGAGGCATGCAAGTTTTGCAGTACGCTTCTCCAAGTTTCTAGTGCTGTAATATGAAACCACCTGGGTGAGGGGGTTTTCTGGACGAGACCCAAGACAACGCTTGAAGGAAGACAGGCAGGTCATTTGGTGATGCTCACTCTGTCTTTAGGCCAGGAGGAAAGAGGATGGAGAGGAGAGGAGCAAAACAGAGCTGCATGAGAAAGCAGCATGCTTTATAGTTCCCATGGGAGGGACCCTTGGGAATCCAACTGCTGATGGAAACTGATTGTTGCTGTATGGATACTTCAGCTTTCATATTCAGTAAGGGATGGTGCTGCCTAGTCACTCGTAAGATAAAACAATGTATTATATGACAGAGCAGGGTTGCCTATGGAGTACATATTTACTTTTGCCTCACTGTTGTCTCAGGTGAGACGGGTTTTCCAAGACTCTAGAATAGTACAAAAACTGGCTGAACTTAGATTAGTATGAGATGGGAGACTCAGTCAATTTCAGTTTCTCATTTTCTCCAATCTTAAGTTCAATCCTCCATATTTCCACATTTTTAAAGTCTTCGTGAAAATCCATAAGCTTCACAGTGGGAATTTCACCAGACACATTTCTATGCAAATTTTCTTAATACTGTATACACATTTTTTTTTCCTAAAGCAACTTTCCCTAATACACGTTTGTATGTTATTTTCACTGATACATTCATTTTATGCACATTTTACTGCACTGTATGCATTTTCATGCACATTACCTGTCTGGAAAACGGCACTGCAAAAATCAGGAAAGTGCAAAGCAATGGATAGCTGTGTTTCATTTGCGTCTTGTTTCAGAAACTGTGGATTAGGGAGGTTCATCTTGAAATGCAAACTGAATCAGATTTTCACCCCATCCCTAGGTTAGTGAACACTCAAGCAGTGATTCCTTTTTCAAACTACCTTCCACACTTGGGTGGTTGCCATTCACTGCATTTGGACCATCACTGTAAGAAGGAAGCTTGGTCCTCTCCTGGCTACTATCCATCCTACTCTAGGGAGGCCCATCTGACACTTTCAGAACTGCTAAAACAATTCATTTAGCACAGCGGTTCTCAACCTGTGGGTCCCCAGATGTTGTTGGACTACAACTCCCATCCTCCCTGAGCTCTGGCCTTGCTAGCTAGGGGTGATGGGAGTTGTAGTTGAACAACATCTGGGGACCCACAGGTTGAGAAAGGCTGATTTAGCCACTTAGGATCAAATATTCATTTCAGGTACTAATAGACTCTCCTTTCATATAACCTAGGGACGCGGTTGGCGCTGTGGGTTAAACCACAGAGCCTAGGACTTGCCAATCAGAAGGTTGGTGGTTCGAATCCCCACGACGGGGTAAGCTCCCATTGCTCGGTCCCTGCTCCTGCCAACCTAGCAGTTTGAAAGCATGTCAAAGTGCAAGTAGATAAATAGGTACCTTCTGGCAGGAAGGTAAACGGCGTTTCCGTGTGTTGCTCTGGTTTGCCAGAAGCAGCTTAGTCATGCTGGCCACATGACCCGGAAGCTCCCTTGGCCAATAAAGCGAGATGAGCGCCACAACCCCAGAGTCAGTCACGACTGGACCTAATGGTCAGGGGTCCCTTTACCTTTACCTTTTCATATAACACTACACCCCCCTCTTTCTGTTGCAACTGTTCTTTTTGAACAAGTTATGCAGTTGGGTGGGGCAGAGCCACAGAACAGTCCTGCCACCACTGGCATCGCTACAGTTTATATGGATGTGGCTGGGACAGGACGGCAACAAGGCTGGGGCTGTGTGGACACACTGGCAGGAATGCCAGATTAGCTCCTCCAGAACATCTGCAAAGTTCCAACCTGACCACCACCCCTGCCCTGCCCCAGCTGCAGCGATGTTGGGGAGAGCAGTTCCAGCACTCTGCACCATCACACCAGCCACTATCTTTAAAAAAAAAAAAATGTACAAGTTGTAGTGGCAGGGAACTCTAAATGCACTTCTAGTTCTTTCCTTTCTTCCTTTGCAGCTGCCCAGCTTGAGTTCAAGCCAAACTGCAAAGGAAGATCCATGCTAAAAACAGGGATTGGCTGCAGGAGGAAGTTCCCAATTAGCAATTCCCTCCTGCAGCCAATCCCTTTGGGCTTGCTGTCAGCACCACTCACTAGCCAAATGACACGTTATTATTCTTGTTCCTTCTTCCTCCTCTTCTTCTTTTAATGCACTTGGTTAGATTGTTGGGCTACAATCATATAGACTAGGGTTCAAATATCTGCTCAACCCAAGGTAACCTTGGGCCAGTCACAATCTCTCTGCCTAACCTACCTCACAAGTTTGTTGTGAGGATAAAATGGGGAGGAACAGAACCATGTACACCACCTTGAGCTACTTGGAGGAAAGGAGACCATCTCGCCAGAGTGGTACATGCTCTGGTTATCTCCCACTTGGATTATTGCAATGTGCTTTACGTGGGGCTATCTTTGAAGGTGACTCAGAAACTACAACTAATCCAAAACGCAGCAGCTAGACTGGTGACTGGGAGTGGCCACCAAGACCATATAACACTGGTCCTAAAGGATCTTCACTGTTTCCCAGTACAGTAGTACCTTGTTTCTCAAATGCCTTGGTACTCAAACAACTTGGAACCCAAAAACTGCAATCCCGGAAGTAAGTGTTCCAGTTTGTGAACGTTTTTGGAAGCCGAACGTGCTCCGTTTTGAGTGCCACACTTCTGTTTTGAGTGCCATAGTTCCATTTTGAGAGTTACGCTGAGGTCTGTCTGTATTTGCTATTTATTTTGCATTATTGTCTTTGTGGCTCTTTTTGTTTTGTTTTGTTTTGTTTTGTTTTGTTTTGTTTTGTTTTTGTGACTGTGTGACCAAGTTCAGCTACTGATTGATTTATTGTGTGACTGCAGTATAATTGTTCATTGCTTTCTCGTTAGATAGTAAAATTCATGTTAAATTGCTTTTTTAGGGGTTGTTTTTAAAAGTCTGGAACGAATTAATCTATATTGCATTAATTTCTATGGGAAAGTGTGCCTTGCTTTTGGAACGCTTTGGTTTTGGAACAGACTTCTGGAACGGATTAAGTTTGAGAACCAAGGTACCACTGTACATTTCTGAGCAGAATTCAAAGTGTTGGTTCTGACCTTTAAAGCCCTAAATGGCCTCGGCCCAGTATACCTGAAGGAGCATCTCCACCCCTATTATTTAGCATGGACACTGAGGTCCACTTCCGAAGGCCTTCTGGTGGTTTCGTGACTGCGAGAAGCAAAGTTACAGGGAACCAGGCAGAGGGTCTTCTTGGCAGTGGTGCACCTCCCTGTCGATGCCCTCCCATCAGATGTCAGTGAGATAAAGAATTAAACAAGTTTTAGAAAACATCTGAAGGCAGCCCTGTTCAGTTTTTAATGTCTGACATTTTTTTATTTTTTTTATTTTGCTGGAAGCCACCCAGAGTGGCTAGGGAAACCCAGCCAGATGGGCAGGATAGGAACATCATTATTATTATTATTATTATTATTATTATTATTATTATTTACATTTTTTAAAAAAAGTATGACTAACACCATGTGCACATGTAGACAATACTGAACTAGATGCAACACTGGTCTGACTGGATACAAAGCAGCCTTCTATGGCACATATGTCTAAGAATTAAATACTAATTTCTTCCCTAGAACACTCCTCTTCATCTATCAATGTAGGCTATTTAAAACAAAAAAAACCTTAACTTCTTTTCTTTCTTTTTTTAAGAAGTGCCAGACTGACAGTTCTAGGAGGTGAGGAAATGCACATGTGAGTACAAAATAAACAAGTCAGAAGGATGTGATGATGTCTCCTTCAACCCTAGTCTGATATTCTGGGATTTTAACATATGATGAGAACTTCAGGTGCACAGAGAAGATGACAGAAAGTGAAACTGATCAGAGTGGGGGGGGGGAGAGAAGACTTGTAGCCAACCAAATCATTGCATAGAGAGAATTACTTCCACTTGCACAGCAGAATTTCCCCTCCCTCTCCAACACCAACACACACACACACCCTGCACACACAAAACCACACTGCTCCACCCTAAGATCTTGCTCTGGAGGGTAAGGAGAATCTCTAGAGCGGATGTGGGGGTGCAAAGTGCAGGGAAAGGGAAAGGGAGGGGAGGTTCCATTATTAAGGGGAGGTTCCATTGCACAAGAGAAAGTTTTTTCCACTCATGCAGTGACTTAGGCTGTGCACACATTACCAGCTGAAAACGCAGCTAGGTTTTTCTTTTCCACAATTTGGATTGAAGCTGGTTTGGAGGGAAGCACAGCTAAACACAGTATTTCATAAGAGACAACAGGACAGATACTGGATAAATATGGATTGTGGCTGAGGTTATGCGTAGACTGTTTCCCAAACCAGCACTGGGAGCAAACGGAATGCAGAGTAAACAGCAGTGCGTACACAGCTGTCATTTTAAAATATTAAGTGGTTTATAAATGCTTTAAATAAATAGTTGGATACAACACAGAGAGATTCTTTTTGAAATGTGGGGTGGAGACGCTCTCAAGGGAAGAGCTGTAAGTAAGTAGAATCTAAGCAGAAGAGGGGAAAGGACACAGCAAAGCAGGGGAAGGATCAAATGTGTGTCTGTCCATTTCTCTGCTACTACACACCAGCGTTCCTGGAACTACAGATGTCGGTAGGAGCCAAGGACCTGTCCGAGTGAAATACAGCTGGCCTTAATAAACTCTCAAGGCTCTTCAATTTTATTTTAAGAAGGCAGGAGTACATAGGTTCTAAGCTGTAAAGTCAAGATGACAGCATGTTCCACAAGTGCCACAGCTGAAGTCTGTTTCCCTTCAAATTTCTAAGTGTTCTCCCCCAAAAGCTATTATCATACTATACACTGGGAGATTATGGTTCTGAGCTAAGTAGCATGTAAAAATGGTGTCATTACATATTCATAAGCATATTTTAGAGGGGTTAATTGTAAAGCCAGATGTTTCCATTTTTATTTAGAGATGACAGCAGAGGGCTAATAAAGATCAATTACCCATCTGTCCACAATTCCAAAACAGTCAACCATGTATTATTATTTTTAAAAAATAAAAAAGAGCTGAAAGCACCTTCAGGCTCTCCAGTTGTCTGAATCAAGTATTTGCTATTAACAGTGAAATCAACAGGTTTTATTAATTCATGTAGAGCAAATTCAAATTTGAGCTTTCAGCCCAGTAATGGAACACTACTATTTTTGACTCTCCAATTTTGCACTTCCTCAGAACCTTACATTAGTTTTTTGGGAAAGCAAAGCTGGATGGAGAAGCTGGTTTTGCAATTCCTATTAATTTCATCAATCAGACTGAAAGAGAACCTATTCCACCACTACTTTAAGATTGTAAAACTTGCTTATTTCAACAAAGTCTCCTTAACAAAATCCTTCCTCAAAAAAGATTATGAGATCCAATCAGGCTAGCAACAAACAAAATCTCAGATCAGGCAAGAAATCCTATCCAAAGTAACAGCAGGCATACAGTACAGAGCAACCTGTAACAGAACTCACTGCCACTGTCCCCAACATTCTGGTAGTTTTGGTGTTGAATGCCAAGTTGGTCTGTAATAAAACCATGCTGATTCATGGATGAATGGGCCACCCTGGGGTATATCACTGAGGGTGAGGGAGGTGGGTGGGTCAGAACTGATGCAGTTCTACCTACCCAGGTACTCAGTTTGACATCAGCCCAGACTGGGAGCAGCAGGGAGGTGTTGCTGAACACAGGAGTTCACTTCCCCTGAGGGGAGGGGGATGGAAGGATCTGCAGGTTTGGGATAGTGTTGGTGTACCACCCATCCTGCTGCTCAGCAGCCTCCCTGACTGAACTTGTCTTGGGTGCAGTGTGGAACCAAGAATGAACTTGTCTTGGGTGTGGAACCCAGAATGGTGATTTTGGGTGACTTCAACATCCAAGCTGAGGAAACCTCAAGTCCAGTTTTGGTGTTCATGGCCTCCATTGTAACTATGGGCCTGTCTCAGATGAACATCAATGCAACACACAGAGCCCTTGATTTTGTATTTGAGCCATGTGGAGAGCAGGGTGGTATGGAAATAGATCACATGGATATCACCCCATTGTTATGGTCAGGCCACTTCCTGGTGAAGTTTCTGAGTAGCTGTGGTCAGTGGTATAGAGATAGACCTGGTGAAGGCTGGAGCGTAAGTGGTGTTAATCTCATTCCGTAGCCAACCAAGCACATGTTCAGACTCATAATCAGGCCTACCACATGACTGTGGAGACAGCGAGGAGATCCTACTTCACTGCCTTCATTGCATCCGTTCTTACCTTCAGGGACATGTTCTGAAAGCAGCACTAATAATAGAAATAAAAATCCAAAATCTTCAGTTCTGCACTTCAATAGATCATTAGCATGATAATCAGAAGTTGAACAGAAAGTAGGAAGCACTTTCTGATTTTGCAATGTCAACCATACATTGGCTCAGCATAATGATGAGAAAGCACAGCATTATGCTTATTATATCTTGAGAAATGCAATTTAACTGCGAAATCAGCCATGTGCGATCATTTGGGGGAGGGGAATCAATGCAGTTCTCTGTACCTGATCCTCTACTATGGCTCTACAAATGTTGTTGGACTCCAACTCTCTCATCAGCCCCAACCAGCATAGCCAATGAATGAAAGGAGCTGTAATCCAACAACTGGAGAGTCACAGGTTCTCCACCCCAATCTACTGTTTCCTGATAGCGTCTTCAGAAAATACATTTTCTATTACAGAGATTAATCTTCATGTCAGTAAAGCAAGTCTGTGTGATGTGCAATGACCTCACAGTAAGAAACCACCACAAGCATCAGCTTCCCAATAAATATATAATAGAAGGTGAAAAAGATACTTACAGCAACACATTTTAGGGTACACACTTTTCCTATCCCACCCTGAAGCAGGATAGTCCAAGTCCAAATCCACACAGCATACATAAAGATCATTAAGGGAACCTGGGCTAGCCACCATCTCTCTGTATAACTTGGTGGGCAGTTATGTGTGATTTCACTTTCAATACAATTGACACCTGCAGAAGTTTTGGGGTGTGACGTATTGCTTCATTTCCAATCAGTGCATGTCTCATAACTTCCTGTTGAAATCCTGTAACTGTTTATACCACAAATGGATGGGTGTTCCACTTTTCTTGCAAGAGTGCCCCTCCAAGACAGCAATAATGCAACAGCATTGGGGAAGTATCACAGAACAACTATTAAAGTGGAATGCTGTCCAGACACTACAGTATAAATGCACCACTAATGCACTATTATTGCATCAGGTCGCTTCCAGACAACTTGTCTAATGATCTTTTGTTCTGATTTGTTTGTGGGGATATTACATGAAGTTGCATCAAGCAGGCATTGTTCTACACTTTCTGTGCATTTTCCCATCACTTTCCTTACTGCAAAAAAATCCTATATTTTGTGGAAGCAGGTTTGTTTCACAAGAGCTCCAAATCTACTTAAATAGTGCAGGCTGGGATATGACTGAATCCCACCCAAAAACATTGATAGTCTGGAAATGGTCCTCCCTAGCTACATGGGACAGACATGTTACTGAATGCACTCACAAGTAATCACAAGTTTACAGATGCACCTAGCACAGAAAATCCACTTTAACAAAGAAACAAACTTTTCAGCATTAGGAAAGTGACTGGAAATACACTGAAAAATGTGGAATGAATGGCCAACGGGAAGACATATAAACACCCCTTAAACAAATCAGGATGAATGCTCATTGTCATATAATTACTATGCAAACAAACAGAATGACCAGATAATCTAACCTACACACAAGCTTTGTGAAAGTAAATAAGGATGCTCAATAAATAGGTAATATGGAGGAACCCTCAGAGAGATCTGTCAATACTGAGTTTTAATTTCAAGATAGTTTAGACATGAGTTTTGCTAGATAGTTAAGAGTCAGGACATGTAAATGTATGTATCTGTATGAAATCTGCATAAACAAATGTATAGTGCAAATTTAGGTCTCTAAGTCAGTTCACACTGGTTCTAACATTGTGTTTTGCTGCATCCTCCACTGCCCTGTAAGCAATGTGGTCCTTAATAAATACAAATTGAAAAAGGAGGTCAAGAGATAGGAGATCTGGAGCCTTGTGGGACTCATGGTTAAGTTAGTCTCTGGCCCCTTCAGTGTCCCACAAGGATCCAGATCTCCTATCTCTTGACCTCCTTTTACAGCAGGGTTCAGTCAGGATCCCACCCAGGGCAGGTAGAAACAGGTCAGCAAAGAAGGAGCAGATCTTGTAGGACTTTATGCATTTTGCTCTTATGGGTGAGAAGCATAGTTATATCGACTGGCAAGCTGAACACAAAAGCTTTCCACAGTTCAGCCTGTTACAAGACAAGTTACATTTACTTGAGCATGTATCTCGATTCATAAAACAAAGATGAAATGACAAAGACTAGAGGGGTATTTTCATGCATGAATGTTTGGCAGTGTGTTACTGTGGGGCTTACTGGAACCTAAAATCCAAGGATTGTGCATAAATGTCCATCACAGTAGGATTGGTAAAATTAGTGGCAAAGCAGCATTAAGCTCACAGAAGTCTAACCAAATAGTCACATAAGAAATAAGGGGTGTTTTTTTAAAGAGCCACAATCCATTGCACAGTTTCCCCTTTTGCTATCAGTATAACACTTTGTGCAGACCAAGTCTGTGCACATTTACTCAGAAGTAAGACCCACCGAAGTCGCAGGGGCCAACTCCCAAATACATGTGCACAGGATTACAGACAGAGAAAAGCAAGAGTATTAGACAGCTGGGGGTTTATACTTGAAATGGAAATGCTTTAACTTTTGCCTGAGGCAAAATCAGGATGCATATTCATCTCTCAAGACCGCCACTTCATTGCACCATGAAAGAAAAGGTGGAGCGCCAGATGGAAATGTTTTAGGGTTGCTGGCAGCACAACGCTTTGGAAGAGGGACTGATTTGCATTCAGTTCTCATCCAATTCTGAAATCAAAACGTATTTTCACCACCATGTGCAGCCTGCCAAACAGGAGCCATGCTTAAGGTACCTGTTTTAACCTCTTTTTTGCACTTTCAATTTAATAGCATTGGCAACAAGCTGGAGATGTGTGAAGCTGCCAGCAGGATGTATGGCGAAAGGTGAGCAAGATGACTCAAGGGATGAATCTGCACTGACATTGTCCTCATATGATCTCAGTGAAAACAAGCAGGTCACAATTTATTTGATTATCTAGTCATACAGACCTCGCAGATCTACCATTTTTTTATTAAATATCTGCAGAGAGAAAAATACCAAAGGTCAAAAGAGCAAGAGGAAAAATCTGCAGATGTCTAAAGAGGGCCTCATACTGATCCCCAAAGGAGTCATTAGCAGAAATCTTACAACTAGACACAGAGAGAAACAAGTTATGCTACACTTCATTATCTCTTTTCATATGTAATAACCTAGCCACGTCTGAGTGCATTGGCTCCCAATCTATGAAGCCTTTACTATGAATATATGTAGATTTAAACACTGGTGAGGGTGGGGAGTGACCAACTTGATAGCCTTAATGGTATAGGTAAGCATATTCAGGGTAGGTAATTATGAATGGAATTTACATATTAGGTATCCAAAGCTCACCCTAGTCCATTGGATTTTTATTGGTATCAGTTGGCTTCACCTAGAAATGTGCAGGGAATCTAAAAGTATGTAGGTTACCACCTGTGACCTGGGTCTATGCCCATCCTGCCTAGTAGAAACTGCCTGGGGATATTAATACACCTTTCAGGGAGGGAAGGACGCCAGGTGGCCTGTAGTTGTCTGGCTCCTACTCAATAAACGAAACCGAAATGCAAATTTCCCCAGCCAGTTACTGCCTCATTTTTAAGCTTCCCCTTTTGTAGAATAATGTCAAGTGAAGAATTAGTTTTCAACTTCATCTTTTTCTGGATACTATCAGATTTCTGGATTGTTTAGCTTGGACTAGGGCATTTGCAGCCTTGCTCAGCAAGCAATCTTTATCTATTGTTTGATACAGGTAACAGTAGAACTCTATTCATCCTGTGATATTTTCCTGCTATATTCATATTATTCAACACAGGATACTGGGCAACTACAATATCTGGTGCAGGAGTGGGTAATCTGTGGCCCTCCTGATGTTGTTGGACTCCAACTCCCATCAGCACCAGCCAGCATAGCCAATGTCAGGAATGATGGTTGTGGTAGTCTAACAATATGTGGAAGGACACAGACTTCCCACACCTGATATAGTGAGACCATCCTTGACTGGTTCTACTTGTTCTTCTCAACAAGGTCCCAGCAGATGATTATGGGGATTTCCCTTATCACTTCCCTCTGGCGACACAAGATTGATCTTGACCCTTCCTGCTCATACACATATGTAAAGCCACTTGGCACCATCATGTGAACACTTGGGTTGCTTCCAGATGACCCTAAACATTCATCCTGATTTGTTTGCACAAAGTTTAAATGGCATCAGCTATTTACTGATCAATCATTCTGATTTGTTTGCAAGGTTGTTAAGACAGCACTGCATCAATCAAATGCATCAAGCTTTCCAGCAATTTCACCTGGCAAGAAGGTTGTGAACCTTTCTATGAGATGTTGACTTGGCACTCATCAACAATTAGCCATTCTTCTGTAACCTCAAACAAAGGCTCTGTAACGTTATCTGTGATGGGCTGCCCCTTATGACTATGAAAAATTCAGCTAGAGCAGGATATACCAACATAAAATGCAACATTGGGTTGTGTCAATGTCTCAGCACCTGCAATGGCTTTCTATTGTTTTTCAGGTACCACTCAAATTGCAAGTTTTCTATAAAAAAAAATTCTAAACAGGCTGGAGCAAACATACCCTAAGAGCCACCACCCATTCATTTTCTTCACCAGTTTCCAATATCAATTGCCTCTTCGTAGTGCCATATATGCACTACATCAGACGCATACCCCAAATCTAGAGACTCCATCCATCTGGGGACTATAACACATGAGCATCTTTTGAAAGTTCTGTCAGAACCCTTAATCTGAGCTAATGGAAAGTTGCATAGTTCCTTGCATAGATAGAAAGCATCAATAAGGACAACTGTGTAGCCTTCCCCAACGTGGTACTTATCCTTGATACCTAACAACTTCCATCAGTCCCAGCCAGCATGCCTAATGGTCAGGGGTCACAAGAGTTGTGGAGGTACAACATATGGAGGGAACAAAGAGAGAGAAGCCTAACTGTCATTATCATCTTCAGAGTCCTTTAAGTGCCTCCTAAAATTAGGCCAGGTTTCGTAAACTGAAGGGCAGCACGTATCTACAATAAATGAATAAATGAGCAAATGACCTCATTATGTCACCTAAACCAGTATGCACACAGCTTTTGCACTGCTCAGTATCAGACATAAAAAGCAGACCACAGTGACTCCTCCTGCGTAAGCTGTCATGGCACTCTGCATAGGAGACCTGCATGAAGAAGCCAGAGGAGATCTCAGGAGGAAGGTTTCAGTCTCAATGGAGAGGATCAATGCCTCCATTCAAGACAAAGTGTGTCTGCATTGCTGTGAATGTGAGGAGAGACAGCATTTTTCAGGGGAAAGTGGGGAGAGGCAGATGCACAAAGGAAAATGAATGCTACAACAGTAGACCCATGGCAGAAAGTATTGTGAGCTGCTTAGCAGGTCATTGGGAAGGAGCAAAACAGAGGGGAAACCAAAATCCAGAGAGATGTGAATATGATCTTTACCAGGCACAGCCTACATTTTATGTGTCTAGCCAGCAGACAGGGGGAAACAACAAGACAGAACCCATAGCTACACTGTGACCACCAAGCCAAAGGTGTGCACAGAATAACTTATGGAGGGCCCTTTGTAGTCTCCTATGACATGCCACTTACTCCTCTCAAGCACCCCAATGCACAGGAAGGCTCCTAGTCATGTGGACCAAAGGAGCACTATGTGCATCCATAACCCAATGGAAAAGCACAGATGCAGCATGCCAAAGCCTTCAGAGTCACTACTAGCTACAGAATCCCAGGAGAAATGGTTGCGAAGAACCATAGACAAACCAAGACAGAGCAATGAGATATCCAGTTAATGTCATTTGCACAGACCAATCATTTCTCTGTCAGTTTAATTCATACTCCAGAACACTTCTCATTTTGCCAGGCCTACTTCATCCCATTCAGAAATATATTCATTTGGACAACTGCTGCATGTGTTGGTTAGTGTCCCGTGTGACCTTGTGATCAGTTTGACCCACAGCCACCCCTGCATTCCCTCTCTCCATGCAGCCCAGTTGGTAGGTTTTTCATCACAGAGAAAGTCAGGTAGAGGAGGCAACCCATTCACCATTACTAGTACTTCTATTTCAAAGCTATAGGCAAGATGCTGATCCACAGTCCTACTGTGTTGTTGTAGCAAGGAACTCACTGTTCCCTTGCCTAGTTTGTGTGCCTCTCTTGGGAGACAACTGAGCAGAGCAAAAATTGGAGGGTGATGGTTCCCTACCTGCCAACCGTCATGAGAAAACAGACAAAGCTGAAACACAGCTTCACAACATCCCAGCTTTTATTAAACCATATCAGTGGCAGGTATAAGTTCTGACAGCAACACAGAAGAATCAAGGCTGTTGTCTTTGCGTTCTTGCAGGATTTCTGTATGCTTGAAAACTGCAAGAGAAAGAAGAGTAATAGATGCAGGTTTCCTTATCACTATTCATGCTGGCTACCCCTGTTTACATTATGGGCTATCACACCTGATGGAAAAGCTGTAGGCACCAAGACAGAAGCCCAACAAAAGCATATCTGCCTTCAACTAGTTGTTGCTGTTGCTGGTGCTTGCTGCAGGTGCCGTTTGTGGTCTGCATGATACTAGGAATGGGAATCATCCTTGCCTCTCAGAATATGGAATGGCTGCCTTGTTGCCTACAGGGAGACAAGTATGGGATGGTAATGAATAACAGGGATCAGCAGCAACTGATAGATCCAGTGACTAAGTGCCATTATGGGTAGGTGAGTGAGCAGAGGCAACAAAGGATGCTATCACTAGGTGCTATTTCACCCTGCATGCCTCACCTCAGCTTCCCACTCTCCCACTGGCAGGCCACTCTCCCACTCTATGTTTGGAAGCTTCTCCTGTAGGGGAAGACAATGCAGTCATTGCAAGAACACTCACCTGTCCATTGTAGGGACTGGAATGTTTGTCTGCAGTTTGCAGCTTCTTTTGTTCTGTATGCTCTGGCTGTACTGAAGTGGAGAAAATACATCATGAGTGTTTTGCCAGCTGTAGCAATAGACAGAGATAAGTGCCTAGCATTCAGTAGCAAGCTGGCTGTTATCCACTGCACTCATTGGTGCTTTGTGGAAGCTCACCAACATCTGGAATAAACAGAAGTCCCCTTTCTACACTGTGTATATTTATCCTGTGTCCCACAGCTGTCTGCTGTGAAGGGAAGCTTGTAAAGTTAAATGTTTCCCAGGGATAGATGGGAGACACTCTTGAGGCCATGGGTGGCCATCACTTTTATTGGGAGAGTTGGAGAAGAAGTGTAGGCATCATATGATGAAACATAATGCCCCCCTCCCTGGTGACCCCCAACAACCACCTGACCTTGCCTACCTTTTATGGGGTGCTTTTTCCTTGCAGCTCTGGTTGCAGGCTTAGAGTTGAAGTTTGCATCTGGAGTCCCAAGGCAGAGGAATTCTGAGAAGACAAGTGTTGCTCATCAGTCCTTCATATCTTCTTTGTTATCCTTGACTTTGGGGTGTGCGTTGTTTGTGAACAGTGCTCATTTCGTGCCATTCATTTCATTCATTGGATCATTTATTTACTGCTTTTTGGCCCCAAAAGGAGCCCCTGGATTGACTTACAACAAAAACTATTAAGACACAGTGATATGTCCCCACCTGTTGGTCCCTAGTTCTCTAGACAGTGATGGAGATCCATGCTATAGTTTTGATACATGAGATCTGTGTTCAGTGGCTGGGGCAAAAGGCCAAACTGTGCATTATGTGGGAGGACCATGATTCGATCTGATTTTTGTTCTTACTGAAATGCAGCCATGTGGAGTGGAGAGCTGCAAATTTCTTTGCAGCAGCACAGGGAAGGATGGAATATTAAACTATTTCCCCCATAATCTTTTCCTAATCAAAATTGCCCCCTGGCCCTCTTCCCAGGGAAACAGTAACCTAGGAAAGGAGTTTATGGCTATAAAAATGGGGCCCCAGTTTCAGTATCTTTTTGCCTTTGCCACTACTGTGACACCCTCTATGCTGAGAATGCAGGGTATATATTTAATAGTAAAATCAGCATTAAACAAACAGGAAAATAACAGACCAACTGGCTTGAAAATATTGGTCTTCGTAATACAGTACTTTGCAGGTATGCTACTAAAGAGGAAGAAACAGCCACTTAGGTGGCACTATTTTAAAAAGATCCCTCCTTTCATTTGGGAATAGGGCCATCATTGACAGTGATACTCTGTCACCATTGGGCTGACTTTTTGATGTCCACCAGAAACAATAGCTTGGAATTTCTCACTCTGATAATCACGAACAGTTTAAAAAAACCAACACAAACATGCAAAGGATCTCCTTTTGAAGTAAGAGCCTTCTCTATGCTTACAATATGTATGGCTTCTGTGTAATAGATCTTTCCTTTGGAATACATGGATTCATATGTTCTGGGTGCAAGTAAAAAAAATTGAAGCAATGTCATCTTCTCAAAGTCCTCATTCTCACCTTGTGGGTGAAGCAAAAACCCTGAACATAAAATGAGAATAATGCACATCACATATTCCTAGAGCTGGGAGTTCCTATTCATCTTAATGGCCTAGATCCAAAGAACAATGCAATTAGTTCTGCCAATCATATCTCCCCATGCTGCGTGGCCTCTTTTGGAACCAAGGAGAAATTTCCAAAGTAGTTTGGGGCGCATGGGACTTGCAATGAAATGTTGCACCATGGAGAGCTCCTGTTCACTGTTCCAGCCCTACCTTCCTCCATGATTTTCCATTTCTCCCTCACCTCATCCCTACTGACCAGGCATAGGCAAACTCGGCCCTCCAGATGATTTGGGACTACAATTCCCATCATCCCTGACCACTGGTCCTGTTAGCTAGGGATAATGGGAGTTGTAGTCCCAAAACATCTGAAGGGCTGAGTTTGCCTATGCCTACCTACTGACGTGCTCTGGTCCATGGGGTCACGAAAAGTCGGACACGACTAAACGACTAAACAACAACAACAACCTACTGACAGTCAACAATCTATGCACACTGCACACTTCTAGTCCTTGGACTGTTTTGGATATTCTCCCCACCATCACCACCACCTTTACAGCTTTTTCTCAAAAACAAAATTTGGGTTGTATCCAACATAGGATTTCTGCTCGTGCAACAGAACATTCCCTCATCTCCATCCCCAGATGTGTTCTAGAGGTTCCCTCAACCCTGCCCCAGAGATCTGGGAGGGGTGTGAAGCTCTGTTGCACAAGCACAAATCCTTGCACTAATGGAATGACTGGACTGGATACCACCCACTGTACTTTTGTAAACCTTTGGGTTCCCCTAAGTGCCGTAATAGCTCCTGTGTTTTCATGGATGGTGCCATTTTGGCTACATAAAGCAAAGGCACTCATGCCTAAACATCTGAAATAGAGGGAACAATATGGGGCGGGGAGAGAGAGAGAGACTGCTGCTCAGAGAAAATCTCACAGTCCCATTAGGCATGCCTAAGCCCTAGGATGCACCCAAAGTGACTCTCTGGATCCTGGCCAAAGAGTTCTTGCTTTGTGATAATATTCCACACACATCAAAATTAGGATTTAACCATTTCAACCAATAAGCAAAAGAAGAAAGCAATATTCCTATAGTGCTCCCCCTTCCCTCTTATCCTTTCTCTCCAGACAAACGTGCAAGCTGAAATTCACACAGACAACACTATTATGACCGATTTCGCTGGCACAGCTCTACACCCGACGCTAATTAGCCCAGTTCTCAGCTGGTGAAAATTACAAGGCTCAATTGCAGCTCCATATAGTGCCACAAATAACTGTGGGCTTGGCCAATAAATTTATCATAGTGTGCTGAATTTAGTGGCTGAAAATAATAGTAGACGGGAATGTTGAATGGGATCAAGTAAGATCGCCACACACAGATCTTAGTTTCATACAAAAAGCATAAAATTGTATGCTAGTAGAGCTCTGAATCTCATAAAATGTACACACATACCACAAATAGAAGTATCCTCTTTCAATTGCTACTATATTTGCTGAAAACAATTTTAAGAAAATTAAATTGGCTGAATGTCTGGTGTCTTTAGGCATTATCTACCACACATTTTGCTTTACCAAGGTTTAAGGTGGCTTGAAAGTCACTGAATCAGGACCTCACAGCTGGCATGAGTAACTAACTTGCAGCTCTATAGATTCATTTTGATAAGTGGAATCAAGTTACAGAAAGCAATGCACTAGTGGCTAATATTGCAACACATACTGAATTCCAATAGCTATATAGAGATATCCTGATATTTACTCTGGAAGTCACTTGGATTGAAATCAATAGAAATGCTTTGGAGCAGGTAACTTTACTGCAATTCTAAAAATGCAGGAAACAAAACTTTCAGAAATTAAGCATTTAAAAAATAAAACAATAGGAAGTAAAATGAGACTTGATCTTAAAACTAAGGGGTTAGAAATGTCTGATTATTCAAAGATGGTATATTTTATACACCATAAGCAAGAATAACACTTCTTGCAGCAGCAAACAGCTCACCTGTGTCTGTCTGATATTCCACAGCCCCAGTTGTGTGTATACGAGTATACATTCCCCAGATGATTTGAATATTTCTCAGCCCAACACTTTTGGGCTCATCTGCATCTATTTCCCCAGATTTTCATCCTTCTGTAATAAATGCTTTTGGTCTTGTTCTTCAGTGCCATACGTGTTTTGAAAGTGGAGCTGCCATTTGTGTCAGGAGGGGTGTTTTGCATAAAACTAGGTCATGCGCCATGATTTAATGTATCATTTCATCAAAAGAAGCAGAGATGGTGTCATCTTTATAAATCTTCTATGCAGCTTTGTAGGTAGCATATATAGACTTTTCAATTATCAGGCACCAAATTGTAAGGGAGGGTTTGAAGCTTGCTTTTATATGGAACAGATGTTATGATTCTTTTAGGATGTGCAGAACAACAAAAACTATTCCATATCATCCTTTTTTCCCTTCTTCTATAGGCTCCAGAACTTTTAGAATTCTGCACATCTAAAAATGGTGCATATAGAATAATGCCTAGTTTCCACACCTAAATCTCTCTGGGATTAATGGTGTGTGTGTGATCAGAGCAGCGGCTTTTCTGCGGAACCACAGAAGTTCGAACCATCTGGAAGGGTTACTATGGAAACAGCAAAGGACTGGGGGAGGGAGGGAATGGATGCCATGACAACCTTTGGGAGTTTCCCAGGAAACCAAAGTTGCTATGGAAACTGCATCACTCAGGTCCAAATTAGTAACTTCCGCTGCAAGGCGTGTTTGCCACTTTAATCTTCTTGTGATAGATGCAACCGCTTATCTTAAATGCATTGGCAATGGATGGAAATGCCCCCTTTGTTTCTAAGGTTTGGATGGGTTTCAACTGAGGCTACAGTCACTGGGAAAAGCCCATCAGTGACTTACCAGAAGCCTAAAACTTCATGATATGCAGAAAGCCAAACACTCAGGATATGATCCAGTTAGACAATTGTTCAACCTTGTGATGTAGGAAGAAGTATTTTCCATTATATTGTGCAGGTAGAATTTTGAATTCAAGGAAGCAATTCTGTAGTTCTGTGGATCAAAGAAATCCAAACTTACAATGAAGACTTTCCCCTCGCTATATCAAAACAATTATACGTATGCCTAGGGCAAATTCAGACTGCATACAGGCTTTAACCTGGCATTAACAAAAGCAAAACTGTACCCTCGTATGACACGCATTAGATGATGTGAGCATCATTTTGCAGCGTGATGGCAGAGATGCTTTGTGAAATTTCAATGCCTATATTTTCTACTCACTGCAACACACTTGCATCCGCGTTTCTTTCACTTCATAACTTTCATTCCAACAAGTGCACACATTCAAGGAAAGGAAAATCAACAAATGAGCTGCTCTTTGCTAAATTTCCCAGCAAACCCCCAAAGCCCTGCAACAAACAGCACAGAACAAAAACCTGTTTCTAGAAGAAGCAGCCCAGACTTCTTTGTATCCTCTTATCTATCTGCTTTCTTAACATCTGCTTAGTTGTTTGGTTTTTTACCTTCTAAAAATGCCCATCTTCAGAAAGAAGGATCAGAAAAGTACATGTATTAAACAAGAGCACAAAGAATGACGATGGTGCATGTTCCTCACAATACTGATTACGGAGACCTTCTGTAATATTTTTATATATCCTTGAAAGGTGTCTTTTAAACATCCGTAAAGATCTTTTTAATATTCACACAGTTTGGATTGTTTGTGGCTGTACAGTTGCCTGTTTTGAAGGCAGCCTGTTTGAATGCACTGTTGCTGATGCCTCCCTCTTCTATCACCATGTACTCCGACTTGCTGAGAGTGGAATTGCTCCGAGCTTTCCTCAGCTCCTCAGTGGAGGAGAGATGCTGGCAGCTTCCTACATGCATATACTGGGCTTGTTCTTCACCTTCCGTTTCTCGGTGATAAAAGTAGTTAAAGTTGGAGACTATCACGGGCACAGGCAAGGCAATGGTCAGCACCCCAGCTATGGCACAGAGAGACCCTACTATTTTGCCCCCAATAGTGACTGGGTGCATGTCACCATAACCCACTGTAGTCATGGTCACTACAGCCCACCAAAAGGCATCAGGGATACTGCTGAAGCTGGACGTGGGATCATCAGCCTCTGCAAAGTAGACAGCACTGGAAAAGAGGATAACTCCAATGAAGAGGAAGAAAATGAGCAAGCCCAGCTCCCTCATGCTGGCCTTGAGGGTCTGCCCCAAGATCTGCAACCCCTTGGAGTGCCGAGAGAGCTTGAATATACGGAAGACTCTGACTAACCGGATGACCCTGAGAATGGCCAGAGACATCGCTTGTTGACCATTGCCCTGCCTCTCGGCCAGCTCAGTGCCCAAGGTGATGAAATAAGGAATAATAGCCACAATGTCAATTATGTTCATAATGTTCTTGGAGAAGGTGGGTTTGCTGGGACAAGCAAAGAAACGGACAAGCAGCTCAAAGGAGAACCAGATAATGCACAGAGTCTCCACCACAAAAAAAGGATCAGTGAAAGAAGACACCATGGAGGTTGCTGGAGAAGAGGAATTTGGGAAGATATCTGCCACGAAAGGTCCACCACTGGTCCCAAATGTCCCTGTGGTGCTGTCATAGTCACGGTCATCTCTGAACTCAGGCAAGGTTTCCAGGCAGAAAATGACAATGGAGATGAGGATAACTAAGACTGAGACAATCGCAATGCCCCGAGCTGGTCCAGAGCTCTCCGGGTACTCAAAGAGGAGCCACACCTGGCGCTGGAACTCCTTCTCGGGCAGAGGTCTCTGCTCTTCACGGATGAAACCTTCATCTTCTCGGAATTTCTCCATGGCCTCCTCGCCCAACTGGTAGAAGCGGATTTCTTCCGAGAAGATGTCAATGGGGACATTGACAGGGCGCCGGATGCGGCCTCCGGACTGGTAGTAGTATAGGATGGCATCGAAGCTGGGTCGGTTGCGGTCAAAGAAATACTCGTTGCGGAGGGGGTCAAAGTAGCGCATCCTCTTGCGGGGGTCCCCCAGCAGGGTCTCGGGAAACTGGGCGAGCGTCTTGAGCTGGGTCTCGAAGCGCAGCCCAGAGATGTTGATCACCACCCGCTCGCAACACTCGTGCTCCCCGGCGTCCCCCCCACTGCCCACCTGGTGATGCCCAGGGGGAGGCAGGGTGTGGGCCATCGAGGGGTGGTCGTAGCGCTCCCCTCCCAGCAGGGCATGGGGGTGCTGGGTCTCCTCGAGCAGAGGGTCCTCTCCCCCCACCACGGTCATGCCCCCCTCCAGCTCCCCGTCGCCCACGTCCTCCTCGACGCCCTCCTCGTCGTCTTCCTGCCCTTCCCCGGGCCCCGAGAGCGCGCCTTCGGGGAAGAACTGCTCACTGTAGCCCAAGTTGTGGTGGCTGCTGCCCACGGCGACGACGCCCGCGACGACGACGCCAGCGCCGCCGCCGCCGCCGCTGCTGCCGCCCCTCGGGTGCCTGCCGGAGGACAGGGCGGCCGGCGAGCGCAGCAGGCTCAGGTGCTCGTCCATGGAGGTGGCGGCAGAGCCGAGGGGAGGCTGCCTCCCCGGCCGACCAAGCGACACCTCAGGCAGAGCGCCAGAGTGACCCTCCCGGCTGCACCCGCCGCCGCCGTTGCTCTGAGGTGCCCGCCCGACGCGGCTCAAAAAATCCGCCCCCAGCCCGGACGCCGCCTCTCGCCCTCCTCAGTCACTCGCTCCGCGCCGTCGCCGCCCACGCCGTCGCCCTCCCGCCAGAGCGCCGAGGAGGAGGGCGAGGGGAGCGGACGCTTCTGGAACGAGGGAGGGGTCTCCCCGCTTCCCCCACCTGTGAGAGCCCAGAGCTGCTGCTGCAGCAGCAACAACAACAGCGAGAGAGAGAGAGCGCGCACTCGGCTGCTGGACGCTGCCAGCGAGCAACACGTTACGCGCGGGGGGAAGTTTGCAAGAGCGCCTCGCCCTCCCCGCGGCTGCAAAGCCGCTGCAACGCGCGCTTAACCTTGGAGTAACTCCCCGTCAGCGCTACGAGGCGTACTTTCAAGAGGCAGGTTCCCGCGCATCGGCCTCTTCGGGAGCATCCCCCCCCCAAAAAAAAACAACACACGCGCACACACGCCTGGGCTCTGAAATAACGTCAAGGTTTAGTGCTGGAACATAGGGAATAATGGCTTTCTCGTAACGTGAGGAGCAGGGGCTCGGGCGTGCGTTTGGCTGTGTTGTTGACGCCAGCCAGTTTGCTGCCCCGGGGTTGTTGTTGCAGCGGGCAACCCTGTGCTGCTCAGGATCCCGCCGGCCACTGTGCAAGCTTGGTGAGAGATGCGGCTCCTCCTGGTGCAGGGCGCGTCTTCTGCAGTGATCCGAGGGGCTCACTTCCAGGGCCACAAGGAGCCGCGCTCTCTGGACCCCTTGCTCAAAGCACTCTGGGCTCACATCCAACCATGCATTTAAAGTACATGGCTTCCCCCAAACGGATCTGGGGGTGGCATTCCACCCCTTGCAGAGCTATAATTCCCAGCACCCTTGACAAACTACACTTTGGGCCAAGCCATGTGGTGCAGAGGTGACCTGGTTCTCCTTGTACTGCTTGCCTTCACCTGGCAAATGCTTATCCATTCCCCCCAAAAAGCAATGCCTGGTGTTGTTTGTGCAGTGGGGCTGGTCCTGTCTGCATGCTGTTATCCCAAATACATTTATTCATTTACATAAGAAGAGACCCTCTAGTTCAGACCAAAGGCCCACATAGTCCAGCATCCTGTTCTCACAACGACCAGCCAGATACCTGTTGGAAGCACACAAGCAGGAGCTTACTGCAATAGCATTCTCCACACTTGATATTTCTAGCAACTGGGATTCAGAGGCATACTGAGAGCCAGTGTGGTGTAGTGGTTAAGAGCGATAGACTCGTAATCTGGGGAACCGGGTTCGCGTCTCCGCTCCTCCACATGCAGCTGCTGAGTGACCTTGGGCTAGTCACACTTCTCTGAAGTCTCTCAGCCCCACTCACCTCACAGAGTGTTTGTTGTGGGGGAGGAAGGGAAAGGAGAATGTTAGCCGGTTTGAGACTCCTTCGGGTAGTGATAAAGCGGGATATCAAATCCAAACTCCTCCTCCTCTTCTTCTTCTTCTTCTTCTTCTTCTTCTTCTTCTTCTTCTACTGCTTCCAACAGTGGAAATAGAAGGTAACCAAAGTGACTAGTGGGAGTGAGTGCCATGGTTTAACCAGATGTTGTGTGAAGTACTTTCTTTTGCCTAGCCTGAATCTTCCAACATTGGGCTTCATTTGATGGTCCCAGGTTCTAGTATGAGAGGGGGAGAAAGATTTCTCCTTTTCCACACAATGCATAACCTTGTACACCTCTATCTTATGACCGCTTACCTTTTCTTTAAACTAAAAAGCCAGAAATGTAACCTTTCCTCATAGAGGAGTTGGATCATTTTGGTCGTCCTTTTCTGAAACTTTTCCAGAGCTACAATACCCATTTTGAGGTACGGCACCCAGAACTGTACACAGTATTCAGAGAGTGGTCACACCATAGATTTGTATGATACTGACAGTTCTATTTTAATTCCCTTTCCTAATGATCCCTGCTAACATGGAATCTGCTTTTTTCACAGCTTAGGAGAAGGAAAACTCTGATCCTAAACCTCCTCTGCCTTGCGGGACATCTTTGAGAGAAGAAAAGGCTAAGGAGTAAACCCTACACAAATCTGGAGTGGAGTCCCTAAGATGGTTGGATGGTGCCTTGTACATTTCCCTCCAGCAACTCCTTCAGCCAAGCTCGTGCCAAATGTATCGTTCTGCTTTCCTTTGGGCCAGAGGGAAGTCTTGTTATCTGGGCAGCCCAGGACCTCCACACACACTGCCCCAGGAAGGTCACTTGAGGGCTGCAAACACAGCAGTTTGAGTTCACGCCCTGAGGCACATGTCATTGTTTCTTGAGATGTCAACAACAACAACACATGGGCAGCATCTTCTTTGAGCTATCCACTATGGCCCCACAATCTTATTCCTGAGAATGAGACTCACTAGCATATATGTGAAATTAAGATATTTTGACCAAGCGTGCATCACTTTACACTTGCATACATCAAATTACATTTGCCATTTTAATTCCCATTCAGCCAATTTAGAGAGATCATTTTGGATCTCCTCGCACTTCCTTTTTGTTCTGAACAATTCACTATCATCACCAAATCTGGCTATCTCACCACTCACCCCAACAGTAAATCATTTATGACTGCTCTGTATTGCTGTTCTGGGTTTTTTTATTCATATTTCAAAACTGAGATTAAAAAAAAATTTATTTAAAAAATCTAGAGCATTTATAAACTAATTAAAAAGCACAGCCTCCAGTACCAATCCCCCAATACCACTTTCAACATCCCTCCATTGGAAGAATGTATGCTCATTCCTCTTCTCATTCCTGTTCCATAACCAGTTACAGAAACATAAATGGATCTCTCCTCTTATCCCATAGCTGCTAAACTTACTCACTAGACCTTGCTGGAATTCCAAATCTTCAAAGACGTATCAGCCACAGAAATTGGGTTTGAATAATACAATCACAGTTAAATCTGGGGCCTCAGAGACCATCAAAGTAAGAAATCTGCAGGATCGATGGTCATAAATCTCTACTTTAAAATCACTAATGAAGGAAAGTTATTAACTGGGTACATTCATGCCTTTCCTCTGTTCGTAGGGATGTAAATGTTGGCACTCCCTATGTAAATGGCCAGTACAGAAATTAAAATTGAGGTTTTAACCACTTGCTGCTGAACATTAGCTGTGCAGTCGAGCTGCCTGTGCTATTTAATATATAGATTCAAAGTGTATGCATTAATTCAGTTGTGTACACTATTATATTTTTGTTCTGAGAACTGCCCTGAGACCACCAGGTATAAGGCACTGTATAAATTCAATAAATAATAATAATATTTGGCTAAGAACATGTGAGGGAAGGGCAATAGCTCAGTGATAGGCTGCATGCTTTGCGTGCAAAAGGTCCAAGGTTCAATCTCTGGCAGATTACTTTCTGAAACCCTGGAGAGTTGAAGCCTGTCAGGGTAGACTACACTGAGCAAGTGGACTAATAGTCTACATTGGTATACTGCAGCTTCTTATATTCCGCCTCATGCATACATGGAGCAGTAAGGTGCAGCTGGTCATGCCTACCTGATGCAATACACATATATGTTATCATGTAACATGCACATTTAGTCATTTCAGTTGTACCAGTGTACTCTTACACAAATAAATGGCTACTACTGCTGCTGCTGCTGTTACTACTAATACTACTACACCATAGGAACCACCCCTTAGAACTAAGTGACTTTGGTGTTGCCCCAGCTTCTGCCAACCTAGCAGTTCAAAAGCACACCAGTGCAAGTAGATAAATAGGTACCGCTGCAGCGGAAAGGTAAACAATGTTTCCATGCTCTCTGGTTTCTGTCACAGTGTCGCATTGCGCCAGAAGCAGTTTAGTCATTCTGGCCACATGATCTGGAAAGCTGTCTGTGGACAAACGCCCGCTTCCTCAGCCTGAAGTGAGATGAGCGCTGCAACCCCATACAGTGGTACCTCAGGTTACAGACGCTTCGGGTTACAAACTCCGCTAACCAGGAAGTGGTTGCTCCAGGTTAAGAACTTTGCCCCAGGATAAGAACGGAAATCGCGTGCCAGTGGCGCAGCAGCAGTGAGAGGCCCCATTAGCGAAAGCATGCCTCAGGTTAAGAACAGCTTCAGGTTAAGAATGGACCTCCAGAACAAATTAAGTTCTTAACCCGAGGTACCACTATAGTCAGATTCGACTGAACTTAACTGTCCAGGGCTCCTTTACCTTTACCTTTTTCTTCACTACCTAATGTTATTACAGTATAATATTTTTTCCCATTTTCTGTGTGGTGAATTATTTCCCCAAGCAGTCACTCTACACCTCAATGTGCTTCACACATTTTTTTTTCTGCATACAAAGATGCCAGGGGTGCCCATAGGAAGCTCAGTGGGTGATGAGGTAGGGGGCAAAGTTCATTTCTGTAAGTGCAAGCTTTGTCCCATGTATTAGACTTTTAAATGAAAAGGGAAAGAATCTGGTGGGGGTGTAAGACCAGAACAGCATGTGGATATTTATACATATTTATATAGGCAACAAATTGTTTTCTGAGTATAGAAAAAATCAAGGGGACTCAAAATTATGGGAACATGGAATCATGAGGCTTTATCACGGGATTCATTGCTACAAGCAGCAGAATAAGCAAGCGCTTAGCACACAGAGAATGCTTGGGCAAGATTTTTAAATAGAAAGTTGATGAACATGAACAAATGTCTAGCAATAAAGAACCCAGGGTCAAGACAGGTAATAATTTTAGGGAACCAAATTTGCTTAGCTGTCTGGAACAGCAAGGCAAAGAATGGAACAAGGTTATTACCAAGGGGAAGACTAAAATATTTAGGGAGCCAGTCAGAAGGAAACACCCCAATTTGAATGGTGGCAGAAAAAGGAAATAAAAGACTGTGGTTGGGTGGAGACAGACAGGAGGCACTAGAGGAAGAAGGAATTGCATAAGTACAGGGGTGGTGAGGGGAGAAGACCTGGGATGAAGGAACTAATGAGAGAGAACCTAAGCAGGCACAGGAGAAAGGATAGATGAGAAGGACAAAACTCAGCAAGATGGGAGGAGTAAGCTGGCAAAAATGGGCTTTATATGTGTTCATAATTGTTGTGTATTTTTATGTTTCCTTTGTACTGTATTTCTGATTCTTTAGTCTGTTGTAGCTCTAGATTAATGAAACTTTCAACTATTTTGAACTTGTCTGATCTATCACTGCATGGGTCAGATGATCAGAAAACCACAATGGACTCCAGGTTCACAGTAGGATCTCTGCTGGAAAGTGTTGGAGTCACAATGTAAAATATCTCACAAAAAGTCCTACAGGGGGCAGGCAGTTAGTTGCCTGGGGGTTGCTTGTCCCCCCACCTCCTCTGGTGCCACATATGAAGAAACTCCCGTGTGGACATGCCCTCATCCCTTGGAGAGATGGTCCGTCCATCTTGACAACAGTAGAAATCAGGTCCCAGTCAAGTCAGACCGGCCCCATTCTTCTCGCCCCCCATTAAGATGGAAGGCAATATGTGCTCACACAGTGGTTTCCTGGCTAATGCAAAGACACAGCTTCATGCACTTAGTCACTGAATAAGAGGCTTAATCTCTTCCTTAATTTGTGTGTCCTAGTTTCTTATACTGAATATGAATATTGCATTATTGCGTTTTTTCAGTCTTGTTTCTGTTTCTCTCTATGCAGGAGTAGTCATTTTCTGGGCGAGTCAAATGGAAACTCTTTAAACTACAATCCTATAAAAACTTACTTGGAAGTAAGTCCAGTTGAGCAAAGTCAGACATACACTCAAGTGTGGATGTATAGCAGGGATGTCCAACATGTCGATCGTGATCTACTGGTCGATCCCTGCAAGGTTTTAGTAGATTGCGGTCGATCGCTGACCCCCCTTCCGGCCCCGGCCCCTCTCCCTGCGCCAGTGGTGTTAAGCACACAAAAGCAACTATATACATTATGTAGCAAAGCAGAATGAGCAAAATGTAACTGTCAGTATATTGTTGCTAGAGGCATAAATTACAAAATAAACAATTCCAAAACACTATGAAAAATAGCTTTTCTGTATGCTCAATAATATTTACAATTTTAAAAACTAGATGTTTCCAACCTTTTATCTAGTCTAAGAGGGAGATCATCCTAAGGCTATAACAGTAACCATAATACTTCACCCCTGAACAATGAGATTTGTTGACTGAACAATATCAGCTTCTCCCCCCCTCTCAAATTACACAGTGTTATTTAGCTAGATGACTCCATTGACATTGATGGGAGCAGCCTAGCTAAATCCCATTCATCTCTTTAGATATATAGAAAGTTACAACTCAGAGTACAAGGAGATCCATTTTAATATTCTAAAAGTATGATTACAGTATGGGATTATGCTGCGCAAACAATGTTAATTCATATTTCCACATACAGTAATGGTGATCATATTATAAGACTATTACAATAGCAACAAAGGATATGCAGTAAGTCTGCAGAGCTCCTGTTACATGTCATTATTTTATCATAAGATACAAGATCATGTTTGCAAAGCAAAGGGAATCTCTAATCCGCAGCTTTGCACTAGTTGAAAGGTTCGTACAAATGTGGAACACCTCACATAAAGCTGAAATACATTATGCTGAACTTGAAGCAATGGTCACACAAATCTTTTGAAATATTATTACAGTGCTGCTTGGACCACAATATCAGTGCACATTCAAAAAGGACATTGTTCGGGAATCATTCTTTTATGCCCAGATGAAAAGGTGACAGAATTCTTTTGTAAATGACAGGTAAGATGGGCAACAAATTCAGTAGATAAATTGTGTCATTATTTTCACTTTTTTTTCTGTGTAGTGGGTGTGAATCTACTCAGTTCTGGAGAAAGCTACAGCCACAAAGTAAGGGTCTAATTTTAAACAGACTGTGGGGAATCTCTCACAGGGGCAGGATAATTCTCCAGTGAAGCTTGCTTTAAACACTTTTGGAAATGCATTATTGCATGTATAGTTAAGGAAAGTATGTTATGAGTGGTACTCATATGTAAGAATGGCGTATAAAAGGAAAGGAAAGGGAAAGGGGGAATTTTGCTTGTTCTTCTCATAGACTTTCCTATTGGGCATCGATTCCAGAGATGGGCTACCAGGAGCTCATGAAATCTGAAACAGCAGCTGCAGGATTGCACATCAAGTTTCCTCTTTTGCTGCTGCTGCTTTGCAAGAGCAGTTGTATGCTTCAGTTTCTTGTATAAAGCACCAACCTGCTATCATCGTTAGACAGGCATGCCTAACAGCAGATGATTCAGTGTGCTTTCAACATCTTTCATGTCATTATCAAGGACATTCAGATGGCACATGAGAATAGACTGTGGCTTTGAAATAAAATTATTCTCTTCTTAGTGAAAGGCAAGGAGAATACGGGCTTTGTCTCTTAGAACAATTTTATCCATTATTCAAAAATCTTTGCAACCTTTAATTTATTAGATCAATGAGCATCATAATAGAGATGTGTATCATCCAGTCTTGGTTTGCAGAAGCATGATGAGAAAGCTCTAGAGAGCAACTGATTAAAAAGAATGTACTGGGGGGGTGTTTAAGACATTTTTAGTGATAATAAGAAGCAGAATTGCAGCCAAGAAATAATGCAATTCTGTCCTCAGTTTACACTAATTGAACAAGACAGAATTGTGATTGTCACTAAATCCCCTATGCCAGTGCAACTCCTAAGTTACATGGCATAATAGTGACTGAGGATGGATTCAGTTTACATTTATGTTGATGTGCTAAGATTCAAACTAGAAATTGGAGAGATCAATTATGTTCTATGGAAGTGATGTTCTGGAACATCCCTTGAAAACTGAGAGGTTTCAGTCGTATATAAGATTTCACTATGAACAACTATCTGGTCATAGCAGGCTTTACATATTAGGGTATTATAGGTTTTGGGGATAGCCAGGGAAACCGATGATAGAAATAAATGTGTCCTGTCTCATACATTTAAAAAACTGAGTCTCATGGAATCAACAAGTTTTCTTAAAATATGGACAGAAACCATAAGAAGTGGTTTTAAAAGATTTGCCTCTGCAAAGAGAAACATAAACTCTAATTAGGCACAAGTAACAAAACAAAAAAAGAAAGCCAAAAACTTTATTGCCCAGATGACTCAAGAAGAATGAAAACAACGATCAAAATCAAGTCTACAGTAGTACCTCGGGTTAAGTACTTAATTCGTTCCAGAGGTCCGTACTTAACCTGAAACTGTTCTTAACCTGAAGCACCACTTTAGCTAACGGGGCCTCCTGCTGCTGCCACGCCGCCAGAGCACGATTTCTGTTCTCATCCTGAAGCAAAGTTCTTAACCTGAAGCACTATTTCTGGGTTAGTGGAGTCTGTAACCTGAAGCATTTGTAACCTGAAGCGTATGTAACCCGAGGTACCACTATATATCCATATATTAAAGGGTAAAGGGACCCCTGACCGTTAGGTCCAGCCACGGACGACTCTGGGGTTGCAGCACTCATCGCGCTTTATTGGCCAAGGGAGCATACATTAAAGAGCAGTAAATCCTAAGCAGGCCAAAGTGGGTTAATTTGTTGGCTAAATCTTTGTCATTAATGAATCAATTGATCTAGTTGACAGTCTGCCCTAGCTTTTTATAACCTTCATGGCTGCAAACAGTCAATTAATTCAGTGGATCACATTATTATTTGCAGATTTTGAATGTGAATTTTAATTGAATCTTAATCAGTGCTGCTTCATAAACGTGTTCCATGCAGCTGATGTTGTAAACAATGTGGATAGTTTGTTTCAGGCTACACGTTGAAGATGATTTTCCAAATTGTAATTGATTTGCCTGTATTATTTAGCAAAATTAAACTTATCATCTGTAACAAGACAGTATAGAGATTTTAACCCATTAACAAACCAATTGAAAGCATCACAACTAACAGGAAAGGTAATCCTATGGTCCTGCCACAATGGGAGGGGGTAGTATGTGAGGATAAATCGTCAGGCCTCGTATCACATCCATGGCTGAAGATGATATGTGCTGGGGCCCATCACCAAGGATGACACCTCCCAGGGCTTCTGCTCTGCGTCAGGTTCCAAAGTAGTTGGACCAGCCTTAGGTACTGTGCATTTTGGCTGGAGTGGGTGGAGCAAGGGAGTCACATTTGCTGCTCCACCTCAGGCTGCAAAGTATCTTGGAGTGATCCTGCCTTTCACTACCTCCTCACCTCCACAAAATTTCTAGTTGCAAGCCTGAGAGATAGGGAGGCTATCCTGAACTTATACAAGTTGGGAGGTGGGATGTAAACAATATAGGGTGGGGCACTGGGGATGCTGAAGCAGAGGATCACGCAAAATCTGGTGGGATTCCACACAAGATTTGACAATTTTCCCTTCTCCATTCAGGCTTCCTGCCTGCCCCCACCCCAGAGCTGAAGCTAGATCATACTAGGGGGTAGGCAAAGATCTGTTGGTACATCTTAGGCATTCAGTTGACATACCTGCCTTGGTGAGCAGATGGTTTTTCAGTTTCAACAGGGGCTCACGGTTCTCTTCACCACATATCCAGACCATAATTCAACCCATTTTTATTGTGCCATACTGCCAGCTCACTTCTGGAAGTTTTGTAGCATGTGAAATACAGATGCATGTGATCTTCCCTCATGCTGGCCCTCAGTGCAGAAACCGAGTTTTCTCCCAGCACAGATAAAGCCATCAGTCAGTTGGGCCAAACAATCACTGATCCAAATTTCAATCCTTTGTACCCTGTACTATTCATTTTCCCATAGTCTTTTCAACAACCTCAGAGGGTGTGATGATTGATGTCATTACTAAGAAGTGCCAGAAACATTCCCTCTCATCGCATTATCAGAAACTTATCACTATCAAAGAAACCATCAGACTGAGGAAAATGTAATGGGGAAGGTCATAAATATTTATTTTGCCTAGGCAGGAAAGAGTTACACCTAGACTGTCAACAAAAAATGTGGCCTTAATTGTAGAACTTAATTTCCAACAGTCATGCATGCATTAGCCAATTAAGGAAGGAAGAAGCAGGGAAACAGATCAAACTTCAATAATGAATTTGGAACAACGACACAAACATTTTTATTTAACCATTTTCTCTGGGAATTAAAGCCATATTAGGAGGTCATACACAATCCAGACTATTCTTCCTTCCCCAGATCTTGCATTAGACCTTCTGTGCTGCTTTCCACAATCATTTATTCAGTGTTTAATGTTTTGAGGCCACTCATTTCCTTCCTATGCCTGAGTTGTTAACAAAGACAGACATCCCCCATTTTATGTTTCTCCTTCTGGAAATCCTATTAGTCATATATCACCAAACATTGGATTGATTTGACACAGTGGTATATCTGAAAATAATGATGCTGTCTGTTTTAGTCCTCTTGTTCCCATTCTGCTTTCTGAAAACTGCATTGTTTCAATTTTTTACACTCATGATCTAAATATATCCTCTCTTTGTGCAGATGTGATGTGACCCTGTCCCAGTATTGTATGCAGAGGAGAGTGTGAGATGCAGGCTGTGGCCATTCCTAAGCCTAGGAGACAAGCTGAGATGTTCATGTAATTGCATATCCTGATGTCTTTGGTTAAAAGCGGGTGCAGTAGGGAGAATTTTGGTTTGGTACCATGGTATTGGGGGAAGAAGAGTTAACCCTGCCTGGTCTTTCTCCATACTGTTTTTTATTATTTAGATCATTCCTCTCTCCAAGAGACAGCTATCATACAAGTCCCTGTCTTTCTCTGCCACCATGGTTAATAGCAGCTTTGAGTGTAATCTAAACTGGGGACAAGACACTGGAGGCAGAGTGTTAAAATTTATATCCAAGCAGCGCAGGCCCAGTTTAAATTGCCCATCCTCACACAAAAATGTTGGGAGATCTGATCATGGATCAGAGGATCTCCCATGTTAATTGTGTTGCGGTAAAGAATCCTTACTCCCACTTAAGTGTCTTCCGCAGGAATAAGACTTCCTGGAGCTCAAGAGAGAGAAAACACATCAAATCCTCCCAGTTGACTTCACTCTTGTTTTCTTCTTGTAACCATTACCCCTGGGAATTGGCAGAGAAATAGAAATTCAGATTTATGTAGCTGGTATGGTGAAATATGTATGCAGACCAAAGACTATAAAGACTGAAATAATACAAAAACAGCACTTACAGCACATGGGAGAGAAAGTTAAGTGAAAAGATTAGCTGTTAGTCCTCTCCCCTCAAGTCTGGTGGCCTGTCCTCCTTTCAAAAAGCTAATAATAACAAAGTTAGTGACTGCCTACAAAATCCTGATGAGCATGATGCTTTCTCATTCCTTCATGTTGCATTTACCCAGGTCGCAGTTAGGTTTGTATCTGCATGGGAAGAGCATGACTTCTGCACTGAGATGAGATCCCTGTCTATGACAGTGTGCCTCTTTAAATGCCACACATTATTAAGACAGACAGACCCAGCCCCTAGCACAGGCTCCACTGCCCAGCCAAATGCCAATATGTTGCAACCATACATCAGTTCTAAGTACTTTCTCTCTAACTGGGCATCAGCTTGTATGTATGAAAGAGCCTGAGTTGGATGTGTCAGTTTTGAATATGGACAAGGTGCTTAATCAGCCGAGGAATCCAAATCCCCTTTGCCACAGCCAGGGGCACTGGGGCTTGAATTGGGCAGACGTACCCTCCACACAGCCCTGCCAGCCCCCAGCAGGCTTCTGCCAACCACTGCCTGCAGAGGGATGCCACCATCACTCTGCTGCTGCTGAACTCCTGCTTTGAGTGGAAGTGCAGTGTGGGGGTTTGCATTGTTGACGGCCTGTAAAAAACAATGGGGGCATGGCATAGCACAAAATGGCTGCCACATCCAAAACAGCTGAAAAGGAAATTGCACACACACACACACACACACACACCACATTGGCCACACCACCAATGGGGGAAAGACCTGCTTCAGCCACTGCCATGCTACCTCTTTGCACCTCTCCTCTGTTCAGAATCAATGGGAGAGTGGTTATCCAATGAAACACGGGTCTGATGGAGAGACTGAGCCAGTGCAAACAGGAACTGAGTGAGGTGAGTAAACAGTCTCTTGTGAGATGTGGATAGAGATGGAGGTAGAATTCAGTTTAGTTTGCCTTTGAGCCTATGCAATTCACACTTTGGAAACAATACACAAACCAAAACACAGCAGTCCTTCAAAATTCATAGTTCTCTGAATTTTTCAATGCCGTTCCCCTGTCAAGTAATCCATACAAAAAAAGGCATATTATATGGTAAAGTAGGCACAGAAATGCATATATTAGTGAACATAACAGTCCAAACTGTATTGTGTAGGGCAAAACTGCATGCAAAAATGTGTACATTAGAATAAATTCATAACGCTGATTAAAAGAAAACAATTGTAATCAAATATGGAAATGTGGGGAATGAGTTTAAGAGTAGAAAAATGAGGGGGGGAGTTAAGTTTGTTGCTTTGTGTCCTTCTCTCACTGGATTTATTTAGCCTTCTCCCCTGATCCAACCTTCAAATTTGTCTTATTAATCACCTTAACTTAACTGAACACATATAGGTCAATTGCATAGACAGGTAGTCACAACCATTCATCTGCAGCTACCACACCTGTCAAGTGTTCAGTTGCTTCAGCGGCTGCAGTTTCCATATCTTTTGTTCTTGTCTCTTCTTTCAATTCCACCTGATGTTTTCAGCTTCAGGACTGAAAGAGAGGTGGAATGTTTTCTGGTCTATCAATGATGAGACATCATGAATAAACCAAGTATAGAACTCAGTGAAGAACTGTCTAAAAATGAAAGTATCACAAAGGGAAGACCGGTAACTTGCCAACTTTAAATTGAGGATAACACCTCCTTGGAGTATGTGTGTCCTACATATTTCTTAAAACAGCAGCAGAGTCATGTGACAACCTATAAACTTGCTCTTGTTCTGTTTTCTGTATGCCTTGCAGCAACCGAAATGTCAAAGGAGTCACTTACAGATATCTGCTGTTCAAAACAAAGAAGGCCATATCCCAAGATGGTATCTATTTGTGTCACTTCACTGAAATCAGCTGAGCGATGCTGATTCACACCAGCTCAAGAAATCATTCAGAAGACTCTCTGCCATGTTAGGTGACAAAAAAGAGATCCTTCCATAGCCACACAGAAGCACTGAGCCAAAAATTACTTACATCCCCTTCTTCATCCATTGTGCCAATCTATGTGCTCCAGTTCTACGGTGAGATAGAGAAGGCATACCAAGCCATAGCTTTCTGTACACATTGTTGTGAGTCTCTGGAGTGGTACAGGACATGGTTCATGGGCCAGATCTGGCAGGGCACATCCTTTTGTTAGATTAACTACAATCAATATGTTGCCATGGAAATGAAATGTTTCGCCAGCTACTTCTTGAAGTAGGATCATTTTAGGAATGTTCTGAGTAGGAAAAACTGAGAAGAGAAGGGGGCAGGTCTTCCTCTTTGTCATGCCTGACTCAGGTCTGAGCCAGGACAACTTCTCCTCCAATGAAGACCCCCTGACACAAAATCTGAAGAGCCTATGGAGGCTCCTGACTCTAGCATTGCAACAGCCACTTCCACCATCTCCAGAGAAACAATGCCAGGCCCTTGACAAATCAAGGCAGGGCACTCCTTCCCAGCAAAGGGCACAGTAATCCAGGTGCCTGTCTATACAGGACAGACAGCAGTTTGAGTTGGAAAGAAGTGAAGGGACAGAGAGCTGAGTTTAATATCTGTATGGATCACAGGTTTCTGGCAGTCTCCATAGAGATCTTGTGTAGGACCAGTGGACTTCAAGCCTATCTGTTTTGAATGTTTAAGCTGCATCTCTCCAACTCTGCTCAACTTGTACATTTATAAACACTGTAAATGTAAATATTTTATCTCCGGTGACTTCCAAAAGAAAACCAAACCTGGGTTAGCAGCACCCCTAAAACTTCACACTACTCATTAAAGTGGAGTTTTCCCAGGGTGAGGCTCATCCATTGCACTCTGGGTGCACTGACCCCTGCAAGTTCCCCAAATATGGGAAACTTGACTGAGTAATTTATGATTAGAATAGTTTGCTGGCTCGACATTTCTACTGCACATCTTCAGCATCCCCTTTCAACTTGTCTAAAAGTTGTTTGGAGCCAATAATGGCCTCCTGTGAGTATTATGTTCTGTGATAGCAGTTGCTGACATAAAAGCAAATCAGAGTAGAAGAGATTTGTTCCTCAGAACCACACATTTGTAAGATGAATTAAAAATAATTCAGTTTATAGAGGAATCTTCTAGAGGATTATATCTTAAGCAGAAGTCCCATGATAGAAAGTGCTAGAACAACTCATAAAAACATTTGATGTTCATGGTATATAGTGAAGGAACTGGGTTCAAAAGTTTGCTCACTGCTGAAGTTTAATGGCACTTTAGCCCACAAGTATTTCAGATCAGTACAGTTAGTACAGAAACGCTGGCTGATTAGGAATAAGAATAACCTTTCTTCATTATTCCTAATCATCAAAGGACAGAAAGAACAATTAGGTTAATGCCATATTCATATGCAAGATTAAGTGGTTTTATTAAAAATGGATAGGCAGCTTATTCCTGTTTTACTCCCTCTGAATAGCAGACTGGGGGTCTATCCAATAATTGTTTGGCTACAGAAATGGTCATAGTAACAAATAATTTCCCATGGAGCCTGGGAAAGTTCCTATGGGCTGGTGCTGAAGCAGGAGCACTTGAACTCAAAATTAGAATAATATGGATTCACATATTGTAGTGTAGCAACTATTAAGAGAGAATGGTTTTTGAAGGAAAGTTATAATGTTTGTGTGTGGTGTGATGGGCTTGCTTTTATGTTTGTGTGTATGCTCTGAGCAGTTGTTTCATTGTTTGCTATACTAATATAGCAGGTTTGGGGTACTAATAAAAATATTTAAAATACAACTATAAGACATAAAAAAGCAAAAAAAATAACAACATAAAAATTCCAGCAGCAGAGAGTAAAAGCAATATACAGTGGTACCTCGCAAGACGAATGCCTCGCAAGACAAAAAAACTCACTAGACGAAAGGGTTTTTTTTTTTTTTTGAGCTGCTTTGCAAGACAATTTTCCCTATGGGCTTGCTTCGCAAGACGGAAACGTCTTGCAAGTTTGTTTCCTTTTTCTTAACACCGTTAATACAGTTGAGACTTGACTTCGAGGAGCAACTCATAGAATGCGGTGTGGTTGCCTTTTTTGAGGTTTTTAAAGACTTTGGTGATTTTTGAAGCTTTTCCAAAACTTTCCCGACACCTTGCTTCGCAAGACGAAAAAAATCGCAAGGCGACAAAACTCGCGGAACAAATTAATTTCGTCTTGCGAGGCACCACTATAATGTTTTGGGTTCTCTTATTTTTTAGAAGTGGTAATGGTGACTGAAATCTGCCAACCTAGCTGTTTGAAAGCACGCCAAAAAGTGCAAGTAGATAAACAGGTGCCAGCAGGAAGATAAACGACGTTTCCGAGCACTGCTCTGGTTTTGGTGTTCTGTTGCGCCAGAAGCTGCTTAGTCATGCTGGCCACATGACCCGGAAAAACTGTCTGCGGACAAACGCTGGCTCTCTCGGCCAGTAAAGCAAGATGAGCGCCGCAACCCCAGGGTCGTCTGCAACTGGACTTAACTCTCAGGAGTCCTTTACCTTTTTAAGAATATAAGAATAACTTGTTGGATCAACCCAGTGGTCCGTCCAGTCCAGCATTCTGTTTTCACAGTGGCCAACCAGATGCCAATCAGAAGCCACAAGCAGGATATGAGGATCTGAGGTACTCTCCCCTGCTGCAGTTTCCAGCAAGTTGTATTCAGAAGTATACTGCCCCCAACAGTGGAATTAGAACATAGCAAGTGGGTTATCAGCACACTCATCCACTATCAGCAGCCTTGGATCAGAAAAGGTTAAATTGAGAATGGAAAATGACTCCTCCATCTCTTGAGCATTCATATTGGTGTAAAATCAGGTTTCTGAGTTCAACTTCCGATCTTGATATATGCCATTTAATTGTTTGATTGCTGGATGTGATAGGGACTTGGTGTACTCAGACCCATCCCTGTATTGATGTACCTTCACACCATCACTAACCTCAGTTTCTTTGCTGATAGGTCTTATCTGTGGGGCTACAGTCAGAATTTCTGTCTCCACTATCCTGACCAGTGTACCAGTTATGGCATTCAAATCCAAAACTTCCTTTTCCAGTGTGATAATTCTGCTAAAGATTCCCTTTGCTGTTTGTCTAGACAGGAGACATTGGTCATGCAAAAGTTCCCACAGTGAATAAGTTTCAGTCTGTGTTGCGGCTGAGTCTATCACACCAAGATTGCTGTTACAGCTAGCTGAGGTTTCATTATATGGAAGAAGGTGAGATTGCCTTGGAGCATATCTATCAGTGCCTAACATGCCCAGATGAATTGGCCAGTTAGCTAAGCTTTCATTAGAGGAATATGTAGCAAAACCTCTCACTTGGGTTAAGGCTTTTCCAGCCCCATTACTTGCACTCTCACAATGTAAAGGGCCAGGCTTGTCCATGTTGTTGTTGTTGTTTAGTCGTTTAGTCATGTCTGGCTCTTCGTGACCCCGTGTACTAGAGTACGCCAGGCACTCCTGTCTTCCACTGCCTCCCGCAGTTTGGTCAAACTCATGCTGGTAGCTTCGAGAACACTGTCCAACCATCTTGTCCTCTGTTGTCCCCTTCTCCTTGTGCCCTCCAACATCAGGGTCTTTTCCAAGGAGTCTTCTCTTCTCATGAGGTGACCAAAGTATTGGAGCCTCAGCTTCATGATCTGTCCTTCTGGTGAGCACTCGGGGCTGATTTCCTTCAGAATGGATAGGTTTGATCTTCTTGCAGTCCATGGGACTCTCAAGAGTCTCCTCCAGCACCGTAATTCAAAAGCATCAATTCTTTGGCGATCAGCCTTCTTTATGGTCCAGCTCTCACTTCCATACATCACTACTGGGAAAACCATAGCTTTAACTATATGGACCTTTGTTGGCAAGGTGATGTCTCTGCTTTTAAAGATGTTGTCTAGGTTTGTCATTGCTTTTACCTCTGCCTCCCTTGCCGAGTCACAATACTCCAGCATAGATTTTTGGACTAAATTTGGCAATGGAGTTCTGAAGTACTGCAGGTCTGTGCTCTTGTAATAACCATGTTAAGAACTGTTAAATGTGCTGAGTATCCTTTGGTCGATATGGTCTTCTAAGTGTTTCTTATCAGTTAAAAACGCTGAGCCAAAACAGCTGCTCTTCCAACTCCTGTCCTTCAGTGAAAATATATGGCTTTTAAGCCCACATAGAAGTAAAACAGATAAAACAGATACAGTGGTACCTCTGGTTACAAACTTAATTCGTTCCAGAGGTCCGTTCTTAACCTGAAACCATTCTTAACCTGAAGTACCACTTTAGCTAAAGGGGCCTCCCGCCACCACACGATTTCTGTTCTCATCCTGAGGTAAAGTTCTTAACCGGAGGTACTACTTCCGGGTTAACGGAGTCTGTAACCCGAAGTGTTTGTAACCCGAGGTGTTTGTAACCCAAGGTACCACTGTATGCACCTTGCCTACATGAAACAATTAGCATTAATTGCTGAGCCAACTGACTTTAAACATTTAAAAATGTTCAAGAGAAAAACAAATTAAACTAGAACAGACCACAGCACTCAAGGGCAAGCAGTCTTATTTGTCGCCATCTTCACTCAGAAGTCAAAGTGTGAAATCACTTCTTTTGTTCAAAGCACATGAGCTGTCACCTGACCAGAGGGGGCAGGGAACCCAAAACAGACTAGCCTGGTCTGCTTTTTTTAAAAGCATCTTGCTCTGTGGAAATCAACAGAAGAAAGATAAGCTGGCTCTCATTTTCAGTGTGGCTAAGCCAGGATTTCACATTGTGAAAGGCATTGTATTTGACACTTGGTTTTGTGTGTGTGCGTGTTTTGTCAAACCCTGTTTACTGTTACCAGTGACACCCATAACACATCAACCCCTCAACCAGAGGTAGCTTAGACTTGTGTACATATGTGATGCCTGTCAAAATGAAATAGAATGGAAAGATAGCAGTGTGGCAGCAGAAACCATTACTTAAAGACCCCACCACCTTTCCTGATGGACTTAGCTCTGGTGCAGGCAAATTGTAGTGATCTGTAGGCACATTTATTTATTTATTTATTTATTTATTTATTTATTTTTAAATGATATTTATTGAAAAAAGCATTTTTTAAAAAAATTACAAAGAAAAAAGACAAAACAGAAAAATAAAAATAAAAAATAAAACCATCATTTTCAAATTCTCCACTTTCATTACCTTCTTTCTATGACCTCCTCCTCCTCCCTTTTCTTGTATCTTGATTAATAGTTGTCACAGCAAATCCTTTCCATAATTCATAGTATTCTGTCATTACATTACCTTACTCTATTTTCATCTTATCTTATAAAAACCTTAAAGCTTAAGACTTAAGTCTTATTTTTACCAACTTCTCATAACCATTACCTTTTTACCTAATTCTTTAAACATTTTTACAAGAGCCAAGTAATTTCATTTCAACATTTTTCTAACATTCATCAATTTTATAAGGCATTCCTAATGATAAAAAAGAAATAAACAATCCAATCTTCTTCCAGCGTCCCTTCCTCCTGGTCCCGGGTTTGTCAGTCCTTTTTATCCCATTAGTCTGGCACATTAACCTGGTGATCTTATATCCAAGGCCTTCAAGTCTCTTCCATGTCCCTTCTGCAGCTCTTCTTCATATTTTCTTTTCACTCGTGGGAACTCCAGCTTGGTAGTGTTTTTGACCCTTTTCAACCAATCAGCCCCTTTCCCATAGTCCAGACTAGACTCCATGTGGTATTTTAAGACATGTTTCAAATTCCCTCCAAAATTGGGAGCCCCCACAGCTCCAAACATCTGACGGCCCATTGCCAGACTCGGAAAGTCCAAATATCTCTGCATAGGGGGGTCAGTCCAACCCCCCATTTCCAAATCAATCCAAACTTTATCTTTCCAAATCTGGTTTTTTCCAAGTTCATTTGTCAAATCCAAAGGCTCATTTTCCTGCAGGGCCAAAAGTTCCTCCCCTTCTGGCGCCCAAAATTCAGCAAGATCTGTAGGCACATTTAGAGATTTGTGGCTACTTCCCAGCCATCTGGGTTAGGCTTTTCTAAATGAGAATGAAATTCCTTTCCCATTGATGCTGTCCGTATTCCTGATGAAATTTATCAGCCATAGACTAAAAAAAATAGCAACATATTAGAAGGCTCAAACAGAAAAATAGTTGGTATATCCCGAGTGAGAGTAGAACACCACCTGGTGGATAGATAATGTCATATCTAAGATCATTGCAATTACCTCCTATCTCATTTAATCCTTCCATTTGCTGTACAGTTTCTCTTTAAGGTAATGTTAATATCATTTGACAATAAACTAGCAGGATAAAAACTCCTGTGCGGGAGTAAGGAATGCTGGCATTTCTTGGCAAGAGCCTATTATCGACTAACTCTGCTCTAGCTCTTCTCTAGAATGTGGTTGCCAACTCTTTCTGGCAGGGCTCCTATGCCATTAATATATGCATAAAAAGCAGGAATTCAACAGGTAAAGCTTTTTTTAGCATGCAGGTGCAGTGATAGAGAGAGTGAAAAGTTGCCACATCCTTGCCCAAAGGTTGTGCTCATAATTTTTATTGTGTGTACTCTGAGGAAGGGGGTGGAAGGCAACAGCACCCCTCTTCTGTACACAGCAGGTGGCGCTGTGGTCTAAACCACTGAGCCTCTTGGGCTCACCAAGTGGAAGGTCGGCGGTTCGAATCCATGTGACAGGGTGAGCTCCCATTGCTCTGTCCCAGCTTCTGCCAACCTAGCAGTTCAAAAGCATACTAGTGCAAGTAAATAAACGGGTACCACTGTGGCAGGAAGGTAAACAGTGTTTCTGTGCACTCTGGTCACAGTGTCCCATTGCGCCAAAAGTGGTTTAGTCATGCTGGCCACATGACCCGGGAAGCTGTCTGTGGACAAATGCTGGCTCCCTCTGCCTGAAAAGCGAGATGAGCACCGCACCCCATAGTCACCTTTGACTGGTCTTAATTGTCCACAGGTCCTTGACCTTGACCTTATACACATAATCTGCATAAACCCTCTGGGTGGTGTGCTGCTATTCCACTCATGTAGCAGACATGCATTTGCGCAACAGAACAACCCTCTCTTCCTCTCTGCACCCCCTATTCACCCTTCCAAATCTACTCCAGAACACTGAGGGACCCTGCAGAGCAGATTTGAGCCCCACTACAGAAACATAACTCTACTCACAGTGGCAGATAAAAACTGGGAGACAAGACATGGGCGAGGGAGGATGGTGGTCATGTGCTCTACTTCTTTTTTGAAAGATTTTTACTCCTTCAATTCTGTTTTAAAGAGCCATGAGAAGGACTCCTGAGAAGTCCTTGAAGTTGCCCATCAACATTAGCACCTGAACAAGAGACTGAGCAGCACACAGGTCACTTGGTCGCAGTCTTCCCCTCCATGGTGAGATTTCTGTTTCAATTCTGTTTCTAAGCTTGCATCTATAAACCTATGCAAATTTCACATAAATATGTCTTCTTTTTTGCATTTCCTCTTTTCCACTGATGCATACATGGCCACTCTATTCTTTATTCATATATATACACATACACATACACACACATGCCTATTTTGCTTTTTAAAACCACACCCTTTGCCACCCTTATTTCTATATTGTGAGGGTCAGGTGGTGGTTCCCGATTAAACACACAGAACTGCAGCCACTACAGCTAGACCGGTCCAGACTGTCAGCTGCTGATTGATTGTGAACCTTCATCACTGCAGGTATGTTTCATAAAAAGTCCAGCTGACCGCCTTGTTTCGCAGCTGATAAAGACATAGGAAGTACCACAGAAAGACTTGTCGACCCTGCTTGGAGCTGGTTGATTTTGAATGCCAAAGTTTGACCCACATTCGAGGATGACGCTACATGTTAACACAGGCTAGATCTCCCCAAGTTTTTATTTTCACTTAAAAGCAGTTGCAGGAGGAGAGGACTGAGTGGTCCATAGCTCAGTGGCAGAGCACCTGTTTTGTCTTCAAAAAGTCTGAGATTTAATCTCTGGCATCTTCAGCCCTGGTAGGATAGGGAAAGATCCCTGTCTGAAACTCTGGAGAGCTTTTGCCCATCAGTATAAATACTACTGATCTAGATGAACCAATGGTCTGCCATGGTGTAGGGCAGCTTCCTATGATGAGAGCAGGAAGGGTCTTAACCCTTTCCAGCAACACCATTTCCCCCTATCTGAATGTCTCCCCTCACTCCTTAGGCTGCTATTTGCCTGGCAGGGAATCTACATAGGTTCAAAAGTGGCAAATAGCAACTGGGGGTGGGATTTAGATCAGGAAAATGGCACTAGGGAAAATGTTCACCTCTCTTCCCCACTCCACTGCTCTCATGCAGATCAGACCACCACCACCACAACCATGCCCTGCAGCTGTTTTTTTAGCCTGCAAAACACTCAGAGAGCTTATCTCCTCCTACATAATGTGTGCAGTTTGACCCTAAGCAGGAAATGTGGATTGGACAACTGCTGATAAGTCAGGATTCTTTATCGCGTGGGTCATGTTAATAATAATAAATCTGGCCTCTAGCACAGTTTGCACTGATAGATCCTGAAGCTTAGAGACATGAGATTCTAAAAATAACAAGTCTACTTCCAAGCCCTCCACCCCCTTCTTTCTGAGCCTTCCTTAACCTTGCACACCCTTGGTTAAGACAGAAATCTATTCTTGCCTCACCTCGGGCCTTGTGAAAAATAGCATTACTGTCATATGCATATAAATGGCTTTATTTGCTGCTGTGTTTCATGCTGTAAAGTATTTGTTTTCACAACTGACATCACTTTTAGCAACAAAAATGAGGCTATGAGCTTGCAGCCATTGCATCATCCAGCAGCTACATTTTAAAGTCCCATTGATTTCAGTGGAAGAGATTTGTAATGGAAGATATTTTAAGCACACGCTTACCATTCCTGTTGAACTAAATGAGACTTTAACTAAGCAATCCTATACACCATTTTGGGGGGCAGGGAGATGCTGCTGCTACACCTACACAAACAGTTGTGAAAGCCCACTCTTGCCCAGTTCAGGAGCAGGTGAGACCACACAAAGTCCTATCATAACCAACACTTTCAGCACGGTGATATAAGCTGGGTGGTTGGCAGGTTGGAGAGGATTTCATGGTTTTTTGGTGTTTTTCCTGCCTTGCATAAGCAGAAGTGTTTTCTATTACCATAAAACTGCCATTGAATTCAACCTAATAGTTATTAGACCTGCACAGTCCAGCTCAATCTGATCCAAACCGTATTTTAACATAGTCATTACCAGGGGCCTTGGTCACTTCACATGCATATTTTTCCAGTGAGCTACTGTAACAATCCCAGCAACTCAGGTTTCTTTTGTACCAACCTCGGTGCAACATGGGATCTGTCTTGCTGTGCTGAAATCAACAGCAACTTCTCCATGGAGCTGTATGTACTTCACCACTTTCCTTTGGGGGACATCACTGATGATTCCACTCAGGCCCTCAATGAGCCGCTCTCCAATACTGAGGGCGCTGATCGGGTTGCCAGCTGGCCAGATAAAACAGCTTTGCTTGCTCGTGTGCTTTCGACAGCCACTTGATCTGCAGAAATCAGCAGGGAAGGCTTTCATTGGGAGAAAGAAATCAATAGTACCTGCTGCTATCTGCACATCAAACTGCTCTCAAAGGAGGGATGGGGAACCTGTGGCCCTGTGGATGTTGTTGGACTCCAACTTCCTTCAGCCCCAGCCATCATAGTTACCAGTAATGCCGAGGGCTGGTGGGAGTTGGGCCATAGGTGGCCCATCCCTGTGTTAGGGAGACAACGGCCCATCAAAGAAGTTTGCAAACTTAAAAGCTGAATCTCGGGGATCTGTGATTCCAATTATGAAATTGTCATCTACTGAGCCCTCTGCATCCCTGTTGTTGGCCAATGCCTGGGTCATTATCATATTACCAAAACTGAGAATTTTGTTTAACATCTAAGCACCGGCTGCGCTCAGAACAACAAACAGTGGTGCAAAACACTACTGCTGCTTGATTGTCTGCCAGCAATGCACTCAGTTAACCTGCCTCCCTTCTTATCCTTGTTGACAAGATTAATATTGGGCATTTTGTCTGAAATGGAGCCTCAGTTCAGGCCCATTTATCCTCTTTCCCATTAGCAAGACATTCTGTGAGCTCTTTATCAGGAGCTGGCAGATGGGGGCTGTATTTATCATGGCTGCCCAGAAACTCAGTCAGCTTTGGGGGAAATAGCAGAGCCTGTCAGATTCAGCCTAACTACAGGTGTGCTCTGCGTCTTCTCCTAGAAAAGTAAAATGCACACACATGCAAAAAAGAAAAGAAAGCCCCATAGTGGTACTTGAGTCAACCAAGCACCCAAAGTCAAACATTTGGTGAGTAGGCTGAACAAATGATCAGTGGGAGAGAGCAACTGGCACTGAGCCTGACTTGGGGTGGGGTGTTAGGCTCTTCCCAACGCAGCAAGCATAGGGCTGGCAACACCCCTTGCACAGTGGTTCCCAAGCACCCAACATCCCCCCCATCAACCATGTGATGTCATAATGACACCATGCAACTGACAGATGAGTTGTCTCAAATTCCATCCACCTGTCAAAGTTAACCTGTCCTGCTCGAAGCCAAACAGTTCCCCCACCTCTTTGTAAGAGGGTAGGACAGTGGGCCTGAACCCCAGTTATACATATATGTGTGTGTGTATATATATACTAAAGCAAAGTACTAATCATCTTAATTTGCCCGGTAGTGTCTAAACATATAAATTAACATGTGAATGTTATTTTTTTTTTAATGTGTCTTGGGCCTGTGCCCCAAGTCCTTTAAGTAGCTACTAGCAATGCCCCTGGAGCCAGGGCTCTATCCCTGGAGTGAAGAGGAGCCCAAGGTTGTGCATGCAGCAGAGTGAGATGGCAGAGTAGACTGTGCAACATGAGTGCAGAATGTCCTCCAATTGCCCCTCTTCTGCCTGGGTAGCTGCCTTTTTCCGTTCCCTTCTTGGGTGGAAATCCCATGGCCCTATCATCTCAATTTTTAGGAAGCAACTAACTGCATTCCCTCCCCACTTCTTACTTATTTAGGAATACAGCAGCTGATGCCCAACATAGGCATCACATATCAAACACCTACACAAGTTAGATAAATATATATATGCATACACCCCTGCGTTGTTATTATTTTTGCACCCAATAACTTAACAATGATGCCAAAAATGATACCTTTTGAGACAAATAAACTGGCATGCAACGTATTCTTTTAAAGGTACTTGCTGATTTCCCCACCCGCACCCCAAACCTTCCTCCCCTGAGCGTGCATCTCTCTGTGTGTACATATAATTTATGGAACTGAATGTGCAGCTGGCTTTTTTTCTGACTCACCAAGAGAGGTGGGGCAGGAAGCTATTCGGAATAAAAGGATACAGCACAGCTCCTGCTTTGTCTCTGCCTGTGTCTACATGTGAAGAGCAGTAAGGAAACTGATAGGAATGAAACATGTTGTTGGAGGGGTAGACTACTCCTGCAAAGGGAGGCTCTGTTGATAAACTTATGCTGCAAAGAAAGAAATGTGAGCTCTGTGTGCGTGTGTGTGTGTGTGTGTGTGTGTGTGTGTGTGTGTGTGATGCCAGTTATGCACACACACACATGCACAGGAAAAAGCTGAAAATAAATAAATGAATGGGTAAGAGTCTTGCATGGAGTCCATAGGCTTCCCATGAAAAGGATTTGAGTCCTGTAGTTGAAGCAATGTCTCCAGGGAGACAAACTTCCATTAATACTGCCTATGTACAACACATATGCACTGCTGTCTCTGCAATGTCAATCTGCATTTTGCAGCGGAGAACAGGCATGGGCAGCCCCAACACTGTGGTTGTCCTGCGTATGGAGAGACAACAGAATTAACTTCATCCATTCCGTTCACAAAGGGCAATCTTCCGCAGTGAACTATGTACCAAACCAAGGTCAGACTTGAATGGTCACAGCCACAAGATGTCACTATTGCCTTACCTGTGTGCCTCCACTTGGGCTTGAAGCAAAATTACCTGCTTGGTGGGCTTCATCCTATGCCACTCCAGGGCCATTTTGAAGTAGTATTTGGAACCAGGTGGGCAGGCCCATTGGGACACCTTAGCATTCAAAAACAGCCGTCTTCCCAAGCTATAGTAATTCTGAATTGGGCTTTATTCAACCCACACTAAAGGAAAGAGCAGTTTAAATTTGTCATGGATGTAACATTGAAAACAGCCTCTCTGAAGTAGATAGGTAGCCGTGTTGGTCTGCCATAGTCAAAATAAAAAAATTCCTTCCAGTAGCACCTTAAAGACCAACTAAGTTAGTTCTTGGTATGAGCTTTCGTGTGCATGCACACTTCTTCAGATACACAGTATCTGAAGAAGTGTGTGTATCTGAAGAAGTGTGCATGCACACGAAAGCTCATACCAAGAACTAACTTAGTTGGTCTTTAAGGTGCTACTGGAAGGAATTTTTTTAATTTAGCCTCTCTGAAGTGATTGCTCCCCATCCAAGCCAACCATATCTTTCAGATGTACAGCTTATAAGTATTGAAGCTGTCACATTGTGAGTCTCCCCCACTGTCCATCGTGGCCACAAGACAGATCTTTTGCATCAGCCTTTAGAAAACAGAACTGACTTGTGTTAGCTTGATATTGATGGCATGGATTATTATTTTTAAACTTGCTCCCTAATGGAAAGCACTAATGAGTCCTTGCTTTGAAACATTAATATGTTTTAAATTAATAATCTCTTGCCGCAATGGATTGCACAATTGCTTTCATTTCATTTTCAAATGATCTAAGGCAGGGGTGGAAACCTGTGGGCCATTTATTACCCCCCCCAGTAGTTTTTTTACCGCCAAGATTCCCAACCCCAAATGACTTCCTCCAAAGAATTCTAGAAACTGTAGTTTACGCCTCACAGCGCTACAATTCGCAGCACCCTTGAACTACGGTTCCCAGGACTCTTTTGAGGAGGAAGGAGAGGGATGTGCTTCAAATTATTGCTAACCATAAAAATAAAAAAATATTGTTGCCAACAAAAGGTCCAAGGGGCAGGAGACCTGCAAGGTGCCCTGAAGATAATTTCTGGGTTAAGACAGTTAGCCCCACAAAAAACTCTGGGGCACACTTTTGAGCAATCTGGTTAGCAATGATACAAGTGTAAAAAGAGTACTCTTAAAACTCCAGTTCACGTGTACGTGTCTACCTTCAACGTGACTTTTCTCATTTGTAAGCACCCAATGGGGCTGTGTTGGGTAACGCCTTAACTGCCTGGAGTGTGTGCACCATTAATGCCAAGTACCATTCAGTCGAGTAGCATTTCAGATTGCTTGATGCATTCACCTGAAGATGTCTTCATGTCACTTGATGAGGAGTACAGTATCTCTCCATCTTGAGGCTTGGCATTTTCTCTTGATTTGCTTTGCCGGTGCCTGAAATTGATTACCTCAGCTAAACCCACATACGTCCCAGTACATAATGTGCAAGGTTTTGAACTCCTTTGATCTGAGATTATGTTTTATATCAACCAATATAAAATGGAACTGCTTTGTTTATGCTGAACAAATATGAAAACATAGGGATGAGCCCGGAGAGCATACCCAGATCATAGTGAAAACTAGTAACAGGGGAGCTAGAATGATAACAGGTATTTGCTAAGGAATACAAGTGGGGAGGAGATACCTAGAGTTGGGGTTACAAGGCTCTGGGAAATCACAAAACAGTGGGGAAACAGTGGCAATTTTCAGGCTTTGCTTCTGTTTTGTATTTTGCATTGTAACAGATTTCTTCTGCGTGTGACCTACAGAAAACGAATTGACTTGACATCTGCTTAATCAGACTGCATTGAGTAGATGCATTTGACTTTAAGCCAATTTACCCATTCCATGGGAGCTGTAAATATCTGAAAACTTGTGGGCACTCTGAGATGTTCTTATAAGAGGTAGAAACCCCACCACACAGTTGAACAGTTGTAAAAGTTAGAACCGTGGCTGCTCTCCCTATAGGCAGGCAATCCCCAATCATAAATCTGTTATTTAACTACAGGACGGAATGACAAGAGAAAGGCTCTAGAATATTTCAGAGTGCTCTTCCACATATGAGCTCCCTCACCCATTAAGATGATCAGGAAAGCCCTCCCGCCCCCCGTGTATCCAATGCTCAACAGAACTGCTGTGGAATGGAGAAGGCCTTCTCAGTAGTGGCCCTGAGGCTTTTGAATTGTCTCCAAATTCACCTCCATAAATAATAAAGGAGCCATGTATCTGTTCAAGCCTTTGGTAGCTAGGAGGAGAGGAGTTTGAGTCTGCTGTTTTTGACATTTCAGTCAAAATGAACTGGCTTGGTTTTTCAACTTCCATTCATAAAGGTCAGCCCACAGTGCTGCCACCACATATTGACATCTTCTCGGTTAGGTAATAGCCAGAAGCATAAAACAATTACTGCAGGATTTGCTGCTTCATTTGTGGTGCTGTTAGGTTAGAGACTTCAGCCGCTTCACTGCAGTTGCTTGCCCAGTCTGAGCATAACCCTCCATGCCCTCTAGAAATTAAAGATTAGCTCAGTTTCCTTTCAGGCCGCTCACTTCCAACACTGGTTTTGTTAGGAGACTGGGGTGCAGTGTGTTATGGCTAGGGATGAAGAAGTTTTCAGTTCTCCCATGATCTTCTAGATGCAGAACCCAACTCAAGAAAATAGGAGGCCTTGTAGGGCCCAGACCTTGAGGAAGGGAACAAGTGGTTAGTATTATCAGCAACCTTTAAGAACATGTGAAGCAGGTCTGTTTGTTGGACATGAATTTACTGGGAGTCATGTACTTTCAAAATCTGAGACAGGTGAGGATGATGGGAACACAACATTTTCAATAACAGGCTGCTCTTCTAGCTCAAAAAGGGGTGGCAAAATAGCCCCACCTGGCTCTTCCTCTGGATTGGGAGGAGTTGGAAACATGACACCTTCTTGGTCAGGATTCTCCAAAGTGGGAGAAGGCAACAGGGGAGAGTCATCTTTGTAAGGATTCTCCAAAGTGATAGAAGGCAACAAGGGGGAGTCATCTTTTTCAGCATTCTCCAAAGTGGGAGAAGGCAACAGGGGAGAGTCATCTTTGTCAGGATTCTCCAAAGTGATAGAAGGCAACAGGGGAGAGTCATCTTTTGGGGAGTCCGGAACAGCAAGGACTGTGACTTCTTTTTCCAGCTTGGTCTCGCCATCACCTTTAGGAAAAGAATCCTGTTTCTTCTTCCTTCTATGACGGAAGTACCACCAGCAGCTGCACAGAGACAGGGAATCTTTATAACCATAAGGCATGTGGATCTTAGTAGGCACCCCTCCCATACAGCTCTGGTTGCCCAGAACCCCACGAGCAAAATACAGGGAGGGACACATATAAGGAATATGGAAGCCAGATTCATAGGAAAGTGGTAACATCCCCCTTGCCCAAGAACTCTGTTGGGTTAGGGCAGGGGTAGGCAACCCAAGGCCCGTGGGCCGGGTGCAGCCCAATCGCCTTCTCAATCCGGCCCGCGGACAGTCTGGGAATCAGCGTGTTTTTACATGAGTAGAATGTGTCCTTTTATTTAAAATGCATCTCTGGGTTATTTGTGGGGCCTACCTGGTGTTTTTACATGAGTGGAGTGTGTGCTTTTATTTAAAAATGCATCTCTGGGTTTTTTGTGGGGCATAGGATTTCATTCATTATTATTTTTTTCAAAATATAGTCCGGCCAACCACATGGTCTGAAGGACGGTGGACTGGCCCATGGCTGAAAAAGGTTGCTAACCCCTGGGTTAGGGTATGCTGGTTGGGGTATCTTGGCCAGGATCAGGTGGTGGTTACTGAAAAGTGATAATAATCAAATTGTAGAAAGGCATGTGGGGAAACTATGAAAGGGGGCTGTATTCAGAGGAAGGGCAAAGGTGGAATGAAAGCAATACCTGTTTGGTGCACTCTAGTCCCAGAAGCCAGGAAAGTAGAGAACTGGTGGTGCAGATATATGATCCCGTAGTGGAGGCATTCCCTAGGCACCCCACCCCCAATTATCTGTGATAACTGGTTGCACAGGCACTGCCATTTCTTGGGACCCTGCCCTCACTTAATGACCAGCCACACATCTCTTTGGCCCACCAAATTTTACAGAAGTGGGCTTAGACAGGAAAGAAGAAAACCCAGAACTCACAGCACAATGATACAGAGGCAAGTAAGCAGCAGGACGACAAAGATCACCAACAGAGCAGGAAACCCATGTGTTGGAGGGACTGCGTGGAAAGAGACACAGATCACTCAAGAGTGCCAGTTCTCCTCAGCACCCAGAGCCAAGCTGCCTATCCAGCAGCAGCACCTGCCTCTATTAAGTTAAACAGGAGGTGAGCTTAAGTATCACAGTGGAAAAAAAGGCCAAAGGGAAATAGACAGCCAGTATAAACAAACACTGTTTGGACCAAATTCACACATGCGCAGAACTGTTCCCTCACTAGATGCTCGTATATATGGTTGCAGTCTAGGAGCGCTGTTTCTTAGGTACCTAAGAACACAAGAAAAGCCTTGCTAGATCAGGCCAAAGGACCACCTCCTTCAGCATCTTGTTCTCACTGAGGTCTGCAGGAAGCCTGCAAGCAGGACATGAGTGCAACAGCCAATAGTGGAGGTGGAACATAGCCATCTGAAGATAAATCTGTCTTTGGATTTAACATACAGGTTTGAGGGGGCATTAAGTATACAGAGCATCACCTTAGGGAAGATGGATAATTAACACGATCACAGGAGGTGAAATTTAACTCTCCTGTTGTGAGTCTTGTGGTAAGAATTTACTTCTACATCACTTTGTCTGTTACCCAGGTGAGGGGCCACCTTTTAAATAAAACACAGAACCAAGGAAACTAATTCAAGTCCAGCATCCAGGACTGAAGTAAATCCCTCCTCTGGAGCTAATATTTCCATTGGGAAGAAATTCCCCTTTGCAGCAAATCTTCCCAACTTCAGAGGAGGGATTTTTTTCAGGACTGTGGCAAGGAAAGTGTTAAAATCCCCCCCTTCACCCCCTACAATCATGATACTTATCAGCCCCAGCCACACAGCTGATGCTATGTGCATTTTTTAAAACCTTGAACATATTTTACGTTGCATCTAGCTTGACTCTCAGCATGCTAAATCCAAGAACCAGTGCTGGAAAATCCAGAGAGGTCTCTCAGGAAGCCCTTCCTCATGTCTCCCACCTGATACATACCTTCTGGGCTCATGCATTCCGCAGCTGTTCTGGCAGCAGGGTGCAAGGTTGACCCGTTGTGGTAGCACTGAATGCACACAGTTGCCCCATAGCGCAGGCTGTATGTTCCGTTTGGGCAGGGAACACAATTTCCAGCTGCAGACACACTATATGTTCCAGGAGGGCACGCGGCTGTCAAGCAAAATGGCAGATAAAGGCATGGAGGGGGGAGCGAAATGAGCAGAGCCTGAAATATAGACAGCACACAGGTTTCATTCCTCCATCAGCTAAGCTGGAGGGGTGGGGAGGGATTAGGGAGAGAGGGATTTCAAAGCTGGCCGCATACCATGTGAGCCCTACCCAAGGGGCATCGTTTTTCAATTGTGCTCCTCAAAGGAGTTGTGGAGAAGGTGTCTCTTCCTGGAGTCGAGGGAGTCATGCTTAGCGCAATGTGTTAAACAGGTGGACAAAATAGCTCTGACTGGATGGAATTACAGATCGGATCCAAGGGCTGTGTACACACCATGCATTTAAAGCATGTGACTTACCCAAAAAAATATTGGGAACTGTAGTTTGTTAAGGTTGCTGAGAAATATAGCTCCACGAGGGGTGAAAACTAAAGTGTACACAGCCCAAGGGCACCTGGCAGAGCTACAGTGAAACTCTAGAACAGTCTTTCCTAACCTTGGGTCTCCAGCTGTTTTCAGATGACAGTTCCCATCATCCCTGACCACTGGTCTTGCTAGCTAGGGATGATGGGAGTTGCAGTCCAAAAACAGCTGGAGACCCAAGGTTGGGAAACACTGCTCTAGAGGAAGGGAAGGTAGAGAGAAGAGAGCCATTACAAACCCAGTGCTCTCCAGATGTTTTGGGGCTGGTGGGAGTTGTGTTCCAAAACATCTGGAAGGCACTGGGTTTGCAAAGGCTGGGGTGACAGCTAAGAACAAATGTGGCGAGAGGCTTCCCAGTGGCATGAACAAACACTGCAGCCTATGGGACCAGAGGCAGCGTCTGAGGAGGGATGAGGCAGCAGCTCATGGATCACCTGCTCCACTCACTACAGCAGTCGGGACAGCGTGCCTGTAGCTCCGGGGTCTGTCCATAACCTTCCAGGCATGTTCCACCCTCCAGGAAGTTGACAAAGGTGTTGACGAAGGAGGTGCGGGAGGTGGGCGCCTCTCCCAAGGGGAAACGTTTGTTGTTCTCCATGAATATGGTTATTGCTTCCTCGGCCTGTAGGGAGATGCATAGGGTGGTTCAAGAGTGGGGGAAGGAAGACTGGGAGGTCTGCTTTTTGTTATTGATCTGTTTTTCTGAAAAAGGAAGGAAAACAGGATTGCAGGGAAAACAGAGAAGTATAAGAATCTGACGACAGGGTCATCACAAGAGTGAATGAACAAAATGTGGCAATTCCATTGTAAATGCCTAGAATGCAAGCACCCATTGTTTCTTCGAAATATGCATAACCATGCGATTCTTGCTTGTATTGTCTCAAAGTAAATAACCCCAGTCATTCCATGTGCAGCGATGCACATTAGCCTTGTTCCGGAAGATAAAAGACATGGTTTCCCTTTGCAGCTCAGCAACATATGTAGGTACAAAGCCCCAGCAAACTTATTTCCTGGTAGGGGAGAGATGAGGTTTGGTGACGTACCTGCTGCAGATTGCTCAAGACAGCTCCATTATAACAATCAAATTCCAGTGCATCAGCCTTGGGGGAGCAGAACTTATCCCAGCCCTTCCCAAAAGGAGATACTAGAAAACAATGACAAATATGTTACGGTCCCTTTGCCAATAGGCTCGCTCTTCCATCTGTACACACAGAGTCCAAACCCTCATTCCAGGATATGGCAAAACAGATCCACTATATGATGCCTGCAGTTAATTATGTTAATTCAACTTAGCGCAATCCTCCAGATCATGATACATATCCATTGCCACCCTTGCTGCTTAAGAAATGTTCCTCCGGCCAATCCAAGGGAATGTACCTTTACCCAAAATCTGTCTGTTCTCAGCAAAGACACACACTGAGGCTACACTTACTTCTGGTGTTTTCAGTAGGCAGTCCTAGCTGGTGAAATCCTGCCTTTCTGCACGAGCCTCTCCTGCTCCAAACTTCACTTCCTCCCCAAACTGTGACTGAACCCAGCCAACCTGACTGCCATCCTCTAGAAACACCCTGAATTTCTTGGTTCTGACCTTCAAGCTCTACCTGGAAGTTGAACTCATCCAAGGGTTTCTCCATGGTGGGGAAGCAGCTGATGGCGCCAAGCAGAAGTTCACAGTGGAGGTGGTGCACCACCTCGCTCAGATGCTCCCGCAGGGTCTTCAGGAACCCGTGCGTCAATTCCTCATCGCAAGAGTTGCACTGAAAAAGCAGTAGGACGTGCAGCTCTGCACGTATGTGGTAGCCTGGGGAAAGAGGCAGAGGAAGGGGAATCTGGAAGGCAGCTTCTCCTACAAAAACAGGAGCTCAAAAGACGGCAAAAGTCACATCTTCCACATCATGTCCACTATGAAGAAGTTAAAGAGGATGGAAAGAAATTGTAAACACCTAAGAAAGACAGTGGATCCTTAGGAGAACAGAGAGAAACCACCTATGTTTGGCCACAGCGTCTGGCCACAGGCCAAAATTTCTCCCATTATATGTCCCCCCCCTCCACTAGCTTCCTCCTGGTTCCAGCCAATCACCCATCTAGTCAAATAGTTCAGTCCCCTTTGTTTCACTATCCTTCAAGACATCTGGAATCCACTCACCCACCACTGTGTGATAGAAAGTTTTAGCATGGAGCTGGCCATCCGTGGTGTAGGAGACTGTGCAGACATACAGTCCACTGTCATCAGTATGAAAATCATGCAGAGTCAGGGAAGCATCACCACTGAGAGGATGGGTTCCTGAAAGTAGAGGGCAGAATCAGCCTAAGGAGAACAATGTTCTGTTACAACCAGCTTAGGCACCAATACTGAGGTCAAGAGAAACCCCCTGTCTTTTAATACTTCTATAGCTTCATGTGGCTCTCGGCTCATTGGTACATGGATGCATCGAGAGAGTCTAATTATTTTCTGCTGCCCTTATGCCATGAAATACCTTTCTGGAATCCTGACATTCTACACCGTATTTTCTTATTATAGGAACCATGCACTGGGTAGCTTAGATTGGCAGGTACAATTAGTCAATATTTTGTGACATGCTGATACTATTTTACAACCAAGTTTTGGGTTTGGAAAAGCAAGTTGTCTCACAGCTTGCTTCAGTCGTAACTTTTAAGTAACAGGAACCTTAAAAAGCTGACCTCTGGGTCAATTTCATTTCCAGTAGTTCTGATGTTTTTGCCAATATGCCTGTTGTGAAGAATAATCTCTCCAGACTTTAATTTGGGTGGTCAGTTTCAGGTCAACTTGGTTTCACATCTGGGAAACTTAACAGTTGCATCAATGTGTTTGCAAGTTACCTTTTCATGCATCTTCAAGCCTCACCCCAAGCAGGGATTGAACTGGTATAAGAGATAAAGATGGGCTCCTTAATGAAATCCACAGGGCCTAATCCCCACACACTCCAAATTTAGCCACCTAATGGCCTCTCTGTAGCATTAGGAGGAGGAGTGACATAACATGGGCTCTTGCCCAAGGCACAAGGACACAGAGGGCATAGGCAAGACTAAACTAATTCTCAACATAAAATGCTTGGGAAATATTTATCTTGGGTGCTAAAGTTCAAATCAGTCTGAGGTGCAAAAAAATCTCTGTTGCTGATCATTCTAGAAAAAACATTGGTAGCCCTGGGACACCAACAGGTGCCTTTTCCCAAGTAATCCATCCTCTTCTTTCCCTCACACATCTGTCCCTGACATCTACTGAAAGATCCTAGAGTCCCAAGCAATAAGGCCTAACCTTCATTTTCCAGGCTCCAGTTGTAGGTGGGATTCATACCAATCACAACATCCATCTCTGAAGACATGCAGGGGATAGTAAATTCCTTGGCACCAATGTGGACAAAGATGGTGTCTGAAAAAACAGGCAGATATAGTGGTTTGCACGTCTGACTAGAACCAAGAAGACCTAGGTTCAAATCCTCCCTTGGCCATGAAGCTCCCTAGATGACCCTGAGCCAGCCACTACCTCTCAGCCTAATCTGCCTCATAGGGTTGCCATGAAGATAAATGGAAGGTGGAAGAGCTGTGTACTCTGTCTTGGGCTTTTTACTAAATTTTTACTAAATTTAGTAAATAACGAATAAATCAGAATCAATTTGGCATTGGTGATAGGGCAATGGGAAAACAAGGTTCTTGGTTGGGCTTTGTGTTAATGGGCTCAAATCATCTAATGATCATCTATCGCTTGGCTAGCTCAGGTGGCCAGAGCGCAGTGCCAAGGCCATGGATTCAAGGCACAGATCAGATGGCCACTGAAGATGGATGAAACAAGGCCACAGTGGATTGAGCTGATCAGATGATGTCCCCATTTATTGCTTGTGCATTTTACTTAGTGCAGTGTCAGCTAAATGGAACTGATCTTTATTACATTCTCACCAATCTCTCCAGCTGTCTTTCTAACACGTGCCAGTCCTGCAGGAGTTCCATTGTCAGACAAGTCAAGGTGAAGTCCACAGCCTGAAAAGGAGCAGACTTCAGCATGGTGCCTCCTTTGGAAAGTATCATTAGACTTGTCTGCTGTATCTGTGTGTTCATAAAACGGTAGTTCCCAGCTTCATGGTACATTGTGCGGTCTGAAACCCACCCCAGAGCTCCTGTGTTTTGACCAGGGAGAGTCGGAAGTTAAATTGGGATATACTGGAAATCCCCAGATGACAGAGTATTTCCACAACAGCAAGTAAAACTGATATATATAGTGGACGCTTGGGTTGCGAACGTGATCCGTGCAGGAGGCACGTTCACAACCCGCAGCGTTCGCAACTCACAGTGCCGCGTCTGCGCACACGTGGGTTGCAATTTGGCACTTCTGTGCATGCGCAAAGCATGATTTAGTGTTTCTGCACATGTGCGAGTGCTGAGATACAGCTGACTGTATCTGCCATTGGTGACTTTATAGAAATCACTTATCTCTCAGCCTCAGTGTTCCTCACCTGGAAAGTAGGCAGCAATATTAACACCATACCCAAGAGGAAGCCCTAGTAAATTCAACAGGACTTCCTTCTAAGTACACATGGGATTGCATTAATGGCTGCCGCTGGCCAGTTTTAGAATTCTGTGTTAAAATCCCTAAACTGCAGTAACTTAGATGTTGAATTATTAATTATATATTTATTTTTTGATGAAGTTATTGTTACAATACATTTTCATTTGTGTATATAGTTTATTCCAGTGTTTGGTTTGTGGGGTGGAACAGGTAATTCTGCCTGCTGAACCACCCTTTTCCATGGGGTGCCAATCCTGTTCCCACCGCCACCTTTGTACAATGTGGCTCTGTACTGTCCACCCACCCCAGCCAGGATCTTGCTCCTGACACCATTTGGTAGACCTCAGGAGGATAGCAATATACAAAGTCAGTTTCAGAAGTCTCAAATTGAACTTCACGATTCAGCTCTCTAGCTCCATGAAGGAGCCATTTTGGGCCAGAATATTGTGTTTTTGAGCTGCCTGCGAGGCGATTCCATCCGTTTTTGAGGGCAGATTCGAATGTTAATTGAATTAATAAACTCGTATAACAGGCGGGCGTTTAGGAGACCGTGCCCTTGGCTCTTTTCACAAGCGACTGCAGCTCTGATGTGCTACCACCACATCCTCGAGGAGACACCCGGTTGCAGCCTAGCCCCTCGACAGCACCCTTCTCCGTACCGGGCCCATCACACAGCAATAGGACTAGGATCCCCAAAGCGACGCCGGCCGACCAGCAAGACATGTAGCCAGACTTAAGGGCGATCTGTCCCATTCTAGAGCCCCCCGTGAGAACGGGGGGGTCTCAGGAATCCCTGCAAGAGCCATGCGGTTGCTACGCAGCCTAGAGCTCCTTCGTGACGTCGAGGCGTTCTAGAACCCACCTCCGCCACCGTCCCAGCGGAAGACGCTGCTAAGGTTGCTTTCGCCTCTGATAGTTTCTGGTCCTCGGCGGCCCCCGTCGGCGCGTTTTTATACGTCATCCGATTGCGACAACCTGGAAGCAACGGCTTTTCGCAAACTAGGCGGCGTTGTGTTTGAGGACTGAGGACTACCGAAAGGTAACGAGCAGCGTTGTGTCGCCTTAGAAGCCAGGAACGGGTGGCTAGAGGTGAGGGGCTAAAGAGAATAGGTGCTGGGCGGGTGGCAATTGACACCCCTGGGCGTGTTTTAGGTTCTTAGCTTTATATTGTTTTCTCTTCTCAGCGCCATGAAGCCGCCTTCCAGGCAGCGTTCAGCCCCTGCTCGCTACAGGACGGCCCCCACGAGCCAGGCTTGGACGGACCCAGAAAAGCGACGCCTTCTTCGGGCCTTGAGAGCTCACGGCCAGGGTCCGCTGCGGCCCGAGCTGTTGAAGAAATACCTGCCTTCGAGGGATGAAGAAGAGGTGGGTTGAGGCGTGGCCACGTGGTGGAGGGCAGGATTCGAACTTGGCCGGGCTGTGAGCTTCCTAACAACCCCACGAGTTGGCGGACTGATGACCAGCATGCAGGGTTTGGAGACGAGCACTCTATCTCTGGTCAGCCACGAGAGCTAGGTGGCCTTGGCAGATAAATCATAAGGGATGACATGGGAGGATGAATTGGGAGAGGACCTATTCTCCTTTTTTAATCCTCTACACATTCATATTGGCAAATCCTAGTTAAAGGGGAGTAATTGCAAACTTTCTGCCTTGAAGAAATGCTCAGTTTTTATGTCTTCAGAAAGATAGATACTGTCTTTCCCAAAACATTCCATGTATGTCCCCTAAGTTGTGCTGCTCTTGCAGATCATGGCATTTGTGGAGCACCTGAAAGAGCGTGTGGCAAAGGAAGCAGTCAAGGAACAATATCAGTATCGCCAGCGTAAACAGAAGGATGCTCCTATTCCAGCACCTATTGAGGTATGAGAGTTTTAAAAGTGTAGATAATGTGATATGGCACAACATAAGCTAAGGGCTATTCACACAACTGACACTTCCTTTTTTTAGATATGGACAGAGTTAGCTGAGAAATTGACAGGTCCCCTTGAGGATGCTGTGGCAACTGCTTTTTCCCAGGTAACCTTTTCCATGATCTTAATAAGATAGATATTGTTCTTGGTGTAGTAATTTAAGATATCTGTATGTCTCCATCTGACAAAATGTCTCTGAAATACATGGCTCTGTCCTGGTTCTCTTGGTTCTTGTATAACTTTTCAGACAGATTTAATGCTGGGAAATGTATTTGGTTTACTAGAGAACCCCTGACTACTTGGCATACAAAGTCCATACTTGATTGTGACTTTTTCTCTACTCATTAGGTTTGGACAATTGCATCTACTGAGCCACTCACCTTGCTCCATTCCGTGCCTCCAAAGTCAGTGGTGATAAAGAATTCTCAATGTTCATCCCAAAATCTTCATAGTGAGAGTAGGAAATCTGATGAAGAATCTCATGAACCAACTGTATCATCAAATGTAGAGGAAATAGCCCCTGCAGAAAACAATGGGTTCCATGTGGACTTTGAAAAGATCTACAAGTACCTTTCTGTGATCTCACGTGGCTGTAAGGCACCTGAACTCCCACCATGTGGTAAGTCGGCATTTGTGTTGGACCAAGATGAATTAAAATAACAGGCAGCTACTGGAAGAAATGTTTTGCACTGGAATGTGACTCCAGGTAACCAAGACATCTATTACAGCATGCCTACTGTATTATTGGTGCCAGGCAAAAACATTTCTCCTTATGGAAACTGCCTTATTGAGTTTTATTTGCAATCATTCCATCCCTTCCTTTTTATTCTGTTGCTTTTTCTTTATTGTGCCATTTTTGTCATCGGCTGTGGAGTTCTATTTCAGCTGAAGGGCTGGACACTAAATCTTAAAAACACTTCCCAGAAATGGAGCATCCCCTAGGACTGGAAACACTATGTGTCCTGCCAAAAACTGTACTCCTTCTGCCAAAACTTCCAACATATTTAGTGCTACTAAAAGCAACAACCACCTTGCTGGGCATAGTTGGGTAACCTTTGAGGTTACTGTTGTGGATGATGGGTGGGATTTGAGGGACTAAGGAAAACATTTCAGAAGGGAATTGTTTGTTATGTTTCTCCCCACCCCCCAGTGAAAATATGAGTGGCCCGTGAGCGTGGAGACAGGTAGAGTTTTCCTAGGTGAGAGGAAAACTCACCTAAAGCTTGGCAGGGGGTTGGACTCGATGGCCCTTGTGGTCTCTTCCAACTCTGATTCTATGATTCTATGAAGCAGCAACTTGTCATATAATGTAAAACAGATAAAAGGTTCTCATCAGATTTCCAGTTTTTAAAATAAAACTTCTTATATAGAAAGTTATCCTTAACCTCTAAGACGTAATTGTTAAAAATCTAAAATAGCTGTTAATGTGAGAAAATTTACTACTTCATTTGTTACACATGTTGGAGGCAGGGTGAAGTTTCAGAATCTGTAACTGGAGAGCAGGAGATAAAAAAATCCTGCCTATGTTTCTGCCAAAGTGAGTGTAGCCACTCTCCTCATACATTTTGCTTGCTTTCTGCAGAGTCAGCTGTGGTCCTAGATTTGCTACTGTCACTGCCAGAAGAGCTGGGCTTTCTGGACTTTAAGAAGCTGAAGAGTCACATGCACAAATGTTACACAGAGTTGAACACCCACTACACAGGTGAAAGAAGCAGAATGAAAGAGGGCAACCAGCCTGTAAAGAATAATGGGGAGCTATTTCCGCATGTGCAGCCAGCTACAAGTGGCTTACCACAACAGGAGGAGAGTAGTAGTTCTCCTACCACTTCCAAAGATAATGCAACTTCTGCCTCTGCCATGGACTGGAAGACTCTGGGTATCTGCCCTTTGAATCCATTCTTGTTTCCTTTAGCTATCCTTGCACGTAAAGAAGAAAGCTTTGACTGAGGGAACTGGATTCTGTGCTGCCCAGTAATGAACTATGTCCTCTCATAACATGTGTGGGAAGACTAAACAAGCTTGCTGAGCTTTCCTTAGCCATGATCCCCCTCATCGCAGCATCGGGGTTAAGCAGCCTGACCTGCTCTTTTACACCTTGGCTCATGAGTATGATACTTGTTTTGTATTACACTGAAGTCTGGTCTTACTACTCCATGACAGCTGCTAGATCTTGTTTGGCCAGTTGCTATGTAGCAGCTCAGAGATGGCCTTGAGTGTTAATCTTGACCTTGGTCTACAGATCATTGTGGTTAGTAAAATAAGTGATGATGAATATCATTCCTGAGTCACAGAATAGTCAAATTATTTTGTAATAACCATTTTTTTAAAAAAAAATATGGACTACAAAAATATCAGTTGCAAAGCTGTAATAATCTCATATTACTTGCCAAGTGCCTTTTGCCTTCTACCTGTAACATGCTCACCAGGGGTTACCTTCAATACGGTTTGAGGAGCTATAGAAGCCATGAAGGCTTTAACTGAAATAAACTAGGCAAAGTTAACTTATAACATGCTTAGGAATGTTACTGTTGAGCAATGCTTGATGATGCAGTATATCTTCTTGGAAGAAATGCCCCCCATCTACCACTAACACAATACTGAACTGTTATAGTTGTAGGCACTGAAGAATGCAAAGATGAAGTTACTATGTTATAGCATAGAAGCATAAATGCTACAGCAGCCTGTGTCAAAACGTAAACCCTCCATGTAGCATTAGTACTTATTTTATTAAGGAGGTATTAGTATGGATATACTTGGACTCATAACAGCTCATAGCAGTATTTGCCATAAACTGGTGGGACTGGGGAAAGAAAGCATACTTTGTAACATAACATAACTAGCACCTTAAGTAATTATTACTTCAAACATAGATTAAATGTACTTCTCAAAATCTGGATTTTAACTGAACCATGTTAACTTGGGAAGGAGTTCCTAGCTCCTAAATTGGCAACATGCATATATAGTTTAACAAATTACTACAATTTAGCATCTTTGCTTTATTTATTTTATTTGAAGAGGCCTCTGTAGAGAATGTAAGTAACAGGCAGGTCCTAGAAGACTAGTGTGCCATCTTTGTAAACTCAGACTCTTGGCATGTCGTACACGCATTATGTGCTGCACTGAGAGCAGCAATTTCATTCACTTTTATGTCCTTTAAAAATAAAGTGCATTCTTTATTATTCAGTGTGTCAAACTCTTGCCATAGGTACAATACTGTCAATGCTGATGTTTGAATTAAAAGACTTCTTGAAGGTATTATAGCAGAACATCTTACTTCCGTCCTAATAACAGTTTTTGGTTAAAAAATTGACTTTTAGGTTCATCTCTTGAACTATGATAGTCTGTGGAAAATGTTTCCAGGATGATGTTCTAATGCTAGAAAACAGAATGATCCTGGAAGCTGCAGTGCAGAAAATCCATGAGCTGAGCTGATTCTCCATGGAAGAAGTTTCCCACTTAGTGGTGTAGATTCAATAAAAGTACAAGGAGCAATAAAAGTATGTCAAGTTCAGGCAGCTTCTTCATTTTCTTTATTAGCTTGAATAGAGGAGTGCAGCAAAGCCTAAAGAACAAAAGTAACAAATTATACACAGCTACTCACACTTTGTATGATCCCCCAGGGGTGGAGGAAGGGGTGTGTGGTGGGGGTGGGCCGCCCCAGGTTTCACCACTGAGGGGGGGTGACAAAATACAGGGCGGCACTCACCGCGGGGCCCACAGCGCGTCTGAGCCACGCGTGTCTCCTGGGAGTGACACAATGACTTGGGCGCCCGCAGGCTCCACACTGCCCCAAACAGTCCACCCGATGCCTCTCCCTCAGCTGTAGGGCGGCTGAGTGGGAGAAGGCAGGCAGACTCCTCTGAGGCCCCACTGCCCCGGCTTGGGTGGCCCTGCCCCTGGGCACAGGGCATGTGTGCCTCCCCAGGTGCCCAATCAGCTTGCTCTGCCACTGTGATCCCCTGGGGGACATTTCTGCCATATGGAAGGAAGGGGCAAGGATTCACTATGACCTTCCACTACTTTTTTCTTTAATAAAGTATGAGCTTGTAACAGTATATTCTTCTTTGGAGAGGGAAATGTAGGGAAGATACATTTTGCAATTAGGGCTGCAGACAGATAATTGCTCAAGAGCGTTGTGTCTATTTCAGGGTTACAGCGGAATGGTGGCCAGATATCCCTAATTCACAATGCCATTAGTCACCTGTGGCCCTTGTTCCAGGCTCCTATATTGCCCTTCCTTTCTCCCACCCTCCTCCCTTTGCAGTTTATACAACACAAAATCAGAATGTCTAAGTTGCAGATGGTTATGGTAGCCTAGGGGCAGATTATCACTTTACCTGGGTTAGAAATTTTTCTCTCTTCAAGTGCTTGTAGAACTGCAACACGTATGGATTGGCTCTCACTACCTTGGGATCAAAATCCAGAACACGAAGACCTGCAAGGCTACGTGCTCGAGAAAGTGCTACATAAGCCTGGCCAAATTCAAAAACACGAGCCAAGGAAATCTCAACGCAGTCCAGAGACATACCCTAGTAAAAGAGAAAAAGTCAGGAAGCAGATACTCCCTAGTTATTCTGATAAGTATGTGCACCCCCAGTACAGTAAAGTACCTATATATTTTATGTATGATGCTTGATTCCGCAAAATGGGTACCAGGCAAATAGGAAGAACTAACACTGCTGAACAACATTTCCACAGTTCCCTCACCCTTTATAATTTTGTTTGCAGGGTGGTGTGATTTTCCAGTGTTTCTAGAACATCCACATGTTGCAAGGAAAACAGCTTGAGTTTGATTGATGTACAGGATTGGTCCGCCTAGATTCCACTAACTTATAATTAATCGCGGGGGGGGGGGCAAGACAAATGAGCAGATTCTTACAGATCCTGCATAGATGTGGGGCCCAACTGGTAACATCCCAGAACCATAGTAACTTTGGTGGGAGCTTTAGTACAGATAAACCTAGATAAACACAAGTTCCTTACAGACATCCCATTATGGACCATTTTTACTGTCTTGATTTCTTGTACAGAATATCACACAATGTATCACTAACCTGGCTCTTGTGGATGGAAATGGCCCAGGCAAGTTTCAGTGGCAGCTGCTGGCGACTCAGATAAATTCCTGCTGGTCCCTTTAAAACCCATCGTTCCAACCCAACAACATTAGTGACGCCACACAGAAATCTCACTTTCGGTAGCCCTGTAGAAAGAGAGCCAAGTCAGAACTTTGATCTCCTATGCCCAGGAGTCAGGGCCAGGTAACCTCCCAAATATCTATTGTCTTTAAGGAGATACTGCAAGGCAGCCTAGAACTCATCCACTTGAGTTCTTGCAAATGGGACGCCAATAGAATAGCAGCTCATGTACAAAAAACTGGATGGCAAAGAACAGCAACTATGTCTCAAAAAATCCTCCACCTCTGGCACAGTGCAGAGGCACCCACCCAAGTTTCATTGTGAATCTAGAAGAGTTCAGACACAGTCCGAAGAACACCCAGTCATGGGTGATAAGTGCATCTGTCAGAAACTAACCTTTTCCTTCTGTTTCAAATCCAATCACAACTCCGCGAGCCCCATTCACAAGACCTTGGGACACATCAAGATTCTTAGTAAGCATCACCTAGTGAAAGAATGTGAAAATTACTAATGAAGAAAAACATCCTAGCTTTCACCTGTCCGGTCAGTCGACTTTATTGTACATAGTCAGCATTAACAGTAGAGTCTCAAGAACTGCCACTGAAAACAAACTAGAATGTCCCCACCCTGTTCCTCGGGTAGGGAAAGCCTCATACTTGTTTGGATGTTATTGATTGTATACACTTATCCTGCTTTTCAAGAAGGCAGCACACAAGGTAGATAACCAAACGAACAGTCAAATATTAAATACATACATATGAGACCAGAAAAAAACCCAGTAATCCATCTAATAAAGTGAATAATGTGTTGAAAATGGTAACTGGTCTCAGTTAAACTTTAATATTACAATACAATCACAGTTAAACAGCATCACAGATTTGCCACCCATATTTAATAGCTGGGTGCAGCTCTTAAAAGTCAAGGACTCTATGGCATTTGGCATGGCCTGACTTCCCAGTTTTAAGGTTTAAAAGTTATCGAAAGCAGTGCACAACCAGCTCAAAGAAAGCAAATGGCAGCCACTAGGGTCCATAAGAGTATCATTTCACTCAGCTGATACTCTAGGTTCTGTCATGTAAAGATCTGTCCAACCTAGCCATGGCAGTGCAGGTAACAATTCCTGAGAAGCTATAATCAGTGCTAGCCAGCCACGCATTTGTAAGAGAGAAATCAGTATTAATAGAATGCAAGGAGTAATTGAATTGCTCAGCAGGTGAAATACTGAGCACATATAAATAGATTGCAGATGTGTCCAAGCCTATAGCTCTGACATTCCAAGCTACAGTCAACAATTACCTGTAAGTGCCACCATGACTCCCTCAGACAAACTATATAATAGATATTTGTTATAGAAACCATTCATTTTACAATTACTCTGCTTGCCTGCTCCTGTAAGATCCAGCCAGCATTGGCCTGTAACACTTTATGCTGTCATATTCTGCATCAAGAGGACTCCAGTATCCTAGGGTTGGGGACCCCTTTTGTGAGACCCCATGGGAAAGGTGAAGAATACAGGACTGTGGCACTAGTGTGAGAAGCAGATAGCATAAAAACCTTTCCCCCCCCCCACAAAAAAGCAAAATTCCATTGCCTACTAAAGAACCGCCTCTCGCTTGGGCAATGCTCACCTGGGCACCTTGCTTAAGTTCAATGTTGCTGCTTACGGGACACTGTGCATCAAGAGTTTTCACCAGTAAAGGGTCACTATCCACTGCCTTGAAGGACCTTCGTTCTCCTAGAAGACAGACAAGATGTAAAAAACTTGCATCCCTCCTGCCTGATATGTTTTGAAAGGGTTACTCCCCAATAGCTGAGCTGCATGAAGGGGGCTCTGTTTCATCCTTCCACAGCCCTAGGTGTTGTGAGCTCCAAGTATTAGGCTCTGCACACTATTCTGAAAGCATAATTCTGTAGAATTCCAGACAATACATATCATAATATGTTTCCCATTTCTGCAGATATCAGCAACAGAAGAAAATATTATAAATAAATAAATGTGTCCTTGTATTCACCTATCGAAAACTGGTGGCAAGAATATCAGGCCTGGAAAACTTAACTATTGGTGTCAGTAGGATGTACTGCCTAATTTTATAATGGTCTTATGTTGTTTTATTCAGGAAGAAGAGGGGCAGGGCAAGTTCTCAAGTGTTGGTTCCCAGCTCTTAGCTGAAAGTCTGTCTCTAAAAGGAAAGGGCTACTTGTCACAGTTGAAGTCATTGCAGCATTCTCACCAGGCAACTCATCCAGCCTTCTAGCATTTGTGAGCTCCACATCATCCTTGTGGGTGCACAACCGGGTAGCCAAGATTCCATCTCTCTCCACCCGATGGGTAGCTGTTAGTGTTAGCTGTCTGGTAACCTCCTCTGTGCATCTGAATGGGGACAATTAAAATTAAGAAGACATTTGTATCTAATGAGAAACATTGAAGACCAAGAAAAACTATCAAGCTTGCTACTATGCCCATTCAAATTACTTTCCATGAGAACACGAGGCCGTAACCAGCACCAAAACATGGAGATCAACTCTGTGCATTGCTAGCATGTGAGCGAGGATGCTTGCAGGTGAAGGAATACCCCAGCAAACCCGGCACCTCTAAATTCCCCATTCCTCCAAACCCAGTGTCTCCCAGCATTTCTCCATGGTTCCTCAAAGAGTACTTGACCCAAATTTCAAACAGTGCAATGAGTTTAAAGGAAGTATTGGAGCAGGCCAGCCAACTTGACAGAAGCAGCTATATCAGCATTCAAATGTTTAGTAATGTCTCTCTAGACATAGGACTTCCATCCCCAAGAGATTAGAATCTCCCCAGCCAGATATTCTGCTGGGGGAGGATGGCATCTCACCTGCCCAGGCGGACAGTATGCAGAAGAGAAATGAAGTCCCTGTCAGTCTGCCTTCGCACCTCTGTCAGCTCCATGTTCAGGTGGATACACTTGCGCCAGCTCTTTGCCTGTGAAGGAAACCTTTTGATCAAACTATAGCTCAGCCTGTGACAAGAGCATGCAGTGACAAAGAGCAACAGCAGCACACCTGGAAACAGAACCTGGGCTGCTCGGAGGATTTGCTGACAGGAGGCAGCTGCAAGAAGTCTCCACATACGATGAGTTGGATTCCTCCAAATGGATCCTCACATTTCCTGACAGCTCTACCAAAAGAGAATGGAGACACCTTCAGGGAGCATATTTTATTCTGGTCCAAGAGAAAAGAAATGCAATGTCCTAGACCAAGGATGGGAAGCCTGTGGCCCTCCAGATGTTGTTCTACTGTAGTCCCCAAGATGCCTGGCTGTTGGTCATGCTGCTTGGGACTGGTGGGAATTGTAATCCAATTGCATCTGGAAGATTCCCTGTTCCTGTTTCCCTTGCAACACTTACACATGCTCTGCATACGCTAAGACAGAGTAACAAATATAATTCAGTTCTGCTTCTCTCTGTGGCTGCAAACCCCCTTCTAGGACCACATTATACTTAAGGAGTCATATTAGAACTATGGTGCATGGACAGGAGCATGGGAAACAGACAGGACTGAAGCACAGAGATGGCAATGCTGACTGGTGGCTCTGGGTGGGCACTGGCCACAGCGTTACCAAAACTAGATGCGGGACTGAAGAGAATACATAGGCAAAGCTGTGAGTGTGAGACTGTTTGCTGCAGAATTGCATCAAGTGCCTGCTTAGTCAGAACTTTAAAACAACTATGCAATGTTTTGTCTTCTGCCCTATTAATACCCTCCCCAAAGCCATGTACACACAGGATTAATGCAAGTGCAGCAATATCCCCCAAAAGGAAGGCTCCACCCACCTAGCTACTGCCTCCAGTTTATCAAAGAAATCCCCCTCCACCATAGAGATTTCATCTATGATCAGATGGCGGCTGTTCAGCCATTGCTGCCGAATTCCGGGTCTCTGAGCCAGCTCAATGCACTGATGTAGGGAGGCCTTTCCGGACCCAATACCTATCAAAGGAGAGGGGAAAGAGTATATCAGCAGTAACCCATCACTAGGCCCATTTCCGCTTCCCTCCTTTCCCAGGATCCCAGTTACCTGCAAAGGCATGGAGAGTAGTGCCACCAATCTGACATGCTGCCACCCCTGTGCTGGCTGTGGCGTAAGTGCTGTTTGGAGGCAGCGAGGCCATGATCTTTTTCAGCAGGTAGGATTTCCCAGTCCCTACAGAGAGAGCCCTTGTATTTAGAGTCACACAATCTAAATTTCAGTTTTACAATTATTCCAGCACCATTCATACTTTCCTCCAAAGTGGAACCATTTACATGGCAAGAGGCAGGTGTAAAACTTGATCAGTTTTAGAAGTGACACCTAGATTGTAAATCAAAGTCGACTCAATGGTATCTGCCTCTCATAAATCTCCACCTGCCCCATGCCACTACCCCAAAAAAGGGAGACATCAGAATCACCAACTTTACATACCTTAAATTCCAGGTTTGTTCAGTCTAGAAGGAATGTGAGATTCCCACCATAGTAGATGAAGCCACTACAACCTCTAACCTGCAAACACATAGACCCTCCTTGACCCTCTTCTCTCACCAGCACTGCCTGTGAAGAAAACATTCTTCCCACTCAGCACTGCATTCAACACCATTGACTGTTCCTGGGAGAGTTTTGCTTGGGAGCACATGGACCAAGTCTTCTTCACCTGCTGCTGAAAAGAGCACAGAAACCTGCCTTATGTTGAGTCAGACCGGTGGCTCATCTTGTTCAGTACTGTATCCACTGATTGGGAGCAGCTTCAGACAGGGGTGTTTTTTTAGCCCCATCTGGAGATTATGTGGGTTGAGCCTAGAACATTCTGCCTGCATAACAGAACTTAATACATTCCCCAAAAGGCAAACTCCTCTGAATCCAAAGTGCTCATGAGAGCTTTCCATCCCATCTCTCTTGATTACAGCAGCCAGAGAGGAGAATGCCTCTCTTATCCAGAGGGATAGTTCTTTGAATTTCAATTGGACCAAAGAAGCCTTACGTTCAAATAGAATAATAATTTGACCTTGCCCATACTACTTTGGAGGTTCTGCTCAGGTATCTGCCAGTAAGACCAGCATGCATTGGAGGAAGGGCCTACTCTGTGGTGGCCTCAGTTATGGAACTTGCTAAGTGAGTTTCTGAAGTGCTTAAGGAGTGCATGAATCTGTCACTTTGCATAACCACAACTTCAGCATCTGGGATTAGCAGGTGAGTATGTCCACTTCTCAGAAACTAGCCACCACTCTTATGCCAAGGATGGGGAACCTCTGGGTATCCTTGGACTCCAACTCCCAGAAATCCCAGCTAGCACTGCCAAAACAGGGGTGATGGGGGTTGGAGTCCAACAAGAGCTGGACGGCCAGAGATCCTTTTATTATGGGCAGATCCAACTCCCAGCTAGCTCATGCTTTTCGGCAGAAGCGACTCACCTGTTTCCCATCGATGGACTCACTCCGGATCCGCTTCAGAGACGCGCAGCGTAAGGGCTGACCTTTCCGCGGGGTGCTTGTCACGCATAGGCGCCGACTCAATGGGGCTTGAGGGGGCCCGAGCCCCCTCAAAAATTCGTTTGGGGGGGCTCAGCCCCCCCAATAATCTCGGGCGGCGGTGGGCGCGTCCGCGGCTTTTATAGGGCGCCCGGCGCGCACCAGCTCGATAACGGGCACCGGCGCGGCGGGGGGCGCCGGGCCGGGGGAGTGGGGCGGCCGGCCTGTCTCCTTGGCAACCCCATTGAGCAGCGCCGGCTCCCCCGGGAGGGCCATCCCCCCCGCGCCGCCGATCGCCAACACCGCCGACGCTGTGGCTGCCCGAGCCCGAGCCCGAGCCCGAGCCCGAGCCCGAGCCTGAGCCCGACCCGGAGCCCGAGCCCGAGCCCAAGCCCGTCAGTCAGTCAGTCAGGAAGGAAGGAAGGAAGGAGAAATGGGGAGGGAGACGAGGGAGGAAAATTGCGCGCAGGGTGAAGAAAGGAGAAGGGCGAACGAGACGAGCTTCCAACCCAAAAAAGGGCTGGAAGACTGGGAGGATGCAGGATCGGGAAAGAAAGCGACGCCTTCCCCGCCCGCGACGTCGCCCGCTTGTCATTGGCAGCGCAGCGGGCGCCCAGAGGGGCTGGGCACCGGCGCAGGGCCGCTCCGCAGCCGCGGAGGACAGCTGCGCGGCTAGCAAGGTGTGCCGCGTAGAGCGCGGCCCTTGTGTGGCCCGGTGGCCAGGCAAGCTCGGGCGGGGACCCCCATGCGAATCTAAGACGGGAGAAGAGGGCAGAGCAAAGGGGGTCCCTTCCCCAACCTCCGGCTCTGAGACTTCCCTGCGCCCCAGAAAAGCGAAAGGATTTTCTCTTCTTCTTTTTTTTATAAATATTTTATTAAGTTTTCAAATACAAAGTTAGAAACATACACTGAAGAAAAAAGTAAAAGAACAAGAAAAAGAAAAAAAGAAAAAGAAGAAAAGAAAACCAACCATTCAACACATTTTTTATATAACTAACTGGACTTCCTCGCATCTCCCTTACCCTGCATTCTTTATAATAAAGATATCAGCAAATTATTACCTTGTTTCGTACCTTATTTTGTACTTTTCAAATACTATACCTCTAAATTTAACATACTTTTCATCAGTTACTTATATCTTAAATTAAACATAGTATACCTTAGATTTTGACCTTTTCTTACTTAAAATATAATTTCCTGTTTCCCAAATCTAATTGCTGAAGCTATAGTTTCCGAATCGTGTAAATTTTTAACATTCATACAACTTATATTGTTTTTGTAAATAGTCCTTAAATTTTTTCCAGTCCTCTTCCGTTGTTTCTTCTCCCAAATCTCGGATTCTGCCAGTCATTTCAGCCAGTTCCATGTAGTCCATCAATTGCGTCTGCCACTCTTCCAGTGTGGGCAAATCTTGTGTCTTCCAATATTTTGCGATAAGTATTCTTGCTGCTGTAGTTGCATACATAAAGAAAGTTCTATCCTTCTTTAACACTTTCTGGCCAACAATGCCCAAGAGGAAGGCCTCTGGTTTCTTGGGAAAGGTATACTTAAATACCTTTTTTAACTCATTATAGATCATTTCCCAGAAGGCCTTTACTTTTGGACAAGTCCACCAGAGGTGAAAGAATGTCCCTTCAGCCTCCTTACATTTCCAACATTTATTATCAGACAGGTGATATATTTTTGCAAGCTTGACTGGGGTCATGTACCACCTATAAATCATTTTCATAATATTTTCCTTCAAGGCATTACATGCCGTGAATTTCATTCCGGTGGTCCATAACCTTTCCCAGTCCTCAAACATGATGTTATACCCAATATCCTGAGCCCATTTTATCATGGCTGATTTGACTGTCTCATCCTGAGTGATTTTCTCTTCAACCTGCCCTCCATCCTCTTGCAGAAAACTCTTTGCCCTGCCCTGCCCGTATCTCGTTTTTGCTTTTTAATTCCACACACGCACCCTTCGGACTTCGTGGCAATCGGGCGCGCGGGTGCGTTTCCTAAGAGAGTGAGGACCCCCGCCTCCTCCCCACCTGCTCCCTCGCCAGCCAGCCAGCCGCGCGCCCTAGCCGGAGAGCCCCGGCCGTCCCCGTAGCGCAATTGGCTGGATCTCCCTTCAGCAGGCCGTGCTCACAACTCGGCCCAGGGACCCCCAGCAGCGGATCTCCGGCTCAGCTGAAGAATCCGGCAACAAGCCCCCTCCTCCCCAATCGCTCCGCCGAAATACGCTCCAAAACCCCCCAGATAGGCCGCCGGCCGCCAAGTCTAGTGGCGCCCTGAGCGAGGGTCTCTCCCCAACACCGCCACCTCGAACTGCGTTCTCCCGGCTACCCGAGCGAACCAGCGGCAGGACCCCGGTATGGGCCCCCCCAATATTTTTTATAAGTCGGCGCCCCTGTTGTCACGTCAGTCAGAGCCAGCCGGGCGCTCGCCTGCTGCAAGTCGCGAGTCTGCACCGGGCTCACCGTGTCGAACGTCCGCGGTCGGCTAGCGAGAAGCCGCGTTCGCTCGGCCACAGGCTTGGTCCCCCGCTGGGCGGCTGCGTGCTTGATGCGCAGCGTGTGGACGAAGCGGCGCAGCCGATCCGGAGGACAATTAGAGAGCAGCAGCTGCACGTGATTGTGGTTTGCACCGAGCTGCACCGAGCTCTTCCCCTCCTTCACGAAGCGTGTGAACAGCCGCACTTCACCTCGCCGCAAGGGGAAGTTCTGGGGGCGCCCCGGACCGGCGGCGCTGGCCACTTGCAGAACCAGCTCCTGGAACTCGTCCCGGCCCAGCGTGACCCAAGCATCGCGGAGAAGCACACGATTCGGGGCTGCTGCAGCACCCAGGTGCTCGATCGCTACGGTGCAGCGAACCCGACCATCCGCTTCGGAGCCTGGTTGCATCCCGTCCGACTGAAAACGAGGAGGCAACGCAGAAGTCGAGACCAGCTAAAATGTCTGTACTAAAAAGACGCCGACTTCTTGCTGCCTTTCCCTTTCGCGTTGATTTCCGCAGCCACTTATTTCTCCCATGTATCTAAGTAACTCTTCCAGCCGTGCCTTAGCTCCTGTCGCAAGCGGATTCAAACCTTTAACGGGGGTCGCAGCAGCCAATCAGCGCTGCGGGAGATTTAACTCCTCGGCCAATGAAAAAGAGAAGGGGCGCGGTCAGAATCCCGGCACAACTTTCGGCTGCGACGTTCCGCTCGGTTGCTAGGATACGAAAAGGTGGGGAAACGCCGCCCGCAACATACACGAAGGGCATTTCGGGGCGCTCCGGGCACGTTCTAAATAGTCTCCCACCCAGTTAGCGGCAGATGGCAGGAGCCGTGCGGGTCCCAAAGGAACCATTGGACCCAGTAAGCCAGAACAAGATCTTCTGTGAGACGGTCCGGAAGGAGCTACGATGCCAGCGCCTGCAGACGGAATACGCGATGAACCCCCTGATGACGGGTACGGGGGTACCGGGGGGAGGGGAGAGACTTCTCCCCTTCTCATGGGCAGACGGAGCTTCCCAGTTAGGTCTATGGGAGTTCCCTGGCTCTTGACTCCAGCTGGCTCTAGTTTCCCCCCTTTCCACGAACGAACCGTGTATGGGTGCTAATTGTCATACGTTTCTAGGTCAAGTCATCTTGCTGCAAACTAAAACAAAAAACCCCAACCACCACCAGAGGGGTTTGTGGCACTTTAAAGAGTGTGAGGCACAGGTTTCTGACCGCCACACACATATCTGTGTAAAGGAGGGAAAGTGGTAGGTTGGAAACAAGTAGCAAAGAAATGCAAAAGCAGTACTGTATTGGCAGTTGAATTAGAGCTTAAATGTATGCAGACCGACCCTCACAGCTGCAGCAATTTGTGTTATCACATAAAGTGCACTTTAAATGCCCCAGCAGAAATATGAGCTGCAATATGATCTCCATAGGATCAGGGGCATTTAGAGGTGCAATAACTAAAGGGGAGGGGCTGTAGCTCAGTGCATGCGGAAGGTCTCAAGTTCAATCCTCAGCATCTCTAGGTGAGGCTGGGAGAAAATCCTGCCTGAAATCCTGGAGAGCTGTTGCCAGCTGGTGTGGACCATACTGTGTTACATGGACTTGGTATAAGGCAGCTTCCTATATTCCTAAACCACATTCTCAGTGCCAAACTGAATTCAGGAAGGATTCATAGGATAGAGCCATTTGTTGGAAACATATTTGCAGTTTTCTGTGTTTGTTGGAAACATATTTGCAGTTTTCTGCGTACCTGGATTTGCAATCCTAAAACTCAGTCAAGAAGACTTACGAAGAGCTGCTTCATAACACATCAAAAAAGCTTGTTAAAATATCCTTTTGCCTCCACATACTAAGGATATGTTCACATTACTGCTTTCTCCCCATCCAGGGCACCCACTACTTTTTGAAGCTGCATTCACACGATGTTAGCCACAATCCATACTGATCTTGTACTTTGACAAATACTGTTTGATGCATTTCCCAGCCCCACTCCCAAATTAGCTTTAATCTGGCTGGAAAACTGGATGGGGAGTAAACAGCAATGTGAACATTTGAGACAGCTATCTCACATGCCCAGACGAGCACACTTATACAGATGACAGCTTCATGAATAGGAGTTGGAAGGTGGGGATTGCAGGGGCAAGAAATCGAAAAGATGTCACATGTGGGAAGACAACCCTGCCCTATCTCTGATGCGAACACCACTGTGCAAATGCAGCTTGAAACACAGCAGCAGGGGCAATGGCCTTGCTGCATTTTAAGCCACTAACGTAAACATACCCTAACAGGCCTACCCCTCTGGAAACTGACATACAGTGGTGCCCCGCAAGACGAAATTAATTCGTTCCGCAATTTTTGTCGTCTAGCGAATTTTTCGTCTTGCGAAGCACGAAATCCCATAGGAATGCATTGAAAATCAATTAATGCGTTCCTATGGTCAAAAAAAGTCGAAACAAAGCCAAATTTGGTACAACAACAGTTTATTAACTGCTCTTTAAAGTCACACATACTGTAAAGAGCAGTTCAAAAATTGAAGGGAAAATAAATTAACTTTATAAACAAAACATGTCTTTGTTTTTAGACAAAGGAAACAAAGCCGCGAGACGTTTTCGTCTTGCGAAGCAAGCCCATAGGGAAATTTCGTCTTGCGAGGCAAATCGAAAACGGAAAAACCTTTCGTCTAGCGAGTTTTTTGTCTTGCGAGGCATTCGTCTTGCGAGGTACCACTGTATTACACAAATCTCTCTAATAGTTTTGATCCCAAGTGCCAGTCTTTTCCTCTAAAATGATGCACTGGCTTTGTAGTGTCTCCCATGCCTATCTGTGGGACCCCCAAAAGTTATGCAACAGTTGTCCCCCAAATATCCTTGTGGTTCTTTGAAAACCTGCATTTAAGAAAAAGGCCTAAATTCCTGCCAAAGACGGGTGGTGTGGGGAAAAAATGATAAATTTCTAAGCTTTGTTAGTTTTCCTCTGCCCTTGCTTAAGGTTATCTAGTGATTAATTTGCCTTATTTTGCTTTTACCTTTAGTTTACACCATAACTCGAAAGCCTACCTCTTGGCATGATAACTTAGAGGAACCTGCAGATGGTAAGCACATGCTTTTAAACTTTAAGTTAGTGAAACAGAGAGGAGTCATTTATGAAATGTTTTCCAGCATGAATCAAAGAAGGCAAAGTATGTAGCACCATACTGAAGTCTAAACGTCAAACTTCACTCTCTTTCTCCCTCTGTAAACCAAAAAGCATTATACTATACAATCTGCAGTGGAATGTGGCAAGAGACAGCTGATAGCTCCAATTTTTGTATTTCTTGTTTTTTTGGGATCAATCTTTTATTGGATCAATTCCTTTCCATGTATGTTGGAGCGCTGAAACTTTCAAGTTAAGAAAAAAGTCACTGCCATTATGTTTTTTTCTTAATAATGATATATTTTTGCAAATAAATATTTGAGCCAGTGTGGTGTAGTGGTTAAGAGCGGTAGTCTCATAATCTGGGGAACCGGGTTCGCGTCTCCGCTCCTCCACATGCAGCTGCTGGGTGACCTTGGGCCAGTCACACTTCTTTGAAGTCTCTCAGCCCCACTCACCTCACAGAGTGTTTGTTGTGGGGGAGGAAGGGAAAGGAGAATGTTAGCCGCTTTGAGACTCCTGAAGGGGAGTGAAAGGCGGGATATCAAATCCAAACTCTTCTTCTTCTTCTAAAAGCACAAGCTTCAATATTCAAAGCAACAAACCCCAACTTACCTAGCCACACAGTGATACTATCAAATTTGACTTCCAACTTAATATTATTTCATTAAAAGTAACATCTAGATTAGTTCCCATTTCATCTTTTTAATTCTTTACCTTTCTAAGGGTTCTGAGAGACCTAAAAGCTGCTTGTTATGTTGAAATGCCTTTATCCAGGATATTGGTTTCAGGATGGACACTGGTTTGTGGCCTTTTTGTAACTTGAATTCTTGCCAGCAAATAATGTTGTAATATAGGACAATTGTACTGGCTGGGGCTGATGGAAGTTGTGGTCCCAAGCATCTAGAGGGCACCAGGTTGCCAAAGGGTGGGCTATCCTATTCTATGACCTTGTCATTAAATACAAAGAAAATTCAATTGCATTTTTACTAGGTTTGCCAGTGTTTTTAGATATTTGACACACACAGAACGAAAGATACCAACTTTCTTTGCAATGCTGCTCACAGAACAGGCAAAGCAGCTGTCCTTCCTCATTCACAGCAAGAACCAAAAGCATGTTCAACTCCTCTAACATTTTTTGAGGGGGTAGATGGTGGGAAAGATGGAGGGCACAAGGAGAAGGGGACGACCGAGGACGAGATGGTTGGATAGTGTTCTCGAGGCTACCAGTATGAGTTTGAGCAGACTGCGGGAGGCAGTGGAAGACAGAAGTGCCTGGCGTGCTCTGGTCCATGGGGTCACGAAGAGTCAGACACGACTAAATGACTAAACAACAACAGGTGGTGGGTATTATTGGTATATGATTAATTTTGTTGTATCGTTTTGTTGTTTTATGCAAGCCAACTTGAGAGAATTGACCATGAAAGGCAGTATATGCATTGTGAAATGAATGAAGTATGGAAAAACTTCAGGTGCAAGCTAATAAGTTATGCGAGCAGAACAAACATTGAAATCGATAGTGTATAAGCATTTAACAGAGCACTGTAGCATCATCACATCTAAAAATTTCAGTGCAATTTAAATGCCTTGCACCCAGTCTACACTAAGCAAGTCTCATTGCCAATGCTTTAACCCTATAGCTAAGTTCCTGAAACTAATTCATCATGCCGCACTTGAACCAAACAAGAAATACACAGAACCACAAACAGAAAGCCAAGAAATCGGCTGGTTTTCCTCACCTTTGGTAAGTGGGTTTTTAAGGAGCTTCTGGGGAAGTGTATGTAGTTGTCTGGTATTTTAAGAATCCAGACTTTACAGGAAAATAATTTTAAGCTGTTATAGCTATGGATAAAGCTTGGAAAGTTTGTAGGGAGTACCTGGTTGGCTATCAGAATCTAGACATTTCACCAAATGGGGAGATAGTTTGGGGAAAATATTCAAATCCTAGCTCCTCCCTTATGCCAAATGTTCTTATACTATAGTAATATTCTCCTTCACAGATCAGTGTAAACCGGAATGACAACAGGCTATACTTCCCAAGTCGGAGCACTGAAATCACCAGATATATGGCTGCTATGTGGCGCCTGAAGGGGATGACAAAAGATAAGCGATAAAGGAACACAGCATTGCAGGACTTTAAGGGAAGGACTGTAGACATAAATTTAGGCTTCCAGACTTCCATCTTTTAATTATTGCAAAGCATAAGACAGAGGCCTGACACAGGGTGCAAGGCAGTGGGTATAGGAAAGTCCTGTGTTATGTGAACATTTAGTATTACAATAAACCTGACCTGAAACTGCCTGCTATTCTTTCTGCTACCGTATTCATTTTGTACAAGTCATCAGTTTTTATAGTGGGTGGATAGGACAATCTGTTTCTCAACCAGAAGTTGTGGTATGAGCAGCAACAGTAGTTCATGTGATTATTTGCTGGTAGACCACCATCTTCTGCTGTTGAATGGAAGAGGACCCAATGCCTTTAGCAAAAAAAGTCATAAAGTGGCAGAAATACAAAAGCTGTTGCTTAGTACTTTGCATGCACCACTACTGGGTGACGAGGAGCACACATGCTGATGTTATGTATGAGGTACCAAAAAAACTGAAGGATTTAGTGAGACCCAATGCAAACCAGAAAGGATCTCTCCCAACCTGACACAGATGATCAAGCTATCAAGACTTTTTAATTCACCATCTTGCACAAAGAGGATCAAGAAAGACCAAATCAGTATGAAATATAGGCAACCAGAAGCATCTGCTTGTTATTTATGTATGAGAAGTTGTACACCCAGTGACAGGCAGTACCACTTGCTGACTCTGAATGGCAATCTGAACGGCTATGTTGTCCAGGTCAGCATCACTTCACGCCAACGTTCCGTAGGGAGTCACACTTCACGAAGAAGGAAAGGTCACCCATTTTACTCGTTATCGGGAACGGTTCTTCATCTTCTGCCTCACCTTCTTGCCAGGCCTCTTCTAAAATGAGATACAAGTTGAATGTTATCATTTTACTACCTTAGCTATACTGTACAAGGGAAAGGGTATGGCAGGGAGGGAAAGGGGGAGCTGTGTACCACAATGGGCTGGTTCACATGTAATGGCAAGCCAAGTCTTGTGGGTTGCTTTTCTGGGTCCAGGCAGGGCAGAGTGACTGAACAGTCCTGCTTGTTGCTCATTCACAGAACACCATGGTTTACTTGTTACTGTGGCTTAATGTGAGGTGTGAACCAGCTCAGCGAATGCTCCACTAGCAGCCAGATTACAGCAAGATTTTCCCAGTTGGCAGCTGTTAGCTAATTTTTATTTATGCCAGCAGAAGACACCCTGATAAATTTTAATCATTTAATTTACGCACTTATAAATTTAATGAATTTATACCCTGCCTTACAAAGTTCACTTAAAAAAAGATAGCAATATATAAAGCAATGTAAGTAAAACTCAAACACACACCCTCAATATAATAAACAGCAGCCATAAAGAAATACTAAGAGCCCACTCTAAACCATAAGAAGTGTAGCCTGATTAAAATCCCTCCAAATTATATGAATGCATTGGTAATTTATTATAAGCCACTTCTGTTCATTAACATTAATTGTCTAAATAAAAGCAATTCATGGCAGGTACTCACATTGGCAGCCTTTTTCCCTGCTTTCCCAGGACCCTTGTGGTGGGCCACACTAGCACGGAAGTTGGACGTATCATTGTGACTTTCTCGAGTGTTCCATTTTGACCCTTTCTTCTTGCCACCAAAACCAAACTTCTGATTCTTGTAGCGTCGTTTGGCACTTGGTCTGAAAGAAAAACAAGCAGCTAATTATGGCTGGGTACTTAGCCATCTCTCTCCCCAAAAACTGGCCGGCTCCTCAGCACACATTTTTATCTTTCTCTCCCTGCCCTCAAAAGGAATTATTCCAACTGCAGTACACCATTATTTTAAGCAGCACCCCACACCCAATCCTGACACTTCACAACCTGATTCCCACTTTGCCAGACACCTAATGGCAAAGACTACTCATTCAGCATCAAACAGAAACACTGGAAGCCAGTAGTTAGTTTGCTTTTTCTGTGCACCCAAACAGCAACAGTTCTAAGGCTGTAGGTCTCAGACAGTTCAGTCTTACTAGGCTAGTTTAACTGTAGTGATCAAGCACTCTGAGGGCATTAGTCTTAGGTGTTAGGTATGAAAGAAGTTAAATTTTTATCTTGGGCTCCAATGCTGTCGGGTGTGATGGCAGTGAGATCAACTTGGGATCCAACTGGCCAGCTCAGCCCCTCCCCACCTCCAAAAAACCCTTTTGGAGGATTTCAGTGACTGTCACCAGCAGGGACCTCACTGACAACACTTGTGCACATGCATTTGCAAATGAAAGGGGCAGTGCCACATCAGTGGAATGACAAGCCACTCAGTTGACATCAGCTAGCAGGAGGCTGCTTTAGCTGAGAGAGCTGGGCAGAGGGACACCTTTGGCCAATCCAACCCCATCACTGCCGCCTAGCTCCCCCTCCAGTGCTCTGCTAACGGATCAACTTTTGTTATTAGAAGGACTTAGAACGTAAACACGAAACAAAACAAAACTGATCCAATAAAAGACTTATGCATGGTAAAGCAAAAGAAATGCAAGTTTTAGTAGACATCCCTGCACTTCACAGGCCTTACCCTTTATTTTTATGCTGGCCTCCAGCCCCTGCCTTCTTTCCCTGAGTTGCTGGTGCTTTTTCACCTTCCAAGAAGTCCAGCTTGTCCGAAAGACCTGAATAAAAGACAGAATAAATGAGCTGCATGCAAAGCCAGAAATTCCAGGACAAACACTGCAGGAAGGCTTGCTTTATCACCCAAAAGGGTATACCTATGCACAGGAATATTGTGCAGCATTTAGACCATGGGTAGGCAAACTAAGGCCTGGGGGCCAGATCCAGCCCAATCGCCTTCTAAATCCGGCCTGTGGACGGTCCGGGAATCAGCATATTTTTACAGGAGTAGAATGTGTCCTTTTATTTAAAATGCATCTCTGGGTTATTTGTGGGGCATAGGAATTTGTTCTTTTTTTTTCTCTTCAAAATATAGTCCGGCCTCCCACAAGGTCTGAGGGACAGTGGACCGGCCCCCTGCCAAAAAAGTTTGCTGACCCCTGATTTAGACTCTCAAGTACTAGATTATAATTTCTATATTTTCTATGCAGCAGTGGCTGGAGGTAACAACAAGCTTTCCCACAAACCAAGTTCTTGCAACATGGACTACACATAAGCCTTCCTTTAGGTATTCTACTTGCATGCAAAAGCAACACAGGGACAACAGGGCTCTGAATCATGCAGGGAGATTCCACAACCCAGGAAGCTCTCTGCTTCAGAAGTGTGCCCTCCCAAGTTGTGGAGGGACTGTGATGGAGCTGAGCATACTTAGCCCCTCTCTCATGTTGCTTTTACATGCAAGTGGAATGCCTGAAGAGGGCTACAGTTTTCTACTGCTGTAGTAAGGGTTGGGGGGGGGGAGAAGTGAAGAATAAAGTGGGAGTGGAGTGCCTCACCTTTCTGGTATTTCTTGATTGCATTCAGCATTGTGGATTTCTCCTTCTGCCTCTTCTGCAGCACCTCAGTTTGGACCTACCAACAAGAAATAAAAAGTGAGCCTTTCCTTCCACAGTACCCCAGTCCTTTCCAAAATGCTCCCCTTTTTTGCACACACATGTATCCTTCCCACACCCCAGGAGTCCTGTTCATGATATTTCTAGATACTTTTGCCAAAGGATTCCAATGCTGAGACTGCCAATCAAAACAATGGGTGTGTCTTTCCCGCTTCCTCCATTCCAAGGGGGCTTCTATGTTTTTGTCACCATTTTTCTCACCTTTTTGCCGTATTTTCTCAGGGCACGGAGCTGTTTGGCTCTTTCAGACTTTTCCATTGCTTCTTGTTTACTCTTCAGCTTATGCCGAATCTAATTGAGAGAAAGCAACCAAAGTGCTTTTTATGCAGATGAAGGCAGGTTCCCTGAATTTGTGACTATGAAAATCTGCTTGTTTGTGGCAATGATGCTCTTTTTAATTTCAGAAATGAAAACCAAAGCAGCTTAGAGTGTGCTGCACTCCTAAACGTGAATTTTGACAATTGCTTCAACTGTTTAGGACTACTCAGACTCTATAACTGTTGGGCAAAAGTTGCTGTCTTTCTTCAGCAAGATCACACAAGACAAGAAAAAGCATCATGCCAGAAACTCATAACCCACCATTATTTCTTGGATACATAATGACCAAAGGGAGAGGCAAGAGCAAATGCACAAATTCACTATTAATGCCTCAAAATGCAGCCATGGCCTTAGATGCATCATTTTGTTAATACAGAAAAAAATGACAGTTATTTAAAGAGCTTGATAAGGATGTATTGCTGCCAAAGAATTGCTACAGAATCCAAGGCTAATTCTTTATTCTGAAGGCCCAAGACAATATGCAGCAGGGATGGGAACCTCTGACCCAAAGGCTTAACTAGGCCTGGCACAGGTCCCAACTGAGTCTGCAAGACCCGTTTCCCTAAACTACACACATTTGCCCCATACCCAATGTTGTATGTGACAGCAGCATTATGTTCCACACAAAATCAATCTTCATTATAGTCCCTCTTTCTTAAGAGTTCAGTACAAACCGAAAATGCCCACAAGCAGGCTTTTTATGGCCTTTTATTAACAAATTTTTAATTAACAATTCATGATCTGTAGCATTATGCACTGAGAAGAACTTTGCTAGAGCTCTTTTTCTCCATTTGCTGATGCACTACGATCAGGCACCATCAAAATACCAGACCCAATGTGCCACATTTTTGTATATGGCCAGCAACTGTTAACATATCCATTATAGCAGCCAGATGAGAAAAGAAGAGGAACCATGCACCTTACCTTCTGCATCTGCTGATCAGATTTTGCCATCTCTGCAAAATAGTCATCAGGCCGCCTAGTAGGGATTTTGAACTTATGCAGCCGAGGCAAAGCTTCTAAAACAGATGCTTGGGCTTGACGATAGCTGGAAACACAGGATAATGTATTAGTAAATTGTTACTTTTTCCAATGGACAATAAAAAACTCTTGAACTACTAACATATTGTTCCATTGTGCATATGGCTGAAAAAAGCTAAAAGCTCAACACACCAGGCTGATAAGCAGCAGCTCTACTTCCTGTACACAGACTTACAAGCTCATCTCTCTCTTGAAGTCATCCTCGGGGTCAACATCATCTTTGTCAAGTGTTTGACTAGAAGCTGCATTTGTGGCACTTGTTTCCAAATGAGAGGTAACATCAAGCCTTTCAATCCAGGCCAGGTGTTTCTGGAATTCAGACAAGCACTGCTTCAATCCATCCTAGAAAAGAGCATATTAATTGTGCATTAAATGCAACCCAAAATCTTCTACATGATAACATGCCAACCAATGCAGAACTAGGAATCTCTCCTCCCCAAACAGACCATGTCCTGATACTCCCACCCCAAAAAGATGCATTGTCTTCTGCTCTCTATCAAATCAGATGCCAGAGGTTTTTGAGCCTCAAACTCCTCCTAGTGCTTCAGTCTTAACAATGACAACACAAACAGAGGCCAATACAGAATTTATCCTATAAATTTGAAAGAAACTGAATAGCTTAAGGGGTTTTATCAGGCTGCAGAACATGGTACCACTCTTATTTTGATAGAGTGTAGTCAAATAAGTGTCAACTTTTTTTCTTGCCCCACCCCACCTCCAACATGTCTTGATGGTCCAAATGAGTAAAGCATCAAGTTACCATGTAAGTGGTGGATGATGCCCAATCTAAAAGGTGAGATTCATCAAGCATGCAGCTAAATAAGCCCAAGCCATTCCAAAAAATGAAGAGGACAGTAGATGCCAGGAATTCAGTTTAAAGGTTCAGTTCAGAAGACGGACTGAACTGAGTGGCTGAACAATTTTATTCTGGCTAAATGGTATGCCCACGCAAAAGAAGCTCAATCTGCCCCCACAAATTAATCCCACAAAGGTCATGATCATACAGCACTCACCACGTTGTTGAAAGCTTTAGGCTGTCCCTCTAGCACAACATTTAGGCCTGGCTTGATTGAACCTTTAGAAAATGCGTCTTGGAGCTATATGGAAGAAAAGTGATAAAATCAGCAGCATCCCAGATTGCTGAAACAGAAGGATGTTAGCTCACCCACCCCAAACCCTTAATAATAGAAACCTTGGAAAAAGTAAGAAACCAAGCACACAGGAGCATAAGTGAGAGGAAACCTAAAATGAAGCACTCAAATTGCAAGTGATTAGACAAAGCAGCTTTCTACCTGCCCTATGTAAGCATGCTTTGCTTTCAATGCTGAATTGACACTGTACTGTGACGTGCTACTGTGAACAGGCATTGGTGGCTAGGAGTGTGAGTCGGTAAGCTACTAACTCAAATTTCACTCTAGTCATAAACCAACTAGGCAAGCTGCTATTCTTTCCACCTCAGCTGCTTACTTACAATATGACCAAGAATATAGGGCTATTACTTAAAACACAAATAATGCATGTAATGTATGATGAACCCATGAAATGGTTCCAGTTACAGATAGGTAGCCGTGTTGGTCTGCCATAGTCAAAATAAAAAAATTCCTTCCAGTAGCACCTTAAAGACCAACTAAGTTAGTTCTTGATATGAGCTTTCGTGTGCATGCACACTTATTCAGATACACTGAAATGGGTTGTGGAAGCTCCCTGCACAATTCACTATGGAGAGACGTTCAGTGTTGCCTGGTGTTACACCATCACATGAGCAGCTCTAGCTAACATGGATTAGCCCTGCTGTCCCTGTGTTGCTTCTACATGCAAGTAAAGATATTTTTATAGGGAAATGCCCTATATAAATTTTAATTTTTAAGGTATTACTATTATATAAATATAGTCCTGTCTACAACCTTTGTAAGAAATGAAGTGTAGCCCTCCACGGCAGGCTACAGAAAAATGAGCTAAACATCACCAGCCATAACAAACATCCTGCCCACACTCCAGCGCAGCATGATCACAGCACTAAACTTACCTCTCGGTCAGTGACAAGAGACTCTTCCGAATCCGATGACGAGAAGCCTTCCTCCATCTCTACGTGAGGCATTGCACACTGTGCTTCGGGGTGCCTCGAATCCACCGAGCTACACGAAGAATGGGGGGGGCAGAGAAAGTGCGCTCCACCTTCAATTTCTTCACTGGAGAGATTAGTATTGCTTCCCCGCGGCCAGGCTGGTAAAAGACGGAGAAACGGCATACATTTAAATTCCAGGAATGCTTCACCTGTTGAACTTCCACTGCACATTCCTAACGATGCATTAAGCCGAACCTGGGGCTTCTTCCCTCCCTAGAAACCGCCTCGCGTTTTATAATCCTGCTCGGAAGGAGCCCCCGCTGTATTCAATAGCGCTTACTCCCACGTGAACCGTACATGCGACTATAGACTTGGTCTTACCACGAGTCCTCTTCTGGCGGCCTCTTCCACAACTCCAGCCAGCCGCTGGTTCAGAAACCACGCGGAACGGCACAAAGCTACTTCCGGTTTCCGTGTATTTCCTCTTCCGGTTAGAGCTCCCCACCTCCCCCGCCCGCTCGCCATGCGACCAGGACGCCGTCTCCATAGCAACCAGCCTCGACTTCCTTTTTTTCTTCTGCTCTTTTTACCTTAAGGCCAGAGAGAGAGAGAGAGAAGCAGAGAGACAGTTGAGCGAGCAGGACCCCAGAGGGGAGAGAGGTCTGGGTGGTTAGGGAAGAGCAAGACCCGGGACGAGCAAGCAAACGACTTGGCGGGTCGGGGCCCCATCCCTGGGCGCCTGTTGGGGAAGGAGCACGACAACCCCACCTGGGAAATCTTCCTGACGCTTCTTTCTCCTTTTCCAGCAAAGTTTGCTGAATCTCAGGCGCCATGTCGGTGATTGTGGCGCAAGCCCTCCACATCTTTGGCTTCCAGTCTCGGGTGGCAAATAATATTTGCTTCTTCGATGAACAGATCATAGTGTACCCTGCGGGGAATAGCTGTGTGAAATATCACATTGAGCAGAAATGGCAGAAGTTCATCCCAGGTAAATCAGCTTCCTCCTCTTTCTCCTCCCCACCCCACACCCCGCTCTCCCATGTCCCCTCACTGCCAAGGCTGAAATTTAGGAAAGGAAGTGGGAAGGTGCAGCCACCCACCTAAAATATCAGTCTTCTAAATAGGCAAGGCCTCGTCTGCATTCCTAGCTGCTGACCCTTCCCTTTCAGCTTTTAGACATGATACTTGTGCTATTTCTTACTAATAAAGTAGCCACCTGGGTTTAAATAGTTGCAGTGTTAGAGATTCAGGCTCGGAACCATAGCTGTCAACATTCGGATTTGAAAATAAGGGATCAGCAGCCTCAAAAATAAGGGATCAGCAGCCTCACCTGTCCCGGGGACAGTCTACGGGATATCTAACAACCTGGGATAGCAGCGGGAAGCAGCGGGAAATGGCGCTGGAATAAGGGAATTTCCCGCAAAAAAAGGGAAGGTTGACAGCTATGCTCGGAACCCACATATCACATTAAAGTTGGAAAGCATGGTTGAAGCTGGTAGGAAACATCATGCTTCATGGTTTCCAAAAAATAATTACAGTATTTGTTTTTATATGCTTTCACAACAATGTCGTTGACACTTGGTTGCAGGGTGGCTTCTGCCCATTGTTATGTTCTGTCTAGTTTTAGGTGAAATATAAACATTTTCGCTTCTTTCTTATGCTGTTTTAAAATGCAACTTCCCATTAGGTGTATATTTTAGAGATGGTTTCGTTCAAGCATTGCTGAACAATTCATCTGAGTATCCTTGGAATGTTTTTGTATAAACTGCTTAGATATTGATTATATTAAGTGGTATTAAAATGTGATAAATAAACAGATGTTCAGGAAACTATGGTTTAGCATCATGTGAATGAACCTGAGTGAGGTTTCATGGCTGAATGGTTGAATGCCACCTGTCATGTGATTCCTTCATTGCAGGGGGTTGGACTAGATGACCCTTGAGGTTCCTTACAACTCTATGATTCTATGATTCCATGGGCCTTGCTCTTGCATGCTTCTCTCTCCTCTAGTGTGGCTGTGTTGAGGAGACTGGAAGCACTAACCTATGTTACCAGTTACCTAACATTTAATTATTGTTTATTGCAACAAGCCAAGTTTGTAAACCAATGTTTGAAGCTTGGCTTGTTTTAGTAAAGGAGAAAAGTGACTGCAATCCCCTCTCTGAGAACCTGCATGATGACACATTCATGCTAATACATAGATTCAGCTATTCTAATACATAGTTTGGCTTAATGTTATGTGTGAACTGAGCCAGTGTCTCTACAACAAGGAAATTATTGGGATTTCAGTTTCCTGGATTATCATCTCTATAATCATCTCCGTAATATGTAGTTATTTTCTGAAGTCTTTGAAAAAAGTTGAAGCCCACATGGGCAACCGTGATATTGGACTTGGCTCCTGAAAATGTAATGTTCCTACATGAAGCTCACATAAGCTTTTTCTTTGTGCTTTATAGGCTCAGAAAAGAGCCAAGGGATGCTAGCACTGGCAATTAGTCCAAATCGACGCTATCTGGCTATTTCAGAGATACTGCAGGATAAACCTACCATCACAATCTATGAACTGTCATCTGTCCCATGCAAGAAGCGGAAGATCTTGAACAGTTTTGATTTTGCGGTCCAAGAATTTATTAGTGTAGCTTTTTCCCCTGATTCCAAATATCTAGTGGCACAGACAGGACCTCCAGAATCAAACCTTGCCTACTGGATGTGGGAAAAGCAAAGAACAATGGCAATTATCAAGGTTGATGTCCAGAACAATCCTCTTTATCAGGTAACATAGAAGAGAAGCACCACATGCATCAGTATAGTACTTGGGTACATGAGGTAATTATCACCACTTGTCATTGCCTCAAAGAGAAAGGCTCTGCCTCCACCATTGGAGACCTCAGTGAGAAAAGTTGCCATATGGAGATAGACTCAGTGTGAAATCTCAGATCTTCTGTTCACATTCACACATTTACATATACGTCTGAGACACAGAACTTGCATGATTGAATGGGTATACAAGCATTGCAGATCTGCAATTATACTTTAGATACTTTTGTCTTTTTCTTGACCCTGGTGCTTAGGGTGTATGGAGTGTTAGGGGAGGGGTAGTACTTCTGGTGGGGAACATATTGTGCTCCTTCTGAGGTAGTTTGTCTACCTTTGGTCCCCACCCTGTCACCTCTGGCTCCTAGAAGCTGTCATCATGTGATAGCAGCCACACCCTGGGAAATGTCTTCAACTGGCTGGCTAAACCAGGTCTCAAAAGCTTGGTCAGGTAGGAGCTTCCTCTGTATGTGAAGACAGGTTAGAGCAGATGAGACCAATAGTGGGTCCTACAGTCAAGAAGGTGTTTTCTGCACATGCTGTAGATGGAAATGAGGGGTAGATGGGGTTTGTCAACCTGGGAAAGTAGCCTATCTAGGAGATCTTAAACCTCTGCTGCCTTTTGGAGGGTATCTTTGGGTGAAGAGAAGGCTAAGGAGTAAACCCTACACAAATCCAGGGTGGAGTCCCTAAGATGGTGGTTGTTCTCATTCTGGCAAATCCTTCAGCCAGGCTGGTGCCAAATGTATTGCTCTGCTTTCCTTTGAACCACATCAGTAAGACCAAGAAGGGGATCTTGTTTGGGCAGCCCAGGACCTCCACACACACTGTACAGGCTTGTGCTCTGGGGAGGTCACTTCGGTGCTGTTAACACAGCAGTTTGACTTCACCCCTGGAGGCGCACTCCATTGTCTCTTGTCTCAACAAGTGGTTGAGAATTGTACTGCAGTGTAACATCCTTATTTATTTCACAAACTGTGTGTCCTAAACGTGGCTCCTAGCTAGAGTCAGGTTTCTTATTTAGGTTGCTTAGGCAGAACTGTGCAGTTACAAAGGAGGACAGGACAAATTCCCTACTCTACTTGTTTTATCATGGAGGCCTTTTTTCTGAAGTATTATGTTTAAATATTTATGATTTTTATTCCTGTTTGTTTCCTTTATTTTTACACATTTTATATTGTAACACTCTGGTGACCTTTGCTCTTAATTTTTTTAATCAATTGTTCATGTTGCTCATCAAGTAATCATTTATTTTATGTTGTTTTCCTTTCCAGGTGAGCTTCAATCCACAGGATAACACCCAAGTCTGTGTTACAGGATATGGCATTTTTAAGCTATTTAGATACACAGAAGGAACCTTAAAACAGACCAACTTCTTGCGAGGTGAACCTCAAAACTACCTGTCTCATGCCTGGCTTTCTGAAGAGAGGGTGGTTGTGGGCACTGACACAGGCAAGATCTACCTATTTGACTCCGGTGATCTTCGCTGGGAGACAAGTATTGAGCGCAAAGAGATAGTCTCTGAAGTAGATAAGGAGGAACCACAACAGGAATCAGAGAGGTGAGACTGCCTTCAAACTATTGACACTGGAGTGGTCAATGTGCTCCAGCAGATAATGTGATTTACTATGATCTACAAATGGTATCATGGTCATGACTGTATTGCCTCTCTGAGAAAAGTTGTTGCCTCTGAGGCAGCCCTCAGGCTTGAAAAGGTTGTCCACCCATTTTATACACACTTTCCAGAATGTGAGTCCCATTGAACTCAGTGGGACTTAACTTCTGCATAGACATGCACAGGATTGTACCGTTTGTCCCACTGTCATAGGGGTAGTGTTTTGTCTCACTGTCAAATGGGACTAATCATGATCTGCCACACTTGTTGGAGGATGAATAACTGAAATTTATAAGATATCGTTTAAAAGCTTGTGTAAAGTGCTAATTAAATTCAAGAAGCATGCTTAGGATTGGAGTGTTAGGCTTTGTATACATTACTGGCTTAAAATGCAGCAAGGTCATTGCCCCTCTGCTGCATGTTGAATTGCATAGGCATGCCCTTGTACACCTCAGTACAGTTGGATATGTTTCCAAGTCACATGCCGTCTGCCCACATCAGTGGGCAGAGGGGGGCATGGTGCATTCATGGGTGCATTCAATCCAGATTGACACTGGATTGAGGCAAGAAACATGAAAACACAGTATTTCACAAACAACTACAGGACAGATGTGGATTGTGGCTAACATTGCATGTACATGGCTTCAGAAACCAGTAGTGAGAGTGCACTGAATGCAGAGTAAATGTGAGTGTGTGCACAGCTTTAGTATCTTCCCTAAGCCCTTCAGTATGTTGACTTCGAAATGTTATACCAAGTTCAATGAGACTTATGTCCTAATATAAGTGTACAAAATTTCAAATAGGGGAAACTATGTTGACACTAGGACTATGTGGCGTCTCTGAAATGAAAAAAAACAGGTTTAAAATGAACAAAAATCATTTTTTTATGCCTCATGCAACTGACATTTGGAACTTGTTAGACTTCTCTGTTTGCTGCTGATTGATTGATTGACAAATTTCTTTTTAAAGCCTTATTGAGTTTCCTGCTCACAATTCCCCTGAGATTTCCACTGAGGTGGTTTGTGAAACTGAAGCACAGCAGCAAGCATTTTTACCTCGGGTCTCTGCTATTGCTGCATATTCCAAGGGATTTGCTTGTTCAGCTGGTCCCGGGATTGTTCTACTGTTTGAAAAGTCAGATGAGAAGGAAGGTTACAGAGAAAGCCGAGAGATACGGGTAGGTAAGATGTCTGAGACGTGGAATGCTTGATTTATCGCATAGCTCACCAACAATATAAATGTTGGAGGCAAAAGGAGGAGATTCAGCAGAACTGGAACCCACACTGCGCCAGACACCACTCAACCCCAGCTGCAGGTAGGAGACAAACTCATAATGAGGCATTTGCTGATCCCCAACCAACAGACTCAATGAGGTCCAAGGTGGCTAAATGACAAACCCTACCCTGTGGTGCATCACAAGTCTTGCATACAGGAGGTCTCAGGTTCAGGCTTTGGATATGATATTGTGAGGACTGCTGGAGAAAGTCCTCACACACCTACAGGTGCCAAAGCCAATCAGGGGAAACACTCACATTCCAGTCTGCTGATCTCACACACCCAGGTTGCTGTTTGCATCTTGCAGCCACTGTCATCCCACCTTGCTGTACTTGTTCCCTGCTCTGCTTGTTTAATTGATTGCCAGTCCTGCAGGTTATTGCCACAGCAGACCTTGTTATTTGCCCACCCTATGCCGTCTGAATTATCATTGTAGCAGTAGTGAGCTTGTGAGCTGCCAGGAGTCTGCCCCCACCCTTCACTCATAGATGGAAGGGAATGTTGCTGAGTCATAGTAGCAAAAATGGAGTACATGGTTCCAGCTAAACAGCCCATTCTCCATCCCCAGCTCCAGCCCCCTTCACCCTACAGAGGGTTCTGACGAGCTAAGAAAGAGCCTTGAATAAGAGATTGTGCTGACTGTAATCTTCATTAGCCCTTATGAATCATGGGGTGGGGACATCCTTGCAGCAGCTGCAGTGATGAGATCATCAGGATGAGGCTAGGTGGCAGCAGTGAGGTTGGGAGAGCTCCATGGTGGAAGTACCCTTGTAGGTGTACACCTATCTGCAGGGCCAATGGCACCAACCCAATGCTTCCCCAACCTCACCACCACCACTTCATCCTGCTGCTGCTGGGAGGACATCGCTGCCCCACCTCCATGAACCATCACTGTACTTATCCCTCCCTTGTGTGTGGTACTATGATGCTTCTATTTCTTCTGCTCCACTGCCCAGGCTGATGGTGAGAGCTGTTCAGCAGTGGAACAGACCCCCCAAAAGAGGTCTCCTTCCTTGGGCATTTTTAAGCAGAGGTTGGATGGCCATCTGTCATGGATGCTTTAGCAGAGATTCTTGCATTGCAGGGGGTTGGACTAGATGACCCTTTGGTCTCCTCCAACTCTAAGATTCTATGATTCCTCAAAACACAAGGGCTGAAGAACGTTTGACAATGTAAGGTAGGGGTGGATATTATGTTCAGTTCAAAATTTTCTTTTTTATCCCCTATTTTACCAGCATAACATTGTGAGCATAGGGGTCAGGATTGGGGTTTGAGGGAATTTAGGTTATGGACTAAGCCCTCTCTGCCCTGGAACTGCCCATTTTTGGTCCATGTGCCATTTTGGGTCTGTGCTTTTAAAGGTGAAAATCTTTATTAAGGTAATCTTGCTGCCATTGTTTATGGAACATTATCTATTACACTGCTGCAAAACTGGACTAGAAAGTATGTATCTAGGAAAGTAGTTAACTAAGATGCTTTATTTCATAGATTCCACAAGACCAGTGCAGCAATGATCCAAACCAGTCGGACAAACAGGATGTTGTTTGTATTGCCTTCAGTCCTGCAGAGGAAACACTTCTGATCAGCACAACTAAGAATCAGCTCTATCTCCTCTCCATATCAGCAGCTGAGATTAGCAAGGTGAGTTCATTAAGAGCACTGTGTTCTGAGCAACGACTTGCAAATGTGGTGTTCAAAGTAATTTTATATTCTTGTGCTGCAAAGAACAGAATGAAAACAAGAAACCAAGACAGTCTGGTAATATGATTGCATCAAATCAATTACTCAGCAACCCTAAAAAAAAGCGTTGAAAGGAGAACCAGCAACATAAAGAATACTCTCAATTGCACAGTTCTTCACCAGTCATGATATCACCACTGAATAACTCCTATAGCAACTTCACATTGAAAGCACCAATAACCATGCAGCAATATCATGACCACACAACTCACGGCACTTAGGCCTTTCATTGGTATTTCCATCCGGACCATAGCCAGTATCAATTTATGGATATAGAGAGTGGCAGCCTTTCCTGTTGCAACCTCCTTTGCCCTGGTGCATAGACATGTTGGTGTAATCGTCATCAAAACAATTCAAAATGTCATGTTCTCCTGTGAGACAGGAAGGACACATTTCAGCTATCTTAAATACCTCTTGCAGAAAATCTCCCCAAGATTTGTAAGGTCTGTTCTCCAATCAAATTTCCAGTAGTGGCTGTTTCTGTTTGGACCTCTTCAGAGTACTTTTCTATAGTCAGTGGTGTACTTCTCTACAAATACTCTATTTGTCACTAGACTTTCCAGTGCTTTGATAAATTTAGTACATATCAAATGCCTCCTTTTTGCTATGGAGAGAAGTTCAGTGTTGCCTGGTGTTACACCATCACATGAGCAGCTCTAGCTAACATGTTTGTGATATTTCACTAGGGGGAGACAGCTCACTTTGAATACCTGAACCACCCAATACATTCTGCTTCCATTACTGGCTTGGATACCTGCATTCGCAAGCCCCTCGTTGCTACCTGTTCACTGGACAAATCTGTCCGCATCTGGAATTATGAAAACAAGTAAGGGGACATGATCTGTTGCACAGCCTTTTGATTTGTACTCGGACTATGAATTGTACTCAGACCATGAGTGAGTAGCAATTCACTACAGAGCCCCAGGCAATCATCAGGACAAGTGTCAGTCCTATTCTGATAAATAGAACCTGCTTATATTTACTCAGAGAACAAAATAATATTAAGAGATGGTGCTTGCTCTAGAAATCAGTTGATAGGCAAGGTTCAGATACATAATTGTACTTCTTCATGGGACTCCTGTGTATGTAACAGAAATATAACCCTAGTTCTAAATCCAGAAAAATCCATTAAAAATCTGGAGCAATCAAAATTAGAAAGCCTATTTCTTTTATCAACTTTAGGTTTTAAAAATGACAATTTTATTGTTAGTTCTGGTTATACAAATTGATTCTCATGTGATGCTGAATTAATTTGGTTGCCTGACAGTATGAACTGCCTGTCATGTGAAAAATTATTTTTGCTGCCCTGATGTATGCATTGAAAGGGACTGGTATATCTATGATGCTGTCAAGTTGTCTTTGTTCCCCTTTGTTCACTGTTCCCCAGCATTTGACCTTCTTGGGGGAACTGTGACCAAAAATAGCACTAGGTACAACTTAGCTGCACAGAAGCGTGGTCTGTGCTTTGATTGCCATGGTTGCTCTTGCTGCAGCACACTGGACCTGTACAAGGAATACCAAGAAGAGGCATATGCACTTTCCCTTCACCCTAGTGGACTGTATGTGTTGGTTGGTTTTGCTGACAAACTCCGACTTATGAATCTGCTTATTGACGACATCCGAACTTTCAAGGACTTCACTGTACGAGGGTGCAGAGAGGTGAGCAGTGCAGGGGAAGGAACTGGTGGAGGAGCTTGAATGGGGAACACCAGATTGGGAGGTGGCACAGGCACTTTATGACTAGTAAGTTGTGTTACCAAGTTTGCTTGGAACAGGTCTCTCCCTGCACACCTACAGACTATTTTTCTGTGTTCAGGAAATAACCCATACCAGAACACAATTTCTGGGGGAGATTTTGCTCAAATATGCTAGAGGAATTTCCCCACATTCTGCTGGAGTACAGAGTAGGGTGTGATCCCAGAAGGGTGATTTCCAGGTACATATAAAAAAACTATTTCCTTCTTCCTATGGAATAAGTAGAGTCTTCGAGTTAGGTAGAGTTTAGGATACTTCTTGTACCTGACGTCTCAGGGTTCCCTGTTGCTAATCAATTAGGCTAGGATTTGAAGGAAGATTCAACATTTAAGCATTTCAGAAGGTCTCATGCCAGTATACAGTGGTACCTCCGGTTACGAATGGGATCCGTTCTGGAGACCCGGCCGTATCCTGAAATCTTTGTAACCAGAGGTGCCCTTCTGCACACGTGGCGCGATTAAGCGCTTCTGCACACGCACGGTGTGCAGAGCACTTCTGTGCATGCGCACGTGGTGAAACGTGGAAGTATACACTTCCAGGTTTGCAACCCGAAAGTTACATTACCCGAAGGTATACGTCCACTGTATAGTGTGCGGACACTCCCTTTTCCATTTCAATAGAGTTCAGTGGGACCCTCAAGTAACTTTGTCCTAGTTTGGTAGGTCCTTAATAGCTCACTTTCCCAGACAAAATTTGGAGCCAAAGGAGGGGCACAAAATAGCAGAATACCACTCTCTGACAACAGATGCATCTGGTTGTGATGAAGGATGATTAGAGGCTGTTTTCTGCATGGCCTCCAAATTATGGATATCTGGTACCTTCACAAAGAGGTTACCTATGTGAAGTCTCATTGCTTCATGCTGTCTCCTGCTTCTCTCTACAGTGTGCCTTCAGTACAGGAGGTCATCTGTTTGCAGCGGTAAATGGAAATGTGATTCACATTTATTCTGCCACAAGTTTTGAAAACATCATTAACTTGAAAGGACACAATGGGAAGGTCAGTAAATGATGCCTACAATACAGGTAGAATAGTACATTAAACTGAATATATTTGAAATGCCAAAAGAACAGGATTTCTCAAGAAGCTGGTTTTGAGGCTCTGCCTATGATTGAATTCCTTTTTTTATTACAAAGGCACTAGAAACTAAAGAATAGGAGTGAAGGATTAAAAATACTCCAAGGTGCTCCGGAGTATAGTTCTCTGGCAGTGCAGATATAATGGAATCAGCTTTCTCCTCTGTTACGTGCAATAGCTTAGGTTAAAAGAAAGCCAGCATTTTTACAGTACTTTGTAATCCTATACACATGTAGAGTAAGTCCAATTGAACTCAGCGGGACTTATTACTGATTTTAATAGGAATGTGCTTAAATTTCTCTTGCTAAAATAGTAGGGCTTAAAAGTGCTTTTTGTTTGTCTGGGCTCGGTTTATCAAGAAAATAGATACCGTATTTTTCGCCCCATAAGACGCACTTTTTCCCCTCCAAAAATTAAGGAGAAATTGGGTGCGTCTTATGGGGCGAATGCCTGCAAGCCTCGCGCGCCCGGCAGGAGGTCCCACCGGGTGCGCGAGGCTTGGGGCGGCAGCCTGTCGCCCGAAGCACGGGGAGCCCTCGGGAGGGCTCCCCCTGCTTCGGGCGAGTGTCTGCAAGCCTCGCGCACCCGGCAGGAGGTCCCACCGGGTGCGCGAGGCTTGGGGCGGCAGCCTGTCGCCCGAAGCATGGGGAGCCCTCGGGAGGGCTCCCCCTGCTTCGGGCGAGTGTCTGCAAGCCTCGCGCACCCGGCAGGAGGTCCCACCGGGTGCGCGAGGCTTGGGGCGGCAGCCTGTCGCCCGAAGCACAGGGAGCCCTCCGGAGGGCTTCCCCTGCTTCGGGCGAGTGTCAGCAAGCCTCGCGCTCCCGGCAGGAGGTCCCACCGGGTGCGCAAGGCTTGGGGCGGCAGCCTGTCGCCCGAAGCAGGGGGAGCCCTCGGGAGGGCTCCCCCTGCTTCGGGCGAGTGTCTGCAAGCCTCACGCACCCGGCAGGAGGTCCCACCGGGTGCGCGAGGCTTGGGGCGGCAGCCTGTCGCCCGAAGCACGGGGAGCCCTCGGGAGGGCTCCCCCTGCTTCGGGCGAGAGTCTGCAAGCCTCGCGCACCCGGCAGGAGGTCCCACTGGGTGCGCGAGGCTTGGGGCGGCAGCCTGTGCTTCGGGCTCCCCGTGCTTCGGGCTCCCCGTGCTTCGGACTGCTTGCGCGCACGCAGAAGCTTGGGGCGCGCTGAGCTCGGCACGCCCCAAGCTTCTGGTGTAGCGCAGTGATCCGCTAGCCCTGGGAGAGCCCCGCGGCTCTCCCAAGGCTAGCGGACTGCTTGCGCGCACCTAGAAGCTTGGGGCGCGCTGAGCTCAGCACGCCCCAAGCTCCTGGTGTAGCGCAGCGATCCGCTAGCCCTGGGAGAGCCCCGCGGCTCTCCTAGGGCTAGCGGACTGCTTGCCGGCACGCAGAAGCTTGGGGCGCGCTGACCTCAGCTCGCCCCAAGCTTCTGGATTAGCGCAGGGGTCCGCTAGCCCTGGGAGAGGCGCCCGGCTCTCCCACGCTAGCGGAGACCTTGCCGGCACGCAGAAGCTTGGGGCGCGCTGAGCTCTGCATGCCCCAAGCTCCTGGTGTAGCGCAGCGCACCTGGGGGGGAAATAATTTTTTTTTCCTTTATTTCCCCCCCAAAAAACTAGGTGCATCTTATGGGCCGGTGCGTCTTATGGGGCGAAAAATACGGTATATTATTTAATGTTTGTTTACTGAATTGCCAACAACCTGTTAGATGACTGTGGAGACGACATTCCCTCCAACATCCCTTGCCATAATTGGCCTCCCAAATAACTGTGCAAAAAAGACTTGAATTTAAGAACTTTGACCCAATGAATTTTAAGGAGCAAGTGGATTCCTCTTGAACTGTCATCAGCCCTGCTTTGATGCCCTAGTGATCACAAATAGGTAAATTCCAAGCTTATGAAATGTTTTGAGATAGCTCCATAAGTTCCACCCATGATTACCTACAGCAGTTCAGTGCCCTCTTATCTCACCATTTTGTGCTTGTGAGTCCAATTTATAGTGAAAGAAGCTGAAGCTTTGCTAAGGAAAGCAAGGGGACTATCTGGGATGGAATGAGATAAGACTTATTAGAGATAAGGGAAAAGGTTAAACAGAATAAAGCAAGTTTGTAAACAGCCACTCTTATGTGATGAGAATTGCCTCCAGGCAACTAGGCAGATAATTTATTATAATTTGGGAGAGTTTCATAAATAATTTTATAATTGACTCCAGTATTTATAAACAATTTTAAGTTACTACAATATACACAAGAGCAAGGTGAATGTGAAAATGAAGCAAATACCTTTTTAACTGAGTTATTAGAAATATGTATGAGTTCAAAAACTACAGAGCGTGTTTTTTATTATTCACTTTTTATTGATTTGTCACAAAAGGCATAGAACTTTGAGCAGGAGAGGACAAAATCTGAGGAGCAACAAGGACAAATGGTAATCTGCAGGCCTTTCCTTGTCACTGGCTATTAGCTATGATGTGTTTGGAGACCAAATGCGTGAGCTGTCATAACTCTGAATTCAGTTCATGAACATAATTCCTGACCCTCTTAGCCTGACCTTCTGGATTATAATGGGAATCTTTATCTTAACTGCTTACAGGTAAACTGTGAGCACAAAGGACACAGGGTGAAAAGGGGCTGTGTTCTGTGAGTTTCTTATGTAAAAGCTTTGATGCAATGACACCAGGTAAACAGGCAGAGTACCAAGCAGCAACCTGTCTCTTGTGCCTAAGTAAGGATTGCCTGAGCATTCTATATATATTCTCACTCGCCCCTCCAGGTACGCGCAGTGGCGTGGAGCATGGATGACTATAAACTGGTCTCCTGTGGCACAGATGGGGCAGTATATGAATGGAACCTCCAGAATGGCAAGAGAGAATCCGAGTGTGTGCTCAAGTCCTGCAGCTACAATGGAGTGGCAATATCACCCGATGCAAAAGTCATATTTGCTGTCGGATCTGATCATAGCATCAAGGAGATCTGTGATTCTGCGGTGAGCTCATGTGCAGACACTTATGGAGCTGATCAAAGTGCAGCAAACAATGCAGAAGAAAGTGAAGCTAAATGAACCCAGTGCTGTAGCCAGTGGCAGAGCTTCATACTCCAGCAACGGGGGGGGGGGGGGCGGAGAGCAGGCTGGGGCGGGGTGCCCAGCGGGGGCGGGGGGGCAGCCAAAATGGCACCCTACTGGGATTGCGTTGCCAGGGGTGGTGCACTCCCCCCGCACTCCTCTTCCTCCGCCAGTGGCTGTGGCTTGCCTCCAGCTTTTAATACCAGTGGTTGCCTATGCCATGTAGTGACAGTTGTGTTCATAGTTTCCTTCTTCTTCTCTATAAGAGTATAGCCATCTGTGGAATCTATACCTTGCCTTGGTTGCCCAAAATTGTGGGTTTCTTCCCAGTTATGAAGTTGAGAGGGAAATTCATGACTCTTGAGGTGCTGAGAGGATAACAGGACATTCACAGTGGAGAGAATGAATGATGGATTTGTGTACCCTCTGCCACTTTCCAGTGCAAATTTAATCCTTGCTGAGTGACTTGCTAAAAGCATGGTGGGTGTCCTTTCTTTCAGATACTGCGAGAAGTGCCCACTTTTGAAGTTGCCTACACTTTCATAGTGGTATCTCATTCTGGACGCATGGTGTTCGCCGGAACCTCTGCAGGTACCATTCGGTCCATGAAATACCCACTACCTGTGCACAAGGAATACAATGAATACCAAGCCCATGCTGGTCCAGTCACCAAGGTAAAGGCCAAGTCAGTCTCCAGGTCAACTTAATTGCCATAGCCTTTATTTATCCCTTCTTTTTCTGAGTCTGCAGCAACAAATAATGAAAGGAGGCACACCTTATATCACGCAATGAGCCACAAATGGGCATATCTAAATATGATATATTTATTGTGCATCAAAGTAGCTTAATAAGAATGACAATAGACAACAGAGTCTCTAATCACAGTAATGAGGAAAGTAATGAGAATGAGTTCTACCTAAACAGTACACCCATCAGCCTCATTCTCGGAGTCTTCCAAGCTGAGTGTATGTAGCTGGGAGAGTGTAGAAATCTCTCGGGGTTGCTAGCTTCTCAGACGCTGGAGTGCAACATTTACAGCATTGTTGCTGTACAGTACTATTTTTAAAATGTTATTTCATCCAGAAGGCTTGTTTATCACTTATACTTTCACCATAGGTTCCAGTAATGTTGAGAGCAAGGGCGTGAGGATGACTGTGCTTCTTGGTGTCTGCTACTGTGCCTCATTAAAAAGATAAGACTGAGATTGATAATGAGAGGGAATGGAAAAGCCACTGAAAACAAGGACAAGTTGTTAATTAAATGGATTCTGAGGAATGGACAGTAGCCTGACAAATGGCAAGGGGAATGCTTGGAGCAAAATGGGGAAAGTGGAGAAGAAGAGATATCACTAGAGGCAAAGAGATGGATATATTTTAAAAATAATGGCTAATTGATCCTTATTAATCTGATTCTGATTCTGTCAACTGCCCTTTCTTTTCTCTGACTCTCCAACTGTGTTTTATTGGAGTTCCGTATGCCTTTTTTTCTCCACAGATGTCCATAACAGCTGATGATCAGTTCCTACTAACATCTGCAGAGGATGGCTGTATATTTATCTGGAAAGTTTATGACAAAGAAGGGCGAGGGTTGAAAAGGGAGAGAGATGTGCCATACTCTGATGAAGTATTGATCACTAGAACAGACATGGAAGAGAAGGTCAGTACGGATGAGTTTTGAAATGGGAAGAGAACACATCAGAAGACTTTGTGTCAACTAACCCAAATGTGCTTTCTCTCCATGGGGGCAGCACTTACCCAGTACATATCATGGCCCTAGTAGAGAGGAGACAGCAGGTTTGAATTAGCTTTATAATACAAGAATCAAACACTGTACACTTAAAATAGAGCTCATGAGCTACATTGCTCCCTGTCCTGAAACCTACTTCACATGTTATAGGAAATGCATATATGTGCCCAGATACAATATATGTTGTCTTTATATATGATAGTTTTTCAGATAAACGTGAAGGGCAGGATTCACCTGGCACCCATCAGTGGAAGTCCTGTGCAAGGACTTCTGCTTGTGCAGTAGGGCTTCTTCCCCCACCTGCTTGAAATGGGCTCAGTGGGGGTTGGGAGAACCCCCAGAATAGCATTCAGGGGGAAGAGAGGGGGCATTGTTCTGCATGGTGTGCTAGAATGCTTGCACTAATGGAACGATTTGAAGGCCACCATTTTGAATTCCACCTGAAATGCCTTGTGTGTATCCATGACAAATTTAACATATGAAACAGCCCTAAAATATAGATCTGGCATAATGTGATAACGGAAGAATTTAAAATAGAAAACAGGACACGACAGGGGTGCCCAATTTCCCCACTACTTTTTATATTTGTCCTGGAGGTTTTGCTAAACATGATTAGAAGTGACCAGCTGGTTAAAGGGGTTCAGGTCGGAGCTAAACAGTATAAGTTAAGGGCCTTTACAGATGACTTAGTACTTACTTTACAAGAGCCAGACACTAGTACGAAAAGAGTTTTAGAATTAATTCAAGAATTTGGTCAAGTCGCAGGATTTAAGTTGAATAAACAAAAAACTAAAGTTTTGGAAAAAAAATTAACAGTCATGGAAAAGGAGAGGTTCCAGAATGAAACAGGTCTGACAGTGGTTAAGAAGGTGAAATATTTAGGGGTTAATATGACATCTAAGAATGTGAATTTGTTTAAAGATAATTATGAGAAATGTTGGTCAGAAGTTAAAAAAGATCTAGAAATATGGTCAAACTTGAAGCTTTCCTTGTTAGGCCGAATTGCAGTTATAAAGATGAATGTATTGCCTAGAATGAATGTATTGCCTAGAATGTCTAGAATGCCTAGAATGTTGTTTCAAACATTGCAAATCCTTGACAAGATGGACTGTTTCAAGAGGTGGCAGAAGGACATTTCGAAATTTGTCTGGCAGGGCAAAAAACCCAGAATAAAATTTAAGATTTTAACAGATGCAAAGGAAAGAGGGGGATTTGCCCTGCCGGACTTAAAACTGTACTATGAATCAGCAGCGTTCTGCTGGATGAAAGAGTGGATGCTCCTCAAGAATACAGATATCTTGGACTTGGAAGGTTTTAATAATGTATTTGGATGGCATGCATATCTATGGTATGATAAGGTCAAAGCGCACAAAGCCTTTAAAAAACACATTGTTAGGAAAGCATTATACAATGTCTGGACCAGATATAAAGATTTGTTGGAAAACAAAACTCCTAGATGGCTGTCGCCAATGGAGGCTAAAGCTGTGAAAAAACTTAATATGGAGGCTAAATGGCCAAAATATTGGGAAATTTTGGAACAAGAGGGTGACAAATTGAAATTACAGAGTCATGAGAAATTGAAGACCAAAGTACGAGATTGGCTCCATTATTATCAAATAATGGAGGTCTATAAACAAGACAGGAAAATTGGCTTCCAGGTGGAGAAATCAAAATTAGAAACAGAATTGTTAGAACCCAATGCTAAGAACTTGTCTAGAATGTATAACTTGTTGCTGAGATGGAATACACAAGATGAAACAGTTAAATCAGCTATGATTAAGTGGGCACAGGACATTGGTCATAACATTATGTTTGCTGACTGGGAACAGTTGTGGACCACCGGTTTGAAATTTACGGCATGTAATGCCTTAAAGGAAAATATTATGAAAATGATTTATAGGTGGTACATGACCCCAGTCAAGCTAGCAAAAATCTACCATTTGCCTGATAATAAGTTTTGGAAATGTAAAGAAACTGAAGGTACCTTTTACCACCTTTGGTGGACGTGCCCGAAGATTAAGGCTTTCTGGGAAATGATATATAATGAAATGAAAAAGGTACTTAAATGTACTTTCCCTAAGAAACCAGAGGCCTTTCTCTTGGGCATAGTCGGCCAATTGGTGCCAAAGAAGGACAGAATTTTTTTTATGTACGCCACCACAGCAGCAAGAATACTCATCGCAAAGCACTGGAAGACTCAAGATTTACCCACTCTGGAAGAATGGCAGATGAAGGTGATAGACTATATGGGACTGGCTGAAATGACTGGCAGAATCCGTGACCAGGGGAAAGAGACGGCGGAAGAAGATTGGAAGAAATTCAAAATTTATTTTAAGAAACATTGCAAAATTAATGAATGCTAAAATGTTGAGGTTTTAGAAAAAATGGGGACTACAGCTGTAAAAGATTAAGTAAAAGAAAAGAATAAGGGGAAAATTCGATAAAATTAAGTGTTAGGATTTGCTGAAATAATTGTGGAAATTGGGATGTAGAAAGGGGAGGTATGGGGAAGTCGGCGAAGTAAGGTTTAAGAGAAAAGGATATGAAATTATACATGTTTGTTTGTGTGTTTGTTTGCTTGTTTTGTGTATTGTTTGTGTTTATAAAAACTTTGAAAAACCAATAAATTTTTTTATAAAAAAATAAAAAAAATAGATCTGGCAAGATACTGTGTACAGTAGATTTTTATTTAATTTGCATATCTGAATGTTTTGCCACCAATTTCTTTTCTTATGATTCCTTACCCTGTAGACTCAGATAATGTTAGAACTAAAAACACGTGTAGAGGAACTGAAGATGGAAAATGAGTACCAGCTGCGCCTCAAGGACATGAATTATAATGAAAAAATTAAAGAACTAACTGAGAAATTCATCCAGGAAATGGAATCACTGAAAACCAAAAACCAGGTGAGGGTCAAGCAATAACTACAATTCTCAGCATTATTGTGTCTTCTTTTTCCCATCATGCAGTCACCTGAGGGATTTGAAGGTTGCTATGCCAAGTTTCAGGTGTAATTCTCATCTCTGTGTATTTCAGGTTTTGAAAGCAGATAAAGAAAAGCAGGAAGCACAGCACCAGGAACAAGTTGCAGAACTAACAGAGAAGCAGGCAAGAGAGGTGCAAGACCTAGGTTAGGAGGACTTTAAGTCACACTTTCCTGCAGACTGTGAGAAAGGGCTTCAGTCCCTATGGTGAAAGATGAAGAAAGAAAACCTTTCCCGTGCTGAGTGTTTGTCGGTCATAGTAAAGGGGCAACTTAGAGGACTGAGTACATAGGCATATTGACAATAATTTGCTTGAATGTAACTGGAATTAACTCATCTTTTTAATTATAATTATATCTCCCTGCCAATAAAGGCAGGAAGAAATGAGCAAACCTAATAAAGAAGAACATAAACGGGCAATAGATAAGCAGGGCATAGTAAGGTAGGTAACTTTCTGAAAACTGGAGATACCTTTTTAAAGCGTCTTATCTCTGTAAGCCACCAAGAAACAAGGTTTTACTGCACACTTCTTCCATGGCCATCAGTATATTACTGCCATTGCAAAGCCACCACAAGTGGAGTAGTCTGTATCATCTTAGCATCTGCACAGCATTATGCACGTCACATCATTCCCACTGTTGGGGGGATGGCATACAGAAGTGAATCCCCCAGTATTTTCTTTTGTGCCTAAAAAGCCAGAACTACTGAGTATGGAGTTCTGATGTAGACGCACCTGTAAAGAGTGTGCAAATGGGGCTTCAAAGCTAGTGATCGAGGAATAGTATGAGCTAGAGGAGAGAGATGTGAGCAGGCACCAAGATGTGGGGTCTAAAACGGCTCCCTAAGACTAAGGATATCTGGGAGAGGACATGACATACCTTACTTTTTAATACATCTCCCTACCCCCCACCCCACCCACCCACCCACATTAATTTGTTTTTTAACTCTCTCTTTGGGTCAGAATCTGGCAATAACCAGAAGCTTCTGCTGGAGTTTGAGAAGTACCAGGAGCTTCAGATGAAATCCCAACGCATGCAGGAGGACTATGAGAAGCAGCTTCATGAAATGGAAGAGCACAAAAACCAGGCGCTGGAGGAGCTGACAGAATATTATGAGGCAAAGCTGCTTGAGAAAACCACTCAGCTGGAAGAGGTATGAGCTGTGATGGTTTCATTTTTATTTCTTTTTAAGGATGGGCACAGTTCTACCATGCTTGAAGTTACTACCGATTCAGCCCTTCATCGCTCTTCTGACTTCCACTAGCTGTGCTCTGAAGTTGAGCTCTGATCTGTGTACACTCTTGTCCTTGCCCCTCCTGATTAGGCAACCATCTCCCATCCCAAACACAGATCTTTCCAGTCTTCTTCTTCCCTGAGTGCCACATCTTAGTGCGTTTAACTTACAGTTCTCTCAGATAAAACCCCTAGGCAGGCTGACCTGTTTCTGGCTTAGATAGGATTGCCATATTTCAAAAAGTAAAAGTAAACCACGCCAACAAAAGGCCTCTGTATGACAACATTCATACCGTATTTTTCGCTCTATAAAACACACTTTCCCCCTCCTAAAAAGTAAGGGGAAATGTGTGTGTGTCTTATGGAGCGAATGCAGGCGGGAAGCTCTGCTCAGCGTTCCCTTTAAAGAGCCGTGTGGAGCGTGTGTGCGGCTCTTCGGGGCAATCCTTCTCCCTCCTTGGAGAAAAGCACCGAAGAGCCGCACATACACTCTGTGCGCTCTTTAAAGGGAGTGCGGCTCTTGGGGGAGCCTTGGCCACACGCAGCCTCTCCCAGGCAGGGGATGGAGGCTCCCCTTGCCCGGGAGAGGCTGCGCACGGCTATCCCATAAGCCAGGACAGCCAGCAGGATCGCTGTGCAGCGATCCCGCTGGCTGTCCTGGCTTCTGGGATTCAGAATATTTTTTTCTTGTTTTCTTCTTCCAAAAACTAGGTGCGTCTTATGGAGCGAAAAATAAAAATACGGTACTTAAAACAAAAGGAACACTATTCTTTAATCATTGTCCAGAAGCTTGTATATTGAAGCTTGTATATGGCAGGTTATTTATTGGATTTATATACCGCCCTATACCCGGAGGTCTCAGGCTGGTTCACAGAAAAGATCAACATAAAAACCACAAAATATATAATCAAAATAAAAACAGCATTCCAATAACCCCCCCCCCCCAAAAAAAAGAGCCACTCTACTGGATCCTACTAAGCAAGTTTCACAACTACAGAGATTCTAATTTAAAGTACTCTTCAAGTAGATTATTTTCAACCCTACTCACCTGTCCTTTCTGGCTGAAGTCAATGACAGCTCCAAACTCTCATTTTTTCATCCTTACTGTACTCAGAGTGACATAAGTAGCTGGATGTTTCTATCACTCACCTTTCCATACATATGCTTTTTAATATCCAGACTCGCCCACCCTGCCAGAGTTCACTTGCAAGGTTGGTGGAGGTAAAAATCTGGCGCACTGGTCAGATCCACTTACCCACCACTAATTTATGAACTGGGTCATTCAGTGCTTTTGTAACATGTAATTAAGCCTCCAGCACTGTAACATCATGTTGCTGCGTTGTCATCCCCGGAGAGCTTGTGTCAATCTGCCTCATCTCCAAACTAGCCCAGGGTCTTGCCTCTCCCAGGCAATCATTTCAGTCTGATCCCTTAACAGTCTGGCTCCTTTAACTCGTCCTTTTTACTTTTCTCCTTCCTAACTTTCAGGCTCAAGATGAATCAAGAACTCAGCTCCGAGAATTTGAGGAAACTAAGAAACAAATTGAAGAAGATGAGGATCGAGAAATCCAGGACATAAAAATTAAGTATGAGAGGCGACTTCGTGAGGAAAGAGAATCAAATTTGCGGCTAAAAGGGGAGACAGGAATCATGAGGAAGAAGGTATGCTTGCCTGTTTCAGGCTATCAGACTTCTAGTTTGTGATCATTTATTTCAAGATGTATATACCACTTTCTCTGCCAACAAAATGACAATAAAATAGATAATAAGAGTAGATTAAAATTATAAAAAGCAACACAAATTTTAATACCCAACTGTCTATTGAACCAGTGTCACAGAAATGTCAACAAAAATCTATTTTACATTTAATGTAAAATTATTTCCTAAAATGCAAGGTTTTATCTAAAGGCTGGAATGCTAGCAAAGGGCCAAATTAAATGTTATGTTAATTGTACAAATGGCCCTTGCATGCTTGTTTTCTTTAATTGTCAGATGATTGACAGGTGGGTCATCCCACCCACCTGTCCAACTCCCTTATGCAGTGCTTCCCAATATCCAGCTGCCTATTAGGTGTTTGGGAAGTTCTGTGTAAAGTGCTTGGCATGCTCAGCATTTTCCGAACACCCAGTATAGGGTTGGCAAAGCTCCTTTCTGCAAGGATCAACTGTTTGACCGAGTTTCCCATTAGAGATTTGGTTGCACAGCCAATCCTGCAGGTTTGAACTCACTGTCCATCAGTTGATGGGCCATGATCAACTCTGCTTCCTGAAGGCATCAGCTGTGCAGGGATATGGAGATGCCCACCATGTAGCTTTCACTGATTCTTGTCAGCAGTTCTCATGGAGCTGTTGCTGGGTGAGACACTGGCTTCAGACTGAAAGATACCTTATGCTTTTTCCTCTAGTTCAACAGTCTGCAGAAAGAGATTGAAGAGCGCTGCAGTGACATTGAGGCAATGAAGGTGGAGCAGCAAAAGTTGCAAGGAATCATTAAAGCCTTAGAGAAGGACATCCAGGGGCTGAAGAGAGAGATTCAAGAAAGAGATGAGACCATTCAAGACAAGGTGAGGTGCTTGGATCTATGCTCCTTTCCCACCCCTCTACCCCCAGCTGGATTTTGCTGTCCAAATCTACAAAGGCTCTGAATTCTTAGAATTCATTATCCCTTCTCTGATATTTCTGGCACTTTTCCTTTTTCCTCCTCATATGCCACCTTCCCACACATTGTCTCTTGACTCCACTGATGTAGGGCTGAAGTTGTAAGAGATCCCTCTGTCTCTTTAGACACTGCTCACCTCATGTCTCTATTTTATTTGTTCCAGGAGAAGCGAATTTACGATCTAAAGAAAAAAAACCAGGAACTGGAGAAGTTCAAATTTGTACTAGATTATAAAATAAAGGAGTTGAAGAAGCAAATAGAGCCACGTGAGAATGATATCAAAGCTATGAAGGAGCAGATCCAGGAGGTGAGAAGCAGTTTAGGCAGCCCATTCCCAGCCCTGAAGCTGGGCCAGCTTGAAGAACATAGCAGGCCACAGGCCTCCTTTAAAACCTCTCCTCTTCTCATGCATCTGTGCAGATGGAAGGAGAGCTGGAACGTTTCCACAAGCAGAACACACAACTGGAACTGAACATATCAGAGCTAAGGCTAAAACTGAAAGCCACAGACCGGGAGATGCACAAAGAGATGCAAAAGGTGCGTCAAATGGCAGCTGAAAAAAGTGGTACACCAAATGATAACTGGTCCTTCTTTAGGGTGTCATATACAGACTAAGATGAGCTCTAAAGTTTCCTTCCATCTTTATGATTCTGTAATGGTAATTGAAATTTTCTTCCACTGAATCTAGTGTTTAAATTTCACATCAAAGCAAAGGTAATGACAAATGTGTTGGGGCTGCTCTAATATAATAATTTAATAGGGGACTCCACACATGCCTGTCCATGACTTGATGACTTGCATATGTAAAACAACAATTTCATTTCAGGCTTTCACATTATTTTGTATCTCCTAAAACTGAATGCTCTGCTTTTTCCTGAAGACAACTTATACATTCAGCTGTCGGTTAGCAAGCTATGTAGAGCTGGAAATTCAAGTGATGAAGAAGTACTGTGGGATTTGAAATGTTTAACGGGGTCCCGATAGATTGGGTACCCTCTGGCAAGTATTTGTCCCACAGACAATTTGTGAGATGTAATTTGAGCCAGAGCAAGGAAGCCTCACCAACAGGCAATCTATTCTGCTGCATCAAGCTTTGGTGTTCCTCTGACTGCAGGAACGAGACATGGAAGCACTTGTCAAGCGATTTAAAACAGATCTTCACAACTGTGTAGGCCTCATCCAGGAACCTAAGAAACTGAAGGAGAGCATCCGGGATATCTATGAAAAGTATGTGCAGAAGGCAGATATGGTAAGTGTAAGTTCTTCTCTCTCAGCAGCAGATACCCACCATACTTCCTTTGAGCTCACTTCATTTGCTTCATCAGGTGGAAATTGTTGGCGTTGACACAGACTTGCATCAAGAGTACACACGGCAGCGAGAGCATCTTGAGCGCAACCTGGCAACACTGAAAAAGAAGGTGATAAAAGAAGGCGAGGTACATCGTGCAGACTATGTGCGCATCATGCAGGTACTAGCACTGTGAGGGGAACTGGGCAGGTCCACTCTTCTAAACCGCTATAAGAAAAAAGTTCTATTTGCTCCATTCCCAGGTCCAGAAGGTCCAGAAATTTCAGTTTAAATAATGAATTTCAAATGTGGATTTGAAAAGTACTGTGGGTGGGATTCACCTAACGAGTCCCATCAGCAGAAGCCCTACACAAGAACTTCTACTGGCACATCTGGGCTTTCCCATGTGCCCCCCTAAATTGGCTCTGCAGAGCTCAGGAGAACCCCAGTTTTGTTTTAATAGATAGGCAATGCATACCTGGCAAATATGGAGAACACAAGAGGCATCCTCCATTCCTTTATACCCCAAAGCATCTGCTTTGTTTAGCTCTTGGTCTTGTTCTGCATATCAGTATGCTTTTCCACAATGTCAGCAATCTCTTTTTGGTGTATAGACAGTAAATTTCCTATCACCTTAGCTATGCTACATCTTGTTTCTGTAGGAAAATGTGAGCCTCATCAAGGAAATAAATGAGCTGCGGAGAGAACTGAAGGTCACCCGTACTCAAGTTCTTGACCTCCAGTCAACCTTGGGGCTCCTTATGAAACGCAAGAAGCAACCAGCACAATCCCTAGGTAACCAAGTTGTTATTCAGCTCACTTTCCCCTTCTGCTCTTTCCCAGAGTATGTTTCCATTTCTTTCCTTTTGGCCCCTTTTCCCTAGAACAGGGGTGGGCAACCGTTTTGTTCCCAAGGGCGACATGCAGCTGTTGGGGGTGCTGTGTTGCCAGTGGGAGGGGTTGATCAAAAGTTGGCTGGCACGTGTTGGCTGGCCCTTATGTTCTAGACTCACTTTGGTATTTTGTATTATCTAAAAGATTATGTTCTGCTGCTATTGTAGATGCTGATCCAATTAAAAAAGGCACCTTACGTACTTTATAGTCATATTGCTCTGGGATTAACACAGTAACAGTTGTCTTTGCAAAACAACTGGTTGTGAGCAAAGCAAAAGCCTAAGTTTCAGTTCTACTTTTCTGCAAGGAGGATTGAACAAGATGCTGTTAGTGAGCCCCCACTCCCTAAGTTAGCCAACCACCTCCTAGAGAGAGGTAGAGAGGATAAAAACATGCAGAGGTTCTTTAGCTCCTCTCACTGCTTCCTTACTGCTTAGAGAGGCAGTGTCCAGGAGTGTCGTGAAGTGTCCAGGAACTGTCAGTGGGCCTTGTTCTTTGGTGTAGACCTTGGAAATTTCCCAATAATTCCAACCCCTGTTTTCCTTTTATCCTTTCTGTTGTGTTCATGGCTATCCCTCATCCTGGCTCATCTCTTTGGGGTATTTTCTACAGTTACAACCAAGCAATGTGATTTTTCCATTTCCTCCAGCTCCCTCCCCTGAACGGCACACTCCAACCATCCTACGGTTGAATCCAGAGGAGGAAACGGAGAGGATCATTGAAATGCAGCGGTTGGAAATCAAGTACCTCCAAGACCAAATGCAAGGGCAGGAAAAAGCTCTTGCGGTTCGGCCTACATCAGGTTCGAAACTTCCCTTGCTAGAACTGGACAGAAGCAGCGGTGGACAATCACATTGACATGTGCAGAAGACACCCAAACTTAGCTAATCTTCTCTGCATCTCTAGAGAGGGACCCACTCCTACCCTGACCCTTTGGGTTCTTTGTTTTTGTTTTAGCACCTCTGATTCTGGATAGGGAAAGGAAACAATAAACAAGTCAGACCAGATTTGTCTGCCTCTTGCTAATACATTGCAAGTCTCCAAACAGGAGAAACAAGTGAAAACACCTGCAGAGCACCAGGGAAAAAGCTGTCTGCTCATAGGTGAGGCCATATCTCTACCGCACAGCATAGCTCTGTTTCAACTCAAAGCAAAAATCCTGGTGGAGACAGGACCCTTGTGGCTAGCACTGATGCAAGAAAGTCTCAACTCTACACATTCTCTGTCCCCTGAGCTAGTCTGGGAAATAAAGGATTGCCTGCATCTTTTCCCATTGGCAGCAAAACTTTGATTGATGAACCTGAGACCCTGTTGGTACACTCTGTGGCAGATCCATCGCTCTGTTCTGAGTTGCTTTTCCAGCTATTTGCAGAACAGTAAGTCTGTGCATGGCTGACTGCAGGTGTGAACCTACTTACACACCCAACCTAGGAGTCCTCAATCCTTCCCCCTCACCCCTATATCTCTCTTCTCAAATATATCTTGCTAACTATTAACACGAATGTGACAAACCTTTTGACAGTGTGTGAATAATCCTAAATGGGAGATACTAAGGGAAAGAAGGACCCACTATCCCCATGAGTGTTGGATAGTAATGATAAATATATTTGTTTAAATCATTTGTACAAAGAGCGGTGTGTGTTAAAAAAAATAGATACACCAGTTACACAAAATCTGCAAAGCACAAAATAAACACATCTAATTAAACAAACCAACAAACCTGTCAGCTGAACTGAGAGCTAAACAGAAATATATTTGCATATGTAGGCACATGTGCATGAGCCCACCAAATGCCAATAGAGAGGGAGAATAATGGACCTTGGGGAATTCCACCTTGGGGCAACTGATGCTTGCCATGATATGCTTGAGTTGGTAGGTAAGGTGACTTGATAGGTAAGCATCAGGGCCTTGAATGGAAGTTGGAAGCATATTGACAGCCAGTGAAAAAGCAATAAAACTGGCTGACTGTGTTTGCAACAATAATACGCCTTCTGCTTTTCGGATACCAACACTGACTGTTCTGTAATCTAATCTCCTTAGTAACGTATACTTTTCACAACACAACCATTTGTCTTCTGTCCTCTATGAGGCAACAAAGCAAAAGCACTTCAGCAATTTATGGTTCGCAGGTGATAAGCTATACCCTTCAAGTTATTCCTCCCTGACTTATCAGAACAAGACTCTGCAGCACCCTGGGTCAAGTAGTTTCACTATTCTCTTAATTATTTGCATTTACAAATCAAAAGCCTTCTGAAATTCACCAAACCTATGTTATGGGTAGTTGCTATAACTGCTTTAGAAACTTTTTTAGAAGATCAGCAGAGTGGAGTCCTTAACAAGGCAGATACTCTTCAGAGTAAGCTACATGTAATGCTTTCTATGAACTAATTAATAATATGCATGCCTACAATACCTAAATCATTCATATCCCATGTTCTTCCATATGTCCATCACTAATTCTTCCGGCAATGGCAGCGGATGTGAATCAATCTTTTTCTTGATAATTATTAGGTAGCTAGGAGTGATCTTCCTCTGACAGGTGCTTAAAACACTCCTTAATAGTTAAGTCTTTGCTCCACAATGGTGCAATGCTGCCCTCAGGTGAGAAGTTTTTCCCATGGTGCACGCACACACAGGCACTTCAGAAGATGTAATTAGAGAACATGCCATAAGGATGTTGTCCTGATCAGAGAAGATTGCTGAACAACCCACTGCTGACAAACCATCTCACCAAGGGACTTTTGGAGTCTAGCACTTGCTGGAAGATTACTCCTAGACCAGAGGAAGTTCATGGAACAGAGGCAGAATGGCAATGTAGGCTTTATTGGATGTTTTAGCTATGTTTACAGTCATGTCTTGGATTCTGAGGCAGCATAACAATCCTTTGTGCTCATGTCATGCCTGCATCACAAGGTAAGGTTTTTCTTTTCTTTTTTTACAAGAAGGTATGTTAGCATTCTTCTTTGTGTCAACATAGCTATGAAAACCATGCTTTGCATTCTAGTGCACACTTAGTCTTCATATTTCACCCAGTGTTTTCCAAATAAAACTTGCATGTTTTTAACAGGAATCAATTCACACAGGGTATCAGTGCAGCATTGTCTCCTGCTAAAACATACCTGTTTAAATCAGACAGTATCTCTAGAGTAGGGGAGAGGGTAAGTATTATACTGTATAAAGGTAAAGGTAAAGGGGACCCCTGACCATTAGGTCCAGTCGTGGCCGACTTTGGGGTTGCGGCACTCATCTCGCTTTATTGGTCGAGGGAGCTGGCGTACAGCTTCCGGGTCATGTGGCCAGCATGACTAAGCTGCTTCTGGCAAAGCAGAGCAGTGCACGGAAATGCCGTTTACCTTCCCGCCGGAGCGGTACCTATTTATCTACTTGCACTTTGGCGTGCTTTCGAACTGGTAGGTTGGCAGGAGCTGGGACCGAGCAATGGGAGCTCACCCCATCGCGGGGATTCGAACCGCCAACCTTCTGATCGGCAAGTCCTAGGCTCTGTGGTTTAACCCACAGTGCCACCCGCGTCCCTATTATACTGTATCAGTTGTGCAAATTGGTAGTCAGCCAGAAGAAAGGTGTTGAAGACAGGGTTAGGGTGGGAAGTAGTACCACAGATTTACAGAAGGAAATGCGAATTGTCATGCACATAATCAGGCATTACACCAGACAGTTTATGTTGCAAGAAGCCTACCAGAAGTTAAAAAAATCCTTCCAACTGAAGATATGACCATTGTCATTTATAGGAAAGGAATATGTACTATTGTATTACACTCGGGTAAGGGAAGACACAATAAATGAAGAGAGGGAAGAGTAACAGAATCCAATAACTCGGCATGATTTAGAAATCGCATAACCTGGAATTGTGACTTTTTGTCAGGAACGAGGTAGGTAGGAAATGTGAAGCCAATGGAAGACAGGCCTTGCAGTATGTGATGGCAAGGTAGGGGAGAAAGAGGAAGAAAAGCAATCCTAGACTGCTGCTGTCACCATCAACCACAAATCTTTTAGCACTCAAAACCCTGGTGGCACTTGGCTTGACCGTGTTGGATATGCTGAACTCTGACATGAGCTTGCTGGATGACCATATACATGGTTCTCTTTCTATCACATTTATCTATCAAATGGATATAACAATACCACCTATCATAAGCTTTCCCCGCTCCCACAATAATGAAGTACAGGCAGTATTGGAGTATTAAGATAAAAATATGTATTAAGTCAAGCCTTCAATCTCATGAAAAGCAAGACATTTACAAGTCTTAGCAAATATCATATGCAATCTTCTCCCCCCAAAAAACTGAATGCTGTGTTGCACCAACTATCTTGAGTGTCCCATAGCAATGGTACTTGCCTGCCCACTCAGTATTACTTAAATATACCTCTGTATATTGAAAGGATTTGGGAACCTTAAGTTAATGGATAGAAGGGGGGCGGAGAGAGATGGTTCCTAGTCTCTCTATTTTGTTAATCCAAAAACCAAGTACAGTGGTACCTCGGGTTATATACGCTTCAGGTTACATACGCTTCAGGTTACAGACTCCGCTAACCCAGAAATAGTACCTCGGGTTAAGAACTTTGCTTCAGGATGAGAACAGAAAGAGTGCTCCGGCAGCGCGGCGGCAGCAGGAGGCCCCATTAGCTAAAGTGGTGCTTCAGGTTAAGAACAGTTTCAGGTTAAGTACGGAACTCCGGAATGAATTAAGTACTTAACCCGAGGTACCACTGTATCTTGTTTATTCACTTACTTTATTTTGATGAAACCATCATGGGAGGAAAGGCTTCGAGGGTGTAAGGGGTTTACTGCCCATCAGTCAAAGTCTGATCCATTCATTAGCCAATATTCCCACAAGTCCCTACTCTTTTAGAAATGATTATAGTATACTATCCTAGTCATACCGTTACTACTTAGACACCAAGGCAGGCATAGGCAAACTCAGCCCTCCAAATGTTTTGGGACTACAACTCCCATCATCCATAACAAACAGGACTAGTGGTCAGGGATGATGGGAGTTGTAGTCCCAAAACACCTGGCGGGCCGAGTTTGCCCATGCCTGCACTAAGGCCATGAGAAGATCTTGCCCAGTCACAACTTTTTCTCCCAAAGGCCAATAAAATGCCTTGCTTTAGGCTAAAAGAAAACCTCTCTTTTCAAGAAGTCTGATGAAGATTCCTATCTTCCTGACGGGTGCACAAAAATGCAGAATGGCTGTGTTTCTTTCCTGGCACCACCCTGCATTCTAAATGGCCCCATGCCTCTCTGCTGCCCCTTAGCAAAAGTCAGAATGTGACTGCGCTGCTCCTTAGGGGGTGGAAATGTGAACCCGTCTGGCAAGGAGCTTGTCTGGTGAGGGTTAACGTAGAACTCTTTCAACCTGTATTTGCTTACCTCTGCCTGTATTGTATATCCTTCTGCTTCCCTTGCTCCATCAGCCTTCTTATTTCCGCTTCCCTGAAGCACACAGTCACCAGGCTGGAATGCTTCCAAGGACAACAGCAGGTTGTCTCTCCATCCCCACCCTTCTGGAGAATGTACCTGCCTGGGCAAAGGTCAGCGTATGCTACGAGCCTATCAGACACGGCACCTGGGCTAGGACAGGCGGAGGAAGGAGGTGGGACTTGCACCTGTTGCTTGACAGGTAGACGCAGGCAGGGAGGGAAGGAGATAGATTTTAATTTTATCCTCGGGCCACAACCTGAAAATTGTCCCATCCGTCAAGTATAATAGCAGGAGAAGACGATACCAGCATCCTGGCAAGTCCGAGAGCTTAGGCAAAAGAAACAAGACTTGCTACAGCATCTTCTGTGAAGAATCAGCTTTAGGTGAGTGAAGCTGATGTCCCTTCCAGCAATTACCTGGTTGTCTCCACTACATACTAGCATCTTCCCTTTCAGTCAAGGCTTGGCGTGGGATTGGAAGCTCTTCAAATTCCACATGTACACACTGCTCGTCCCTTGTTAGCCTACAACTATCTTTAGAGGCATTCCTGAGGGATTGGTGTGCTGCCTTGTGCTCAGACACCTTCAGGATATGAGGATGTGTGGAAAGGAGACGGGGTCTTTCCTCAAAGCTGCTCTTCCTCAGATCACCAGCACCACCATTATTTTAACTTCATTTAATAATGGCTTCCTAGGAAACATCTGTTGCAACTGTGAAACTGCTAGCAGATTTGCAGAGCTAAGCAGAGTCTGGTATGGTTTCATATTGGATGGGGGACTGTGTGTTGAGACAGAGACTCTGTTGCATTGCAGAGGGTTGGACTAGATGATCCTCAGGGTCCCTTCAAACTCTACCATTCTAATACAACATGATCTCAGAGTGCCTGGAAGCATTCCGCTATGTCTGCCCTTGTTCAGTAGCCCCATAGACTTAGCTGTGATTCTTGCATAGCAGAGGGCTGGACTAGATGACTGTGGGGGGTCCACAGAACCAATTCTACGGTTCTAAAAGCAGGAAGGGATGAGAAGGAGTGTGAGAGGTCCTTTCCCATATGGGTTAATGCTGAATAGCTGACAATCCAAGCTGGCTGTAATCCCTTCCTGGCCGCAGGCAATCCAGCAAAACACAGCAAACAGTGTGTTAGAAGCCATCGTGTGCCAACAGCAGCACAGATCCCAGGCAAGTACCGCTTAGAGCACACAGCTGCTCTTTCGCCTGCTTGGCATATAAGTGACGTGGATGGAACCATGGACTTGGATGCCTCTGCCCATGGATCCACAGGGTACAATCGGTTGTTCCTCCAGGAGCTCAAACTTCACACACAGGTAGAATGGAAAGGCTTGTGTGGTGCACGCAGAGGGTGGGGGAATTTATTCAACTCCTCCTGGCCTTCCTACAAGTCACTGAGCTTTGATTTCTTCATCAATGCAGCCTCAGCTGGCAACGTGCCCTGAAGAAGCCTGTTCTCCTTATGGTTTTAACAGTGATCTCATGCTCTGTCAGGCTTGGCCTGACACGGTCAGGCTGTGTCTGGATCAGGCCCCTCCCCTCTCTGACCACCTGGTTCTGCCAAGGCAAGGCTCAAGTAGCCACTGATCTAGATGTTAAGCAATTGTCCAGAATAAAGGAGATCTGTTACAAGAGGAGCAGGGATTTTTAGCTGTCCCCTTAGTTCCCTGTAATGTAGTAGTACTTTTACTGAACATCTTCCAGATCTCTTAACTGACGCAGCAACAAGAGTTTAAACTGGCTTTTAAAGATAGCCTGGACCCATGCATGTTTAAAAGTTTACTCACGAGGCAACTCCTACTGACTTCTAAGTAAGTGTGCATATGATTGCAGCCTTAGATAGTGGTGGATTTTAACAGTAAGATGCTCGTATGATTAGACCTCACTTTGCTTTGACCCATGAGCCACATTTCCTGCGTATGCTCAGTCCTGATACCTGACTGATATCTCCAAAGTGCACTTATCTTTAGTGCTGAGCTGAAACAGGGTAGTGGTGCATTTTGTGGAGATCTCTGGCCCCTCTGATACGATGCCTTGCTTTTTCATCCATTTTTTACATTCCTCGGCAAAAGGGGATGAATAAACTGTAAGAAGGTGGATGCCGGAGGAAGAGTGTGCATGCCTCTGTTGCCAAAGCAACAGGGCAAACGTTCCCTCAGGCTGGGATGCACATGCGAAGTGCCTCCCATTGAAAGGAATGCAATGCAGAGACAAGATATGCAGGTGTCATTTATCTGGACTGCATTGCCTCCAATGGGATGCGCATCTCAAGGCAAGAGAGTTTCTCCCCCTTACACCAGTGGCGGTACAGGGAAACCATATTTGTGAAAAGGCCCTTTAAAAAAGGATAAAAGAGGATGAAGGTAAGGGATTTTATTTATTGTGAAAACTTTCAAGTGGCAGCTTTTACAGTGAAATATCGTAATGAAAATGCATCATAGCATTGTGTTGCTCTACTTTTAGCATATCCTCCTACCAGTGTTTGGCATTTCCCCACCACAGACATGTAATGGTAAGAGAGTAAGATGGTGCTTTATTGTGCAAGAAGCTTTAAACTCTGCCAGCTTAGACAGTGGGATGCAAAGCTCCCTCTCCACGAGGGCTGTCTTCAGTCATTCACATTGCTGTATACAGTCGTACCTTGGGTTACAGACGCTTCAGTTTGCGTGTTTTCGGGTTACGGACACGCCGAAACCCGGAAGTACTGGAACAGGTTACTTCCGGGTTTCGGCGCTCATGCATGCACAAAAGTGCTAAATCGTGCTTTGCGCATGCGCAGAAGTGCCAAATTGCAACCCGCACATGTGCAGACATGGCGCTGCGGGTTGTGAACGCTGCGGGTTGCGAATGTGCCTCCCGCATGGATCACACTCGCGACCTGAGCGTCCACTGTACTCTATAGCAGGAGAGGGGAACCTCAGGCCCAGGCACCAAATGCAGCCTTGGGACTCTCCCTAAGCTACACCCCACATGGGTCCTACCCCACACCTTCCTTCTGTGCTTTTGCGTGGCTGGACTGTGCCCTAGGCCTGTCTTTATTGATTTTGTTTGTCTGGATGGGAGATAGAGAGATGTGTGTACATGTGAAATGAGGCCTACTCATATGTGGAATGAGGCCTACTTATTTGTTGTTCTGTCCACTCTTTAAAAAAAATCCATTTACAGTCATACCTCGGGTTACAGATGCTTCGGGTTGCACGATTTTGGGTTGCACACTGCGCCGAACCCAGAAGTACCGGAACGGGTTACTTCCGGGTTTCAGTGCTTGCACATGCGCAGAAGCGCTAAATCGCGCTTTGCGCATGCACAGAAGTGCCTAATTGCAACCTGCGCGTGTGCAGACGCGGCGCTGCGGATTGTAGACGCTGCGGGTTGCGAACGTGCTTCCCACGCGGATCACGTTCGCAACCCGAGCGTCCACTGTGTAGACTGCTTTACTATCCAAAACACCTCGAAGTTTACATACAGAATAAGTACTATTAAACCATATCGAATGATTCACATAAAAAAGTACATAAAAATATACATATCCTAAAAAAGTAATACCCCTCTGGCCCCACCTACTTTTGCTTCTGATCTTGCCCACCTCTGGCTTCTGGCCCTCAGGCTGTAAAGGGTTCCTTATCCTGCTCTGTAAGAGGAATTGGAAGCCTGTAGATCTCACCATTTCCATCAGTCTTGTGGGATGTCGCGAGTTGTAGCGCAACATCCTGAGAGCCACCGGCTCCCCACTCCTGCTATAAAGTCACAAATGGTACTATACTATACAGTAGGTAAAATACAGGTCAGTCCGAGGCAAAAGGTAGACAGCAAGAAGCTGAGTGGCTTTGAGAAGATTAAGGGGCAGCATGCAGATTTAGCAAGCACTGCATTTACTAATAAAAATGACTGTTTTCCATTCTGTTCCTGCCATTTTCAATATCTGTCTAAACAAAGTTTGTAGCTGTAGAGGCTGCAAAGATATTCCAAGGTTGCCTTGGCAGGGATGCACTTGCTTGGGATAGTAGCTTTTCTGTCTGTTAAGTATGGGAATACTTAACAGCCATTTCCTGGAGATTCCCTGGAGGGAGACGTCAGGAGCACTGACGGACGAAGGTGGGGGCATGGGGAGTGGTCCGCCCCAGGTGCTATGCCGAGGGGGTGACATCGCGGCCACCCCCACCCCCTTGGGACGCTTGGCGCTCACTGCGCACCCCCGGGACGTGCGCTGCCTGCCACGCACCCTGCGGGTGGTGCTCTACACCCCGTGGGCGGTGCTCTACGCCCCCGGGACGCGTGCCAGCCACACCCCCAAATGTACACCGCTCCTGGTGCCACAGCAGGTAGCTCCACCACTGGTCAGGAGAGCAAGGCGTTTACGTGTGGTTACATGTAGAGACAACTGACAAATGGTTTGCATCTGAGCAGGGGGGGGGGGGAGCTTACTACACAGAAGGTCCTAGCACCCCATCCAGGTCTCCGTTCTTCCTAGACAAAGACTTGCGTCTCAAGGGTTAAGGCAGCCTTGACGCAAGGATCTATTGTTCAACAAGCCGGAGAGCCAGTTGGTGACAAGAGGCAGATGCTGATGAGGAACCATGTGAGGCTGGTGCTGTGAATGGGGCTTTATTACTGTGTGGGATCCCTGCCCTCTGCCACTATCCTTGCTGCCAGCACCAGAGGCGAACACAGCTCAGCTGAGGGATGTTGTGGCGATCTGATCCAGGAGCCCTAACGCAGCTAAGCTTTGACGGACAAGGCAGGTACTTGTACGAGACAGGTGCACCATAGCACCAGGGGCAAGCTTGCTGAGGGGACATCCAAGACTGCAGTACCAGTGAGTGGAATCTATTAGAATTCCTGGAGGGGGTGCTGCTTATGAGGGCCCATTGACCCATCCCCATTAGGGCTGCCATATGTCCAATTTTTTCCAGTCATTACTGGGATTACAAAGGCAGATTTGACATCTGGAGAGAATTTCCAAAAGGCGGCGCTTTGTCCTGGATCTTAGGCAAGTCGATTTGGGGGTCTTTACTGTGTCCTGGTTTTTACTTTTTGAAATATGGCAACCCTAATCCTCATTGGAAGTGGGATGTCATTGCGAAGGCCCCCATGTGGAAGATCACTTCAAAGAAGGATCTTTTATCAGCCCTCTGGAAGATGGAGTCTCATTTTAAGTATCCACTGGGAAGAAGCTTTATTGCAGGGGTAGCTTTAATGAGGTCCATCAATTTAGCCCTTGTGGTCAGATGCTGAAAAAGTGTAGCAACTGGGGCTGATAATACTTTTCTGAAGATTGCTAGCTTCTACTATTTATTCGTTATGCTGAATACCCTGAGCATCTAAGGAACCAGCTATTTTTGCACATATTGCACATATTTTGCAAGAAGATATGCCTTTTGTTTAAAAAAAAATGTGCCTTTATTTCACAGAATGATCTCCAACTCTAGTATTATACAAAATACCACCTTTCCCTCTTTTGTTATCCAAAACATTCTTGATTTTTGTTGATAAGAAGTTCTAACCCAACTACTTACAACTTTCCAGCTGCCTACTCTGCATACTGTAGTCCTACATTCATAAGCTGTCATGTGAAAGGTATTGCATATTTCTGCTTACTTTGGTTGCTTTTTTCTGCACATAAACCAGGCCTGCTATCTTCCACTAAGATTCATGAGGTAGGCAGAATTTGTATAGGAGCAATGCTGGTATTTGGGGGCTACTTTGATTTGTCTTGCTTAATAATCTCTAGCAACTGATTTGCTTTTCTAGGTGTTAAGTGTGCAGAAGCAATATTTATCTTTCTTGAATGGTAGCATGGTAGGATACATGATGAAGGTATTCTTCCCCATGCCACTCCCACAACTTTGCTCCTAAGCAACCTTGTGGTTGCAGTCTTGTAACTACTTACCCGGGAGTAAGCACAGATGAACTAAATATGCATAGAATTTTACTGCAAATTTTAGCTGCTACTGACCTCTTTACTCTCTTCTTGCAATCATTTGCAGTTGTGTTGGCACACTACAAAAATCTAACTTCTCATTGTGGGTTTGCCCCTGGGTTTTATTTTTGCTAACTCTTTTGAAGCTTTTGACTTTGTGCTGTCATTTTATCTGCTTTTTTATGTTGTGATTTTGCCTGCAGTTTTAAATTACTTGCTTCCCGTGGATATTGTGAACAGCTTTGAAAAACCACAATGGCTGAAGATTGTTTTGAAAATCAGTTTATTAACTATCATCTTGAACCATTTGCATCATCTATAAATGTTGCTACTTTGCCTCACATTCTCTCCGGAGTGCTAAACCCACAGACAAAGTAGGATATGATGATTTAAAAATCATATGTGAAACCCAGCTCTCTCTTTGCCTCTTCAAGCCCAAATCTCCTTAGCCATCAGTGCTACTTCTCAGGCATATAGGCTTTACTTTCTTGAATCACTGGTGGTCATTACTTCTTTGGATTACATTAGGCGTACTATTGTACTAACGAACTTTCCTGCACTGCTGTGAAAAGCTATAAGGATGTTACTGTTTGGAAAGCGAACACCTCCAAATCCCTTAATCTATTTCTAGATAGCAAAGTGAATCAACAATATACAGTAGTATCTTGGGTTAAGAACTTAATTCGTTCTGGAGGTCCGTACTTAACCTGAAACTGTTCTTAACCTGAAGCACCACTTTAGCTAATGGAGCCTCCCGCTGCCGCCACGCTGCCACCACGCAATTTCTGTTCTCATCCTGAAGCAAAGTTCTTAACCCGAGGTACTATTTCTGGGTTAGCGGAGTCTGTAACCTGAAGCACACTGTGGTACCTCGGGTTACATATGCTTCAGGTTACAGACGCTTCAGGTTACAGACTCCACTAACCCAGAAATATTACCTCAGGTTAAGAAATTTGCTTCAGGATGAGAACAGAAATTGCGTGGTGGCGGCGTGGCAGAAGTGGGAGGCTCTATTAGCTAAAGTGGTGCTTCAGGTTAAGAACAGTTTCAGGTTAAGAAAGGACCTCCAGAACGAATTAAGTTCTTAACCCGAGGTACCACTGTACAACTTTTAAAAGATTTCAGTACAATCTTGTGCTGCTCTGCTATAATAGACCCGATAAGAAAGACCCTGTATGGGAACTTTTTCTGCCCTTTTAAGATCAAAAGTGTTTAGGTTTGCAAGCATATGTATGCAGACTTGCATGGGTTGGGGTTTTTTTGCCAAGTCTTTGACGTGGCTGAAAGAAAGCCTAGTTTTTCCCCTGTTTCCAGCTACCTCCTGCCTTTGGAAACCTGCTAGAGAGGGACTGTGAGCAACATCTTGGGAGAGGTGAATGGAGGAGCAAGGCAAAACTGTCAAGATCCCTTGTTATTTTTGGTATTGCTGGGAGGCATAATGTTGCTAATGCAATCTTGCTGTATTTATAGTACAGTGGTACCTTGGGTTACATATGCTTCAGGTTACATACGCTTCAGGTTACAGACTCCGCTAACCCAAAAATAGTGCTTCAGGTTAAGAACTTTGCTTCAAGATGAGAACAGAAATCATGCTCCGGCGGCGCGGCAGCAACAGGAGGCCCCATTAGCTAAAGTGGTGCTTCAGGTTAAGAACAGTTTCAGGTTAAGTACGGACCTCCAGAACGAATTAAGTACTTAAATCGAGGTACCACTGTACTGAAAAGTTTTGTACAGTGTTTTGTATGTTCTTAGATTTGCAGTTATGCTGTTGTTTATTATGCTTTTATAGAATGATTCTTACGACGGTTGATTTTCAGGTGTGGTTCATTTTTATTTCTTGTAAAATGGTTCTTTTGTGGAAAGGCAGCATACAAATAAAATGATTATTATTGTGATTTTAGCAGTTCTGGATTTAATGCAAGGCCATCTTTGGCCCCGATCCAGAGAGTTGTTCATAACCAGGTGTTGCATGCAACTATAAAAATGACGTAATAGCCAAATGCGCTGGACCAAGAAAGCAGATATGTACCCATGTTCAGCAGCATCCAGTGCTGATCAATACACATGTAAAGTGGATTTCTCCATTTGCTATTTCTCTCCACACACAATAGGACCCTGTGCAGGTTTCTGTACATGCGAAACAGCAAGAATAGCCCTAAAACAGATTAAGTGTAGCTAACACATGAGAGAGCTGCATATTTGTCTAGACAGTCTTCTGACAGTTATTTAACATTGACTGGAAAGTTCTGAACAGTCTTGGATAAGGTGTTTTGTTTTTTCATTGCTTCTGTGACACTAATATGACCGGAGGATGTCTCCAATGATAAAAGCATATGATATTGTGTATATTTTAAATATGAAAAAATAAACTAAAGGAAGAAATCACAAAACTTGGATTTCTGCTTTGGCTACTCACCCTTTATCTAATGAAAGAACTGCCCAATTCTATTTATTTTTCCATCTCTCATCTTCGTGCCATAAGCAAAGCTGGCTGCAATACCCAATTGCCTCACTCCAGCACAGATGTTAGCACAGAGAATAGAACTCAGAATCCTGAGGAATAACAGCATTTATCTTTTTCAAAATGATTCTAAGCACTGTGAAGAGAACATTGTCCTCAAGATGGGTGTGCAGCACATGGTAAAATCAATAAAGGCTGAGGCAGAGATGAGAACCGCATTTCCTGTATAGTTTTGGAGCTTCTCTATGACAGAATGATTTGGATTCTGCAAAACAAGAAAAATCTGCCCAAATGGTTGGTTTGTTTTCATATGGATAATTCAAGTGCAAATTACAATTTACTTATGAAATCAGAATTCTGCTTTTCTTGGCATGCGGAGCTAGGGTTGGGAAAGTGCAGAATTTTGATTTATTTTCCTAAGGCATGGACAGGGCTGTTGCCCTGCCCGTAAAAAGCAGGTTTTACTTGCATGGACATTAGCTGACCCCAGAGGGAGTGGCGTTTTCCTTATGACTCTTTTTTCTTTGGAACTCCGGGAGTGGAATTTCAAGGGAAAGGAGGTGGATCCCTCCCCTCTCTAGAGGCAATCTTCATTTCGTAACCTTTTGTCGTCATTTCTTTTTTCAGATATGTGCCAGGATCCCCGTGAGCTTGGAAGCAAATGAGCTACGTACAAGGCTGAAGCAGCTTTTCACTTTGGGCTTCAAGAGAGAGGACTCCTACATTCCTCCTGTGCTGCGCTTCCAACAGCATACAGTAATACGCGGGCTGCAGGCTTTTGGCTCTGGCACTGCTGCCTCACATAGGAAGAAAAAGTGAAGGGTGCTGCCCTCTCCTGCTGGGAAATGTCACACCCATCCAGGCTTGCCAGCTGAAGCGGCAGCTCCATCTGCAGGACCCACCTTTATGTAGGAGCCAATCCAGTGTCCAGCATGCCTGAATTAGAGCCGCTGGGTGTGCCCAGACCCCCAGCCAACGCCAGCCGGATCCAGAGGAATATCCTGGAGGAACATGTGGAGCTATGGTGGTTCCAGGAGCCCAGAAAGTCATTTGTCTGCTATGGGGTAGCTGTGGCTCTGATCCTTGCCTGTGGGGTAGGTGGCATTGCACTGCTCTATAGTACAAGCAGCCGCTCTGGGGAATGGAGGCTGGCAGTGGGCACAACACTCTGCCTACTGGCACTCTTGGTCTTACTGAAGCAGCTGCTGAGCTCAGCCATCCAGGACATGAATTGCATTCGCAGCCGAGAGCAAGTTGCGCTACTGAAGAGTGGCGGTGCCTCGGACTGTGCGGTGCTGCTTGTGACAGCCCTGGTGCTGCTGGTGTGTGGCACAGTCCTCACTGTGCTTTCCACCACCAGCGTTGGCAGCAACCCAACTGCCCAACGCCCCCTTGCCAGCATGTTTGTCAGTGGCATTGTGCTCACAGCCTCTGGAGCGATCATCCTGCTCAGCCTGCTGCTCTATTTGATGTGGACTTCTTGTTGCTCAGCTGTACCTCCGAACCGGGACGCTGGGGACAACAGCACCCTCTTCACCATCTCGGGACGCATCTCAGCCGACCGGCGGCTCGCTCCTACCTCTAGCACAGCAAATCTTATTTAACCCTCAAGTAAACGCCTAGTGGCTGCCGCCGCCTTTGACCACAGGGTTGAACTCTCAATATTGGACTGGCATTTGCACTTTACGACAACCAGCCTGGCCCAGATGCGTCTTCCTGGGCTGCACACAGCAATGTGGCGGAATTTCTGCTGCAGAGCTGTTCTGCCGAGATAGCGGCCTGGGCTTGTTGGCCAGAGACCACAACACATAAAGATGTTTTCGCTACTGAGTGCTGGGAGATAAAGGTGTGGAAATAGTCGACGTTCCAAAGAAAGGCTTTTCCAGCACAACAGTGAAAATGGTATTAGAGGCTGTTCAATTTGGATAGAGTGTCTCTCTCACACACAAATGTTCGTTTCACTAATTAGTTTCCCCAACATTTCTGAAGTGGCACCAGGCATTACCCCAACCTTTTTCTTCTTAAAAAAAATTATTTATATTGATTTCCCCAACCTCTTAATGTTTATCTTTGCAGCCCCAAGGTCTACTTACTTTTACAAAAATGAATGATGCAATTATACGGAAATGGAATTTGGTGCCCAAACCTTGTTTTTGTGTGATGTGATTGTCATTATCATGGAATGCATACAGTTCTGTTTTGAATGGGTAGTTACATGGAGGCTGAGAGATAACTAAGCTGCATGGAGCATATATCCTAACAGTTTTATTGTCCTCGCCACACACACACACACACACACACACACACACACACACACCCTTACTACCCAGCACTGGCACCTGATAGCAGGATACATGGATGGGAATAACATTTCCTGGCTTGAATGCCCCTGGATACTCAGGGTTAGAAACAAGACTATGGAAATTGATACCAGGAATGTATGTGCATGTATACAAAACGAGCATCAATGTATGGGTGGCGAATACAGCTGGCGTTGGGGGACTTAGTTCATAGAGTATGAGGAATTAATAACTACTTTGCTTACTCAAGAGACCTCTCTGTAACGGAAATCATCAAAGCTAACAGCCAAGTAGGCTTGCTCTGTCTGTCAGTTTCTATCTAGAGCACCTTCCCAAAAGGTCTTGAAGTAGACTCAAATGTGGATACAAAAAATCAGTGGGTACAATTTATTTTGTGAACACAATTGTGCCCAACTGAGTTTCCCCCCACTAGTGTAACCATATCTCTTTAGCTTGAATCAATTCTTAACTTGTGGTGACCCCCAAGCCCTGATTTATAAAGGAGCCCAGAATCCACAGCCTCTGCCCTGAATGAGTTGATGCTCAACAGGCAGAGCAAGGGCAGGATTGGCAACAGCTGATATAATTTTTTTAAAGGGCCAGGATCACTGAAAGGCTTACAATAGAAGCAGAAGCATGGCAATGTCTCCCATGATATACTACAGCAAGGCAGAAGGCTACACCTTCACAATTTGCCCTTATACCAAACACAAACCATACAACTGCATGCCATCAGTATGCAAATTGGAGAATCTAGGTATTCTGTACAAAGAAACTCCAGATTGTGCACTCAACAGTAAATAATACAAATTAGGAACAAGTTAATGTTTCCTTTTCCAATCCAAATACAAAATCTCAAGTTTCTTTTACAGGAGATGTAAGGAAATGAGATATGTGAAATGTTATGGTGGTAGTGGGGTCACCTACAGAGGAAATGAGCTGCAAGAGATTTAACTCATACAAGTCTCAAGTAGTCCTTTATTATTATTCTACTGCAGTACGATACATTTGTCCCATCTATTAATGCCTCTGTCAGCTCCCCCAGTGCTGTATCTAGGGAATAATGATGATGCTTGGGTCAGTCTCCCTCCCCCTTTTAAATCTCATTTGATCATGTGTGCACTGAAAACCAATGTGAAATAAAGTATAGAAATTGTAGTGGGTTTGTTGCTAGGAGTGTGGGCTACATGCAGTTATTCACCAAACTGGTTCAAGGCCCAAACTTAAAAGTGCACCTATTATTCAGGTCCAGGTGCTGTCATAGCAAATTTCTTTAGGATACCTTAGTGAATAATATGTTGGCATCCCAAACAGACCATGTTCCCATGACCCCTGCCCTACCAGCCCCCACACTATAAGTGCCATCTAAGTTGTGTTCACATGTCCTCAAAGAAACCATCTGTGATTAAACCTTAAGGTAAAAGTCCACAAATCCAAGGCTTCAAAGTCATATTCCCGTTCTTTATATCGCACAAAGTAAGGTGAAAGCCAAGGACACAACACTTTTTCATGCTCCCAGGATTAGGCGTGGCTTTGATATAAGGCTGTGGATTTACTGCAAAAACTCAGTAAAATTTATGCCACAGTATATCCTTCAAGATTTTTCCAACATGGCAAAAACCTCTATGCTTACTTAGAAATAATCTCACTGGGATTTACTTCTGAGTAAATATGCAAAAAGATGCACACATTGTCTCTCTTTGTGAAAAGTTAGTAGGCAATTTGAGACTTGCACTTTTCTACTGTGTACAAACCAGCTCCAAGTCACATGGCTTGAGAATGTACAACAAAATGGCTATTTATTCAATTTTATTAACATCAAAAGCATATACTGAAGAAATGTTAACAGCTCCTTAAGAACAAAGTAATGCACAATGGGGTACCCTTGACCCTGGCTACTCATGAGGCATGATGGCATTCAGCAGAGAGGTACCTGCACTCCTCTTCACACCTTCAACAGTTACCTATTTCTTAGAAGACGGATGGGGAACCTGTGACTCTCCAGATTCTGTTGGATGGATACTCCAAACATCCCTGACCATTGGCCATGCTAACTGGGGCTGATGGGAGTTGGAGTCCAAACCACTTCTGCAGGACCACAGGTTCCCCAACCTTGCTCCAGGAAAGGGGAGGGCACAGAAGAAAAGAGGAAGGAAGTCAAGCTACAACAACTCCAAAAGACAAAGGCAAGAAGCCCAGTTGGTGACTGCAACAGCTTTGAAGCACTCTGGGCCACTGCTCTTTGAACAATGCCATAGTATCTGTAAAACTAATGGAGCGCAGAGAGGCTCAGGGGCCTAGCATAGGTGCAGGATGTTGAGGCTGATAAAATTCCTTCCTGTTTAATCAGAGGATAACTAGATGTAACAGGAACTAGATTTGCAGGCAGCATATGATCCCTTTACTCTTTAGGTTTTGGTCTTCTTTCCCCAGAAAATACATGTCTAGTCAACTTTCCCAAGCACAGAGCTATCAAAGGAAATCTACAGCATAGCTTGGTCAAAAAGGGGATGATCTGTAGGAACAATCTTGGCCTTGTGTTAAAAGACAGCAGAAAGGCCACCTTCCAATATGTGTGCCTGCAGAAGGTGATATTGGGCTCTACATCTTCAAGTGCATCTTCAAGACTAGCCATTTGTGCATCCTTGGGCATGAATGTGGAAAGTCAGGGAACTGGATGACTACTTTACTACCAAAATGAACAGCAGGAAGATTAGACAGTAGCTCACCAACTACGGATCTCGGTGCCAACTAAATGTGCATATAGCCATTCATAGGTGACACCTGCATGGATCTTAAGACATGGGCCTTGAGCTGTGTGCCTATAAAAAGCTTGGAATACAATATTCCTGGTCTCAGCACCTCCACGTTTGCTTATGGAGCCAGTGACAGTTGTCAAGCCCTAGCAAAGATAGCATATTTAGTAGGCATTGAGTAAGGAACATGTATGCAAGGAGAATTATTGAATTTCTACAATTCCATGGGTGCTCAGGGATTATGCAAGCGCATTAAATGCTTGTGAGAAGATGTATGTGAAAGCACATCCACATTTCCACAAACTACACACTGAATGCACGTTACTGTTAAAATTACACTAGAAGCTATGTTGTTTGTTCACATTGCCCCTTCTCAAAAAAATTCAATCTGATGGCAAGGCACAATAGTTCCTGGTCCACGCAGCAGCAGGTGAAAAAAGTGGAATGTTATAAGCCTAGTCTTTGTAAATATAATGGTAGGACCGAGACCTCCTCAGCACTAACCCTGATGCCTGAATTTGAATTATCAGATTAAAAAAGGAATAGCTGGTCTATTGCTCATTGAATGAAGGACCAAGCCTGCTGATGCATCTACAAAATTTGCCATGACCACAATGTCAGAGAAAGTAGGAATGTCGGTTCCAAATAAAAGTCTGTCTACCTGTTCTCATGGGTCCTTCGACTGAGATCTGCATTGAAGCAGCAGACTCCAGGGGTCTGAACAAAGACAAGATCATAGTAATTGTATGAATGCAATGCATGGTTTAAAGGTACATGTAAGATATTGATCTACTGCCGTTATTCTCAAGTCAGGCTCTAACAATAGCAAGAAGACTTCAGCAATGCATATTCATCTGAGTGTAACAGCATTTCTTACCCAGGATCTGATCTCGGGTCTAGTAAAGGCTGAAGCCCATCTCAATATCTAGTTAACACAATAGTGCCAGTTTCCAGAAAGATACTCAGAATTTCAGAATTAGGCACTTGATTCATACCTTAATGAGCTATAGCACACTACCGTATAGGTAAAAGACATGAGTCTTTCCATCTTCCCTCACTAAAATGAGGTTATTACTATCAATGGCCAGGACTCTGGGTCTTCCCATCCGACCCTGGCCAGTGAACACAACCTTCCCAGTATTATCATATGGCGAGAACTGTATTACTTTGAACTGATCAATCACAAAAATGTTCCTGTCTTCATCAACACAGATGCTGAATGGCTTGGCCAGCAGTGAAGTTGAGGGCTTAAGCACATTCAGAACAACCCCAGACTTCTCCATGACCACAATTTGTTTCTTAATGAAGTCTGAGACAACAAACTCCTCCCAGCTATTTACAGCAATGAACAGGAATTTCCCCCCATGATAGTTGTCTGGCTGGACTCTACCAACACATGCCCCAGATGGGCTATACAATGAGATGGAACAGAGAGTTCCTTCACTAACAGCCACATAAGAGTCTCCATATGAAGCAAGGGGATAGGACGATTCAGAGCCCCTCAGCTGCAGTTTACGCAGGAATAATCCATCAAGATTCAAGAAAAAAAGATGAGTTTCTGAGGAACAGGCCAGGATCTTTCCACACACAGAGATGCCACAGAAGACAGAATTAGATGCAGGCAAAGGAATCACCCCCTCAAAGTGGCCACAGGCGCTATATTGCTTTATCTCAGCATTTGCCTGATCCAAAAGGACGACTTGACCACTGTGAGGCACAACAGCAATCCCAGTGATATTAGGCTTTTGTTTGGTGAGGGATGGATCTAGCGCAAAGCTGAAAGCATACCCTGCTCTTCTGCTCCAGCCAGTGGAGGAAAAAGAGCTTTTAAAGTGGGAGTCAGATTCACTTGTGAGGGAGTCTTCATCTGAATCAGAAGGAGTGCCCATAACCTCCCCACTCTCCTCGCCCAGAGACGTCAATGACTCACTGCCCAGCTCCAACTGCTGCGCATTTCTTGTGGGTTGCTCCCCAGGAAAGACAAGACTGAAAATTGATGCTTCAGAGAGTTGCTGGGGTTCATCCCAGGCAATGGTTAATTCTGGAATCTGACTTTGGAGTTGTGGCAGTCTGTGCGCCTGAAGCTCCTCAACTCTAGTCCTGATCATTCCTTCCAGGTGAAGGATCTCAGAGTCCTTCCCAACACATAGAATACGCTGAGAAAACTCTTGAGTGTTCATTGCTTTGTCCTTCTGACTCTGCAGCTCCTTCCGTGCTAAACAAAAATGCTCCAGCTGCTCTGTTAGGAAGGCATTCAGTTTTGCCAAAGCACAGTCCTTCTGGGCAAAGATGTAAGTAGTGATATCTTCCACATACTTGCAGATCTTCTCCTTGACACGTTCGCTCTCTACTTTTAGTTTGTCCATTGCCTCCTCCGCAGCTTTCTCTTGTTCAGAGATGCAGGTAATTGTTCCCTGCAAGCTCTTGATCAACTGCTCTACAGAAGGTCGTTTCCGCTGGACTGCACTGGACATGGAAACCACTTTGTGCTGGAAATGGTCCAGCATGCGACAATCCCTGCAGATGGACATGCTGCAGGTATCACAGAAGAAACGGAGCGCCTCCTGTGGGTGATCTTGGCACCACAGTTCCTGTAAAAATCTTACCTCGGTGTCATAATGCCCTGCAAGGAACTCTTCCAGGTTCACCACCTTATGGTGCAGAGTGAGGCGGGAGCAGCAGTGGCCCTGGGAACATATTTGGCACAAGAAATCCTTGCAATCCAGGCAACGGGCAGTGGCAGCCACAACTTTCTGAGCACTAGAGCAGACTGTGCACTCTAGGTCCTTGTTGCGCTTCATCTGGAACAGTTCCAAGAGGCCATTAATGAAGAAGTTGGTCTTCAGCCCCGCAGAACCTCCAGGAGCTTCCAACTGCAGACGGCACTCAGGACAATGTATGGTCCCATTTTCTACCAAGGGCTCTAGGCATTTTTGGCAGTAGGTATGCAGGCATGGCAAGATTTTGGGCACCACATACAGGTCATAGCAGATTTTGCAAGTCAAAAAATCTTCCCGAATCAAATCCTGCAGTGACGTGGAACTCTGAGTTGCCATGATCTTGTCTGGTCGGTCTACAAACAGAACAAGAGACAATCAGCATGGCCCAACTGGGTCTTGCACCAGCTATGAAGCGGAGGTAGGTGGGTTTAGAAGTTGTGTCAATAAACCTAGCAAGCTCTTTGCCTACTAATTCCAAGAGAGCCACACCAGACCTGTTGAAAGGGAGGTGGAAATGTAACTCAAGACTACAACCCTATGCACTCAGCTAGAAAATAAGTCCTGCTGGATGGAGCTTACTTCTGAACAGATATAGATAGGACTGCAGTCAGTAATATAAATAAGGATTTGTGATTAGGGAGCCAGGAACTGCCCCCAAAGGAACTGGAAATAAAATTACCGCCTTCAGTGCTGTAGCACAAGGGAACTGGAGAAGGGACTGGAGAGAATAACATTTGGTCAAACATAAGCAAGCAGAGATGGGCTACTGGTATATTACACATTTTGTGCACCAGTGTAGAACTTCAGTCTAGGAAAAAGCATGAAAGCCATGCATAGATTACAACAATGGAACCAGAAAAAAATATGGGTGGGGGGTGCAGGGAGAGAACTTTGCCCCATGTTAGACCTCTGAAAGGGAAATAATGGGGAAGAGCCCTAGTTCAGTGGCTGGGCAGTTGCTGTCATGGACTTCAAAGACGCTCAAACTCAGGATGAAAGGGAGAAACGAGCTAAGAGGAAGACACGTTTTGCAAACCCTCACCATGCTCAATTCTCACCCAGAAACCTATGTCCCCACTGTGGATGTGTGAATCCAGGATTGGCCTCCACAGTCACTTACGGACTCACTGTTAAGACCATGTTCATGGAAGACAATCTTGCTCGGCTATGAGTGATCACTGAATAATAAGAGGAGCTCTGTATACAGAATGTCCAAAGTTCAAACCCTGTCCTATCCAGCTAGGGCTGGAGTGGGGAGGGGATTGCTACCAGTCAGTGCAGAAGATCTTGTGATAGATGGAACAATGGTCTGACATTAAATGCACCGAACCTAAGGAACATCCTCTGAAATATGTGATATGGATTTTGATGGGAGTTAAATTTCAAGCAATCATACTTAGGATTACAGGCTTAATTTCCAGCTTGTGTTTTCGGTCTAATTTCCAAGTGCTGGCATAAGTGTGTGTGGAGTTCTTTTAGTAGAGAATAACGAAAAACCTATTTAACTTGCCCTACAGAAATGTGCCAGGGAATTGGCTCAGCAAGCGAGTCGGTCGAGATCGGGGAAATTGCAAAGCACCAGCGCGAGGAGACGCTTTGGCAAGCTCGAGAGCTTGAGGACGGAGCACCGGGCAGTTAGCGGGAAACCACCCGCTTGTGGCCCGATCCTTTTCCTTCTATCCCTTTCGGGTTCTTTTGCGGGCGCCTCTCTCTCATTCCCCAGCCTCCCCCCCCCCGCCCCACCCAAGGCAGTCACTCACTTGCAAGCGCTTCATGGGCAAACTTCCAGAACATGGCAGGCACCTTCCTCTAAGCGGGCAGTCTCTCGACCGGGCGCAAGCGATTTCCGCCTCGCGGCGTTATTTCCGGAAGGCGCTCTACCTCGCTCATCTTGGTAGCAGAGCCGCCTCCTCTCCGGTTTCCTGTTTGAGTTAAGAGGCTCCATTTTGCACTGTTGAATCAGCGCGACTGGCTGCGAGGAGTCACGCCTCTCGGGCGCGTGGAGGGGGAGTTCGCTCTGCTAGTGTCCCGCGATTTTAAAGACTAGCAAATTTATTTCGGCAAAGTTCGGTAACAAGTAGAAACATAGGAAGCTGCCGTGTACAAAACCAGACCTTTGGTCCACCTAATTCAGTGCCTGTTTTGGGGTTTTTTTCATTGGCGGCTCGTGGTTCTTCAAAGTTTTAGGAACAGTTTCCCCCAGCCCTACTCGGGATTCAGCTGATACCTTTTGAATGCAAAACCTGTACTCTGCCAGTGAACTGTTACTCCTTTCCCCCTTATGGCAGGAAGTTAGAAAAATGAAGCGTCATTATCAGAAAAATGGGGTGGGCTTATGCTGACCATACATCTGGCTTTACAGTCTTTTGAAAGAGGCCTGTGTTTGAAGGACTATTCAGTCCAAGCCTTTTAAATATAAAGAATATAAGAAGGGAGAACAGGGAACTTAGAAGTTGCCCATAAGTAGTAAACACAAGCTTGGCAAGCTTGATCACGTGATCAGACTTTACGCCACAGTGGTGAGATATATTTTATTTTCATGTATAGTAGCAATTTCTTTATGTGTGCCTGTATATACTTCATTAGTATATACAATTCTGTGTCCCATTTTTCAGAGCCTGCTATCATTAGGTTGAGTGAGGGTGCTAACGCCAGTCAGCAGTTTCCAGAGAGTAGAGTAGTGGCACCAAGCTATTAAGAGAATAGCTGTGTGTGTCATGTGGCCATCTGATGACCTGTGCCCTCTAAGCTAGGCTGCTGCCCTCAGGTGTGGTGGAGGTTGCTGTCCCATCACCAGTGCTGGAGTAAGGATGTCTATTTATTGAGCATTCATCCTGGTTTGTTTGCAAGGAGGTAAGATGATGTTATTTCAAAGCATTACACCACACCTTCCAGTGCATTTTCCCATCACTTTCCTTACCACAAAAAGTCCACTCTTTGGGGGAAGTATGATTTTTGTGCAAGAGCTTCTAATCAACTATAATTGTGCAACCTGAATTTCCCATTAGGTGATTTAATCCCACCTGAAAATAACGGGGAACCACTATCTTGTCTTTTGCTTCAGGCAACAAAATGTCTTGATTGGTCCTACCTCTTTTGACTTTCTTTTGGTAATGCATTTGCTTCAGTCAAGCTAGATGGAATTGGGTTACTTTGACTCAAGTTTTTTTAAAAAAGCTTCACATGTATTTTTATAGATATCCTGCAGCAAAATTAAGCCTCTAACCCAGCCCACTTTATTTAGATGTTTAAATTAAGTTTTGCATAGTTCCACTGCGCTTGTCTGCACATGGATAATTTCTTGCTGGAGAATCATGATGTCCGTCACTTCAGATTTCTGCTTCCTTGATGGAAGTAGACATTTACAGGGAATGGAAGTAGCTGCAGCTCATGACTTCTTTGGGTGAAGCCTGTGTATTTTGCTATAGATGTCTTCTGCAGGCCTTGTTTTGTTTATATCCCAGTTTTTGTATTGAACACAAGCTGGTTGCTTCCAGCACCTCTTCATCTTCTGATGTGATGCTGCAAAACTGAACCATAACTCTACCGTGAGGGACAGAAGTATGAGCAAACGGAGAAAACAGCTAAAAATGAGTGTCATTTATTGCTATGAATAATTCTGGCAATACTGCATGACTAGCTCAAATATCTGATTAAGGCATAATGTGGAGTCTTGGTATTTGCACAGAATCCCCTTGCTGTAGAGAAGTAAAGAGAAGGTGCAGCTCAGTGTTTTGTTTTGTTTTGTTTGGAAAACACTGTGTACAATCTTATAAACCTTGAGAATAAACACCCAAATGATCCCATTTTCAGGGTTAAATTCACAATATTATCATTTGTTTAAAAACACTGGAGTGTATTTAATTATGAAACAGCCACACCACTGCACAGATTCTGGTGGAGATAATTTCCATTCAAGTCTCCCCTGTATTTCATCCTAGAAATACTTTCATATCACTTAAATGAGCAATTTCTTATTGATACAGTTACTGTAATAAAGGTGATGTTCACACACTGGGAAACATATTGCCTTCTCTGATCCCAAAGCCTTATTCAGTTCACCCAAAACAACACTGGGTTGACATTGCCATATCAGGAAGGAATTGAAACAGCAAATGGGGCAAGATTTTTTGTTTTGCACTAACATAGGATTTGGAGCTTATGAGGCTATACCTGATTCTACAACATGTGCCATTGTTTCCTTTGCTTGATCCTGCTACAAAGCCCTCTCATGGGAGAAGGGAGAAACTCCTGGCTGCAATGGAAGCAACCTTGCCATCATCCCCAGAATAGGATAGCAGACATGAGAAAACAGGAGACTCTCCAGTAGTGAAATCATTGTGGTTTCAGTACTGGCAAAAAGCTATATTGACAGAAGCACAGCTTCAGGGAAGAGGTGTACATGCCCACACAATCTGAAGGGCCTATGATGCACTACCATCTGAACATCTTCCATCAAACAGGAGAGGTTCTAAAGCTGAACACTTGATGAAACTACCAGTGGTCAACTGGTAGTTGAAGAAAACTACAATCAGAAGGAAGAATAATGAGAAAATAGTAAGAGGAAGGATTGCTGCTACATTTCTAAAGTCACTGTAATGGGCAGTTCTCAATTCAATTATACCAGGCACAGAGTGGATGGCTTACCTGGAAGCATAAATATCATTTGATACACAGATAAAAGAGATTGTATAAGGGAATTATATCCACTGGTTGTACAATGTGCAGCCCAGGGTATGGAACAAAACCTAGATCGCAAAACACACCTCTGCCTCAGTCCAAGCAACGTTGCTGGTGTGAGTGATGCCAGTGGCGGCAGAAAGTGAGATGCTGCAATGCTTCTTGTAATTCTGCTTCTGTTTTGAACTAATTCCTACAAAGTTTGCAAGAGCTGCATCCTAGAGCTGCTTGCCTGCAGCACTGTACATGGGCTTCTCACTTATCGCAGGCAACACTCAAAAATGTTGGCCACAAACAATATGTGAATGAACCAAGTGTCCCTTCTAGCACATTCCTGTATTATCCTTAGAATAACTTCTTTGTTTAGGCACATCTCTCTCCCACATGTTGGCAACATATCTTCCAAAAAACTCGCAGCAAGGCTCTTATCACAATTTCCACTCCATCTTGAAATACGTTGGAACCACTACAAAATTAAGAAACTTGACACTGGTTTTAGAGAGAGGCCATGCATAAACATTGTAATGATGCGTGCTAGTCTGGACTTTTTACTTTTTAGTCTGGCTTCTTTCTGTGGATCAGTGCAGCTCTTCCTCTTCACTAGCTTGGGTACAATAGGAGTTGTCCAACAATATCTAGAGGGCATCAGTTTGGGGAAAGCTGTTCTTCACCATTCTCCCCACCTCTACTACATGCAGCTTTTCCTCATGTACCTTGAATATTTATCTGATCAAGTGTGTGCTAGGACTTTAAAGAACAACACCACATAATGTGGGGTTTTTTACACTTAAAAACTGCTTCCACAGTGGGCTGGGTTCATTAAAATTCTGCCTGTCTTTCAATAGCCTAAACCTGCAGTCTAGTACACAATAATGTGGGAGGTAATCCATGGATAACCTCAAATTACACAAATGAAATGTATTGAGAAGCTACTGCAGCTCAGTGTACAGAAAATGGGAAAATATAGTTGTTAGCAAGAAGCTAAGGGTTGTAGATCAGATACAGTGGTACCTCGCAAGACGAACGCCTCGCAAGACGGAAAACCCGCTAGACGAAAGGGTTTTCCGTTTTGGAGGCGCTTCGCAAGACGAATTTCCCTATGGGCTTGCTTCGCAAGACGACAGCCCATAGGGAAATATCCGGGACAGCGGGGAAGCGCAGCGCGTCTTCCCCACTGTCCTCGGACCTCCTCCGAAGCCGGGCGGTGGGGCGGGAACGCCTCCTCCCGCAGCCGCCGGGCTTCGGAACGCTGCTCCGAAGCCGGGCGGGGGGGCGGGAACACCTGCCCCCGCCGCCTGGCTTCGGAACGCTGCTCCGAAGCCGGGCGGGGGGCGGGAACACCTGCCCCCGCCGCCGGGCTTCGGAACGCTGCTCCGAAGCCGGGCGGGGGGGCGGGAACACCTGCCCCCGCCGCCGGGCTTCGGAACGCTGCTCCGAAGCCGGGCGGGGGGGCGGGAACACCTGCCCCCGCCGCGGGCTTCGGAACGCTGCTCCGAAGCCGGGTGGGGGGGCGGGAACACCTTCTGAAGGCTGGCGGGGGGCGAAAGTCTTTGTCCCCCCTGCCTGCCTTCCCAGGGGCTTTTAAATCGCCCCGGACAGCGGAGAAGTCCTCCGCTGTCCCGGGGCGATTTTAAAATACCGCCCGCCAGCATTTTAAGATCGCCCGGACAGCGGAGAAGTCCTCCGCTGTCCCGGCGTTTTTTAAAATGCTGGGGGTGGGAAGAAAAGCCCTTGCCCCCCCCCCCAGCCTTCAGAAGAGGTCCGGGGACAGAATGTCCCCGGACCTGGTCTGAAGGCGGTTTCCCTAGGAATGCATTAATTGATTTTCAATGCATTCCTATGGGAAACCGTGCATCGCAAGACGAAAAACTCGCAAGACGAAGAGACTTGCGGAACGAATTAATTTCGTCTTGCGAGGCACCACTGTATTGGTCTGAAGCCAAAGAGCAGGTAGGAGAATCTGTAACCAGTATGAGATAACTGGAAGCTCCTAGAAAATGGGGTGATAAGGTATTGGAGAATATGAAAAATTGGTGCTTGGTTCCTAATATCCTCTCAAAGTTTGAAATGGGGTTCCAATTCATTCTCTTTCTCCTCTGCCACCTCCTCCTCCTCCTCTTCTTCTTCCTGCAAGCCTTGATTGGGTTCAATGTAGTTATCTTCAATGAAACCATCATCATCCTCTGCAGGACACCCAGCTACTCTAGGGATCCCTTGGTTCCTCCCATAGGCCACATCCATGTCAGCTTCCTCAGCATGGCTGCTTCCAATGGAGCGGGAATCAGGCAGCCGTTGATGGTTGTAGCTAGCACGGTTCCTCTGCAACAATTTGCATTTAGCAACCAACGCAATCACAATGGAGATGGCGATAGCTGAAAGCACAAATGCAGCAAAGTATGGCCAGCTATGAGCAACTTTTCCAGGGGGAAGTGTGGTAGTAGAGGCTGCAAAGGAAAGGAAAGCTGGTGTATAGTTAAAATACTCACTACCCATGTTCTCATTCAGGAAATATATTTGACTACAAACCTATGTAAAAACTTACTCAGGAATAAATCCCACTGAAGTGAGTAAGCATGCATTGAATTGCATGGCACACCTGTGTCTTTTTTCTTAATAGGTGTGAACAGGGGAAACCATAGTCCTATGTCCTTTCTTTGATGAAAATAGTACAGCGACAGAGGTCATTGGAGATATGAGCCACTCTCCCTGGCAAATGGCACCCATTCCTGGACTAAGCATATCAAGCTGAAATTGGAAGTTATTGATGTCAACACAGAGTAGTATAGCAAGCATTTCATTCACTGAGTCAGGGACTACAGTGGAGCCTGTCACTGACCTTCCGTGCCTGATCCTTCCCTTCTACAAGGTTATCTAATATTGGCTTAATACAATAGTGGCATAAAACAGCACAATGTGACTGGAAGAAAGTTTGCTGAGAGTAATCTGCAGATCCAGCCCCAGCTAACTAATCTAGAGCAAAACAAAACCTAAAATTCTACCTTGTTCATTTGTGGATCAAGGCATTCATAGAGATTTGGCTCTTTTAGGGTTGGGTTGATTTGAGGTTTTTTTGGCTGCCTTGGGATCATCATTGCAAGCTTCTCATAACTGTGTGGAAGCTGGTAGCTAGAATCAGCTAATTATCTCATTTGTAAATGACTGTTGCAAGCACCACCACCATCAGGAAGGATTTCCTGATTTCATATAGCACTGTTGTGAGCAACAATGCTGGTAAACAGGAAACACAGAAAGAAGCATGTCATTAAAAACATTTCTCATTACCAGGGTTTAGAGTTACCCTTTATGGTTTTAATAAGAATGGGATACCTCTCAGCCCTGCCAAATCATCTCAGTATGCCTGGATCAGCAAAAAACAAGCAGGAATTGGCTTCCCTAACACATGCTGTTTGCACTGGTGACTGCAACTCTAATTCATTCTCACAGAAGGCTCTCCTAGGGGAACACCAGCGAGTGATAGTTCTGGGATTCGGTGGAGAAAAAATATCAAATACAAAAATTATAAAATGGGTGTTATAGCTCATCAGAAGGACCCCCAGTTTATTGAGCATTTGTTGTGATTTGTTTGCCCCAAGGTTGCTGAGAGGTTAGATGACATTGGCTATTTCTTGAACACTCATACAGTTTTGTTTGCAAGGAGGTTATATGTCGTTAGGTCAAGCAAGTGTTATGCCAGGCTTCCTCAACCTCGGCCCTCCAGGTGTTTTGAGACTACAATTCCCATCATCCCTGACCACTGGTCCTGCTAGCTAGGGAGTTGTAGGCCCAAAACATCTGGAGGGCCGAGGTTGAGGAAGCCTGTGTTATACCATGCTTTCCTGTGCATTTTCCCATCACTTTCCTAACCACAAAAGTCCAGTATTTGGGGGAAGCACGTTTGTTGTTCAAGACCTCCCAACCTGCATTTATTTATTTAGTTATTGCCTACCCTTCACCCTAAGATTCCAGGGTGGGTTACATCAATTAAAACCTGAATCTGCTGGTATGTTATTCAGTCCCACCTGAAAATGGTGACACTTTGGAAGTGGCCTGTCTTGCTTCACTTACTGTAATTTTTAGATGTCAGGTTACCGGTAGTTGAATGTTCATCCGGAGGGGCCCTCACTTTTCTTCTGTGTCCCTGGTCTTGATAGTCCAGAGTTCTAATCTCTTTAGTCTGGAGCTCTAGGCGTGAATCATGGATCAGCTCAGCTAGAGGACACAAAAGCTGTTAGTGTCCATTCACACTGAGAGATTACAGTTTATTTTCCATCCTAGGTTCATTCCATTGAGATAATACAAATCTTAGGTGGTTTTATGAGAGGCAAAACCTTTTGCCCACCTCCCGGTTTGAGACTGCCTAAATCGACTTGGTTTCCTGGGATTATTCCTCAATCTTCATTTTGTCAGATACGAAGCCTCTATTCCCTCAATATAAGCAGAAATACTGCAGTTGTGCACAGAGCTTGTCATGAACACATCTTATTGGGTGTACTCAGTGACACACTGAAAACCTGCCCTCCATTGGTTCTATTTTGTATCCTCTTTTTTTTACAGGAGTATTTAATCTTATTATTGAGGTTGAATCCTGACAAGACAGAAGTACTGTTTTTGGGGGACGGGGCAGGCAGGTGTGGGGGATTCCCTGGTCCTGAATGGGGTAACTGTGCACCTGAGGGACCAGGTGCGCAGCCTGGCAGTCATTTTGGACTCACAGCTGTCCATGGAGATACAGGTTAATTCTGTGTCCAGGGCAGCTGTCTACCAGCTCCACCTGGTATGCAGGCTAAGACCCTACCTGCCCGCAGACTGTCTCGCCAGAGTGGTGCATGCTCTAGTTATCTCCTGCTTGGACTACAGTAATGCGTTCTATGTGGGGCTACCTTTGAAGGTGACCCGGAAACTGCAATTACTCCAGAATGCGGCAGCTAGACTGGTGACTGGGAGCGGCCGCTGGGACCACATAACACCGGTCCTGAGAGATCTGCATTGGCTCCCAGTACGTTTCCGAGCACAATTCAAAGTGTTGGTGCTGACCTTTAAAGACCTAAACGGCCTCGGTCCTATATACCTGAAGGAGCTTCTCCACCCCCATCGTTCAGCCCGGACACAGAGATCCAACGCCGAGGGCCTTCTGGCGGTTCCCTCATTGCGAGAAGTGAGGTTACAGGGAACCAGACAGAGGGCCTTCTCGGTAGTGGTGCCCACCCTGTGGAACACCCTCCCTTCAGATGTGAAGGAAATAAGCAGCTATCCTATCTTTAAAAGACATCTGAAGGCAGCCCTGGTTAGGGAAGTTTTTAATATTTAATGCTGTATTGTTTTTAACACTTGATTGGGAGCTGCCCAGAGTGGCTGGGGAAACTCAACCAGATGGGCGGGGTATAAATAATAATTTTTTTATTATTATTATTTAGAAACCAATTATCAGAGACTGTGTTCATGTTTTCCCATTATACGCCTCAAGCAGGGGCATACAGTATTGCATATGGGCAAGCAAGTGGCCTGGTTGAAGAGGACAGGCCATAGCTCTGCCAGTTTCCTTGGTAAAAGGGTTGCTTTTCTTTTAACTAGCCCTTTTATAAACTTCTATCATACCCAGAGAACCACAGTGCTTTCTAGCTGGATTCAACCTGCTGCTTTTTTTTGTTTTGGTTTGAACATTGAGTAATGGGAGCTCCGTGTTTCTGAGTACTGTCCACTCGACAACCCACTTCCCATTGCTTGACTCACCTTCTGTTTGTTGTAGTCCCTGTTGGGAAGGAGTGATGGAGGCACTGTACACCCAGGGATTCCCCTGAAGCTCAACATGGTGGATTCTTTGCACAAGTAACTGAGCAAGTTCAGCTGAATATAACAGCTCATTGTCCTGCAGGTCCAGATGGATGAGGTTTCCAGAGACCGGAAACACAGAGGGTTCCAGATACTGAAGTTTATTGTTTTTCAGGAGCAGTATGTGAAGGTTTTTCAAGCCCAGGAAGCTCTTTGAGTGCATGTTGGAAATGCTGCAACTGCTTAAATCCAAGAGGTGGAGAGCACCCAGGTTACAAAAGAGGCCAGGATAGAGAGTAGGAATGGTATTGCTGGAGAGGTTTAGAGAATGCAGAGAAGGGAAGCTTCTCAGAAATGTTCCATGTCTGGGCATTATCAATGAGTTAAAAGACAGGTCCAGGTTGGTGATATGTCTGGGAAGAGATTTTGGAGCATGGAGAAGGCTCTTTCCACTGCAGGCTGCCCATCCCTGTGAAAAATCATAGTACCGGCATGAAACCACAAGACATTCAAGCATCATCATTCAAATCAATTATTTAGTTTGGGTTGAGATCTTTCCCTAAAAGAATAATTTAGCTACTGGGTGACAGAAAAGCTTCTGCAGCTTGCCTTCACCTCAATTAAAAGTGGTTGGGACTGACTGCCAAGTATATAGATGCTCAAATTTAAGGCTGCTTTTGCATGCTACTGTTAGCAAATAACCATGTTTTGCAGGTTGCAACATCTCATGTAATTTTTTTTTTAAGTGTTAAATTTGAACTAGAGTGCTCTAAAGCTGAAGCAAGCTGACATTTCCCGCACATATGTTAGTGACATACTTGAAATGCATAAAGGAGTACTGGCAAAATCAATTACGCAGAGATTATGCATACCAACCCTTCACTTGGGCTGCACTCCTGTTGACCTTGTTAATCTCCCCAATCTGCCCTTTAGAGTAGCACGGATCAGTATTGGGATTAGTGTTGATAAAGCTGAATAGCTAAATCACATATTGATCCAGTTTAGTTAAATCCAAGCTATGTCTCGAGTAGTTATTTCACTAGGATTGCAATCCTGTGCAAACATACTTGGAAGTAAGTTCACTTTCACTGACTTCTGAGCCTTGGATCAGGCTACAGGACACAGTTCATGACAGTGTTCATTATCGTATATAAATAACAACCATTAGAAGAATAAGCCTCTGTGCAATAGTGTATAGGGACGCGGGTGGAGCTGTGGGTAAAACCTCAGTGCCTAGGACTTGCCGATCGTATGGTCGGCGGTTCGAATCCCCACGGCGGGGTGAGCTCCCGTCGTTCGGTCCCACCTCCTGCCCACCTAGCAGTTCAAAAGCACTCTTAAGTGCAAGTAGATAAATAGGTACCGCTTTATAGCAGGAAGGTAAACGGCATTTCCGTGTGCTGCGCTGGTGCTGGCTTGCCAGCTGCAACTTCATCATGCTGGCCACGTGACCCGGAAGTGTCTTCGGACGGTGCCAGATCACGGCCTCTAGAGCGAGATGAGCACGCAACCCTAGAGTCGGACACGCCTGAACCGTACGGGCAGGGGTACCTTTACCTTTACATTTACTTTTTACAATAGTGTATGCTTTAATTGTGAATGTTATTAGAATGCATAACTTTTTTAAAAAAGTGGGAAGTGGAACTGAAAAATCTGGAGATTATCACATACAGCCAACCTTTAATCAGATAAACTGATCAAGATCTTCCAGGATGCAGAATTTTCAGATTATTCTTCACTATATACAGATGTATATCTTGCTTACCTGCTTGTCAATATTGCAGGGATGTCCTGATGCAACAGTCCATACCCAGAGCATGCTGGAGACCCAGAAATACCAGGCATCTTTCATTTTGCTTCAGGAAGCTGTAAAAGAAAGGGAGGAATGCCATGGCACAGTTGGTGACACAAGAATCCTGGAGACCTGCTCCATGGTAAGAAGCGGGTGATGTGGGTAGGATGGATATGGCACAGCAATTTTCAGGGTGCTTCTCTATCATTAAGAAATGCTGGTGCCTTTCAACTCCGTGGCTGTGAATGCAGATTCCTTTGTATTGCAGTTAACGTGGGGAAATGAACTGTATGGGTGGACTTTGCAATATCTGGCCTTCAGAAACTAATTTGGTATCAGGAGTCCATTCTAGCAGATTAGAATCATAGTTAAAGCCAAGACATCAGGTTGGAGAGGAAAACTGAAGGAAGAAGTACAAAATGAATAAAAGATCTAAAAGCCATGAGCTTTGAGTTCCTCCAGATAAAGTGCTTGTTCAACATTCACTCTGATTTGTTTGCACAAAGCTTACACGGTAGTCTGGTCTTTGTTGAGCATTCATTCTGACTTGTTATTGAGTGGTTATATGACAATGAGCAGTCATTTTGATTTGCTTGTGAGATGTTCACACATCTTGTTAATCATTCATTTATCCCACTCTTTCCTAATCATCACTTTTCAAATTTCAAGAGGTCTGTTGTTTTTTAAAGTGGATTTGTTGCCCAAGGGCAACAGAGCACTTGAATTGCACAAACAGCTTGTGCATGCTGGAGCTTACTGTGTGTTTGCAGCCTTTTGCATTCCCATTTAATTTGTGTATTGTAATAGGAATTTTATGGTCTTAGATATATGGTAATGTTCATAAGTGTACCAACCAAGCACATACATAGATCAGCACAGGAAGGCCAACCTGGAACCATTTTGATTCCTAAACTGACCAAATCTTTTCTCTGCAAGGTCAAAATGGAAAAGCCTCCCCATTGTCTTTTCCTTCACAAATCCTGTCTGTGTTTGAATAGGGTGTGAGCCTGTGACCTGGCCCAGGAACTAAGTATTTATCATTACAAAAGACTGGCCAAGCTACCCAGGAAATCCAATCAAGTAACCTGCCAGACAGGAGATAAACAAAAACAGGAGAAAAACAATATTAAAATTTCTATTTTGGACCGCCTTTTTTGTGATGTAGGTGTGATGTATCTGAGGGGTGGTCTTAGGTTACACCCCTTCTGTGATGTATGTATGATGTTTCTGGGGGTGGTCTTGATCTACAGGATGGGAATTTCAAAAGTCTTTATAAGGCTTTGCACACCATTTTTCTGGGTCCTCCTCCTTTCCTGCGTGTGAAGGGAGCACCCTGTTGCAACAGATCAATAAAGATCAAGCTTACTAGCTGCTTTGCTTCTCAATATTCTCTGGTTGGCCTCTGTTATTCTCTCCTACCAATAGGGAACCTATGTAAGGACTCTATATGGGCTCTTGGATACCCCATAAGGGAAAAGGGCAATTTTTGTTTACAACAGTATGACCTTACAACACACAACTTGATGCATCCCCACCACCCCCACTGGTAAATCCAGGTTTACTCAATATAGGGAGAATTCACTTGGGGTCACATAAAGTATTTTTCTGTGTTTGGGGGGTGAGTGAGTCAGTTGTCACTTTCTGTTGCTCGCCTGTCCATGCCTACTACTTCCTTAGTACGTACATTTCTTTCCCAGCTGTCCTCATAACTATTTCCAGTGCACTCCTGAATGGATTATTTTCGCCCCTTTTGGTCCCCCAGATTTGCACAAACCACAAAACTGCACAAACAGACTACATTTAAAAATTCTACACCAGATGTATTTGGCAGCAATCTGAAAAGTGCACTGAGAATTTACAATTTTTTTCATTTCTTTCCCAGCAAGCTAATAAGAACGCCTCAGGAGCATAGCCACAGCTCAGGAACACGTCAATTGCCTGACTGTGTGTCTCTGCACACTACTTGGGCAGGGAAATTTTTCAAAACCACAAATTGCACAGAAAATTATCTGTGTGCATGCCCTGTTAATACTTAATCGGCATATAATGGAATCAACAAATTAGAAGGCAGGGACGCACACAAAAGGGTATGAAAGGGAAAGGCTGAAATTACTCCTGATACACAAATTCAAGTATGTGCAGGTGTGAACCACTCCAGTCTAATTCCAACTGGGCAGGGCTGTAAGCAAGCGAACAGCTAAATAATACTCAAATGTGCACAAGACCCTAAAGTCTGAGAATGCACTTCAATACCTCCTGCAAAATACTAACAGCCTGGAGGCACCCTCTGCCCTTAAAAAGATTAGTAGAACATTGAAAGATCACATTGAGGTTGGAACGGAGAATGGCCAAGTGCCAGAGACCTGAACAGGAAACGGGGAAATCAAGTAGTGTACAGAAACAGGACAGATGGCAAGCATCTGAGCTCAAAGACTAGCAAAGCAATCATAATGAATGAAGAGAAGAGCCTAGACAGATACAGCAGTTGTGCCGATTCTAATAGGTGCCCTTTGTAAGACAGCCAAACTTTCAGGACTAGATTCCTGCACTCATTCTGCAGGCTGCATTTACACACGGCGAGAACAGCAGTTGTTCACACTGTTGTATCCAAGGCATACAAAATCTCTGAAGCATATTATTGCTTACCTTGTGCTAAAAAAGGAGGAAGACTGGCGTTTGAATTCTGAACCACGCCCAAGGCGACTTCACCCCTGCCTCCACACAGACAATTTGGCACTGCCAGAGTCAGGCGAGAACCCCCACACCAAAACAGCACAGGGAGTCCTGCCATGAGGGAGAGTTACTGCAATTTAAAATGTTTACTCCCTTTGCCAGGTTCTCACTCTTCCCCAAATATTCCCTGCAGGCAGAAAAATAATTTACCTCAGGAATTGTGCCAGTTTGCGTGTGTGCTCTCGCTCTCTTCCTGGGTCTGTATACTGTGGGAGTGGCAGGTGCTGAAGAAAATGGAGGGTGAATGTGAAAAAGGTGAAAGGTAAAGGAAGCCAGTTACATATTAACTGGAATCGGCACCTCTTGTCTTTGGGACATGGTAGGATCCAAAATAAGGCTCTGGTCCTAGGACAGGAGGAAGGGAGGTGCCCAGTAGGCACTGTTTGCCCACAGATCAAGAAACAAAGTCATAAAGGTCATGTGCAAACTTGTACAACTGTTTACATGGATGCCTGCATTAATTCTGAATGACACATTAATCCTGAAGGATATACAAAGGGTATTTCTGTGTGGAAGAGGCCAGTATTCCTGGAAGGGCTATAGCTTGGTGGTGGATTGTATGTTTTGCATGCAGAATGCCTCAGATGCAAACCCAAGCATGTAGGGCTGGCAAAGACGCATTGCCTGAAACCCTGGAAAGCTACTGCCAATCAGCAGAGGTAATACTGAGACAGATGGATCAATATTCTGGACTCTGTATTTGGAAGCTTCCTATGTCTTTTGTGTTGTACTTGTGTGATTCAGATTGCACATCTTGTGAGGGTCTCCTAGGTTGTTCCTGCTTATAATAAAATATCAAATAGGTGCCCTGTCCATTGAACATCATGGAGGTTTTCCGGCAGGCAGGGTTAACACTACAAACAAATGTTGCTATTTCATGGTGATCTGCAAGCAGAATTCCACCCTGAAGGTATTGTGCTTTTTCTTTGTGTACATCCAACTGTGTTCCATCTATACTAGTTTGTGTTAACACAGCCATATGGGTGGGAAAGTACAGTTCACCCAAGCATTTGACTTTTTTGTTGAACCTCTCCTCTCCCCACCCCATAGCCCGCTCCTGCTTTCTGCTTTAGTGCTACCATTTTAGACCAGCTGTAGAGGAAGCTGCTGCCGTCTGGCAGCGAACAGGAAACAGTGTGCAAAGGAGAGCCAACTTTTGTGGAAGAAGGGAAGCATAAAACACACTCCACCCTGTCTTATATGCTGTGGGGATTTGAGGAAAAAATGAATCGCCCAGGCTGGTTGCAAGAAGCACATTCCCTTAATTCCTCTCACACCTTTTGCTCTGCCCTCTGGGGTCCCCAAGGGTGAAGTGTTCTCTGTAAGGGTTCACAGAGCACTCACAAAATAGCTGACCACAGAGTGTCATTAGGAATGGGTGGGGAATTACTTTGTGGCTGGATCCCCTGGTCTAGGGATGTGGTGGCTTCTCCAGCTGTCTGAGAGGAAACGGGTTCCCTTAATTAACAATAGTACAATTTACTGTGAGTGTTCTCTGGTTCTGTTAAAACTACCCTGTTGTCCCTTATTGTATAACTGCTTTCCATGTTTTTATCTTTAGTATTTTGCCAGGCCAGTGGCAGAAGCAGCCTGTTCTATAGTTCTCGGAAAAGAACCTCCAGTACAAAATGGAGGGTTGTTTCTTTCTTTCATTTTTTTACATTTTTAATGTATTTTATTTTTAAAAAAGAAAAAAGCCCCACAAAATCATGACATTCAAGTTGGTTATTGAATTTTTCTGTCACTGTGTTTCTGGGAATTAACAGAAATTGTTTATTATTAATTTAAACCACACACCAGAAATGAGACTAAAAATCAGGCTGGAGAGTGACAAAGAATAATCTGCAGGGGACTTCATCAAAACAAAGTATGAGCAGCCCTGGTTGTTTCTAAGTACAGTCGTACCTTGGAAGTCGAACAGAATCCATTCCGAAAGTCCGTTTTACTTCCAAAACATTCGGAAACCAAAGCACGGCTTCTGATTGATTGAAGGAAGTTCCTGCAGCCAATCGGAAGCCCCTTTGGATGTTCAGCTTCCAAAAATAGTTCACAAACTGGAACACTCACTTCCGGGTTTGGGGCGTTCAGGAGCCAAAATGTTAAGATCTAAGCTGTTCGAACATGAAGGTATTAAGACACGCCACATGATTTGGGTATGTTTGGTGTTTTTGAAATCACTTCATTGTGGACACACCACTTCAGGGCTGGCCCAAGATATTTTACTGCCTGAGGTGAAGGATGAGGTATCAACCCCCCCCCCCAAATGACACACAAGACACATACTGAAACCAACTAGAATAACAGTGGTACCTCTACTTACAAACGCAATCATAAATAGTAAAAGTCCGTAAATAGAGAGCCGCTACTGCGCGTGTGAGAAGCACGATAGAGCGCTTCTGCACACTGTGCGAAGTGGACAGATCACTTCTGTGCGTGTGCGCGCAGTGTATACTTCCGGGTTTGCCGCGTTCACAACCCGAAAGTCCGCGACATGAAGCGAACGCAACCAGAAGTATGACTGTGGTAGGCTTTCTTTCTTTCTTTCTTTCTTTCTTTCTTTCTTTCTTTCTTTCTTTCTTTTTCTTTCTTACATTTCTATCCTGCCCTTCCTCCCAAAGGAGCCCAGGACAGCAAGCTCGAAATGTGATGGCGAACAAGGAATATAATCAGTTTGCCAGGAATTAGAATTGGTGGGAATGACTGGCCGCTGCTTTGGAAAGGATACAGGAAAAATATTAGGTTTCTCCTGCCCTTATCAGAAGCAGGAAGAAGTGAAGAGGGCAATGGCACCTGTCAGCGCCCTTTATGTTCTTGCAGCCACCTGGCAGCCAAGCTCCTAACTTCCTCTTAGCAATAATGTAGAATTATTAGGGTTGTGATTCACCTGACTCTTTCTTAGAAAAGGGAAATATGCTGAAAATTCTCCCCGCCCCAATCTTTCTGCTTCCTCCCAAATGCAAACCAGCCTTCCCTTTGCCAGGATCTGTTCCTGTTCTCTGTTTGTATAAACACACCCCCTACATTCTTTCAGCAAAGATTATTTGATGCAGCCTTTTAGCTTGGGGTCCTGCCAACCTAGCAGTTCGAAAGCACATCAAGTGCAAGTAGATAAATAGGTACCGCTCTGGCGGGAAGGTAAACGGCGTTTCCGTGCACTGCTCTGGTTCGCCAGAAGTGGCTTAGTCATGCTGGCCACATGACCTGGAAGCTGTACACCGGATCCCTTGGCCAATAAAGCAAGATGAGTGCCACAACACCAGTCGGACACGACTGGACCTAATGGTCAGGGGTCCCTTTACCTTTACCTTTTAGCTTGGGGTTGTCAGTTGTGCTGCTGGCAGGGCTCCAATGCTTTTAGCTGTTGCATAGGTGGCAGAAATTCAACAGATGAAGCATTTCCTGCATTATTTATTTTTCACATTACTTAACTGATGACCACTTTGATGTCCTTTAGGCACTAGGTAAAAATAATCTGTTCATTATTGAGCATTCATCCTGATTTGCTTGCACAAAAGCTGATGTAGAGGTTATAGGATTCTTCTCTTAATTGTTTGTTCTGATTTGTTTGTGGGGAGGTCATTCACCCAGGACATTTAACAATATTTATTAATTTTCTTGATTGATTTGGGGCTGTAGTTATGTTTTGTGTGTGTATGTTTCATGGATGTGTTTTGCTGGATTTAATACTGGCCTTTAATTTACGATGATATGATAATTGTTTCAAATAATTTTTGTAAGCCATCTTGAAAACTACAGTCAAAAGGCAGGACAGAAGTATTTTCAATTCATAAAAATTCATGCCCTACCTCTTGGGTGACAAGGGAAGGCTAAGAACAGACTGAGGTTGTTGGGGCCATGCCCCATTTGCCCTAGTAAACTAAGCTGCCACCTCTTCACATCATTCTCTGGGACTTTGAACCACAGAGCACAGCAGCAATATAAATGACCCACTCAGTAGAAATTCCCTCACCTTCCAAACGTTTGGTTGAATAGGTTGAACATTTGGTTGAGTAGGAACATGCTCACTTGTTGCGTTATTCAGGTGGAATTCAATCACTTATCAGGTTGCACAATTAAAGTTGATCTTGCACAACAAATCTGCTTATCCAAAAAAGCAGACTTTTTGTGATAAAGTGACATAAGGAAGCCCACTGGATAATTCGTGCTTTTACACAATATCTTCTAACCTCCCCTCAAACAAAGCAGCATGCATGCTCATTAAATAACCAGTGTTATTTAATGTGCCTGGAAACAAATCAACCTTAATTCTCAATAAACAGGTTGTCTGGAAGCACCCACACCCCAACATTCAAGTGGGGGGAAAGGAGTTTGGGTTTTTTAATAGAAAAAATGCCAATACACATATCATAATATCATACCTGTTTACTAGTGTTATAAACTAGGGAGTTGCAGTGTGAGGGGTGGTGCATAGAAAGCTGATTTATCTAACCTTGTCGTCTCATAGAATCAGTTTACAGGGTTCCCTGGAGAGAAGTAACTATGGTGAAATCTGTAGCATAAATGTTGATATGCACACACAAGACCAGAAATGTAAACACTATATACATTCAGCATTTCTAGTTTCTACCACTGGAGGGATCCATAACCACACTGGACTACTTGATCTGCTTTGGACGGTATCCAACACTCCATTAAAGAGTGCAGCTGTGATAGTTTGGGCCTATAAGGGTTCTTCTAGAATCATAGAATTGCATAGTTGGAAGGAACCCCAAGGGTCATCTAGTCCAACTCCCTGCATACTATATTGTAAACGTATCATTCAGATCCATTTCTTTTATGTGAACATTTGGCATGTTGGCTTCCACCCATTCCCATTTTTCAGTCATGGATGTGGGTTGCTATTCTACCACTTGCCATCCACACGAGTGGGTGAAGGCTGATGGAATGTCTCCAGGGGTTTCCCCTGCCCTCCAGTGCCTTCTTCTGTTCTAGGCATACGCAAAGGTATTCCTGTACCTTTAGACACACACCCTTAAATAATTCCCAGGAAGTATGAAGAGCGCAAGAGAAAGTTATACCAAACTTTGTTATCATGTTTCACAATGGGCAGAATGGAGGCAGGGTGTTGTTGTTTTTATTAATACCTGTACCATAGTGGTATTTGCCTGACTTAAGCTTGCACATGAATAAGAAAGATGTTTTGTGCAATATTTCTGTATTAATTTGTTTAAAAAGAAAAGACCAGTGTATATACTGCACTTATAATCTATGATATAATCACTCACATGTACTGCATGGAGATAACTCCTACAAACTAGGTTTATATTTCAGGAGTACTTTCAGCATGCAGCAGTTGCTGGAAATGCTCATTTTGTCTGGGCCACCAGAAACAAAATGGCTAGTGTGTGCTCAGGAGCAAACTGAAGTAGGAATGTGGTTGGGGGTGCTGGTAGGGTGCCCTGGACTTCAGTAGTAGCCTTCTGGCAGCAGCATCACTGCCACTTACCAGGGCTGGAAAGATGCTGTAGGGTGGAGCTGAGTTCAGAGCAGCATGGGCACACTATAGGAACACTCCCCCGCCCTCACCACCACCACTTCCCGTCCCTATCTAGTGTATGGTAGTGGCATCGCTGCAGGGAGGCCAGCTCCACACTGCCACCCTGATCTAGCTGGCGCTGCATGTGGGGATAGAGACTACCCATCAAAATGTCACCTCACATGTGACAAGCCACACATCAAAAAAGTGTGCTGGTGGTATTCAGCGGTGGCGGCAGTGAGTGCAGATTTTAATGGGTTATTTTTATTTATTGGGTTTTCCATGGCAAACAGAAATCTGGATCAAAGGTTTTAAAAGTACAAGCTAGCATTTTGAGGATGGTATGTGGCTCTAGGAGGGGGGGTGTGTGAAAACATGAGCAACGCCAATTTCAGCACCAATCTCACAATAAACTCCTATCTGGAAGCACCCATCAATCTGGCTTTGTGGGGAATGGCTAAAAATTTTACAACCTGGAGAAAAGCAAAAACTGCCTGCTTCAACAAGCCTCCCTCCTCCCTTCCCACTGCACCGTTTGTAGTTCCTCTCCATTATGTGGCTTTTGTGACTATACACAGTTCATAATAACCAGCCAAGCAAGATATTTCAGTTTCTGCTTTGTTATTATAGCAGCAGCCTTCTTGATGATGAGAAGCAATTCCTGTTCATTTATTCCTTGGAGTTTAGCCTTCAAATACGTAGGCAAATGTGTGTACTCTGCCAGAGAGACCCTGAGATTCCTTCTGTGTCTTAATCTAGACTTAGGTCAAGGAGAGGTCAGTTCCTGCCTTTGCCGCTATTGTTGTCAGACTGCAAGCAGGTTTTTCAAAACTATATTTTCAAGGCAGCTGCCCCTATGTTTACACAGAAGTGTTCTCCAAAGGGAAAGAGAGGAGTGGTGCTTATTAAGGGATTAACCCAGCAGGTGCCTGTTCTGCTGACTGTTTTGAGCATTTTTGCACATGACATTAAAAAAATGACCCTGAGCCTCTCCTGTACTGTTGGTTACGCATAAGTGTAAATGCAAAACACACATTAGAGTTCAAGGACACATTGCAGGAAAGCAAAACATTCAAGGTGGGCATGAAGCAGAGCGGATGAGAGGTGTGGTCTGGGATGAGTCCAGAGGGCAAGACAGACCCCAAGCCTGAGGCTGGTCTAAGTATCACTTCTGATACCCATTTCTATTTCAGTGAAACTTAGGGCTGAACTCCACATGATGTTAATTGTGTCAAAGCAATTAATGTGCACAGTTTTTCATGCTTAAATACCTGCTGAGGTCCCGTACCCCTGAACAGTATTAGAAGAGTAGGGAAGGGTGCTTGTAAAAAATATGGAACAAACTAAGATTGAAATAATGCAGCAACAAACGGAGATAGAGGTGGTGAAAAAGGTAAAATATTTGGGAATTTGGTTATCATCTAAGAACATTGATTTGTATCAAAATAATTATATTCCGGTTTGGAAGGGAATAAAGAAGGATCTGGAGGTGTGGGGCAGAATGAAATTATCCTTTTGGGGAAGAATATCCATGGTAAAGATGAGCGTACTGCCAAAGATGTTATTTTTATTTCAGACTATACCCATTATAAAGGGTATAGGAATTTTCAAAGAATGGCAAAGAGTGATTTCAAGGTATATCTGGCAGGGGAAGAAGCCAAGAATAAAATTTAAGTTATTGACGAATGCAAAAGAAAGAGGTGGCTTTGCCCTCCCAGATATGAAACTATATTATGAAGCAGCATGCCTATGTTGGTTAAAAGAATGGATAAAATTAGAAAATAAGGAATTATTAGATCTCGAAGGTTTTGATAACAGATTTGGTTGGCACGCGTACTTATGGTGTGACAAGAAGAAAGTTCATAAAGGCTTTGGAAACCACATCTTCAAGAGTTCTTTAATAGAAGTATGGGATAGATACAAAAATATATTGGAGCCAAAAGTCCCACATTGGTTGTCTCCGCTGGAGGTAATGAGTGTTAAGAAAATTAATATGAGAGGTAAATGGAGTACATATGGTGAATTGGTAATTAAAGAAGGAGGAAAATGGAAAATGAAACCATTTGAACAAGTTAAAGATCATGTATATGATTGGTTGCATTATTTTCAAGTAAATGAAATGTTCAAAAAAGATCTGAAAGAAAAGGGTTATGTAGAAAAAGAATCTAATTTTCAAATAGACATAATAAACAATGAATATAAAACTCTGTCAAAAATGTATAAGATATTGTTGGAATGGCATACGAAAGATGAAGAGGTTAAATCGGTAATGATACAGTGGGCAAAAGATTTTGGATATAATATTCAATTTGATGAATGGGGGAAATTGTGGAAAGAGAATATAAAATTTACTGCGTGTACGACATTGAAAGAAAATGTCATGAAAATGTTATACAGATGGTACATCACACCTGTAAAGTTAGCAGAGATGTATAAGATGTGTAACAAATGTTGGAAATGTAAAGAAAAAGAAGGGACGTTTTTTCATGTGTGGTGGGAATGTAAGAAAGTGAAAAGCTTTTGGGAAATGATATACAATGAAATGAAAAAAATGTTAAGATATACTTTTGTAAAAAAAACCGGAGGCTTTTCTTTTAGGGATTGTAGGAAAGGATATAAGAAGAAAAGACTGTAAACTCTTCCAATATGCAGCAACGGCAGCCAGAATCTTCTTGGCCCAGAAATGGAAGCAAGAGGAAATACCGACGATAGAAGAATGGAGACTGAAATTGACAGACTATGCAGAATTGGATAAATTAACTGGGAAAATTAGATACACCAAAGACCAAAAGTTCATCGAAGACTGGGGAAAGTTCATAGAGTATCTGAAAAACATTTGTGGCATGAACACAACGCTAGTGGGATTTCAAGAGGCACTGTAAAAATAGAGAAGTATTGTTAATATGAAATAGAGGGGAAAGGGAAGTATAATGGCAATACAGTACGAAAGAAGGGAATGTGTAACTAAAGTTATAAATATGGATGATTGTCAGAGACGCTGAAGGAAGTTCAAAAAAGAGACAATTTGTTGTATTTTGGATGAAAATGTATAATTGTATGGAAAATCAATAAAATTTATTATAAAAAAAGAAGAGTAGGGAAGGGTGCTTTTACGCTTTCCCCATCCTGACAAAAATAATTCCCACCCCGAAGCCCATATTAACCCAGGAGGGAAGCTCCAATCAGATTATTCACATATTGTAGATAATATATTACTCAGAAAATAAAATAACTTCTCAGTTAGTGAACATTCGTATTAAGTCCCATTTACACAAAAAAACTCAACACCCCTGAAGGCAGGAAATAAATGAGGCAAACTAAAACTGTCATTATATAAGCTAAATGGGTGGTTAATTTGCAGGCACCTTACCTAGAGAAACAATTTAATTCAGTATCAGAGATAAGGTGTCAAGGAGAGAGAGGGGAAGAATAGCTTTGCCTGCCTGCTAGGGAAGTGGCCATTCAGAACATCTCCAGACTGGCAGTACTCTGCAGGATGAAATCAAATGCATACATGAAAATTTAGGTTTAATGTGATCTGTTGCCCTAGCACAACAAATCAACTTTTAAAAAGAAATTATTTTTATGGCTAGGAAAGAGATGTGGAGATGCATTGAAAAGTTGTGTAAACACCCCACAATCAGTTCTGGGTAAATGCTCAATAAATAGGCTGCCTACAGGAGCTCTTAGAAGGATTTTCAATTCTCCTCATTTTTCTCATATTTATGATTTTCTTAATTCATTCACTATGATTTGTTCTTCTAGGTATTTAATGCTCTAACAGTGCTTTATTCCAGTTTACCTAAAACAAATGTTAGGCTAAGAGGCTTAATATTTTCTGTCCTTCCCCCTCTGCCCTTTTAAAAACATTGGTGTTAGTTTGACTACCTTCCTCTTCTCTTATAGGAATGTCTATTTTAGTGACATGCCCCATCTTTTTGTTGGAAGATGAATTTTGCATTTGAGTTATTTAATAATTTGGATATATATTGTTTGAACTTGTTAATCTTTAACTGATTTGTCAATTACCCTGGACTTGAACAAAATCTCCTGTTGCTTGTATTTAACATCTGCAGATGCCCTCACAGAAAAAGCTTCAGATGGAATCTGTCCACCAACTTCTGAAGTGTACAGTAATGCAATGAACTCATTTAAATTTTTTTGCAGCGCTAGCCCCAAGTTTTGGGGTTCCCTTAGGCAAGGTGCCTTCAGTGCACCGCCTCCCTGAGTGGGCCTGAGAAAGGTAATCTGAGATTGAGAGTTACCTTAATCTAAGATTTGTTAGTTAATATGTTTGTTAATATGTTATTTCCCCTTTCAGTGAAAACCAGGTAGAACTTTGGGGACTTGGGGGGTAGTAGAGAAGGTGTTCTAAGACTTTTGAATAGTTTTGTAAGAAAGTAAACATTTGATTTTTTTTCACTTCTTCCTAGACTGGAATGTAACAGGACCACCTATTCCTTAATGCTGTTGGCACCACCCATTTACTTGCTCTCTCCCATTGGACCCAATCCACACAAACACACATAGGAAGAAGGTAAGTGAAGGCAGATTGAACAGGCAGCAGCAATGGGAAGGAGGAAGGGGAGTAGAGCTAGGGGTCTCCATGGGATGGCAGTGGGTTCCCTGTTGGGGTGTAGACCTTCTCAGGTGCCCAACAATACCAACCCATGACACATGGTGCATGTGCCTCCTTCTCCAGTTTTGAGGTATTTAAAGATGCTGCTTTTTTAAAAAAAATGATGGTTCTTTTATCATCCACCAAATACTATCAGATTTGACATGAACCTGCACCTATTCTGGTGTGCTTTCTGTATTGAACTCCAGTTCTGTGAACATAATAATCTTGCTTACTCATTAAGATTAATTACTTATCTTTAGCATCTCATCTACTTGGAAGGGCAAAAAAATCCATTGCAATCCAGTTTCTTTGTATTTCCTGATGTTTTTTCCTGTGTGCTGTTGACATTTTTGTTTCAGGGAAGGAGTGCTTATTCTGATCACATCAGCAAGTTTAGACAGATTAGTTATCATAGTTCCTGTTTGTACTGTCTTTTTTGTTCTAAAAAACCTCATCTTGAATTGCTTCCAGACAGGGACTTGTTGGGGGATCAGTGTTCCTCATGCATGCAAGTTTTCTGCAGTGTCATATTGGGATGAAGAATGTCAAATTTGTTTCTCTTAGTTGCTATTTTTCCAGTCTTAAATTCACTACTCCACATTTCCACTGCAATTTTCAATGAAAAAAAGTTATAAAAGTTTTCCAGCACTTTTAAACAAATTTATTCTAATAAACACATTTTGGGATGAAGTTTAGACTAATATATACCAAGCAATCCTTAGAATCCACATACTGTTGGCCTCAAAATGCCAGACTGTATTTCTTTCTCCATTTCATGTGGATTTACCCCTTCTAGACAAATTCTAATAAGTCAAAACAAAAAACAAAACAGTTGCCAGAAACCTGTTTGCAATATCTCACTGACACTTCCCATCTGGAAATACCCTCAATCCCAGTCCTCCTGCTTTGAACCTAAGGGTTTATGTTTTAACTAAATACCTTCTAACTTTCAAATGCTACTTAGGCTACATGTTTATGCCCACTATGCCCACTGCCACAACCCTATGGCATTTATTCCCCAGGTAATCTTGCACTGGGGTGCAGTGGCGTAGCTAGCCACTTGGGTGCCCGGTGTGGCGTGTGCATCCTGCAGCCAGTGGTGCGGCGAGCTGCCCATGGCGGCGGGGCGAGCCAAGGCAGGGCGCGCTGCTTGGAGCCTCTCTGCAGCCTCCTCCTCAGCCATAGGGTGCAGTGGGCAGCCACAAGCCCTGTGCTACTCGAAAAAGCAGCGCAGCGCTTGCAGGCAGTCTGCCCACTGCTTCCCCTTCAGGAGAGACGCATGGCTCACGCACACTGCAGGCCCCACGGTGTGGCACCCAGTGCCCCCTGCCTCACCTAGCTACCAGTGGCATAGGAAGAGGTGGGTGGTGGGTGCGGGAGTTATTTTTCCCCAAAAAAAGGTTGTGAGCCCAGTTTTTAAAATTTTGTTTTAAAAACACATATTTTTGCCATTTTGTCACCCCCGTCAGTGATTACACCTGGGGCGGACCGCACCCAGTGCACCCCCCACCTTCTTAGGCCACTGCTGGAGTGTGCCTCATGTTAGGTACTGTCTATCTCGCTGTTTGTTTTAGTTGCTTATTTCTCTTGGTCATGTGGCCCACTCTTTAAAGAGTGTGGTGCTATGCCCCATGCAGGGAGTTCAGCTGAGTTGTTTTGGCACTCCTCCCCAGGCAGCTGGCAACACTGGCTCTGGTGAGAGGGAGTCCAGGCCTGCTGTAATTCACCCACCCAGTGCTCTGCAGGGGTACCCGCTTTCCTGAGCTCCATGTCAATAGTCGGAAACAGTGAATGGCTTTCCTCTTCCTGGCCCGGCTTGCTTTAGATTATCAGCAGGATAAAGAGTGCTCTCAGACTTTCTGTCAGGCCTCCTAGCCCCTTCTCCCTTTCTTCCAAGTGGCCTTAAATTTTGTGTGGGAATTGTTCTGAACTATGGTCACACTTCTCAGCCTAGACTCAAGAGCTAGGTTTCACAGCCAACTCTAAGAAAGTGTCTGGGACGTCAGCCCTGAGGCACTGTGCACATGATGCAATGCAACGTGGAGCACTTCACATGTTTCACAGTTCCTCGGCACATAAACCCTTCCATGTGAGTTCACCACACACGAGAATGTACGTGATGGGATTCGTGCAATTTCTGATTTTACTGTAGGAACACGTGAATTGGTGCTTGCTTCCAGAACTTTTGAAAACTGAAGTCAGTAGGTTATATTAGCATATTTGCAATTCTGCATCCATGTACATTAACATTGTGTAACCGAGAGTGGGACACATCTTCTGGGCAACACTTGAAATAAGCTGTGTCCCTGACTGTGTTGCTGATTCATGGGCATTTTAAGTGAGGAGGTGGAAGGTGGGTAGAAATTGGCTAAGGAAAGGTGGTTTGGCAGCAGCATTGGACTTCCTCCTAAGCGTATTTATTTACCCAAACAGGCGACTGCTATTGTTCTCTGTCTAGCTCCTCCCACCCTCCTGGCCCAAACTTAATCCTGTGTAGACTAACAAAAAAAAGGGGTCCCACAGAGCAACATTATGCACTAGGAGGGTAAACATAAGGAAGTAACCCTTCCTCAACCCTGTAAATGCAAGCAACCATGTTTAGGCTCCATGTAGCGTTTTACCAGCCCCAGGACACACATGCAAACAAAGCTTCATCCCATTTTTCATGAACACATACATGAATCCAGCTGCATTCATGCACCATTTCACATGTTGTGATCCGTGTATATGTGCAGCTTTGAGAACAGCCTGAAGCAGTCATGTCACATGTGTAAGGGTTAAACAAAAGCAGAACTACAGGTCACAAAAGGGGAAAGTTAAGCTCAATATTATTTCACAAGATTACAGGTCTAGTAAGTTTGCCCACAAGGCTTCAATTATAAATGGGGATATTTACCAAATAATGGGCTCATCCACACTGGAGTTTATTCTGGATTCGAAGCTGCTTGTGTCTTTCTATTTTGTATGTGTGCTGCATCCACACAATAGCACCCTCACCCAAGTAGTAACCCTCACTTCCCTCCCCCTGTGAAATCCAGATTTTACTGATCTGTGACTAATCCAATAAGGGAATAAAATTCAATATAGAATCATATGTTACCACATATATATATTTTTACATGTGTGATGATGTTTCACTGGGTGCCATTCATTGCCCCACCCTTCCATTTTGTTTCCATCAGCCCAAAGAAAAGGATGCAGTCTGACTTTTCCCACCAGTGTGTTGCTGAACTCACAGTATGGAACATAGGTGGTCATATTAATTTCAGTTACTGCTTTATTTGAACCCAAGGTCATCTGGAGCAGTGTTTCCAGACTGTGGTAATATATGTTTTAAATATTTTTAGAGATTTTTTTATTTTATAATTTGCTATTGCTACCTTGGACCTCCTTCAGGAGGAAGGATGGGATGATGATGATGATTTATTATCTGCCCTTAACCAGCAGGTCCCAGAATGGGTTACAATAACTTAAAATTCAGTATTTTTGAAAGTTAAAAAAATTAGTCACAGAAACATCACAGGTTTCAAAGGTGTGTCTTCAGCATTTGCAGAAAGCTGTGTAGTGAAGTTACCAGACACATCTCTGTGAGGAGGGAATTCCACAAAATCATCACCACCATTATCATCATCCTATAAAACCTTCAGCAGGTACTGACCTCTGTTTAGATCATATTGACATCAGAGTTATTTGGTCATGTGAACTGACCCACAGAGTGTTGGGAAAGTACATCTTTAACAGGTTCATTTGACTTGGCACAGAAGAGGGTCATGCATCCCCCTTTCCCTTTTGATAACTCTGTGGTACATGAGTGAACCTGGCTGATCCACAAATAATGGTTGTGCACAACAAGACGGGCTAAAACTTAAGGCAGTACAGTGGTGCCTCGCAAGAGGAAATTAATTCGTTCCGCGAGTTTTTTCGTCTAGCGAATTTTTCGTCTTGCGAAACACGGTGTCGGAAAAGTTTTGGAAAAGCTTCAAAAATCACCAAAAACCTCAAAAAAGGCTACCACACCGCATTCTATGAGTTGCTCCTCGAAGTCAAGTCGCAACTGTATTAATGGTGTTAAGAAAAAGGAAACAAACTTGCAAAAAACGCAAGACGTTTTCATCTTGCGAAGCAAGCCCATAGGGAAATTTGTCTTGCGAAGCAGCTCAAAAACCGCAAAACCCTTTCGTCTAGCGAGTTTTTCGTCTTGTGAGGCATTCGTCTTGCGGGGCACCACTGTACTGCCCATCCATTGTGATCTGCATGTCTCTGGTTTCCTGTAGTGTGTAAAAAAAGTTTCATAGGCCTGCTGTAATCACAGCCATGCCCAACTTCCAGAGGCGGACAGTTTTCCCGGGCTGTAGATTAATCAACTTCAGGACTCCATGATACCTTCTTTCCTCAGCAACAGTAAACTGTTGTTCCTGACTAGAATCTAATGAGGCAGAAAGAAAATCACTTCTCTCCCAGACTGGGAGCAGTTTGTTCCTTAGCCCTGGATTTGGAAAACGTGACTAAAGGGAGTTTCTTGAACCCTGAACACCAGTGGGGTGTCTCTTCATTTCAAGCCTCTCTCCGTTGGGAGCTCAGTCCAACAACCTCCCAGTGCATTGCTTCCTCCTGCAGGAGCAAGAGACAGGCAAGGAACAATGGGTGGAGAGCAGGAAATGGTGCATGGGAAACAGGATTTCATGTCATTGCTGTGCTGTCTGTGAGGGCCTCTAAGCATCCCTCCCCCAACAGACTCCATTCCTGCTCTGGCTGAATCCCAGCCAAGAAAGCTCTTCCCACTGACTCGCAGCTCTTGCTGTGCCCAGTCCATTCTCACTCTTAATCAGTTCCTGAACTGCCCAGAGGTTGCTTGGGCTTGTATGTTTGTGCACCCCAGGCTGAAGCACCCCAGGAAGGATTTCCAAGCAAGCATGGAAGAAACAGGCAGGTCATAATCTCTTCTGCAACAACACGTGGCAGGGAACAAAGCGCTGGAATGGGTGGAAGGGCCTTGGAGGGGACAATCTGAACTCCCAAGCAGGTGGACCGAAACTCAGCCAGAGTTTCTTTTCCTGAGGCTCGTAACATACACTTCAGAAAGCAGGAGCGGGATTTTCTAACCAGAGAACCAGAATCTGTCTTCCTCATGGGGTGTGTGTAAACGTCCTTCGAGCTACTCTGACCCATTCAAAGCAATGGAAGACACAGGAGCATCAGGCATAGAGGACGCACTCTGCAAATGAAAAACAACTCAAATGCCCCCATCTTCTTTTCCTTTTCTGGATCCGTGATGTCTGAGCTCTCCTGACACTGTGTACACTCAGGAAAATGAGACTGGGCAGGCTTTGTGTTTTAACTCTCTTCTTGCATCTGGCAGGTAAAGTCCTTTCCCCCCCTTAACAGGTTGGTGGGAGGTGGGTTGCTATTGGTTTTGGTGGCAGAAAGAATGGAACTTGGCGAAGGTTGCAGAGCTAGAGGTTACAGCTCTGTGCCAAGGTAGAACTTACGCTATTGGAGTCCAACAGACTGGGACATAGTGTCAGTAGAACGGTGCCACATAATACTTGTTCCGCATTTGTAAGAAATCAGTCTTTTAGTGTGGCAGCACCCAATCTTTGGAACTCCCCGCCTATCGATATCAGGCATGTGCCTTCGCTGTACTCTTTTCTTGGTGTCTGTTAAATACGTCATTTAGACTAGCCTGTTCAGACAGGTAGAAGGTTGATGTATTTTAATCTGCTTTTAGGTCATCATTGGTTTTAATTACTTTTAAAATGTTTTATTATCTTTTAAAAAACCATTTTTACTGATAATTTTATTGTTTTATTCTTTTTGTAAACCACTTCAAGGTTTTTTTGTTTTCGTTTTCATAAATGTTATGAAATTAAATAAATAAATAAAAAAGGGATGGCCATCCCATCTGGTAATTTCTGGACAGGAAGCCACAAACTACTCCTATCTAGAATTATACTGATATTCATTAGCGTATATCCAATTAAGGGTATACTACCGTCTGATGCGTCAGCCTGTTGTCTACTCAGCAAATTGGGGAACCACTATGAAAATACCCAACAATTACAGGCAGTACTGGGAGAAACCTTGAATGGCATGCAAAGGGGGAAATCTTGTTCTGAGCTCTCTGAACACCCACCTTTGTTGTGCTGCATTGCTTCATGTGTAGATGCTGCATTAGCTACCAACAGGACCAGTATTTTAATCAGGTTGACCACCCTCAGCAGTAGTCAGCCCTGTTTAATTGGGCTCTGGGTGAGGAACCCCTGGTGCCACCAGAATGGTGGGTCTGGGATTTAAATGTTTTCAGAGATGCTGTTATGTGCAGACCCATGTGCTGTTTCTGCAACATCCTCTTTGTCTCTCCCAGCTAAGAGTGGAAAATCTTAGCCATATGGTGAGCAATGGACAAATCATTCAATTTCTGATCTGTGTCATTTTTTTTGCATGAGTTCACTCATAAGTCTTTTCTATCCCATTTTCACATTAATCTCTCATATATGTGTGTGGTGTTGTTGTTCTAGTTTTAAAAAACTACATGGAGTTCCACATCTAGATACATATTTGAGGGCTCCTCCAATACTAGTGTTCCATCGTGAGTGTCTTCTGCAACATGTTCTGGACACAAAAATAGTGTGTTATTAGTGGATTAATTTTTTCCCTATTTCCTAGTTTGTTCTCTGTGATGCTTCCCCAGTGCTACCACATTATTGTTGTCCAGGAAGGTTATAGCGCAGGAAAAGCAGGACAAAAATGAACTAGAACATTTGTGGTATAAATAGTTACACGATTTCAACAGGCAGTGGCAGGATATGCACTGATTGCAAATGAAGCTGGCTGACCACCCCAAAACTTCTGCAGGCCAAAACAGTATTGAAAGCAGGATTGTGTGTGACAGCCCCAACAGCATCATGATCACCAATAATCATGAATATGAAATAAAAAGGACATCTGCAGGGGTCCATAGACATATTTTCTTTTAAAATTCACACTTTTAAACATACTTTAATGCTGTTGCTGAGATAAAGTCTGTGATGGAGCATTTGGGGAACGTGAAGAGCTGATGGGTAACTAAGTTCTGATCTGAAGATTGGACTGGAAGGTGTAGATCAGGTTAGTCTGTATTCACAAAGACTGAATTCCATGGCCATCTCCAACCTTTTCCATCCAGGCATGGAATACAGTGAATAGAGAATGGAAGAAAAGCAGTTTTGGTAATGCCCGTCAGTGGTATTCCATGGGCAATGGGTGCTTTGATATCATTCTGACCGCCATTTGTGCTACAAACACACTCTTGGGTGATAGAAAGAACCACCATATGGCTGAACGCAGTTGTTACAGAAAAATTGGGTGATACAGACATTGTTGGCTTGGGTTTACATGCACATTTCTTTTGTCTCTGTTCAGATAAATCTTGCAGAGTTTCGAACCACTGCAGTGCCCCTTGAATCCCTTTTCCTCATAAGAGAGATTGCAATGAGTGGACACATCATGTCTGTCTTATACCGTCATAGCCTGGAAAAAGCTATTGTGTGTATCCAGTCCCAAAAGGCCACAAATGGATTATTTATAGACCTGCTCTCTAGCTAAGTTTGTGCATTGAAGCTATATGCAAGCCTGTGTGCTCACATGTTTCTTACTAACACAGGAAATAGCTTCTGAGGTGGGTAGGGTGGATTTTTATTGGGAAAGTAGCGTAGGTAAAAGGGTTAACCCATACTGTGAAATGAAACGAAATGAAACAGCAGAAGGGCAACGTCTTCTGTGTTTCATCAGAATATAATTAGCTGTTTTCTGAAAAGTGACATCAGAAAATCATATCGAAGAAAGGTTAATAAGAGTTGCAAGCCTTCAGGGTCACACAAGCATAATGAGAGAGACAGTCTGATCAATTCAAATATAAGGGTGGCATTCCAGAATATATAATGTGTAATAGAAGTATTCTGGTAATAGCATCATTGTTATTCCTGAAAAGATTTCTGGATTTCTGTGCTGGAAATAATGTGTGACAAACACATTGATTGTCACATGGTGTGTTTACATTTGTGTATTGTGATGTATGTACATGTAGACAGATGAAGGCATGCTTAACATGTAGGGATTTTGTCATAATTGACAAAATAATAGCCTATTAATGTGCTATCTCATCATAGAAGCGATCTCTATGTTCCTTTCCAAATTCAAACAAATACACGGATAAATATTTTAAGTGGTGGTATAATGATTTGTTTTCAAACCTGTACTGTATGTGTCCCGAGACGGAATAATAATATTGTTTTTAACATATTAGATAAGAACTTCCTGCTGTGTTGTTGAAATGGCAACAGAGGTTGAGCACCATCCACTGTACCTTTGTATTAAAAGAATTTGTGTGTGTGTGTGTGTGTGTGTGTGCGCACACACACACACACACACAAATACAAAACAGTTCTACGCACAGTATCTGTTATTAGATGTAAGCAATTAGGTATACGTATACATATTGAACTTATCAACAAAGATTCTCCATTCAGTGGCTCTTCCCAGAGGGATGGGATTTACTAGGGATTTACTAGAGAAAATGTCCCTGTTAAATAGGAACAACTGGAGTTTATATCCGTTGAAAGAAAGCACATAGCTTCAAATGTTACTTTCATGAAGAGGAAACACAAGTATGTCACAGATAAGCAGTCCCTGGCTACTTTCACCTGAGTGAAGCTGGCCCTCACAGTGGGAGAGTTCCCTGCTCTTTTTCTAGAGCCTAGGCAAGGCCTGGCTTCGCTTGTGTGAATTATGCTGAGATCGTTTGCTCTCCCTGTCCTAAAATAACACCTTCTCTTGTTCTTCTGACGCAGGAGCAATTATGGATATCACCCTGATGGCCAACGTCTTGAGTCCCTCACACACCAACTTCTACCTCTCGTGTGTGACTGGTGAGCGAAATGCCAGCCTCCAGATTGACAGAGACAATAAAATTGTCATGACCCACCCCAGGTCCAGATTCCAGATGTACAAGAACAGCAGCCATGCAGTGCAAATGAGCGGCTTCTCCCGGGCAGACCTGGTGGGCATCACATACTGCTTGGGGCAGACTGAGTCAGAACAAACCAGGGTGGTTTATGTGCACAACAATGTGGATGGTAAGCTTGAGAGAGATTCAACATGACACTGGAAAAGATAATATGCAGATATGTGGTTTCTGAGAACTGGGAGCGATATGTACTTTGAAGTTATTCTTTCTCAATGTTAGGTCCTTACATCATTGTGATAAGACCAAGGCTAAGGTAATGGAGTCTTCTCTCTATACCCTCCTCAGACCCAGACCCTGGGGTCATTCTTTCAATTTGTTTGCATACCAGGACAAGGAAAAAGGAAAAATGAGTATTAATCAATCTAGGGAATTCATTTCATTTTAGGCCCAGCCAGATAAATGTGTGTTGGGGTGTGTGTGTGAAATTGATTGCAGCAGCAATGCAATGTATTTATTTATTTATTCATTCATTCATTCATACATACATACATACCCACCCTGCCCTCTGGCTGGGTTTCTGGCTGGGTTTTAAAAAGAGGAATGGATGAAAGAAGCTAGAGAAAAAACAGCAGGCCTCAGCAGTGAGTGGGAAAAGATGTTGTCTGTATGCCAGTCTACCCATAGATGAAAATGAGATCCACAGCAAAGAGGAAGACCTGGAAATTTCTCTGAAGACGGGTCTATCTAGGTCTTGTCACCACTCGGTCACCAGCAGAAGCAGACCCACAGCAATAGCCTCATGGGAAGGGCATCATTGCCACTTACTGGCAGGGGGAAGATGGCTGTGAAGGCATGGCTGCATAGATGCACAAGAATGACTGCCAGTGATATCACTGCCAAGAGGCTATTGTTGTAGCTCCACTCCAATGGGTGAGCCACTCCTAGTCACTGGACTAACCAGAAATGGCAGACCTGTTCTCTAATACTAGGTTTGTTTATTTGTTTGTTTGTAGTATTTACTTTGTCCCCTTGCTGGAAAAAAAATTCCTGCCGACATCTGTGGAAGGGATTCTGGCATATTTTATTTATTTATATACAGTGGTACCTTCGTTCTCAAACTTAATCCATTCCGGAAGTCCATTCCAAAACCAAAGTGTTCCAAAACCAAGGCGCACTTTCCCATAGAAAGTAATGCAAAATGGATTGATCCGTTCCAGGCTTTTAAAACAACCCCTAAAACAGCAATTTAGCATGAATTTTACTATCTAACAAGACCATTGATCCATAAAAGCAATAAACAATGTGCTGCAGTCACACAATAAATCAATCAGTAGCTGAACTGGATTCCACACAGTCACAAAAACAAAACAAAACAAAAGCGGCAAAAACAGACAGACCTCAGCGCAACACTCAAAATGGAAGTGTGGCACTCAAAACGGAGCACATTTGGCTTCTGAAAAAGTTTGCAAACTGGAACACTTACTTCTGGGTTTGCAGTGTTTGGGTTCCAAGTTGTTTGAGTACCAAGGCATTTGAGAAGCAAGGTACCACTGTATATGATTTTCATAACTGTTGCCTACTAGTACTCATAGAATTGCATAGACAGATCTAAACATGCAGCAAATAGGGTATCTGTCTTGGATGCTTTAGTTGAGATTCCTACGTTTCTATAATTCTATGAACTTAAGGGCACACATTTTCCCTGGCATCCTACTACAAAAGAATTTCTGGATGCTATGGTGCTAGTCAGTCATTAGTCATTTGAGCGATTCTTATTGCCAGGAAAAGAGACATCAGTCAGATAATTTAAACAAAGAACCCAGGAAGAATATCTGAAAATTGACTAGATTTTCTTATCTTAGAAGGCCTTTGAAGTATGATAAACATTGATTTGGGTGAGGCAGAACAAAGACACCACTGGAAATCCAGGCTTTGTTACAGATACAATTTAAAGCATGACTTTGGGAGATATGCTCATAATGGAGGGTTTGGAAAGAAGAATAAGGATGACGTTAACAATAAGATGCAGAACAATCCTAACCCTAACATTACCTAAAATGGGCACATCAACCTTCACCTCACTTGTTGTATTTTAATATTTTGTTGGAAGCTGCCCAGAGTGGCTGGGGAAACCCAGCCAGATGAGCGGGGTATAAACAATTATTATTATTATTATTATTATTATTATTATTATTATTATTATTATTATTATTTTCAGGGAAGTTTTTAATATTTAATGCTGTACTGTTTTTAACACTTGATTGGGAGCCGCCCAGAGTGGCTGGGGAAACTCAACCAGATGGGTGGGGTATAAATATATTATTATTATTATTATTATTATTATTATTATTATTATTATTATTATTATTAATTTTGTTCTGGACACTGTCAGTTAGTACCTGCACTAAGCCTACATGCTCATCTTTCCCCTTGCAATATGTGTAGAACATGCCACACACAGTTTGTTCCACCCTTGTAAGGATTTGCTCTTTTAGCCTGGTGGCCTTTGCACTCTGGAACTCCCTGCCCATTGACATTAGGCAGGCATCTTAGCTGTGTTGTTTTCTGTAGCCATTAAAAACTTTTTTGTTTAGACAAGCCTACCCAGATTAGTGAAACTGACATGTATTTTATATATGACACGTGTATAATATTTTAACTTTATTTTATAATGTGTAGTTTTAACTGCTCCTTTATTATTATTTTTAAGGTTAAATTGGCTTCAAATCTGACTTCTATCAATAATTTTAATGTATTTTTTATTTCAACTAAACCATTTGGAGTCCCCCCCCCCTAATTAAGTGGTATACAGATTCCATTAAATAAATAGAGTAAAATAGGCAAATATACATGTTGAGCAGGATGAAGTGTTTAGGTGAGTTCTGGAAATCCCAGACAAAGATGGAATGACAGATCTGGGCAATCCAGAGCATGACCCTCTGATGATCAGGGAAGAGAAAATATTGCAGGTCCTGCTTCCTAACCCAGTCTCTGTTTCTGTCTGACCCTGCAGCCAACCTCGTCCCAGAGAAAGTGACCCAGACATTCAGCCTCTCGCAGCCAGCTGTACTTGTTGCCAAGATAAAGCACGGGAAGAACGCAGACATTTTGTGGAAAAGGAATGGCAAGTGCCCCCCTCTCCCAGCTGCACGGCTTTGGGGATATCTGCCCCTGCTCCAATGCTTCCCCACCCCACCCCATTCCTAGAACAAGGGCCGCCCTCAGTCATCCTTGTCAATCAAAGCTGGCAGTCTAGGCCCAGACCTGCCAGTGGGCTTGCAGCTGGATGCCTTTGTGCTTCCTCAGTTCTTCTCCTACCCAAACTGCTCTGTCAGTGATGTCCTTAGAGGTTGCAGGAGCCTCTAAGCCCTATCCAGGCCAGTCACAGGCTGGAGTGGATTAGCCTTGGTAGGGCTTATTCAGAGTTCAGTTGTCAGCTCTCATGCTTTTCTTCCTCCCTGCCACTTTCATTTGCAGGGACCTACTATGACACCAAGGACCAGGGGGAGGTGAAGGAGAGCCAGTCCACTCTGACCCTGTCGCCTGTCAGCGTGAGTGACGGTGGGATTTACAGCGCTACATTCATTGGGGACAGTCCTTTGTCAAGTGCCTTCTTCCGGCTGATTGTGCGAGGTAAGATAGTGCAGAACTGAAGAGATGCAGGTCAATAAGAGCCACGGTCGTCCCCACTAACGTCTGTTTACATCCTTTGTTATGGGGTGAGTGTGATTCAGTGTCTCATCATTTAAAGACTCCCAGCTGAACATGTACAGCTTCTATTAAAAACTATTGTTTGAGATCATAAGAAGGCTTTCTCTGTGGTGCCTCTTTACCCATATGCCAGTCGCACTTTAAGTTGCTGCCAGAGGGTAATGAACACATAGGTGTGAACTTGCCCTGAGCATAGTGGCTGTTCGAGACTGTTAGTGACTGCACTGTGGTTAATGCTGCCTCGTGCTGTCCAGAGATCAGGCTTCCTTCCAAATCTTCTTTAAATTTTATTTTATTATTTATGTTTCTGTCCTGCCTTTCTTCCGTCATGGCACTCAAGGCAGTGACCAGAACCAGACCTGCCTAGTTTCATTAAAGCAGTGGCCTCCTGTGCATTCAGGCAATAATTGTCTGTCTGTCTCTTCCCAACCTCCCAGGATGTGCAGCCAAGAAATGGGGCTCTTCTTGTGACAAGGACTGTCCCGACTGCCTGAATGGAGGCATCTGCCACCATATTGAGGGAGAATGCATCTGTCCACCAGGCTTCATGGGCACCCGCTGTGAAAAAGGTTAGAAGCAATGTGTACATGGTCTTGGTAGGAAGAGATGCCTCTGCTCCATGAACTGCACTTGTAAATCTTCACAAAGAGTATAGATGGTTGCCATTTGAAACCTAGTTGGATGTTGGACTCTGTATCTCCATATGTACCATATGAGGGCCACATCACCTCTTGGTAGTTCACTGCCTGTATTTCTGACTGATGTGCCCCTACATAGAGTCAGCCCTTTGTATGGAAAGCACACAAGAGTACCTGTGAAGATCTCATGACTAAAGCATGTAAATTTTCCTCTGCTTTGAAACTGGGAACCCAGCTGCAGGAGCTGCATGGCCAATGATGTTACCTGGCTGAACCCCTTTTGTTGTATGGTCTGCCCAGGAAGAAGAGGCAAGTTGGGTATAAGCACTACTCCAGCCATGCAGCGCAGTATCCAGAAGTGCATCAGATGCAATTCCTAACCCTTCCAAAACCTTCCTTTGAATGTGTCTTTAGGTGTGGGAGAAGCATTAGTTTTCAGTCTCCTAAACCTTGGTGTGCAGAGGTTGCAAGTATATTCTTCCTTTTGAAAGTTTCCTGGTTGGGGTCAGGACTAATCATAATTGATGGGGAAAGCTCACATTTCCTTCTTGACTAGGATGGAAAGACATGCTCTGTTGAATCCCCAAGAATAGCCCCTCAGACTTAGGCATGACTCCTTAGGCCAGTGGTTTCCAATCAATGTGCCTTGGCACCCTAGGGTGCCTTGAATGACAGTCAGGGGTGCCTCTGTCCCTCTTTTCTTCCCTCCCTCCTCTGATGCCGTCTCGCATCTCTGCCTCTCAAAGGCTCGCACAGCTGTTTGTTGCAGCAGCCCTGGCTACAAGCTCCGCAGGCAAATGCTGCCTCTGGGGCTGGTCAGGGGACAAGGAGTAAGCAAGCAAGCAGGCAGGTGAGGGAGCCCAGACAGCCAGTCCACTAGCCTTTGCTGTTGGGAATGGACAGACAAGTCCTAGGCCGCTGTGGGGCAGTGTGAGGAGGCACCTCTCTTTGGGGCTGGGGGGGGGGCAGCTCAGAGACCAGGGGCAGCAGCAGTGGCTGCCCAGGGGACTCCCAAGGAGAGGGGAGAGGAGGCTGAGGGAACAATCCACAAGGGATTCAAGAAAGAGGGAGAGGCTGCCAGCTCTACAGGTACATGGTGACATAACTGGGCTCCTGAGCCCCACAGGGGTGCTACAGAAAGAATGTAGTTGGTCAAGGGAGCCGTGGACTCAAAAAGTTTGAAAGCCTCTGCCTTAGGCAATGAAGCATGGGTAGAAGGCCATGGAGTCCTAAATAGCTTTCACATCTCGAGTCCCAAGTCCCTTATCTCTGCAGAGGGATCAACTGGTGTTGTGTGAGAAAAGGTACAGAGATCACAGTGGAGAAACCTGGCATCACAATAAAGAGGAATTATGGATTCATTGTAGGATTCGTTCTGACTGTGTTCAGATAGGGACACAGGAAGGAACAAATGTGGTGCAGGGTTGGTGAACATGTGTGGCTTTGTCAGTACAGTGGCAGCAAATCCCTGACAAGAATCTTCTTGCCTTGCAGCTTGTAAGGAAGGCATGTTTGGGCGAAACTGCCAGGAGAAATGTCATAACAAGCAAGGCTGCAAGGGGCTGGCCTTCTGTCTGCCTGATCCTTATGGCTGTTCCTGTGCTACTGGATGGAGTGGTCTTCAGTGTGGCTCAGGTATGTCCCCTGCAGTCTCTTTCTCCCAACTCTATGACACTTTTGGACACCAAGGTGATAAATGAGATGGGGAGGTGGGGGAAGCTGACCTACTTAGAAAGGCACAAGATGCAAGTGTATGGCGTCTGTTCCACAGAACCAAAGAAACTCTGTGCTTCCTTTCCCCTTGCTTTCCATGTTACATTTGGCAGCATAAAAACAAACCTCGTGTAATGCTTGGGGTGCAAACTTGTAGGCCACCCTTCATTAGGGCAGTTTCCAGCAATACATAAAAACACACCGAGGAAAGAAAATTAAATGTTAAAATAATCCAATTAATAAAACAGTAACAGAGCAACCGAATGAGGCAAACTGGTGGCTACTAGTTAACATAAAAAACCAGGAGAATAAAATTGTTTTTACCTGTCAGCAGAAGCCAAATTTAGGGCACTCCCAGACTGTCACTATTTTTGGGTGGGATTCAATTCCATACCAGCAAATTCAGGTTGCGTAATTATAGTTTACCGGAAGGCCTCACCGTATTAGACTTTTTGCATTAAGGAAAGTGATGGAGAATGCACTGGGATTGCTTGATTCAAAGTTGTATAACCTCCCTGCAAATGAATCAGAACAAACGCTCAATAAATATTGGGCGTCATCTAATCTCCCCACAAACTTTGTGCAAACAAATCAGGATGAATGCTCAACAAGCAGGTTGTCTGAAAGCAACCAGAGTCTCTGCCGCCTGGGCTTCCAGGGAAAACAAACTCCAGAGTTGGGGAGGAAACGATAAAGACTCTCTCATGTACCACCATCAAATTTTCATGTAGTATTTTTAAATAGTAAAAATGGCTTAACTTTGGTCCATTAATTACAATAGGCCTATTCAGAGTAAAACATAGCTGAATAACACCCATGTCTTTCTTTAGAAGGGTGTGGTAGATCCCCACCCACATGGCCATCATGTGATTGATTTCTTGCTAAACTGAAGCTTCTGACTTCTTATATGTGTTCAGAGCAGCAACAGGGATACATATATATAAATGTAATGTGACATCAGATCTGATTAACATGTTACTTTTGGATAGGGTAATGTTACCATGAGGTGGTGTTTTTACCCTTGTCTGTTTCACATCGTAAAAATTACTTGTGAAAAGGCATTACCTTGAGAAACCTAATGTTTATCAAGTCTCATTCAAATCCTAGAATTTTTCTTGATACAATAAGTGCCAGTCCTCAGCACACAAGGGAGGGTTCAGGGTGGGGAAACAGTCCTTATGTGAAATCAACACTGTAATCATTGTGAAAAAGGTAATACTGTATGAGAATTGGGGTCATGTGATCTCTCAGAAAGTGAAAGGTAATGAAGCCATGGGAAAGAAGAGCTCCTACAGGTGTGGCATGGAGGAACCATGGATATTGGAACAGTACTGAGGAAGGCAAATTTCATTAAATCACGTAACCAGAGTGCAAACTTGTGGTTTCATTGTTGTTACTACCAACAAACAGCATAGTCACATTGTTTCCTGAACATCTTTACATGGAAAAGATGTTCAAGAACCCTCCCTTCATCTCAGACTCACAGTATTCCTTAGTATTTTTATTCGGTTTTGGCTACTTTCTCTGCTGGGACTCTGTTTGGCTCGTATCCAGGAGAGAGCCGCTTCCTCCCTTTGTTTCTTTAGAATCATTTCCCTCCTGCTTGGCTCCAACAAACCAAAAGAAAAAGGGGGTTCTCATGAGCAGGAAGTTCCATAGCAAAGAGAAAAGGCTCCTCCAGACTGAGCTGTTCGTTTAGCATTCTTCCTGGTTTACTTCCACAAAGTACAATAAAGAACGGGCATCATATAACCAGTACAAAGTTTGTATGATGCCTACCCATTATTGAGCATTCATTCTGACATGTTTGTAGGGAGGATATATGACAGTGGGAATTGTTTGTGTGAAGGTTAGACGTCTTCCCATCCATCTATTGTTATGCACATTTTTCAGTGCATTCCGCTCCCCCCGCCCCCGCCATTTTCCAAATCGCAAAAAGTCTCCTTTCTTGTTATTTGTAAAAGTGGGTTTGTTGCAACAGAGCACTTTAATCTACTTCAGTTCTGCAAACCTACATTTCTGGCATGCAATTGAATCTCCCCAGTAAAATTAATAACATTCTGGAGGTGACCAATCCATTTTTAAAAAAGGAAGCCAGCACATTTAAAACTGCTTTGTGGTCTTACGTGCCTGCAAACTTACAATGGGAGACGGGTTAAAAGCAGCATACATGAAATCTGCCAGACATCCTTGACCCAGGCACACACACTATGCCTTTAAAGGCCATTCAAAGCCTGTCCCTCCCCAAAGAATCTTAGGAATTATAGTTTGCCCTTAACAGAGTTACTATTCCCAGCACCCTTATTCAACTATAATTCCGAGTGTGTGTTTTGACTGTGCCTTAAACGCATTGCTTGTATGCAGCCCCAGTCTCTGGGAAATGGTCAGAGGAGATTGACCCGCAATCCCTGTGCTCTTTCCCCAGCTTGCTCCTCTGGGAGGTACGGCGCTGACTGTGCCCTGGAGTGTCATTGCCAGAATGGAGGCACCTGTAACCGGTTCAGTGGCTGCATTTGCCCATCTGGTTGGCATGGACAGCACTGTGAAAAGTCAGGTAAAAGCACTCTGGATTGTGTATCATGGGAATGGCAGGAACCAGGCCCAGTGCCAGAGAACTGCCAAATGAGTACATGAATGGAGAGGGTGCTGCAAAGTGGTTAGCCGTTGTCTGCCACCTAGAGATAAAGGGAGGCAAGGAATAAATATCATATTGCCCTTTTTAAAAATGCTATTTTATTACGATTGTAATGATGTTTTATCCTTATTCTGGTGTTCTGTGCTAAGATCGGATCCCCCAGATCAAGAACATGGTCTCTCACTTGGAGTTTAACTTAGGCTCCCAGCCTGTAATTACCTGCATGGCAACAGGCAATCCAATCCCTGTGCGTGAAAACATTGAACTGCGCAAGGCTGATGGAACAGTGATCATGGTAAGCTACCATCATGTCCTGGATCAGGCCCTGTACCATCCCAGAGACCTGGGCTTGCTCTTCCCTCTGCCTCTCTAGCCCCAACTTGCTCTCACCCTACTCATACCCTTCGGTCTTTTTCTCTCTGTAATCTCCCTTTCACCCAGATCAATCTATGAGCACAGGGTGTTAAATTGGGTTTCTTTGTGTGGGTTTGCAACCCTACCTCTGTTCACACGTGAGGAGAATAAATCAGGATCAAACTAGAGGTTGTGTTAATTATGCAAGTATTTGGGAGCTTAAGCACGAGTGCTTTAGCATAGCAGTCCAATTGTCCTGACACCACTTTTCCTTCTCTTTATATAATTGCATGTGATCTATTCCCTTCCGTGTTGGTACTAGTAAGGATGGGGCTAGGTCAGTTGCCAACCCTACCTGCATCCCATGGGACTGTGGTTCCCCACAAATACTCAGAAACAGAAGACTTGAGACAGGATATGACTCTACTCTTCTCACCTCTCCAGTCTCTGAAAGCCATCATGGAAAAAGACTTGACAACCTGTGAATTTCAAGTGCCACCGCTGGCCCTCTCTGACACTAGCCTCTGGGAATGCCGTGTCTCCACTACAGGTGGGCAGGACAGTGGCAAGTTCAAGGTCACTGTGAAAGGTGAGCAGGACAGTACAGGTGGTGAGATTTCAGGGTTAGAGATATTCATGCTCAGCTTCTGGGAATTACAAAATCATCACAGGTTGTACAGAACTCGGTTACTGAAATGTTGCCACACAGTTTTTATTTTAGTACCCCTCCTAAGATATTCTGCAGTTCTTGCCCAGGCAAAATGAGGTTCTGATGTCTCTTTAAATGTGGTGCTAGTTTTCAAGCAAAGAAACCTAGAAGGAGAGCATAAATCAGAGACAGGAACTAGGATTGTGCCAGGTACCAATCAGGAAAATATCGCATGAGAAACATCTGGTGCAAATCTGTCCTAATAGTTGCAGTCATTTTTCTCTCAAGGGCAGAGGTAAAATGTGCAATCCCTTTGTCTACTTTCATGTTTGCCTGGCTTGTGATTGACGCTGTTCCCTTCCTTAGTGCCTCCCATGCCACTAAGCCCTCCCAGGCTTCTGGCCAAGCAGAGTCGGCAGCTTGTGATATCGCCTGTGGGGCGCGTCTCAGGTGATGGACCCATCATCTCCATCAAGGTTCTGTACAAGCCCCAAACTGGCACTTCTCAGTGGTCATCCATTGTAGGTAAGGGATTTGCTGTAATCCAGATGGAGCTGTTGCTCTAATTTGTGTGCTCTCTTAAATCTGCAGGGCTCTCTCAAACCTGTGCCTGCTCTGGCTTCAGTTCTTTTCAACTATACAGAAAGCGATCCAGACAGGAGTGTTGTGAGCAGGTGATCTAGGAGGCTGAGCTCTGGGTCTTTTGTGCTGGACCCCAGATCTCCTGCCCTTTCCCCTTCATTTCCTTTTAATAAAAAGTTTTATATTTATAGAACAGCTGGGCACACCATGAAGTGCAGTGCCCGTGAGAACCCATTGCCCCGGCCATCTAACATCTTAGTTCGGCTAGGGACACGGTGCATTTATACACATTTGAGTCATTAAAGTAACTAGCAATGCTTCTTGACCCAGGGGATTCTGCTCAACAGGGAAGCAAAGTATTTTCAGCTCAGCCAATCATGAAGAAACAAGGATTCTCTCAGGCATATGCTACAACAGGAACAGGAGATCAGGCTCCAAAGTTAGGCACAACTCTTGATCCTGGGAATTGCAGACCACCACCACCCCAGCTACAATTCTCATCTGCCTTAATAAACTGCAGTTTCCAGGATTCTTTGGGGGAATTTTAATTAATTAATTGTACCCCACACATCTAACTGGGTTGCCCCAGTCATTCTAAGTGGCATACAGCAGAATATAACAAAACACAGCAATGTACCAGACATTAAAAACTTCCCAATATAGGGCTGCCTTCAGACGTCAACGGAAAGTTGTATAGTTGTTTATCTCTTTGACATCTGATGGGAGGGCTTTCCACAGGGCAGGCTCCACCACCGAGAAGGTCATGTATTCTGAATGTGCTTTAAATGTATTCTGTGGATATGAAGCAGTCCCTGTCCCTTATCTGTTCAGCAGATAATAGAAAATGGAGGGGACATTATTCTGAAAGGAAAGGTCACAGAGCTGCAGATCCCAGTCAAAAGGCCCTGCGCAGTGGGCTCTCTGCAGTAAACAAAAATATGGAGCATAACCTTCAGCATGAGACTCTACAGTAACAGACCCATATTTGATCAACAGTTGACCATGCTCAGAACATCACCCTAATGAACCTGCGACCTGTCACAGCCTACCTTGTTAAGGTTCAGCTAACACGCCCTGGAGATGGAGGGGAAGGTGACCCAGGCCCTCACGCTGTCATGGTAACAGAGTGCCAAGGTGAGTATCTGAAGTTCAGTGAGCCAAAACTGGAAAGTGGGGAGATCAAGAATGCCCAAACCGAAAGAAGTAGATTCTGTAGTAGGCATATGAGTAGTGCTAAGGATGGCTACAGTTTCTGATATCCTGGTTCCCGTATGGGTCTTCTTCAGCCATCCTTCCAGTCAGTAGATATTAACCAGTAGAGATTGTACAAATACCTACTCTGGCATTCTACAGAGACCAGCTAAGTGCCCTGTTTCTGCCACTACCTCCTCTGGTTGGAGAACAAAATTCCAGTGCCCTATAGGTGAGTGGCCCAACCTCTTCCCACCTCAGGGATCCAACTGCCTTCTGTCACAGTATATGACTGTATAAAGTTTACTTTGAGGTGGGTGAGTGTGTGTTAATACCCTTAACATGTGGATAAACCAGGTTAACAACTTAACTTCGGTGCTGTTGGCAAGAGAATCAGGCTGATGGCTTCTTGTTTCTCTATTCCACACAGAGCCAACAGCCAAGCCTGTGATTGAACGCTCATTTGTTGAAGGGAGCAACACGTTGCATGTGAACTGGAACCTGCCGGGTGGTGACACTTTGGGCTCTGGGTTCCTCGTCCAGCTCTATGATGCAGCCAAGGAGCTCGTCCATCAGGAAAACATCACTTCCATGATTGTGCAGTCTGCCTACATTCCAAACCTTAAATTCAACAAGGAGTACAGTCTGGTGGTGCTGGTCTATCACTGCACCAGCCTCGGACCTCCATCTGACCTCTACAAGGTCAAGATTGACAGCAAAGGTGGGCAATGGGATGTACCACCTGGGAGAAATCTGCCACTCTCAGAAGGGAGCAGGGCTGGGGGATCAATGACTCTGGGGTGGGTGGCCTCTGCAAGGTTTTACTCCCAGGTGATTCCTTACAGAAAAAGTACTATGTCAGAGATGTCCCAACCGGCTTGATGCTCTTGCCTTCTTGGTAGACAGGTCTAAAATCTAATTACCGTATTTTTCGCTCTATAACACGCACCCGACCATAACACGCACATAGTTTTTAGAGGAGGAAAACAAGAAAAAAATATTCTAAACAAAACAGTGGATGTATGATTTTTGTGGTTCAGACATGTGATCTGACGGTGACTTTGGGGTAGCCCAATGCAAAAATCCTGAGGATCCATGTGGATCCATGCTTTGTAACCACGTTTTAAGTGGGGAGGGAAGGAAAAGCACTCAAGGGACAAGGGACACGCGTGGGGTGGGTGGAGAAGGATGCTGTTAATAATGCAGAAGAGGGGTATAAGAGGAGAAGGCTCCTCTCCTCTCCCGCTTTGCTCCTTTAAAGGCTCTGCTTCTCTCCCTCCTCCCCGGCTCGCTGAAAAACTTTGCTGCTATTCAGCCAGCTGAGTGGGGAGGAGAGAGGGACAGAGAGCCTGCTTGCTTTAAAGGAGCCAACCGGACAGGAGCCGCTTACACTTGTGTAAGCGGCTCCTCTCCTCTCCCACTTTGCTCCTTTAAAGCAAGCAGGCTCTCTGTCCCTCTCTCCTTCCCACTCAGCGGCTCTTCTCCCGCTTTACTGTTTCAAAGCGAGCCACGGAGGAGGGAAGGAAGGGGAACCATGGATCCTCTGCTCACGACTGCAGCAGATCCCCCCCCCCGCCATCCGTAGGCATTCACTCCATAACACGCACAGACATTTCCCCTTACTTTCTAGGAGGAAAAAAGTGTGTGTTATGGTGCAAAAAATACGGTAACTTGCCTTGGCATGGTGTTATGTGTTGCGGGCTCTAAGGTGCCTCCTATTTTGCAGGGATTTCTATTTTCTTCCAAGAGGCTTTGAACCTCTGTAAACTCCTCAGGAAGCATTAGCACATGTGTTGCCCTGGAAGACTGAGGGGTGCCTCAGGGACAAACCTACAGCTTGTTCATTGTTTCTTGGCATCGTAGTAGCTGCTGACCAATGTCCTCTCATGCCTATGCCTAATAGGTCCACAACTGCACTGTCCGCCAAGCCACAGACTGCATTCCTAGCAGTTGTGGAACAGGTCACAATTGCAGAGCCAACAGCTGTACCACTTGCCTCCCAGGTCCCTCATCCCCACGGTCTCTCTCAGCGGAGCCCCTTGCTGACAGCACTGTCAAGCTCACCTGGCTGCCCCCTGAGTACCCCAATGGTGGCATCAACAAGTACATTGTGGAGGTGCAACAGCTGGGGGGTACCAGTGAGCCACAGTGGATGGACACGGACAACGGCTGGGATACCACAAAGATCATTGCAGGGCTGAACACCAGCGCGTTCTACCAGTTCCGGGTGCGAGCCAGCTCTTTTGTGCCAGGCGAGTGGAGCAAGCCTGTGAGAGTTGAGATCGTGGGTGATGGTGAGTGGACCAGGGGCAAGTTTGGTTGGCTGTCCCAGTGGGCGGGGTCTGAGTGGGACAGGAGGCAAGTAATGTGCGTGAAGATGCCTCTGTGATTCCTACAGTCAAAATGCAGGCCAGCCAGGATGCAGGTGCAACTGGCTCCTGGCAAACCACAGCAGCAGCAGCCACCTTGGCCTGGAGCACTGATCTACCCTGGGAGGCAGAACAGTCATAGAGTCCACTCATGGCAGTGGTTCTGCATCTCTATCATGTTGTGCAGTTGCCTTCTCCTCCTTCATCGCAGAGCCAGGCCCTGTTACAAAACGCACTGCTTCCCTCTTTCCGCAGGAGCCCTGAGCCAAGTGCCCACTTTGGGGAGCCAGAACTTGCCTCCATCCAACCTGGACCAGCAGTTGCTCTTGGCCATTGTGGGCTCTGTCTCCGTCACCTGTGTGACCATACTCTTTGCCCTGCTGGCCCTTTTCCTCATCAAGAAGAACTTCTTTCACCGGCGCCGTACATTCACCTACCAGTCAGGCTCTGTGAGTGATATTGCCCTGCCCCACCTGCCTCTTCCCACTGATTTTGGCTCCCCACCCTCATAATTCTTATGCTCCACCATGCTTGTGACAGCAGACTGTTGACCCACTTGGTTTGTAGTGCTGCTGCCAACCTCCCTGCTTAACTGATCCTCTCACAGGGGGAAGAGACCATTTTGCAGTTCAACTCAGGCACGCTGACCCTGACTCGCCGGCCCAAACCCCAGCCTGAGCCCCTCAGTTACCCTATCCTGGAGTGGGAAGACATCAAGTTTGAGGACATGATAGGGGAAGGGAACTTTGGGCAAGTCATCCGGGCCATGATCAAGAAAGATGGCCTGAGAATGAATGCAGCCATCAAGATGCTGAAAGGTGAGATGCCACACGAAGTCAGACTCCCATGCTTGACACAGGAAGACCATTACCTCTCCCTTGCTAGCCAGCCCTGCTTAGGATGTAAATGATTGGCACACCTGTTCTGATACTTCCCTCCTTCTTGGTGGTGGGGACTGCATTGACCATCAGACACATGTGCATCTACTTTTTTTTGGTGCTCAAGCACCAAAGTATTCAGAGAATGAAGACAGCAGCCACTCCTCGCATATCCCTGTTCAGAAGGCAGGACAATGGGCCTCCTCATGGCACACAATCATAGAGAATATCTCCACCACATACTTAAAATGGTTTCATAGCAATTCCCAATCTCAGGTAGCTAGCACCATAGTGTGCAGGGAAACAGAGATACTTAGCAATTTTCAGCTCTAAAACTACAATTCACAGGATTCCAGGCCACAAGCTATAACCAAGGCCTGCCCTGTGGTTTGGAGCTTGTGATTTGCCTGGGGCAGCTAAACTACAAGCCCAGATCCAGATAACATGCTAAGCCAAACCACAGTGTCACACAACACATCAGTAGAATGGCCAAGCAGGAGCAAAGTGTCCATTATCTCCTCTCTGGGAGCCTGCACAGTATTTGTTTGTTCACACTGACTGATAGTTTTGCTTAGCATTACATGTGAACAAGGGCCTTATGTATGGTTGTAAAACTGATATGTGCATGCAGGAATGTTCATTTCCAATCACATTCAGGATACAGATATATTTGTAACATGCATGTAGCACACCAAAAAGCTGGGCTTGGCCACATGTACAACAAATGTTCTTGCCACCACAGAATTTGCCTCTGAGAATGACCACCGGGACTTTGCTGGAGAGCTGGAAGTTCTTTGCAAGCTGGGCCACCATCCCAATATCATCAACTTGCTGGGAGCCTGCGAGAACAAGGGTGAGACACCTTGCCAATAGGGCACCCTCCAGTGCTAACTACTTCTTCCCCTGCTCCTCCATCTTTGGGCTCATCTGCACCACCTTTTCCTTTATTCACTGAGGAGGGCTCGTCGTGAGGGAACAACAGACCCCGCCCTGCTTCCAAACAACACACACTCTAGCACGCAAAGCCCCAAAGCCCCATCCTCTCTTGCCACTCCTTCAACTTGCAAAATATTTCCTTACTCCATTTCCCCTTAATCTCTCCCTGTGGTTAGTATGGGGCAGCGACTGGAATCAGAGCCAACACTTAAGCTGATTATTCTAGGGTGCCAAGTTTAGTGTTTGCTTGCTGTTGTGAGGGAGTGACAGACAGATACATACCCTTAAAACATATTGCGCCATCTGTGAGCAGGTGTCACAATCTGGCAAAAGTTTTACCACCAGAAAGCAAAGAATGGTAGATCCGCTGATGCCTGCTTCTGTAACTGTAAAGCAGCATAAACACCAAACCCAGAAGTGTTATTATCTTCCTCCTCCTTTAGAGGAGGAAATTATGTAGTTGAGTTTCTCACATTTGGGGAAATCACAGGGGTCAACGCACCCAGAATGCCAGGCATTAACCTCACCCTGGGAAAATCACCTTCAAGATCATGATATCTTCTCTACCAGGAGCTTCTGCCTTCTTTACAGCAGCAATGAACTAAGAGCAAACAACTTGCATGACTGATAGAGCTGATAGCAGGGTGAGATAATGATGGAGATCACTGAAACACGTTGCTAACCAGGCTTGGAAAATAAGTTTAGTTAGATCATAGTAGCAATCTAACAATACCCTTTAAGCACATGGAGGTGAGGGGAAGGAAGCAGAGCACATGGGTTTTCCTTATTTCTGCTGGAAATAGTGATAGAAGGGAGTGTCGGAGGGTTTTATGGGCTGCTTTTGAAGGGTCCATGGGCAGGGTTTTAAAATGAGCAAGAGGACTTCAGATCTGAAATACAAATAGGCAGAGCATGAGGCCCTGGTACAATAGCATGTGAGAGCAGCAGACAACCCACGTAGGTACAGAACCACCAGAGGGCCACAGTGCACAAAACAGATTTGGAAAGGGGGTTTTCAGGAGCAGTGTGGATGAACCCTGTCAAAGCACTGGCACCACCTAGTGGTTGCAGAGACGCTATCTGGTCTGCTATCTTTCATGACCATGCATATTTCTACATACACTCTCCATATTACTATACAGAGGAGGATCTTGTGCCTTATCACAGGTTCATCTCTGATAATTTTTATGGTCTTTTCTTTCTCAACCCTGCTGCTTCTAATGGAGTAAGTTTCCTGACATGTTTGTCTGGGCCTGACTTGACAGTATCTCCTCTAATTTTCCAGGTTACTTGTACATCGCCATTGAATATGCACCCTACGGAAACTTGCTAGATTTTCTGCGCAAGAGCCGAGTCCTGGAGACAGATCCTGCCTTTGCCAGGGAGCATGGGACAGCCTCGACCCTCACATCCCAACAGCTCTTGCAGTTTGCATCTGATGTGGCCAAAGGCATGCAGTATTTGAGTGAAAAACAGGTCTGTGTGTCCTCACCACCTAGCCACCTTTTCCCACTAGTTGGGCTCATGTTGGTTGATGGAACTGCTGGGCTGAGCTGGCTCCACTAGTTGGGCTCATGAACCAGTTCTGTTTTTGGGTGGGTGGGGTGAATTAGCAAGCAAAGTCAAGGAGGGGAAAGACAGAGCAGGCCTGTGTTTGTGTTTTCCATTTGTAATGTGTTTCACATACACAGGATGGCTGGTCCATCATCTGAGTGTCTGACTTCAAGCTTGCAATAGTAGACGTGTATTGGAATCATATGCTAATTATATCCTGTATTGCTTCAGCATTCTCTGGTCCTAACTAAGAGCTGTACTGACATGGATAAATTCATGTCAGTACAGCTCTGAGTTAGGACCAGAGAATGCTGAAGCAATACAGGAGGTGAAATGTAAGGCAAGATTTTGAGATGCCTACAGCTTTGGTTTCACAAGATAGCTCATGAGATGTGTTGTGTGCAGTTGTGGACTAGGATGAATGCCTGAATTCTCTACCACTGCCTATGTCACTCACTGCTGTTTCCTGCCCTCCCCTAGTTCATCCACAGAGACCTGGCTGCCAGGAACATCCTGGTAGGGGAAAACCTGACTTCCAAGATTGCCGACTTTGGTTTGTCCCGGGGGGAGGAAGTCTATGTAAAGAAGACTATGGTAAGTTTGGATAGAGACGATCATGTGGACCACTTCCTCATTCCTCAGGCTTCTCTTCTGCTCTGAGTGGAGCCCAGCTCCATCTCTTCTCTTTGTTCGCCGGTCTACTCAAAGTGGGCTTCTGTAACCCCAGTGATGCTTGTTTTCACAGGGCCGTTTGCCAGTTCGCTGGATGGCTATTGAGTCCCTGAATTACAGTGTGTACACAACCAAGAGTGATGTGTGAGTGATTTATGGGTGGGTGGGCAGGGTGGCAGGGTCAACCGCAGATTGGATGACAGTGATCAGGTGGCAGGTGGTACTTTCTTCAGTTCTTCTCACCAAAGTAGTGATTGCCGCCAACCTGGAAGGCTTTAAGAGAGGATTAGACAAATTTATGGAGGATAAATATCATGTTGTGCTCTGGTTCCGCCTGTGGTCTTCCCATGGGCATCTGACCACCCACTGTGAGAACAGAGTGCTGGACTAGGTGGACCTTCACTTGGCCCCTTCGTTCCATTTCCTGGCTAGAAGAATTAGAAAATGTAATGAAGAGGAATGTCATGAGGAGGAGAATGTATGAATGATCCTCTGTCTTTTACTTCTTTAATCAATCCATTAAGTTGCAATATATTTGAATACTATACTACAAAAAAAAGCCTATTGGAAGAAAGTGTACAATAATTTACAATTAACGAAGGGGAAACTACTGGCTTCAGTATTTTCTTTTTTTTCCTCTGTATTAGTAGCAGGCCAGAACAAAAATGATCTTAGAAAAGCAGCAAGTTTGCTACAGTAGAGTGGAAAACCTGGACGACCTCAGCCTACATCCTAACTTGTCTTTCTCTTGCAGGTGGTCGTTTGGGGTTCTCTTATGGGAAATAGTTAGCCTGGGTAAGTTTCTGTCTCTGTTGCCCTCACTGTCCTTTATGCTATGCATCCCATTTTGGCCCCATACTCTTCAATACAACTTCTTCATTTCATTTCTCCAACATCCTCTCTGTGAGTGACATCAGAGTGCCTTACCCTTACTTTGGTTGAGGAACATGGAAACAACCTTGAACCAATCTTCCTAACAGGACAGCCAGGATAAAAACCTTCACTTTGGGGAGAAACACAAAATGGGACCATGCCTAGTCTTAGCAGATCTCTCCCCAAATGGGCTGGCTAACCTTAGCAACATCATGGGAGAAAAACTCTTACTGACCTCCATAATCTATTCACCTCACCATATAGTTGCTACTGTACCTCTTCCAATCTAGCTGCACTTTGCACTATGTATGGGTGAGGACAGGACATACAGAGATGGGTGGTTTAGGAGAACTTTGTCCCAGTAGCACCCAGAAGGCTGTGTTACGTGTGCATTGCACCAAGCAGGAGTGGCTAGTGAGGTTGCACAGATGGAGCTACATTGCTTGTCTGGTTTTGCAACACTGTGTGTCGCTGGCAGTTACCAAGTGGGGCAGGGGAGGGGCAAGGCAGTGGGATGCTCAGCCCAGCTAATGCTCAGCACAGCAGCCGAGCTAATTCAGCACTCCCAGCACCGCACCCCTCCCTCCCCTCAACAATGGGAGCAGCAACGTTCAGTGTTAGGAAGCTAGGAGAGCAAATTAGCCCCACCCATAGAGCCCAACCAGCCACTAGTGGCCCCAAGATGCTGGTGAATATGGTGCCTCATCTGATTTCCTAGGAGGGACGCCATACTGTGGCATGACATGTGCTGAACTCTATGAAAAGCTGCCCCAAGGGTACCGCATGGAGAAGCCTCTCAACTGTGATGACGAAGTGTAAGTGGAAACCCTTCCCCCTGTCCAACACACACATCCTATTTACTCAGTTATCTCCTGCCAGTGGTCACTGACATACTAGGCCTCAGCCTCTACATCTCCTCACTGTCGCATGCTGATGGAGGAGCAGGAGAGAGAGGTGCCCAGTAGATCAAGCGTCCAGTGAACTTGGCAGTTCCCCTTCCCTTGTGTATTTAGCTTCATTCTGATTCTTCACCTTCTCCTGCAGCTATGAGCTAATGCGGCAGTGCTGGCGGGACCGGCCATATGAACGTCCACCCTTTGCTCAGATATCGGTGCAGCTCATCCGCATGCTGGAAGCTCGGAAGGTATCACTATCTAGGGATATTCTTGCTGTGCTCTGAATAAAAACCTCCTGAGCTTTTAGCCTGTGTGCTCTAAAGATGTGGGTGAGCAGAGTTTACAGTCAGATGACAGAACCCAGTGTCACCATTGGGGGACCCAGCACCCTTACCATACCCTTCAACTAAGAATATCCTGTTGTTGTGGGGTCTCAGCTTCTTTCATCAAGGCAGGATGCAGGTGGTCCTTAGAACTGGGCCCTATATCAAGCAATTGTCCCAAGATATTGGGCTGGGGCTTGCTCTGAGCATGATTGCAGTGTAAGGTTAAAATATGAGTTATTGTATTGTCTTTTCTAGTCAGAACCTGGAGGAAAATGTACTCACAAAAGAAGGGGTAAAAGGGAGTAGCCCCCCAACTTGACTCTGTTTCTCCTTTGACAGGCCTACGTGAACATGGCTTTGTTTGAGAATTTTACTTATGCAGGGATCGATGTGACGGCTGAAGAAGCATGAGAGACTTGAGCACTGACCCTACCAACCTGTGGACCCAAACAGGGCAATAGAAGCCTTCTGTACATATGTCTCATGGTCATGCCACCATCTTTTTACATAGAGCACAGAACATAGCTGAACTTGGCTGGTCCAGAGGATCCTTCATGAACCCATCCCTCATGCCATCTTCTTCCCTGACCAGAAGGGCATGGACAGCACACATCACAATCCAAGACTCTGCCAAACTTAAAGGAAATATGGAGTTCAGAGAAGTGACACACAGCTATAAATTGTGTTAGGGGAGCATCTATGCTCAGTAGCCCTATATATCACATGGAGATATATCATATCTCCATGTGCCGATTCCAGCCTGCCTCCAAGATGGACAATATGGGACCCATGCATGAATGGAGGACATGGTTTGCATGTGGAGCAGCCTTCGACTTGAAACAGAGTGCCTCTTGGTCTTGGAATTTGGCATGGGGAGGAGAGGAGAGGAGAAAAAGGCAAAGGATTACGAAAGCAAGAGAATCTGCATCATCTATATTCATGCATACATACACCACAACCATTATCTCATGCCTCTCAGGAAGGCGGAGGGCAGATCCTAGCCAAAGATTACCTGCTACCTGCATGGAAACACACTTCTTTACACTCCCTCCTCCAGGCTTCATTTCTGCAGAACAAGGCAGGAATGTGGAGATAGTAGCAATTTTCAAAGCCAGCCACTAGGAAGGAGTTTAAATGCTTTCACGCTGACCCTTTTCATGTCATCTGCTGCTGCTGCTAAAAGCATTGGCCTCTGCTGTTTGCAGTTCATCTCATATCCTTTCCAAAATAGCCCACTTTTCCCGGGTTCTTTATCACAGCCTGCTGCTTTTCTTTGAACAGGTGCAAGTACTGCACAAACTTGTTAAGCAAGTCCTCCATAATGTTCTGAATTGTAACACCTTTGAACACCTGTCCCAGGAGCAAGTCCTCCTCCACTTCCCCTCTTTTTCTCCCGTTTTGGCAACTTCCTCCTGCTCCTTGTCTAGCAGGTCCGTGCGTGTGCTGATTCCAATTAAGCCTGCTTCTAAAACTCAGAGAATGCGTTCATGCAAAAGAAGCATTGCACAGGACTGGATATGCCCTCCTTGTGTGCAGCATTCAAGCGACACGTTATACGACAGGAGGGACCAAAGCTCAGAGCAGTCACATGCATACTAGAAAGTTCTACGTTCAATCCCTAGGCATTTCAGTTAGAAGGATCAGATAGCAGGCAATGGGAAATACATCTTCCTGAGACCCCAGGGAGCTGCTGTAATTTGAAAGAGAAAATACTGATCTAGATGAACAAACAATCAAATCTGGGTTGTGTGCACATTATTGGCTTCAATACAGCTAGGTGGTTCTTTTTCTCAATTCAGATCAAAGCTGGTTTGGGGAAAAACTCATCAAAACACAGTATTATATTAAAAAAAACAGCAGGATAGATCTGGATTGTGGCTAATGTTGTGTGTACACCCCTTCCCAAATAAGCAGTGGGAGCTCAGTGGATGCAGAGTAAATGGAAGTGTGTACACAGCCTTAGTATAAGGCAGCTTCCTATGCATATAATGTCACCTGGATGCTTCTCCAAACATTTGCTTTTCAACAAATACCATCAAATACCATGAGGAGTTTTTTTCACTGGGCAAAACAGTGTGGACAGGGATTGTTCATGGAAGCAGACACAACTGTCCCCTCAATGATCTGGTGCAATCCACATGTTGTGAGATCAGTTGCTGGCTGAGAACTGCAAGTCTCTTGTCATTATAGGATGCCAGTGAATAAGGTTTCCAAATCTTTTTATTGAGCCTTCATCCTGATTTGTTTACACAAAGTTTTCAGGGAGGTTTTATGATGTTGGCTGTTTATAGAGCATTCATTCTGATTTGTTTGCAGGGAGATTATATGATATTAGGTCAAGCAATTGTTATAACCCATTTTCTAGTGCATTTTCATGCCACTTTCCTTACTGAAAAAAGTGAATGTGTTTTTGTGCAGGGGTGTGTGGTTTTGTTTGTTATTTGAAGTGAGTTTCTTGTGCAAGAGTGACGAATCCACTTTAATTCTTGAATCTTAACTTTGCCGATATGCAGTTAACTCTCACTCACAAAATAGTGATAGTCTGGAAATGCCCATATGAAACAAAGGAAATTGGTAGGGAGAAAGGAGCTGAACTTCAAAGAGTTGCTTTGGAACTCTCCTAGAATCCCATGGAAGCAATTCTAGCATTGCATGGAAATGGGAATGTCAACGAGGAGAGCAATCAGTTTTGCTGTGTGGTGGATCTAACCCATGGAGCATATGCTTTCAGACAGGTGCAAAATTAGCAGTACATGACTGTATAGGCCTCTAGCAGTTCTGTGCTGCCTCTGCATTAGATTTGTACATAATAAAGGATGCATAAAAAGGATGAAGTTGTGAAATGGGGTATGACAACCTTCCTTGTGTTTTAACAGAAATCAAGAGGTACTCTCTAGCCTCCATCCTCTTACAAATGAATATAAACTGTTTATTTTTGTATGTGCCTCTCAGTAACTTTGGCAGCCATTTTAACAGCCATAAAGAGCTGCTTCTCCCACTCTGCCGTAGGAAGCAGATGCCCCCCCCCCCTCAAATACTAGCGGTCAGTACTGTTTGCATATTCTTTACCAGCGAATTCGGTGTAGGCCTTTTTTTTTTTTTTAATAAATTTTTATTGGTTTTACAACATTTTTAAGAAAACAAACAAACACAAAAAAAAGACAAACATACAAAATAGTTTCAAAGATATTTTCATAAACCTCTTTTCTTAGACTTCCCCATACCCCCCCTCTCTGCATCCCAATGTCCATATTTGAACTAGCAACTCCCAATTGTTACTTTCTAATCTCTGTCATCTTAGTCCTCTTTTATTGTCTAACCTTGTATCCCTGTACCCTATTGCTTCTGGCAACCACAACATTTTAACATTCATTCAGTTTATAGTAGTCCTTAAGATAGCTTTTAAATTTTTTCCATTCTTCTTCCACCGTCTCTTTGCGTTGGTCACGGATTCTGCCTGTCATCTCAGCCAGTGTCATATAGTCCATCACTTTCATCTGCCATTCTTCCAGAGTAGGTAAATCTTGTGTCTTCCAATACTTTGCGATGAGTATTCTTGCTGCTGTTGTGGCATACATAAAGAAATTTCTATCTTTCTTTGTCACCAATTGGCCGACAATGCCCAAGAGAAAGGCCTCTGGTTTTTTAGGAAAAGTACATTTAAGTACCTTTTTCATTTCATTATAGATCATTTCCCAGAAGGCCTTTATCTTCGGGCATGTCCACCAAAGGTGATAGAAAGTACCTTCAGTCTCTTTACACTTCCAACATTTATTATCGGGCAAATGATAGATTTTTGCCAGTTTGACTGGGGTCATGTACCACCTGTAAACCATTTTCATAATGTTTTCCTTTAAGGCATTACATGCCGTAAATTTGATACCGGTGTTCCATAACCATTCCCAGTCATCTGACATAATGTTGTGTCCAACATCCTGCGCCCACTTAATCATAGCAGATTTAACTGTTTCATCCTGTGTGTTCCATTTCAACAGCAAGTTATACATTCTAGATAAATTCTTAGTATTGGGTTCTAACAATTCGGTCTCTAGTTTTGATTTCTCCACCTGGAAACCGATTTTCCTATCCTGTTTAAAAAATTCCATTATTTGGCGATATTGAAACCAATTTTCTACTTTGTGCTTCAATTTCTCCTGACTTTGTAGTTTAAACTTGTCTCCATCCTGTTCTAAGATTTCCCAATACTTCGGCCATCCGACCTCCATATTGAGTTTCTTCACTGCTTTAGCCTCCACTGGTGACACCCATCTAGGGGTTTTATTTTCCAATAGGTCTTTATATCTTATCCAAACATTAAATAATGCTTTTCTAACAATGTGATTTTTAAAAATACTGTTAACTTTGTCATACCAAAGATATGCATGCCAACCAAAAGCATTATTGAAACCTTCCAGATCCAAAATGTCTGTGTTCTCGAGGAGCATCCATTCTTTCAGCCAGCAAAAGGCTGCTGCCTCATAGTACAATTTTAGGTCCGGCAGGGCAAAACCCCCTCTTTCTTTAGCGTCAGTCAGTATTTTGAATTTAATTCGGGGCTTTTTGCCCTGCCAGACAAATTTCGAAATGTCTTTGTGCCACCTCTTAAAACATTCCATCTTGTCAAGAATCTGCAAGGTCTGAAACAAAAATAACATTCTAGGCAATACATTCATTTTGATTACTGCAATTCGGCCTAACATTGACAGTTTCAGGTTTGACCATATTTCTAAATCTTTTTTAATCTCTGACCAACATTTTTCATAATTGTCCTTATACAAATTGACATTCTTAGATGTTAAATAAACCCCTAGATATTTCACCTTCTTGACCACTGTCAAACCTGTTTCCTCCTGAAATTTCTCCTTTTCCATATCTGTTAGGTTTTTCCCTAAAACTTTAGTTTTTTGCTTATTCAACTTAAATCCAGCTACCTGGCCAAATTGTTGTATTATTTCTAAGACCCTTTTCGTACTAGTGTTTGGCTCTTGCAAAGTCAATACTAGGTCATCTGCATACGCTCTTAACTTATAATGTTTAGCTCCGACCTGCACACCTTTGACCTGCTGGTCATTTCTTATCATATTCAGCAACACCTCCAGAACCGAAATGAAAAGTAATGGGGAAATTGGGCACCCCTGTCGTGTTCCTTTTTCTATCTTAAGTTCCTCAGTCACAACATTATTTACAATCAGTTTAGCTTTTTGTTCAGAGTATATTGCAGCCATACCATTCTCAAAACCCTGGCCTACCCCCATCCCATGAAGATTCTTCCTCATAAAGCTCCAAGAGATGTTATCAAAGGCTTTCTCCGCATCCACAAAGATCAATACTGCTTTAGTGTTTATATTCACCTCCAGCTTTTCTAAGATGTCTATTACATTCCTTACATTGTCTGCTAGGTGTCTTTTAGGGAGAAAGCCTGCTTGGTCTTTATGAATCTTCTCCATCAAAACTCTTTTAAATCTTTTTGCCAAAATGTCTGCAAAAATTTTGTAATCCACATTAAGGAGTGATATTGGGCGGTAGTTCTTGAGTTGAGTCTTTTCAGTCTCTGACTTTGGTATGAGTGAAATATATGCCTCTTTCCACGATTCAGGTGCCCTTTTTCCCTCAAGAATCTCATTACAAACTTCTCTTAGTGGTTGAATCAACCATTCCTTCAGCGATTTGTAGTATCTAGAAGTCAGTCCATCTGGTCCCGGAGATTTGCCCAGTTGCATATTCTGAATGGCAGCCTCTATCTCTTGTTCTGAGATTCTCTGGTTCAAGTCCATCTTACTTTGCTGAGAGATATTTTGTAATCCATATCTTCCAAGGAATTTGTCTATATCTTCTTCATTTTGCGGGCCTTGGGTGTAGAGTTTTTTAAAATAACTTAAAAAGCAATTTCTAATTTCATTGGGTTTAGATATGTTCTTTCCATCCACCTCAAGGCTTGTAACTGTATTTAGTTTCTGCCTTTTCTTCAATTGCCATGCCAAAAGTTTACCACATTTATTTGCTGATTCAAAAGTCTTTTGCTTCATTTGGTTTATCTTCCATTCAATCTCTTGGTTCATCAATTCCATATATTGAGTTTGATATAACTTGATCTCTCTTAAAATGTCCTGAGACTTTGGTTTTGTTCTTAATTTCCTCTCTCCTTCCTTTATCATTTCCAAGATCTTCTCTTTTTTCTCATTTTGTTTTTTCCTCTTTATTGAATTTTGTTGAATCAAAAATCCTCTCATAACCGCTTTACTTGCGTCCCAGATCACTCTTTTCTCCACGTCGGTCCTCAAATTTATTTCAAAATAGTCTTTTAGGGTCTTTTGGGCCTTCGTGAGAATCTCCTTATCTCGAAAGAGGGTGTCATTCATTCTCCATCTAAATTGACCAGTTATTGTGAGTTTCATCTCCATCTTCACGGCGTTATGGTCGGAGCAAGTTTTTGGGCAGATTTCCACTTTCTTAATCTTTGGAGCCAGTCCACTAGTAACCCAGATTTGGTCAATTCTGGTCCAGGTCATCATTGCTTGGGAGAAAAAGGTTCCCTCTCTCTCCAGAGGGTTCCTTGTTCTCCAAATGTCTATCAAGTCCATGTTTTCTGTCATTTCGAAAAAAGTCTTAGGGAGTCTCCCTTCTTTAGTGACTGTTAGTCTTTGTGCCTTGTCCATATTAGTGGAGACCACGCCATTCATGTCTCCCATGATTATCATATTGTAATCCAGATAGTCCGTCAAAGTTTCATGAAGTCTCTTAAAGAAGTCAGATTTGCCTTCATTTGGTGCATAAATTCCAACAACTAAAAATTTTTCTCCTTGTACTTGTATCTCCACAGCCAGATATCTCCCTTGTTCATCTTTGAATATCATTTTTGGATTCCATTTCTCCTTCACATATATTACCACTCCTCTCTTCTTAACTTTGTCTGATGAAATAAATTCTTGTCCTAGCCTTTTATTTGTGAGTAATCTCCTGTGGGCTCTGGTTATATGAGTTTCTTGTAAACATATCAAGTCCAGTTGTTCTCTGTTCAAAATATGAAATACTTGTCTTCTCTTCAAAGGCCCATTCAGTCCATTACAATTCCAACTAAGGAATTGCAAAGCCATCTTGTTATTTTCTTAAGGCTCCTCCAACAGCTCCAAGTTGTTGCTCTTCTTCTGATGGTGGTGGTTTTTGTCCAAACGAGAGATTCAGGATATCCAGTGCTCTCCTCTGTTCTGCAAGTACGTCCACAGTCCCCTTCTGTAGGTCCTCCTGGTATCTTGCCAAAAATTTGTCTTTATCTTGAATTGTCTTTATTTTCACTTTCTTTGCCTTGTAGTCGAATGACAGTCCTTGTGGGAACTCCCACCTGAAGCGGATAGAATTTTTCTTTAACAAAAGAACCAAATCCTTGTAGAAGTTTCTTAAATCCAAAATGTATTTTGGTATGTCTTTAAAGATCTGTACAGCTGAATTTCCAATCTGCAAGGCCTTTTCAAAGTGTAGTCCTAAAATTTTATCTCTTTCCTCCTTAGACCTGAGTGTGATCAGACAATCTCTCGGTGTCTTTCTATCTTGCTTTTTACCCAGTCTAAAGGCAGTTGTAATTTTGAATTCGTCTTCCTCAAGGTCCCAATAATCCGCAAACTCCCGTGTCAAATATTCCACAAGGTTGTCTCTTTCATTCTCCGGAATCAGTCTTAATTTTAAGTTTCTCTCTTTCCTCTGTAACTCCCACAAGGCCAAAGTTGCATCATGCTCATAGACCTTCTTGGCAAGTGGCTCTAATTTCTCCTGCGTCTCTCCAGCAGTGGCTTTGGCCTCTTCGGCAATTTGACGCGTGGTGGCGTTTTCCTCGACCAGTTTGTTTATAGATTCTGTATTCTGGTTTAATCTTGTTGATATTTCTGTTAATTTTTGTGTGTTCTCTGAAGTCTGTTTTGTCAGAGACTCCAGAGTCTGGTTTATCTTAAGCAGAGCTTCTGTCACAGCTTCCATAGAAACGGCTGCTCCTTTGTCTTGTCCTGTTGTTCCAGCTAATCCGGCTGTTGCGCCTGAGATTGAGCCTCTTTTCTTTGCTTGTTGCAGCTGCAACTGTTGTTGTTGTTGTTGTTGCTTGGTCTTGGCTCTAGTAGTTATCTCTTCTTGTGGTCCACTCATGTCAAGGTCAATTCCCACGGGATTTATTCTCCCTTGGAAAATTCCACTGTCTTTGGCCGTGCCGGACTTTACTTTATCCTCTAGAGGGAGCAAATCAAAATGGCCATAGAAGGAAGTTTCCAAATACAAGAACAAAGGAGACAGTCCCAGATGTAGAAAGAAAGGAGATTAACCCAGTCAAAGTCAATATTGTTAAAGTCTTATAACTCCCAATTGCCACAGTTGCCCAGTATACTGTTTATACTGTTTCTTCTTATAATGTACAAAAGTCAGGCACTGTGGAAACTTTGTATCAAGGTGTCACTTCACAGGGAAAAGTCAGTTCAGTGTACTAAAAAGGCAGACCGTTTCAAGCATTCAAATAGATGAGATAGCAGAGATTTTTTCCTCCAAATAAATCATGCAGTTATTAGTCGAATTCACCTCCCCTCTGCCCTGCTTGCTAGAGGGGAGATCAAGGGTCTAAATGTCCGGTTTATATGATCAAAGAGCAGGTCTAAACGGATGCAAGTTTAGAGTTCCGTTGCTTTCACTTTCATGCAGTCGGGGGGAGGCAGACTTCCTTTGTTTAAATCTCCCCGTTTTTAGCCCAATTTCTGAAATTTAAAGGGTCCCGATTGTTTTCCAGCTCTTACTCACGGGGATTCAGTCCAGATTTTCTTTTCAGGAAGGAATCGGCGCTCTCCGCTTATGGCGACGCGGCTTCACTTCGCAGGCTGGGTAGCGACTCTCAGCACCGCGCTCTCTCCCGATGTCGATCCGTAGCCTTTAAAAAGGCTCTTTCACGGTACCGGGGGGCGCGAAGGTGCCCACCGAGTCTCCTTGTTCTCAGGCTTCAGCGCCTGAGATTTTAGGGGTCCCCCGCTCGCCGTAGCGGGTAAGACCCGAACTTGCGAAGCAGTCCTTCTCCGGAGCTCGGAGGTAGGACCGCCATTAAGCGCTGGCACCGACCGGAAGTCTCGAATTCGGTGTAGGCCTTTGCCCTGCAGGGAATGCTGGCTCCACTCCAGACATTGCTGACAAACTGTTTTGGTAAGAACAGGGAAGGGAGTGAAAAAATGTGGCCCAACTGAATCAAGAAATAACTCATTGGCAAAGGTAATCAAATACCACTATAACTATTCTTAACTTGGATTTAACCCAGTTTGCCAGGGCAGTACAAGTTCACAGAAATATGCCCAAAGGGTTCTGCGTCTGTAAGTGTTGCCAATGCAACAAGCAAGTTATGGATCCCTGATCCCTTCTCCTTCAGGAAAAAATGTTACCATTCCAGGGGGTGTGTTTCAGTTTCCTGAGAGTAAACCACGAGGGCCCTTGTGAGGTCATGCCACCATTTCATTCAAGTCTCTTTTTATATTTCTTTATGGGACATCTTAGTTTAGCTACCATGTGTGTGACAGATATTTCCACTTACAAATAAATACAATGGTGATTTCCTGAGTAGGTCATCTTCGGACTGTCAAATTCACAGCCATATTTGGCATATTCAGCTCCATGGGGTTATTATTTGGTATACTGGTGCTATCTACAAAATAGTGCTTTCTGCTCATGGGCAACCAGTTATAGGATATGGAAGGGTATGTACAGAATATGAGAAATGAGACAGCAGATCCGCTATTCCACACACATGCAGCGACAAAAAATCATGCAAAATGTTGCAGGGAAGGAAGATTCTCTTCAGCAATAAATTCATATTTCCGTAACTAAAAACTGTTATGGAACACTAAATAAATAGTGTTCCAGCTAGGTTTTGGTACAAACTGCATCAGCATTTCCCAGCAGTATCAAGAGTGAGGCACTGCTACAAACATTTGCTTGATTGCTTGAGGGCACAGTTTTGTGTTTATCCATGTTTTGAACTCTGTGTGGAGAAAAGCCACAGGGAGGGAAGTTGAAGTAGAGAAATGGTCGCTGAGGGAAGGGTTGGGGCATCTTCCTCTTTGTCTATTAAAAAATTTCCCAAAGTTAGTTTTATGTTCTAAAAAAAAAAGATGTTAGGGCTTCATAACATGTGTTTTCACTAAGGATGGCTGTGTTTTGGTTCGCATAAGTAAGCTCTCCTTTAGATATGAACTAAATCAAATTCTCTGCTATTCCTAGTTTGCATATAATAATAATAATATAGTTAAGACCTTCATGGTATCGTTTTAAGAATCACTTTTAAATTGTGGAGTGTTTTTCTCTTGCATACATGTGCAGATTTTGAATGTTATTATTTCATTTATGAATGTCCCAAAGTGATTACAATACAATAAAAACATGCACAGAACAGCTGCATATATAAAAGCAGCTGACATCTGCATACATAAAAATTATATATGCACACACTAATAATAATAATAATAATAATAATAATAATAATAATAATAATAATAATAATAATATCCTCTTACCCATCAGGCTGGGTTGCCCCAACCACTCTTAAAACAACAAGGCATATATAAAATCAATTCAGTTCTGATACTGATACTAAATGACACCAAAGATTTACATTTGGAAGGCTTGTTATAAAAGAGAAGCATCTTCGACAGGCACTAAGAGGGCATTGCAAAAGGTGCCTGCTTGTCAGTTTCTCCTTAGGTGCTCAGTAATGTATGATTCTTTTAGCCTTTCTTCACTGCTTGAATTGTTATCTGTTGCATACTTCCTTGTGCCTGAGAAATAAAATGAAAAGCACCTCTCTCTCACCCTCTCCACCACATTTGCACTCTCCCACATTTGACCTCTAGTTTGTTATCTTCGAGCCTTTGGTTAGCTGTAATCAACAATCTCTTCTGTGGTGTCCACTTTAGCGATGGTTGTCCCAGCAGCCATATCTATGGTAACAGGTGGACTTTACTCAGATCAAATGCATTGAGACATGAGTGTATTCTGCTACTCATTTAGCCAGGGAGAGCAAACACTGTCTTTAACTTGGTACTTTGCCAAAGGAGTATCTTAAGTAGCTTTTATGGGTTGCTCCAAACCACCTGTTTATTCAGCATTCATCCTGATTTGCTTGCAAAAGCTTATGTGGTGGTTAGGCCACACTACCACACTATGCATTTATAGCACATGGCTTCCCCGCAAAGAATCCTGGAAACTAGTTTCTTAAGCATGCTGGGATTTGTAGCTCTGTGAGGACTAAACTACCAAATGCTGGCTTTATACAGGATTAATTCTTATTTGTTTATTAGGCAGTTATATTATAATGAGCAGACATCCAGCAAGCATGCTGATTTGCTTGCGGGGTGTTTAGTCATCTTCCTGACTATTGTTTGTTCATCCCATACATTTCAATATCCTGTTATCCTATCACTTTCCTAAATCCAAAGAGTCCTTTGTTTTTAAAGTGTTACGGCAACAGTTTTTAAATCCACTTTAATTGCACAAACCTTTTGTTCCGGTGTGTGCTTGAATCCGTCCCACAAAATAGTGACAGCCTGGAGGCACTTTTAGTGATCTGGTCCTTGAGTTACATGTTGTGGTGGAGCAAATGAGGGGTGGTCCCAGTACCCATCCGCTGCTTGAAGATTTGCTTGGGGCCTCATTCCCAGATGCTCCTCACAACTTGTGGATGTGAGTGCCTGTTGACTGTTCTCTCCCACTGGTTCCAACAAGAGTTGTTTTCTTAATGTTAACTGTCACACATGGAAGAGGGATATCACAGGAATTGTGGCTGAGAGGGCCACAGTCTTGATAACAGTTGCCACCCACCTCTCTCTGCACCTAGTGGTGTGTGTGTGTGTGTCTGTCTGTCTGTCTGTCTGTCTGACTGACTGACATAAACTTGCTAATCACATTATTGGCATCCCCTTGCTGGGCCTGAGAAAAAAAGGCGCATCAAGTGTAGCATTCTGCTCTCAGTGTCCAACAGAATGTCTATGGGAAGGCTGCAAAGGACCCTGGACGGTTAAGTCCAGACAAAGGTGACTATATGGTTATGGCACTTATCTCACTTTCAGGCCGAGGGAGCCGGCATTTGTCCACAGACAACTTTCCGGCTCATGTGGCCAGCATGGCTAAACCGCTTCTGGCACAACAGGACACCATGATGGAAACCAGAGTGCATGGAAAGGCCTTTTACCTTCCTGCCACAGTGGTACCGATTTATCTACTTGCACTGGTATGCTTTTGAACTGCTAGGTTGGCAGAAGCTGGGACAGAGGAACAGGAGCTCACCCCATCGTGTGGATTCGAACCGCTGACCTTCCAATCAGCAAGCCCAAGAGACTCTGTGGTTTAGACGACAGCATTACCCGCTCCCTTGGGAAGCCCACAAGCACCATGTGGGTGCAATACCACTCTCCCGTTTAGCAAGTGCAACCACAGAGCCATTTCTCCCTTACCCCACACTTGAATTTCCAGACCAGAGCCACCCTCATTTGCCTGGAGCACCCACCCCCCAATTCACAACATTCACAGACTATTCTTCTGAGAGCACTGCCATCTCCTGCCAGTCCTCTACGACATCCAGCGCTTCCTGCCCAAAGGCCCTGTCCTTAAGAACCACCGCCACAAGGGCAAGCCATACTGCCTATCTGATCATAGCAGCCTCCAGCCAATGCTGCCACTCTTGCAGGCCATGGCGCAGTGGTTTCGGGCTGGGGAAGTGGTGGGGCCCAGGACTGGAGGAGGCCTTTACCCAGGCTTCCTGAGCAGCTGGCCTGGCACTTCCCAGATAAGCTTCCCTTGCACAGGTCCAGCAACAAAGGTTCAGAGCTTACGTTCACTGGAACAAAAAGCCAAGCAGTCCCTGTCTGCTACCTCCGCAGGCGTGCGGGCCACTGATGTATCCATGTGTCCAGTGTTCTGCCAGAGCATATACTGTCGACACCAGTACAGAGGGACAAGATTTTGACTTGGGTCTGATCCTGGATGTACCTTCTAGTAGGATGGCAGTTCCTCTGTGCTTGGTGAGGCCACTGCTTGCCATACTCCTGCTCATCTCTTTGCCTGTGCTGAACTGTGTCTACATCACAGATGAAGGTAAGATTACAAACTGCTATTACTGTCCATGGTTTAGAGCAGAGCTTTCCAAACTTTTCATGTTGGTAACATACTTTTTAGACATTCATCATTTCACAACACAGTCATTCAGTTTTACTAGCAAACCGGAGATTAAACTAGCCCCTTTCCTGCCCTGGGAGGAGCTTGGGGTACATTAGCAGAACACACCTACACGCTGCAGCTGACACACTAAGGTGTCACGACACAGTTTGGAAAGCTCTGGTTTAGGGGAAATTGTGAGGATGAAGGTGAACCAGGCAGGTGAACATTCTTGTGGACAAAGGGCATCTGGGCAGAGGGGGTGGGATGGGGCTTTCTGGAAGCACCACAACAACCAGCTTCCCTGGATTAGGGTTTCCAGTTTCTGATCAAAAATGCCCTTTGGGCTTTTGATCACTGTGGCATGCAGATGTCATCTGGCAAGGCTTCTCACAATGCAGTGATGAAAGAAGACACTCTCTTCAACCTATTCTCTACCATGCCCTTATTAAAACATAACTCTGGACTGTACCATGTGGGATCAGGAAACTGAAGCTCTTCCATACTCATGGATCAAGGTCCACCTTGGCTGCTGCAGAAGGAGGGTTAGGAGAAAACCCTTTCATGTCCTATGCCAGAACTATAAGTGCTGAAAATTGTAGCTCTGTTGAGATAAACTACAGTTCCCGGGATCCTTTGGGGAAAGTCCTGTGCTTAACATGTATGGTATATTCACAGCCTCAGAGATCTACCTGCACACCTCCACCAAAGCGTTTCCTCTGTACGTTATTCAGGGCCACCAGTCAACAGAAGAGCACGGAACATTGGTATGTGGAAAGATGGAATAGGTTACGAAGGCTCAAAGTGAATGTGGGTACCGAGAGAGCCAAACTGTTTCCTGTCCAGATCAATGCAGTTCTTTACTAGGATCAGCTATTAAGTGCAGTCTTTCCTGATGATGAGAATTTTCCTCACCACAACTCTCAATTAGGGAGAAACAAGATCTAACTAGAATTCAGGTTTGTTTTTCCAACACCCGTTATTCTTCACTGTCCTTTGTATAGAGTGGTTGTGTTTCCCCCCTTCTTCTGTGGGGGCACCGGGGTGGGGGGACAGGGACATAAAAAAGACACTGACCAAGAGTTCTGTCTATGTTCAAAACTTGAATAGCTCAAAAGCAGATACACATAACCGCTTGATCAGTGAGCTTTTCAGCTTTTGCTGATGGATATGATACTGTTAGAAATACTACAAGGACAGAAACCAAAATCTAAATAAATTCTTCTTTGACTTAGCATGAATTATAAACCTTAAATTGTTTAAAGGTAAGATGTGAAATTATTGACTAAATATATACAGTGGTACCTCAGGTTACATACGCTTCAGGTTACATACGCTTCAGGTTACAGTCTCCGCTAACCCAGAAATAGTGCTTCAGATAAAGATCTTTGCTTCAGGATAACAGAAATCGTGCTCTGGCGGTGCGGCAGCAGGAGGCCCCATTAGCTAAAGTGGTGCTTCAGGTTAAGAACAGTTTCAGGTTAAGAACGGACCTCCGGAACGAATTAAGTACTTAACCCGAGGTACCACTGTATAGTATTCAGATTTCACAGATATCCTATGTCCTGCAGTGTTACTTCCCGAACCCTTAATTCTAATGGTATAATTCATTTTACCTTCTTGCATTGTTTGTTCCTACAGAATGATTGATCCCCTTGATTTCTTTGTTTTCCTCTCAAATCTTTTAAAATTAGGGCCCCCTCCAGATGACCTTTTTATTGTGTATTTGTGATGATTTGTCATTACCCAAGATTTTGCCTGCAAAAGTGTCACGGTGAACCTATACCGCTTTGTTTCTAGTCAGTGCATGTCCCATAGTCTCCTGCTTTCCTTTCTCACTGGGATTCTAGTTCTAGATAAAATATTAACCCTTATAAGACACTCCTGAAACACTGTGGGAGGGGAAAGCAGCTAGTGAATTATTTTCAATATGAAAATAGCTCGGGATGGGTTAACGAACCCTGTTACTTCTCCACTCAAAATCTTAGCGTCTTGAGACTATTTTTTTTTAAGTCATTGTTTTCATTGCATTTACGTATAATGTGTAGTTTGCTCCCTTATCTTGCTTCCTCCCACTCTCACTGGGAGTTCTATCTCCCTGGGACAGGAAGCTGCTGCCCCCCCCCAAGTTTGCCACAAAACCACATGGCTATTTTGGGATGTTTGTGAACACTTCCTGGCAGCAAATACTTTGGGGTGGTGGTAATCATTAGCTCCCCATTTCCCTAATCCTTTCCGAACCCACTCAAACAACTGTGTTGCCAATATGGATGTTCACATAAAAAAACAGAAACAGAATGACAACATTTAGGGTCAGTACCGTTTGCATTTGTGGGTTATGAAAATCAGTACTGTTAGATGGATGTGTGGTGTACAAAAATGAAAATACATTATAGAAGGGATGAGTAACCTATGACCCTCCAGAGGTTGCTGGACTACAACTCCCATCAGCCCTCAACATTGGCCATGCTGGCTGAACTAATGGGAGGTGGAGAACAACAGGTCCTCATTCTTGCATTATAGAGAAAATGAATACTGTTGGAGGGAGCATTTTAATGAGCCACTAAGCTACATGGCAGAAGGGGGTCATAACAGGGCCAGTGACTGCAGGCTGCGCCACCCACCCACCCCAAGATGCAGGGTGGCCTCTTTGCATGTTACCTGGTACGTACTTTTTCAGAGAACTGCACCCAAACATTCAGGTTGGTGCCAAAGAATGAGAGTGTGGAGGTGCACTTTGAATAACCACAGCCAGCCCCCCACCTTTATTGAGCAACTTCTTGAACCTCACCCCACACCCACTTAATTCAAAATTTACCAATGTTATTTGATCCCTTTGTGTGGCTAACTTTTATCTAGATCATCAGCCGTTCTCCTCAGCAGAAACTAGTTTGTCATCTTCTAAGACTGTATGAACCCCCCACCCCTCACCCCATTTGCTCTGCAGTCATCATTATACTCCCACTGCTTGTTTGGGAAGTGGCAAAGCCCACATTATCCACAGTCTGTATCTCTCTTGTGGTTTGTTATGAAATAAACACTGTGTTTTGGTGCATTTTCCCACACACCTGCTTTGAACCAAATTGAGAAAAAGAACCACCTAGTTGCATTTCAAGCCAGTGATGTGTACATAGTCTAACACATATTTCTCTCCACTGCGGTGTGTCTTCCGGAAATTCTATCAGGCATTTGATTAGGATATTTGATTTTATATCCCTGCCCTCCCCATTATCATAGCTACCTCACCCCCGTGTTGGCAAACAGGATCTCTGCCCCGCCCCCCCCAAGGTGAACTGTAGCATGGAGTGGGGGAAATTTTGTTGTAATCACTAAGGGGAGAAGTTAAATTCCCCCCCCCCACCCTAGCATGCTGTGTTCCCAATGAACATTGCTGCTTGGCACTTGCAATTTAAAAAAAAAACCAGTGTTAGAGAAACCATTAGCATCATGTGTAGTTACAGGTAGGTAGCTGTGTTAGTCTGCCGTAGTCAAAACAATTTTTTTTTTTTTTGTCTCTAAGGTGCTACTGGAAAGGGGGGGGGGATTATTTTGTTTCATCATGTGTAGTTAGGCTCCTAGAAACATAAGAAGCTTCATTAAAGTAGGCCAAACTATTGGTTTATCTGGCCTAGAACTGTCCAAAAGTGAAGAAGCATTTCACATCATGCACTACCTGATTTTCTTAGCACACTGAAGAAAGGCCCTACGGGAATGGTGTCTTCTCCTCTTCTGAAACTTCCCCACCCCCCAAAGACTTGAGCATGGCTATAAAACTCTTATTCCAAGCTGAATGGAGCCCTGGAGAGAAGTACAACTCGTGACAGGCTGTGGTGACTTACTGGCCATTTGTTTCAGCTTGTGCTTGTACAAACACTTGTACTAATCTCTATGACCACAGTTCTATTTGCCATGCACTTGCTTCCTCTCATCTCACAGTCCAGATGACTTTGGGTATTTGTGGTTACAGTTGTCACCCTATTCAGCTTGAAGACTTATGCAAGCTTGCTTCTTTCTTTCTTTCTTTCTTTCTTTCTTTCTTTCTTTCTTTCTTTCTTTCTTTCTTTCTTTTTCTCTCCCCACACAGAGGCTGATCTACTGGCCAAAACAGCTCAGGACATCTTCTGCTTTTCTCGCACCTTTGAGGATCTCACTTGCTTTTGGAATGAACCAGCACATGTGGATGGGGCATATCGGCGCTTCTTCTATACATACAAAGGGTGAGAGGTTTTTATACATGGCTAAGATCCATAGTCCAGGCTGCCTAGAAGGTTTCCAGTAGAAGAATACTGCAGCTCCTTGAGGTTTTCCACTTCCCACTCTCTTCATCTCCACAGAGACAGAAGCCGAGAATGCACTCTGCGGTCAGCAAAGCACAGTGATGGAGGCTGGCGCCATGTCTGCATCTTCCCCAGGAACCATCAGGATATTCTGCTCTTTGCAGAACTCCACGTCGAGGTGTTAGACACCATTAGTAATCACACCACTCGCTCTCAGGATCTCTCAGTGGCGTCTGTTGGTAAGCCTTCCTTCGGATTTGAGAAGCAAGGAAATGTGGTGTGGGTCACGGCTCATCTTGGTCACCCTGGGGATTGAACAGTATCCTGAAGTACAATAATCCTCTGCTACGTCTTAAGCCAAGGAGTGGCTAATCTATGGCTCTGTCAATGTGGTTGGTCCCCCAACTCTCACCATCCCCTTTGGCATCATGGCCAATGATCATAGATTAATTGCACTCCAGAAATATCTGGAGGGCCACAGGTTACCAAAGAACTTCCTGTGCTGTCCTTCACCGGCGTCTGGTGTTTGCTAAGATAATTTTGGTGTTTCTGGAGTTGGGGTGCCTTTACCTCAAACACAACTAAAAGTCAGAGCGGTTGCATTTCATTTACTCCATGATGGGTTTTCATGTGGCGATGTGCGGTTTTCCTGTACAGTAACAATGGGTTACATTGTGTACATGTTTTCTTTATTCATTTACTGTCACCAGTGTTCATCTTATAGCATTAGACAAGTATTCATTTCTTTATTTGAAATATTTTGAATCCTTCTTTCATGGTGCATTGCCCTCACAAGGCACATAAAAACATGACAAGGAGTATTACAATATTATAAATTTAACTTAACATAATTTGATTTATTACCAACCCTTCACAGTAATAACCATGGGTAATAACCCATGGTGGCATTGCAACAATTTAAAATACAAAGCGTGACATTAAAAACAATTTTTAAACACTTAACAATCACAAAAAATGCAATCACAAAACATGTGAAGGCTCCTGAAAATATGCATCTCAGGTGTCATCCTTAGGACACAGTCCTAAATCCCACCCACCACTGGCAGGGCTTGTTGAGTGGTACAGCCATCACTGCATCAGGGTTTTCTGCTGGGCTCCACCACTCACAGATATACCATTAGCAAGCTTCCTGGCTGCACACACATTTGGATGGCAAAAGGGGGACAGCCGAGTGAAGGGACACCTCTGCCTAATCCAGCCCCCAACCTGGCAAACAACAACAACCACCAACAGCACTGAGGATGAGGCATATGTATCTCCCTGGGAAGGAAGTTCAAAGGGGTGGGGCACTGGCACCTGCCAGCCAAACAGTTCTTGCTGGTGGGTCAGGGAGCAGAGCCTACCCTAAGGATCTAACATTAAAATCTGAGCATGAGGAGGAAAGCCAGAGGCAAAGGGAAGGATGGACAAAGTGAAGGTCACATAAATAAGAAATGAAGTTACACCTACTTCACACTTGAGGATGTGACACCAACAAATTCTTGCACACTTTCATTTCAACATTTGGCTCTGTCCATATGGCTGCCCTTTTCCTAGAGGCTAAGAAGTAGTGCATCCGGCCAGAATGCGGGTGCCTAGATTAACATACCTGTCCCATACCACCTGAGCTTGCCCTTGCTAGCTGGAGAACTGCAGCCCACCTTTCTGCTGCTTTGTTGTTGCATGCTGCAGTCCCAAGAAAGCAACCTTGCAGCAGACGCAGCCAAGTCCCCAGCATTCTTGCTTGCCTCTGCAGATTCCTGCACTCCCAGTTGTGACTACCACACAGAGAAGCATTCCACTGTAAATATACTGCATATACAGGAGAAATGTAACAAATCCGCATATTATGTATTTATTAGAACGCTACTTGGGGATTTACTGTTGCTTCAGAGATTGAAACAATGGTAATATTTACTGCACCACTTAAGTGTTGGAATTATATCTTCATCTGTCTTTGTTTGTAAATCCCATACTTTTCTATCTACGTTTGTAAATCCCACAATTGTCTGTCTATGCTTAGGTCTGATTGCTCCACCAATGAATGTAACAGTGGTGTGGCCTGGAGTGGCACGACAGTTGCACGTAGCCTGGACCCCCCCACCTTTCCACTATGCAGACTTCTTGGCCTATGAGGTTCTTTACAGTGCTGAAGGTTCCACGGAGCCACCATCCAGGGTATGGCTTATATGGGGCAGGGGAGGTTGTGGTGTATGACACCTGCAGGGCAGCTGACTGTATCTAAAACTCTAAGCAGGACACCAAGCTCTGTGGCTATCAAGTAGGGCTGAAGGAGCAGTTCAATGCGGTTTGCATTTATAGGTGAGCCTACTTATTTTGCACATTCTGCAACACTACATGAACCTTTGAACTCTACAATTCTATGATCCTATGAAAACACAGACATCCTTCCAAATTCAGAATTGTCTGAATTTTGCAGTGCAGTTCTCCAGCCAAATAGTGTGTACGAAAACACAAATACTAGGCTAAAATGTGCCTACAAATGCACATATTACTGAAAATAGCACACAAAAATGCATTAGATAAGGGAAAACACCTTTGCCAAAATGTGTGTATTATGCAAATGAAGCAGCGTAAAAGGGGAGAAATTTGCAGTAAAATGTTGCTAAATTTTGACTTCCGGGTTGGCGCCATCGCCGAATGGCGGACTCCCTCCGAGCTCCGGAGGGAGTCTGCTCGGCAGGGGCTGGGTCCTACTGCGGCAGCGACGCGGGGACCCTTAAAAACCACGGGCACGGAGCCCGTGGACATGGTGACTCGGCTGGCACCGCTAGCGCCCTCCCGACTCGTGAAGGAGCCTTTTTAAAGGCTTCCGATCGGGTGCCGGGGAGCGGCGTGGTGCTGTGAGTCCTTCGCTTCCCCTGCCGAGCGCAGCCGCATGCCATTCAACGGAGAGCGCTGGCTTCTTCCATTGGAAATTCGGACTTAACAACAACCCGTGAGTAATTGGGAAACCGGGTACAAAAGGAGAAAAAAAGAAATTTTTTTCGGATTCGGCACGAGCGGGGGTGATCTAAAAAGGAAGTCAGTCCCCCCCTGATTGTAAACATGCTAAAACAAGGACTGGGTAACCAAGATCGATCCAGAAGTTTACTGCTGATAAAAATTATTAATTCCACGATGGGAAATTACAAGAATTGTGCTGGAGGAGAAGAGTGGAGGGTGAGAAGGAAAAGGCAACCCCCCCTGGGAACCGGGGCGATTCGTAGAACCTGGCGAAGAGAGATGGAGAATTTGACAGCTGTCAAAGTAGCTGTCAAATCTTGAGAATATAAAGAGGACTTTGTTACAAGTATTTTGCTGGTTAATTCTGTTACAATTTGATATAATATGGATACAAACTGTCGGAAAAAAAAGAAACAACAATCTGACTTTGGGATTAGAGGATACAAAGTTATTGCAATCCCCCTAGAGGGGTTTCAGGACATTACAAGTGGTCGTATGTGGAAAATTACTCTGGGATGTGTACAGGTCTTATCCTCTGGGAAAGCTGCAAAACTGAAATAGTATTTTGTCTACAGAGGTGTTTACATTAAAAGGAGACAATGGAGTTTTCTGTTGAAGAAAGGAAGGGACTGGACGTAAGTTTTTGTTCCTGAATAACAAACCTCTGTAGAGATACCAGATCTCGGAATAAGAACGTTTTAGCAGCTGAACAAGACAAGAAACCTGAGAAAGTAAGGAATAAAAAGAACAAAGGACCAACTACGACACGGAAAGAACAATGGGAGGAGCAACAAAGACCAAGGAAACTAAAGGCCTCTATTAGACTGGATTTTTAAAATTAAAAGAAAACCGGCAAGGTGGAATGGGAGAAATTTGGCTATGGACTTGAGACCTCCAGGCTGACAACATACAGACTGATGGACATGGGGAATTCAAACTGGGGAAGGGAGGGGGAATTTTGGAATCCAAAGGCTATGTAACCAACTTTTTGAATCTTCTTATATCTTTTATCTTCTATTTCTTTATATAACTTTTGTATTTTGATTTAACATGTTTAAAAAACAAAGGGGAACTCGTGGAAGGAAATTGGGGCAGATCTTGGGGGGAAAATCTTTTATCTTTTTCTGTTAAAGATGAGGAGTGATGGTAAGATTGTATAAATTTAAATTGGTTAATGGGTTAAACATATTAGGTTTTAAATTGGGAATGAGAGCTTGTGGAACCAACTTAAGGAAAGGGGAATACAGTCGGGAGGGGAAGGAGGGAGTCCTAGAAAGAAGGTTATGAAAGTAAGGATTTAAATTTCTCTTTCTTTTTCTTTCTTTTCTCTATCTTTTCTATCTTTCTTATTCTGTTATTATTGGAAATTTTAATAAATATGAATTTTTTTAAAAAATAAAATGTTGCTAAATTTTCATGAGGACTTCAGATGAGCTATCGGGAGAAACTACTTCCACTAATCCTTACATGTGCCTGATTCCATCCCTCATAGATGGAAGTGAAGAACAGCCATACATGCCGCCTCAAAGACCTGCTCCCTGGGCACTGCTACCACATCCAAGTGCGCACCAAGCCTGATGGCCTCTCTCTTGATGGGCTCTGGGGACCATGGTCTCCAGTAGTATTAGCAGAGACACCCCATCTCCCTGGTAAGTGTCCTGTTGTTTGGTAAACAGTTGTCATGGGGATCTCAGTTGCATTATTTCGAACAATACACTATGACTGCATACCTATTGTTGCACGCCACCCCAATCTCCAAGCAGTGTGAGTTTCGAGTTGTTTCAGGTGCTTACCCAGGGTTTGGTTTCCTTAGAATGAGAGACATTGGAGACTGTAGTGTCTTTAGGATACAGTGGTACCTCGGGTTAAGAACTTAAATTCGTTCTGGAGGTCCGTTCTTAACCTGAAACTGTAGCACCACTTTAGCTAATGGGGCCTCCTGCCGCACCGCCGCTGCATGATTTCTGTTCTCATCCTGAAGCAAAGTTCTTAACCCAAGGTACTATTTCTGGGTTAGTGGAGTCTGTAACCTGAAGCGTATGTAACCTGAAGCATCTGTAACCTGAGGTACCACTGTACATGGTTTAGTTATTCTTTCTATATACAGTGGTACCTCAGGTTCCCACTCTTCCTCCCCAAGGACATCTGGGCAGCAGCTCCTTTTAAGAAAAATAACCCCATAAAAAGAAGTGTCCAGGCACCAGAATTCCTAGGGGCATATATCTGAGCACCTGTTGCCATCAGGGTGGAACCTATGCCTTCCCCACCGTATTTTTGCCATCTCTTTGTATTGTAAATATTTGTTTCACCAATGCTGACATAAATTGATATGTGCAAAAAGCAACAACCGTTTATTACCGTCAGGGAGGTGGTAGTGGCAGTAGTAGCTGATCTCCAGCAAGGCAAGGGGAGTTGAGGTGGCCTTGGTAGGAACAGGGGCCTGAGGCAAGAGGAGCAGACTGAGAGGGAGGAAAAGGCCATCCATCTTGGGTGTGCCACAAGTGGCCAGGTGAAGGCCAGGATCTGTCTTTAATGTGAGGGTGCAGAGGATGTCCATGTCTTGTCTATGAAGGCAGGGTGGTGTGGAAGCAGAGGACTGGTTTGGGGGGAAATGGGTAGAGGCAGGAACCAGTAGCAAGCAAGCAAGCAAGATCTTCACTGTTGCAACAGAGTCCCCCACCCCTGTCCTGCTGCAGGAAGGTAAGAACCCAGAACAAAAGTGTATAACAGCTTTTAAAGGCTTTAGAAATTGCACAACCCCTTAGCCAAAGACCACCCAAAAGCATCATACAACTGTCACAGAAACAGGCGGTCTACAACATAAGTTTGAGAGTTTGGCTTGTCTCCTGTTTCTCAAGATACCTGATATGGCTTGCTGACTTGCATTATCTTGGCCAGTTGGGGCCATCTTGTGAAATAGTATGTACCCTAGTTTCTGAAACCATTGTCACAGACCTCTCACCTATTCATAAACAAAGTGTGCTCTTTTGAGTGAATATGAAGGATTTGTAAGTGAAAAGAACCATTGGGGAAGGTTTTTCCAAGGTATTTCCTTCTGCAGAGAAATATTGGGGTCTGAAATATTTCAGGCATGTGGTTTATGTACTTATGTTTTATTTATGACACCTTAGAATTCTTATGACAATTCCACATTGTATTTAAAAGATGCTGTCTTACTCCTGATTCCTCTCACTCTCTGTTCTGCCAAGAGGAAATTGGCCTGCAGTGCTTCACTCCTGACCTACGCCAATTGCGCTGCTGGTGGAAGTGGGAGACCACAGAACCTGGTCCCTCTCAAAGCATATTGTACTGGGCAGAAGAGAACAGCAGAAATTCAAGGTGACACAACAACACCCCTGCCTCAAATCCTGGGCTGTCCTGCTGCCGTAGTTCAGTTTTGAATGCTGGTGTCCACCGTTCATCCTCCAAAACACCCCTGCCTCCCCCTCAACTCTCACATGTCCACAATAGGCAAAGCTCTGAATCAGCATCACCTCTGAAGTCACCCAAGGCTGCCCCCAAATATTCATATCATCTAGTCCAACCCCATACAAAGCAGGGAAATGAGGTGGGTCACTTTTGCCAATGTGGTCTTGCACATGTCCAGGGACTTTCTTTTTTAAAGATGTGTGCGCAAGTACCTGTGTAAGAAGTAAAAAGGTAGTGGAGGCAGAGGAGGAAGAATGATTGAGAGGAGGGACAAAAAACAATCCTGGGTATTTTTCATCAGGCTCTGCCCATTAATGCATACAGCAAGCACCAAAAAAGCAATGAATCTATTGACGGGGAAGAAACTGGAGTGTGCGGGCATTTGTGAGCCAACCATACATGCAAAAAGAAAAAATGAGCTTCAAATGACCTGTTTGCAAGATAATGCCTCTGTGTGGACATAGCTTCTGTTGATATAGCTGACTCCATCCTCACTCTTGGTTTCCAGAATGCAAACCTGGCAGAAGTGTGAGGGGAAAGAGGAGGAGATTAAACCCCACTCTGGCCGCCATAACCAGACATCATGCACCTTCCAGCCTAGCAACACAAGTTATATCTCCGTCCTGGTGATTCTCAGCCAGGGACAGCAAGAAGTCAACTACTTGAAAGAGCCATTCCAACTGCACCATGTTGGTAAGAATCTCCAACATGTCTGGGCCACGGCACCATGGCTGCTGTCAGTCTGCATTTTGTTTTTTGTTTTTTGTTTTTTTATAAAATTTTTATTGGTTTTTCAACTTTTATAAAGACAAAACACACACAAAAATAACAGAAGACAAAAACATGTATAAATTCAGAAAATCTTAATTTCCTAACCCTGTTCCCTGACTTCCCCCCACCCCCCCTCGTGCATCCCAATTCCCAAAATTGTGTCAGCAAATTGGTATTTCTCCTCTTAACCATCTTATTCATCTTATTACCTCTTTTATAAAGAAATATAGATTTTCCTAAGTTGGACTCAAGTTCTCTTCCATCGATTTCTCATTTTGTCTTAGTTAAAAGTCATATTAACCAAACCTAAAGGTCTTGAGTGTTTTTAAGATTCTCTTCTTCCCTCCCTCCCATCCCCGGTTTTTGTCCCTTCCCAATACAAATCCAAAATAACAGTTCTTAGCCTGGGTTCCTCACGTCCGAGGCTTTCATGTCTCTTTCAGTCCCTCTCCGCCGGTCTTGTTGGTAGTCCTTTGTGTCGGTCGTCAAGTCTGGAAAAAGTTCTTTCACCATCGATTCTCTTCCCACAAGGAGATTTGAAAATAACTGCTGGAAAATTTCCACAAATCCTGCATCTTCAAAGTCAAAGTCAGAATGAAGGCCCCAATCATATTTCTTTGTTTTAAATTCCTGTATTCCATAAACTCCTGGGGCCTCCTCCTTCATCTTCTGCATCTTTCGCAGACTTGTGGTGAATGTGTTCCAATAATCTCCTAGTCTGTATTCCACAGATGTCGGCTTTTGGTTGTTACTTCCCAGCTTTACTTTCTCTTTTTCTTGTTTAGTCTCTTGGGCCTCTTTAGATATCATTTCCCATTCAGCTGTGGATTCTTTCTCATTCAAGTCCTCAATACAAACAGCAGAGTTGCCTGTTCCAGAAGTCAAGGTCAAAAGTTGTTTATTCATTGCCAAACTCTGCTCTTGTAGGATTCCCACCAGTTGAAACATCCTTTCGATTTCCGCTAGTAACTTTCCATCCACAGCCATTGTAGCCATTGTAGTTTCACAGGGTTCCCCCTAGGGGGAATCTGGTTACTTATTAGTCTTTTCTCCAACAATCCTTTAACTTATTATTGTTACTTTGTTTCCAACAATTTTAGTTCAATTGTAACTCATCATAGTCCAGAGGGATCTTAAATAGCAACTTTTCCACTCTAAACTGCCCATTTGACAGCTTTGACAGCTGTCAAACTCCGCAGCTCTTACACAGGCACAGAAACAGGACACTCCCGGGCCCGGGAGGAGGGTTGTTTAAAACAAAAAGAAGGCTTCCAAAGCTCCACTCTCCAGCTCAAAATTTACTTTAGCTAAATCTTGGAAGTTAGTGTCCTTTTTAACTCACCCCTCCAAGGGTAGGCTCTCCAGCTTAGCTCTTATGTCGTTGCTTAGATGGTCTGCAGGGGGGGTGCGGACTTCCTTTTAGCACACACCCCGGTCGTCTCCAATTCAGGATAGTTATTTTTAGGATCCAATTCCGTCTCACTCACGGGTTTTTCTTTCAGTCCAAATTTCAAGGAAGAAAGTCAGCGCTCTCCGGTCATGGCTCGCGGCTTCGCTCCACCGAGGTAGCGATCGACTCTCAGTGCCACGCCACCCTCCGTATCCTCTCCGCAGCCTTTAAAAAGGCTCTTCATGGATCGGGGGGGGCGCTTAAGGCACCCGCCGAGTCTTCAGTCCGCAGGCTTCCGCGCCTGCGGTTTTTAAGGGTCCCCGCGTCGCCGGCGCGGCAAAGACCCGTCCTCGGTTGAGCCGATTCCCTCCGCAGCTCGGAGGGAATCCGCCATTTCCAGGTCGCGCCAACCCGGAAGTGCTGTCAGTCTGCATTTTGGGGGTAGCAAACTGTCCTGAAGAGCAGGAGCATCAGGCGGTGTATAGTGCTGTTTGCACTGCATTAGGCCTCTGCCGCTTCTGCAAACTGAGCAGACTTGACTAGCCATCTCTCTCCCTCTGATTACAGTACTCACTGCTCCGCCAAGCATCCTGCAAGTGACTGTAGATAGAGGTGTGCTAAAGCTGGAGTGGGCACCACCACTGGAAGAATTAGCTGAACATATGGTGTATCAGATACAGTATGCAGTGCAAGAAATCTCAAAATGGAAGGTAATATAAAAATGTATGAGGAATGCATGAGAGTATTAGGACCACACATCTATTGCATTAGATACCCTTTTTCCCCCTTTCAGTACTAGAGCACAACTGGAAACATAAGGGAAGTGCCTTTGATTAAAAACACATAGCTTTTCCCAGGAAACACTCCCTGGCAGCAGCTCTGAAAAGGAAAGGAAAGAAAGGCTAATCCAGTTGTAGGCTGCATGAACAGAGCCATAGTTTCCAAAATGAGAAGCAATAGCTCCACTTTATTTTGCACCAGGACCTCATCTGGATTATTGTGTACAGTGCTGGGCTCCTCATTTTTAAGCTATAGACAAAATGTAATGAGTTCAGTGGAAGGCAATGAATCAGTGTCAACAGCATGAATTATGCTCCATCCCCAGCAATCACATTGGTCTAGGAGACAAGCACAAGCTGAAGGGATGTGTGTCATTGTTGGAATGTTCAGTCACCAAACTGATCTCTGTTTATACATGTCCTGAGGCATGTGAGACCACAGAAAAGAGCTAAGGCTATAAAACAGCTTTTATAGAACATGTTATTTTTGCAGCTCAGCTACAGTGGCTATGGGGTTCTGACCCAGTTCTTCTGAAGTAGCCAATTATATATCAAGGAGCTCACCTGATCCTGCCTCTCGCAACAGGGCCCAAACTTCCATCTTCCAGTCTATGGTGCCCCTGGTCTTTCACTCAGTTCCTCCAGACTGTTCAGTGTTTTGGGGTGAGATGCAATCACATACTAGCAAAATCAAGTTGCACAGTTCAAGTGAATTTGGCGCTCTTGTGCAACACACTTGTCAAAACCAGACTTTTACAATAACAAAAGTGATGCAGAAATGTGCTGAAAAGTGTGGGCTAACAGTTGTTTGATACAGTGTCATCTGACCTCTCTGCAAACAAATTGGGATGAATATTCAATAAATAGCTAATATCATCTAACCTCCATGTAAATCACTGATCTTCAACTGGTAGGTCAGGACCCTGCGGTTCAGCCTTTCTCAATGTTCTCAAAGATGTTGAACTACAATTCCTATGATTCCTAGCCAGTGTGGCCAACGGTCAGGGATGAGGGGAGTTGTAGTTCAAGAACATCTGGGGACCCAAGGTTGAGAAAGGCTGCTCTAGTTGACAATGGACTGATCTAAGGTGGGTCACAACAAGAGCACTCCCACCATGCAAATATATGGCAAAAGATCAAGAAATGGGTTCTCAAATGCATTTTGGGGTTAAAAGTTGATCCTGAGTCTGAAAAGGTTGAAGATACCTGCTGTAAACAATTCAGAGAGAATGCTAAATAAACAGGTTGTCTGGAAGCAACCCAGGTCAATTATCTTTTATAATTCCACTGCTCCATTTTGTCATTAAAAAGCATTTGATCAACATGCCAGGCTTCTCCAATGAGGTCTGTGAACTTTCTGATACAATTGCCCTCAGCCCTTGTAGAGCTGTCTTCTGGCAGCAGGATTTCTGGCAAGTTCATGATAAAACCAAGAGATGCTTTTTTTTTTTTTTTGCTTTTTTTTGCACTAGTTCCAATTTGCAGACCATCTTCAAGGGCAGTGTCACATGCCATACTGCCATATCTGGCTTATGAATTCAAGGCAATCAGCCAGATGGGAAAAGTTTAAACAAAGGGACTTAAAGATGCTACATCCTCCAGTTTTTCAACACAAACAAGGCCTTTCACAAAGTGGGGGAGTGAGTGTGAGAAAGAGACCCATGTTAGAAGTTTGTACTGGGATCAGATGAGTGATGCTTGAGGACTAGCAAATACAGAGCAAAAGCAGTCTCACAGCTCTGACCCAGATAGCACAATAGCATCAAGGCTTCTGCTCTAGGTTCTAGATGTGAATCTAACCAGCTAAGCACACCTAATGGGGCCATTCTCTGGGCAGACTCTGCAGGTGCAGTACTCAAACAGCAGTGAAATTCATCTGGCAACCGGGGGCCACTGCTGCCTTCAGCTGCGTGCTCAGCCAGATGGACAGAAGTTCCAAGGGAACTGGAGTGTGTGGTCAGAACATGTGTGCACTGATGTCCCACCTGGTTCAGGTAAGACACCACAAATAGAAATGTAGGGTTGGATACAGGCAGTGCTTTTTTATAAAAAGAAATGTTTAGGGGTACTCTCATTTTCCTACTCATATTGAAATACTGCCCCTCAAAGAGGCCAAACTTAAATTCACAAAACGTTTAGGGTTATGTGTACCTCTGCATCCCCCGAGGCCCAAATGGGCATTTAGAAAAGAGCTGGCATAGTTTGGTAACACAGCTTCACCCTTTGTATCTTCCCTAGGTTCAACCATCTTAAATGTGACACCTGCTCTGTTGCTCTGTGCAGGGCTTGTATTGGGGCTGGGCTGCATCTTCCTGTCCATTCACAGGTAAATTTACATCATCTAGCATTCACCTTCAATACTTAAGTTTTATTTTGGGAGCTAGTCGCAAATTGGAGAAATTGTTATGGACACCATGCACAAACAATAATCACAACCATGCACATGAATGTATAGTAAACACACACACTCCCACCTTCACCAGTAATTAGGCTTGGAAAAAACCATTTTTGCTCCCCTGCCTCCCACATCAGAGATATCTTCCTAGAGTGCAGCTGGAAAGGAAGTTTGTACACATGCATCCAAGAAGTTCACTCACATACACATATCCTGCAACAATTAGGTTTGAGCAAAGTCTCCTATTGGAGCCAAGAGAGGCCTTTTTCCATTCCTATTTGCAAAATGTCCCTCCCGATGCAATTAGGCATGAAAAATGCCCTCTATTAGCTCTAGTCTAGTAGGAGACTTTGTTCAAACCTAATTGCAGAGGAGGTTCTACTGGGGGAGGAGGTTTAAAGCTGGAGAGAATTAACTCCCCTCCCCAGCTCTCACCCTCAACATTGAAAGCTCACCTCACCCCACCGGTGGTGCCATGATTAGGTTACTATTAGCTACAATAGTAGGGTTCTTTCAAGTTTAATTGCTCAGGGTTGGGGTGGGGTAGATGTAAGACCAGGGGTAGGCAACCTAAGGCCTGGGGGGCGAATGTGGCCCAATCGCCTTCTCAATCTGGGCCGCGAATGGTCTGGGAATCAACGTGCTTATGAGTAGAATGTGCGCTTTTATTTAAAATGCATCTCTGGGTTATTTATGGGGCATAGGAATTCGTTCATTCCCCCCCCCCCCCATATAGTCCGGCCCACCACATGGTCTGAGGGATGGTGGACCAGGCCACAGCTGAAAAAGGTTGCTGACTCCTGTGTAAGACCAAAACAAAAAACCACACTTTGGGATGGGGCTGTGATAGAGGCAGATTTGCTTCTATTGAGATCAGCTGGGTTCCCTGAATTTCACATGCTCATTGTTCCTTGTTAAGCAGTCTGAAACAAAAGCTCTGGCCGCCCATCCCAGACCTTCACCATGTCCTGGATGGATTCCTTGAGGACAATGGAAAGCACCAGGTGAGGCCTTCCTCTTCTATACAGGCACCAACACCAATGTTGTTGGTGGATAGGATAGGAGACCAGAGTACTGTAATCATTTTTAAAGGTGGTGAACAGTATGGCTGCCTTACTGTCTTCCAGTGTTGTTTTGATGGGAGCCTGCTTCAAGCTTGCAAGGCTTTAGTACTGACATGAAAACATCAGACATAAGTTTCATAACTCTAATTAGTCTTTTCCTTGATGCATAGATTTATAAACCCTGAATTGTGATTTGTAAATGTTGTCATAGTGGAAGTTTAAGAGACAGCATACTTTGTCTGAAGCAGCATTAAGAGTCGTTTTAACATGGCCACTCAGAATACACCAAAATAGGGTATCTAACAGTGACAAAGAGGGCTATACAGAACCATGAAACTGACATTTCTCTCTGCCTTATTTCTTATACAGTAGTTTCCAGCAGAATTGTATTAATTCCCATAACAAAACCTCATGCTAATGTTGCTTCTGTCAGCTATCCTCTCCCCAGGGAGATTTTCTGTCTGAAGTTGGGATGGCAAATATGTGCCCCCAGGTATTAAGTTTTTAATAGGAGTGTTAACATGTACACAGAGATAAGTATGCATGTACACATTTCCATCCACACTGTAGATTGGAGAGGGTAAAGCCCAGGGACATTTTTGTGTTTCTGATGCTGCTTCCTTCCCATCTTCCAGGTGAATGCTTTCTTCTGCAACAAAACTTTAGAGGACACGCCTTTGACTTGCCTGCTGGAAGTCCTGTCAGAGATACCCCTGGAAACGCGTAGCAGTAGCCCTCTCCTAGATAGTACTCAACTGCACCAGACAGAAAGGGACACCCAGGCTTCTTCACACTTGTACTACATGGTGCCAAGTCCTAGCAATCCCCAAGGGAATAATAATGAAAATGAGTATTTTGGTGACACTGATGATGGACATGACACGCTCTCACTGCCCTTGGAACATGATCTACACATAACTTCAGAACTGAAGGTCCAGCTAAGTATCTTCACCTTGTTCAGCACGCCACTTTTGGCTCCTGACATAAAAGAGGAAAGAAGATGGGAAACTTCTGGGGACGAGTCTGTGTCTGCCACACACATATCAAACCAGTCTTACCTGCTTGTGGGCTGACTGTACATGCTCATTAGAGGGTGGCAACAAGAAATGATGTGGTTCTGTAGATTTTTGCAGAAGATATTCTCAGCTGCTGCAGGGAAGGCATTTTGCCAATTCCTGCACATTGAATCTGTTTCCTGTCCTTAGCAGCTGATTGCATTAGGCTGAGGGATAAGAGTAAAACCTGATTGGGAGATATACCCACATGGCAACTGGTACTCAAGGCCCATCATATATATTTCCAAATGCAGTGCAATTCCTAAGAAACTACACCCTACTGATTTACCCATTTGATTTTTATAGCATGAGAGCCAGAGATAGCTGCAAAAAGCCATTTAGGACTTTCCACAACATGGAGAAGTAACTGGCCGTTGCATGGGATGTTATCCCGATTATGAGACCCAATCACAGCAATACGTGGTGAGCATAGAAATGCATATAATCTGTGGCTACTTAGTCTTAATGTGGTAACTCACATCATGTTGATAGGCCACACTGTAAAGATCAGCTTAATCTATTCTGCCTTTGACTTCATTTTACATCACAAGCCACAACTCTCCTACAGCAGGGGAATCACTATAATTACTGGCATTTGCATTGTGACCAGGTATTAGTGCATAGAATAATGTTTAGTAGTGCAACTTTTGTAAAAGAACGCTCACTGTGGTCCCCTCACTGCAAAGCCACAGAAATATGTAGGAGGTGGAATTTTTGCAAGAGTATTCAGGATGGGATGGTTTTGAAACATAACACACAGGGCTTTCCAAAGGGACTCATTGCTCAAACGCCTCTTAAAATGTAAGGGTGTGGCTGAGCTTAGCATTTCGCCTTCAGACACATGTATATACTACCTTGTTCTTCATTGTTCTTCCCTGTATATTGCTTTGTTCAGTCTGTGTAAAGAATTGTGTAATGGGATTTTATTCTGTATAAATAAAATCCCATTGGCTCTGAAGAGGTTTACTTCATGAGATTACAAATTGCTTACACTGAAAATAACCAGCCTTGCACCGCACAACACCTTAAAAAGCATTGGTCTGTTTGTGTCAAGCCTAACATTCTAGGAGCAATCTATCCTGGCCAATATTATCCCACTTCCAACCATAGAGGCTAATTTAGTGCAAAGCAGAAGAGCTTACATTTATTCCCAGCAATTAACCATACCACTAATGCTCAAACTGACTTTCTTGCACTTCAGGTCTGTCTACTGTTAAAATCAACAGGCCTGTTAGTTTAAATGCAAACAGCTGGATTTAAGCAATTTGTGGATCACCAGCATGCATTGCACAACTGGTTATTCAGATCTTCCTCAACAAGGCAGCCTGCAATCTTCCCCAGTCTACTCAAGGTTGGGGACAAGACTCTGGTTTTTTTGAGGTGTGATGCCAGAGTTGGGTTCCCAGGCCAGAGCTGAAAGCACAGCAGTCTTTGTTGTTTTTATTCCACAGGTATAGAACCCTCTAGTTACTAGAGTCTAGTAGTTACTTGATGACATTTGAAGGTCAGAAGTCAAGCACATCTTGTACTAGAGATCAAATGCAGCATTTAACCCTCACTGCTACAGGGGAGATAAGGGGCAGACGGATTTATAAGTGCCAGGACTTAACAATCTTGGCTAAGCTCTGCTACTATCCTTGCAGCTTTGTCTTAATAGGTGGTGCAACTCAGAATTTGAGGGGTGGCACTGTAGGCATTCCCTGTTGAAAGTCGGAGCCTGTCCTGAGGATCTCTTAAGTAGCGCGCTCTCAGCACAGGAGCCAACTCCTAGGCGCTGAGGTCCCTTTGCGCTCCTCCCAAGTTGATGGGCATTGCCATTCAAATGGTGGGCAAGTGCTGCATCATGTGATCAATTAGGCGGGGCTTACCTGAGCCCCCCACAATATTTTAGTCAAGTTGCCACCCCTGGCTCTCAGGAAGTGTTCCTGTGGTAGAGCACATGCTATGCATGCAAGAGGTCCCTGGTTCAATCGTTGCGAATTCACATTGGGCTGGGAAAACACTTTGTCCTCAAACTCTGAGGAGCCGCTGCCAGTAGTGCAGACCAGTACAGTGGTACCTCGGGTTACATACACTTCAGGTTACATACGCTTCAGGTTACAGACTCCACTAACCCAGAAATAGTACCTCGGGTTAAGAACTTTGCTTCAGCATGAGAACAGAAATTGTGCGGTGGTGGTGCAGCAGCAGTGGGACGCCCCATTAGCTAAAGTGGTGCTTCAGGTTAAGAACAGAACTCCAGAACGAATTGAGTTCTTAACCCGAGGTACCACTGTACTGTGCAAGGTTGCCCAACGGCCTGAGTCAATACAAGGCCGCTTTCTCCTGTTGCATTTTGTTTCCTGGGGGAAAGAAGAGACGACCAAAGGCCCTATATAAATTGGAGAGTTGGGCAGGATCCACCCTACGAATTCCACCACGTGGCTCAGAGTCCTCAGCAGGGCAAGCAGCGTCTTCGGAGAACTCTGACCGCATCACGCGCACCCGCCCGGGATGCCTCGGCGGGAGATGCGCACGCGCGAAACATTCAGCGGCCCTCTCGCGAATGAGCCGTAGCGGACGTGCGGTTCCAGGACTCGGTTGGAATTTTGGAACGTTATTGTGGCGTCCGGCGCCATGGCAACCCCGCTGCCCTCTTCTCTCCCCCCCCTCCCCCGCCGCCGCTAGGCATCATGGGAAGCGCCTGCACTCCGGAAAACGCCCCTGCTTTATCCATGGAGCCTCACGGCTCCCTCTCAGAGACCTGCCCTAGCGGAGCCCCGCCTCCTCGCCGTCGGAGAGCCAATGAGAGAGACGAAGGCTGCCCGTTGGCCTCGGCTTCCCGGCGGCCGGCGCGTTCGAAACGGCCAATCGCTGCTCGGAGAGGCGAATTTAAATCGTGAATGGCGGAAGGGCTCGGCAGAGTTTCCTCCAGATCGAGAAAAAAGGTGAGTCCGGTTTATTTGCCTCCAGGCGGCCCGCGGTGTCGCTGCTGTGGCCCCTGGAGCTTCTCCGCACCCGCCTGGCTTCCCTCGATCTCCTCGCCGCCTGTAGGGCTTTTTCCTGCCCCCCCATCTCCGCGCGTGCCCCGGGTGGGGCTGCCCACCCTGCACGGGGAGCTTCCCGGGGCCGGCGGGCTGGGTGGTGCAGTAGACCACGCCGAGATTGAAAGAAGGTACCCCCGCCACTCTTTTTAGTGCTGCTGTTGAAAACGGCTGGGGTCGCAAGTCATCTTATAAAAGCAGTGCACCCTTTCAGGAAACCTCTGGGGGTCGTAAAGTACGAAGAAACTTCCTTATTGCTACGTCGTTTCCCCACTTAGATGCAGAACCTGTGTCTGGGATGTTGTACTTCAGACTTCAGGTGGAGGCTCCCATGGGTCGATGCTGTTGCATGGGGCGCAGAGTCGGGGAGTTCCTTTGCATTTAGAAAAGTCAATTTTGATGGGAAGGGGGTGCAATATGGCCCTTCTTGAAAAACGCAGCTTTCTGTATGGAGGAGCATTCAAAGGTGTGAGCCTCCTTCTGATCCAAATTTAGACTTGCTAGCTTAGGGCTAGGCCAAACTGACTGGGAATGGGGAATAACACGTGTGCTCACCCAACCCTACTGCAGATGTGTATTGCATGGTCTCTGTTGGCCTTTTGTTTGCAGCTGCTAACTTGTTTTACGTCCCCTTTCTGGCTTTATCCTCACAGCGCCCTATTCACATGGCACAGTTCCTGTTTGAGAGTGACTTGCACGGGCTGTTAAAGCTAGATGCCCCTATTCCCAATGTCCCTCCTGCCCGATGGCAGCGCAAAGCCAAGGAGGCTGCTGCCGCCAGCTCTGGACATACCCCAGATGCTACAGCTCCTTCACCCATGAAGCCAGCTAACAGACCTCACAGCACAAGCAAGACCCCCTCCAAGACACCAGGTAAGACTCCTGTTGTACAGTGGTGCCTCGCAAGACGAAATTAATCCGTTCCGCGAGTCTCTTCGTCTTGCGGTTTTTTCGTCTTGCGAAGCACGGCTATTAGCGGCTATTAACAGCTTAGCGGCTATTAACGGCTTAGCGGCTTTAAGAAAAAGGAAACGAACTCGCAAGACGTTTCGTCTTGCGAAGCAAGCCCATAGGGAAATTCGTCTTGCGGAACGACAAAAAACGGAAAACTCTTTCGTCTTGCACGTTTTTCGTCTTGCGAGGTACCACTGTATCTTATGAGGGTGAGGACACATCTTAATGTTTGAGGCTATGGGTTGACCTAGCATATGTCGTCAGCTTGTCTTGTGGTTTTCTCCCAACTGGATCTTGGGAGTGGCAGATCCACTACATCCCTTGATGGCACTGTGGAATAGTCACAGAAGTACTCCTTTCTATGAATCAAATCTTATCTATCAATAGAGGCAATAGATTTTTTGCTGTTTCTCCGTCTTGTAGGCAAGTCTGGTTCTAAAGCACAAAACACTCCAAACAAAACTGGAGGGGACAGATACATTCCTAATCGCAGCGCTATGCAAATGGATGTGGCCAGCTTCCTCTTGACAAAAGAGGAGTCTTCTGATGATACCCCCACCAAGAAGGTGAGTTTGTGATATTAAAGAACTGTTCCTCGTGCAAGCCATATAGAAATGGTGCAGGGAGATATTGACACCTAATAATTGGTCAAGAAGGCTTCCTGACAGTAGGTTAGTAGCTGTAAAGAGTCAGCTGCTTAATGAGACATGTGATAATATAATACATACTAGATTTCTGAAACCCAGCCATTATACAGGCCATTTTGCTCATATTAGCTACAAAATCAAGATGACCAGTACACAATCCTAGGCTGTCATTTATGGGTAGCTAAGTAAATAACTCAAGCTATGTGATACAGGGCAGGAGAGCCTATTTTAGCCTAAAGATTGGATTTGAACTTGCCCACATTTCCAGGGGTTGCTTTCTAGCAGTAGGAAGGGCAAACCAAACAAATTCCACAAGATGCATGTGCCTCTTCTCTCCCTTGTCACAGGCAGGTAGCACACATGTATGCTTGCACCTCTGCTAGCTCTTTAGATAGGATCTCTTAAGTTCATGCAGAGAGATATCCAATCTTAGTGTTAAGCATCACATCAAAGATCAGAGTTTTTAGGTAAAAGGGAAGCATTTCTCCTCATCCTCCCCTCCAGTGCCAGTGAGGGTGGATGGAAATGCTGCCCTTTACTCATCTCCAATCTTAGGATGGTGGTGTTTAGTGGATAAAATTACAGAAGATTGACAAATCTTCACCTGCTTCCTGCTTTACAGTATATTGGCTTGTGTGGGTGACGATGAGGTAAGATGTTATGCCATACAAACCTTCCAGCTCTGATTTGGCTCTTGTTGCTCATGTCAGCCTGCAGGCATATAATTGCTTAGCTGTCTATACTGTAAGAGCAAGGGAGCTGGGAACCTTTGGCCTTCCAGATGTTATGGGACTCAAAACTCCCATAAGTCCCTGCCAGCATGGCATGTGGCTAGGGCTGATGGGAATTTGAGATCAGCAACATCTGGAGGGATAATAAGTTTTCCATTCCTGTTGTATGACAGACTACTAATTCATTTTTATTTTTTTAATGGGACTGCTTTTCCAACCCAAGGAGCATCAGAAGGCCTGGGCAATGAACCTGAATGGCTTTGATGTAGAAGAGGCAAAAATCCTGCGACTGAGTGGAAAGCCTCAGAATGCCCCTGAAGGTAGGACCAGATGCTTTCCTTGTGGGTGAAAGACACTGAAGGTATTTTTGTTGCTTAGCCGTGTCCGACTCTTCGTGACCCCATGAACCAGAGCACACCAGGCACTCCTGTCTTCCATTGCCTCCTGCAGTTTGGTCAAACTCATTTTAGTAGCTTCGAGAACACTGTCCAACCATCTCGTCCTCTGTTGTCCCCTTCTCCTTGTGCCTGCCCTCACTTTCCCAACATCAGGGTCTTTTTAGATGGTAGAAATAGCAAGGATTCTAAAGGGATGCCCTAAATGGCTTTGGCCCAGTATACCTAAAGGAACGTCTCCACTGCCATCATTCTGCCCGGACACTGAGATTCAGCTCCCAGGGCCTTTTGGCAATTCCCTCCATGCAAGAAGTGAGGTTACAGGGAACCAGGCAGAGGGCCTTCTTGGTGGTGGCACCCATCCCGTGGAAAGCCCTTCCACCAGATGTCAAGGAAATAAACAACCATCTGACTTTTAGAAGACATCTGAAGGCAACCCTGTTTAGGGAAGTTTTTAATGTTTGATGTTTTATTGTGTTTTTAATGTTCTGTTGGGAGCCGCCCAGAGTAGCTGAGGAAACCCAGCCAGATGGGTGGGATATAAATAAAAAATTATTATTATTACTCTTTTATTATGCTATGGTGGTGCTTCCTGATAATCTAGTTCATGCGGATGGCACCCTCGCCCTGCTATGCTGTGACTTCAGAGTGAGAATTGTTCAAGGCAATTATGCCTTCCTGAGTGGTAGGAAAGTAGCATTGCCAGTCTGCAGCCTAGCAGTGACTCCGGTTTATAGGCTGCCGCTTGTGTAATTCTGTATTATGCTAGTAAAACAAGGTGGTTTGCTTGCATTTTGTTCAAGCTATTAGGATTGTGCTGGTTCGGGTCACCAACCAAAACCCATAGTCTTTCACATGAAACAGCAGCAGGGAAGTCCTTTCTTGAATTAGGGTTCTCCTTTTTTAAAAAAATTGAATTAACCTCCTTGATGCAGTGCGCTCTTGTACATGTTTATTTGGAGGTTCCATTTTCCTCAATGGAGCTCTCTCCTACATATGTATGCAAAGGGTTGCATCCTTAGCTTGAAAGAGCAGCATACCTCAAGTGCAGTGCCTGTGAGGAGGAAGCTTCTCTTGCAGATGGTTTGATCTGTTCATGGTGTGGTGGTGGTGGCCTACCGCAGTTGCTTTGCATTTTGACAGAATTAGCTGAAAACCCAGATGTGTTAGAAGACTTATTAGGCCTTTCAGCAGCTGGGGTAAATGAGTTGAAACTAGATCTATGTCAACTACAGTGGAAGCAAATACATGGTTGACTTTGGTTTGGGCTGCATAATCATGGTCACTCTTCCCCACCCCAGGATACCAGAACAATCTCAAAGTGCTCTACAGCCAGAAGAACACACCAGGCTCCTCTCGGAAGAATGGTAGATACATAGCCTCCATGTCAGACCGGATTCTGGACGCCCCAGACATCCGCAATGACTACTGTAAGTAGCTACAGTGCTTGTATTTTATAGGATCCCTGTCAGTTCTGCGATGATGTAACATGTTGCAGAAGACTTATGCCTCCATCTGGTATTTGCCTTGGCTACTGTGGATGGAGAGGGAGGGGTTGTTAGAGGAATCGGAGCCATGTCAGGCCTTACAATGGGGGGGTGGGGAGGTGTGCAGAGGAGGAAGGGGCTAGTGGCGATTCATCTATTGTTTTAGATCTGAACCTCATCGACTGGAGCGCCCTCAACTTCCTGGCTGTGGCTCTGGATAAAACAGTGTATCTGTGGAACTACGAGTCCCGAGAAATAATCCAGCTCATGCAGATGGAACACCCAGATGACTACATCTCATCCGTGTCTTGGATCAAAGAGGGAAACTACCTTGCAATTGGCACAAGTAACGCAGAGGTTCAGGTAGGGGTTATGCCTCTTTAGTGACTTGATTAAGCATTGTTGACTTGACTACTTGCCAAGGGGCATGGTTTAGAGAGATACTCATGATCTCTACCAGAAGTTCATAGAATCTTAAGAGTTGGGAGGGACCCAAGGGTCATCTAGTCCAACCCCCTGCAATGCAGAAATCTGTGTTATGTGGTTACTCTTTGGGGACACGAGCTACCAGCAGGTACCCGGCAGGTTGTGGGAACTACTGAAGTGTGGGTATGTTCGTGGTTGAGGCATGACTGAGCCTCCTTGAGGCATGACTTTGAGGGCCATGGCTTAGTTGCATTTCTCCAATTGATTTTAAATGGTTTCAGCAAAGTGGGCTTGTCTTGGTATATACTCTTCTCCATTTCCAACCCCCTGGCAATACTCGAGTTTAGCCAGATGGTTGTACTAATTATTGTCTGTGGTGATTCTAGTTATGGGACATCCAGCAGAAGAAGCGTCTACGAAACATGGTCAGTCACTCATCCCGTGTGAGCTCCCTGAGCTGGAACAGCCACATTCTATCCAGGTATGGCCCAAATCCCAGACAAAGGGATTCATGAGAGCATTACTTCCTTAGGCTCAGCCTATCTGCAGGACTGTATTCTTCTATACAAACCTGGTTATGCTCTGAGATCTTTGAGGGAGGCCCTTCTGCCACGCCACCCTCACAAGCATGCTTGGTGGTGATGCGGGTGGGGCTTCTTGATGGCTGCTTGCAGACTTTGGAGCCCCCTTCCTAGAGAGGCCAGACCTGGCTCCCCCCTTGTCCTTCTGCTGGCAGGTGAAGACTTTTACTCCAGTAGGCTTCTGAGAACTAACTGTTTTTTAGGAAAGGGCTTTTAATAGTATTGTTGTTTCTACTAGTTTTTAAAAAAATATTTTTATGTAGTTTAATATTATTGTTTAATTTCCATTTATTATCTTTTATGTGTGTATCACTTTATTGTCTTTATTCATGCTTGAGGCCTGGTTCTGGGGGAAAAGGCAGGATATAAATATAACAGCAGGAGTACAGCAAAACTGCCTTCTCTGGAACTTTTTTTTCTTTCCTAAGTGAAGAGGTGATATTGGTTGTCCTTAGCACTTGAGTTTGGGTTTATATACTAAATCTTAGGCCTCTCTTAACAGTGGGTCACGGACCGGTCACATTCATCATCATGATGTTCGTGTGGCAGAGCACCATGTGGCAACACTTGCTGGCCATACGCAAGAAGTGTGTGGGCTCAAGTGGTCACCTGATGGTCGCTATCTGGCCAGTGGAGGAAATGATAACCTGGTAAATGTCTGGCCAAGCATCCAAGGGGATAGTGGATCATTTCAGCCTGTGCAGACTTTCACGCAGCATCAAGGAGCTGTTAAGGTAAGTAGTTCTTTATGTAGGAGGCACTTGACATGTTGCTGGCAATAGGGAAGATTAACCTAAGACACCTTTCTTCTAGGCTGTAGCTTGGAGTCCATGGCAGTCCAATGTGCTGGCAACAGGAGGTGGAACAAGTGACCGGCATATAAGGATCTGGAGTGTGTGCTCGGGTACCTGCCTCAATACAGTGGATGCGCAGTCTCAGGTAGGTTCACCTAGTATTCTCAATGGAAAATAAAGAGCAGTTCAGCATTGGATACTACGCTGATGCCCAGTCTCTTCAATTTATACATGAGCATGTATTTGGGCTCTTGGTACTCACTGTTTTATGTCTGACAGGTGTGTGCAGTACTTTGGTCTACAAACTACAAAGAACTTGTGTCTGGTCATGGCTTTGCCCAGAACCAGCTCGTGGTATGGAAATACCCATCCATGTCCAAGGTCACAGAGTTAAAAGGTGAGTTCAGATAGATGGTATGGAAATGGCTGAAGTACCAGATTTAGCCAACTTCTAATTTGTGGGTATTGCTGCCTTCATATAATGGAAACAGCCACACATGCATTGTTCCTTCCACTTGTCTGCTGGAAATGGCATACCTTTGTTTTTAATATTCCCCAGGTCACACAGCTAGAGTGCTAAGCCTGACTATGAGTCCAGATGGGTCCACAGTGGCATCAGCAGCAGCAGATGAAACACTGAGGCTCTGGCGGTGTTTCGAGCTGGACCCAGCCCGTAAGAAGGAGAAAGACAGCAGCACCAAGAGTAGCATTATCCATCAAGGCATCCGCTGAGCCCACTTTCTAACCTATTGCTTTGTGTACAGAATTTTAAACAATTTAATAAATATTTCACTCTCACTTAAGAAATGGGGTTGGTGCATGGGGTTGATATCTAGGATAGGATAAAAGCAACAGACTGAGATATCAAAGTGGATTTAATTGTTGCTGGCTATCTGGCCTGTATCATTTGTAATAAACCAAATAAACTACTGATGGAAGACCAGAGTGCTTATCTTAAATCTAGTGTTTCTGATGTTTCCCAAGAGAATATGCAGCCCTAGCCTATACAGACAACAGATACACAAAGTATGAGGTGTGTTGAAAATGAGGCTTTTAATGTTTTGAAGTAAACAAATGATAAGGTATCTAGTACTGTGCATCAAGGTGTATGGAAATAGTCATGAGCAATTATCATCTTGGGTGTAGCTAAGGTGCCCATCAGTAGCTGGGCTACTGACAGTGATACAACATGCACTTTCTACCAAGGGCTGTTTAATTCCTTATAGGGCTAAGAAGTTGCTACAAAAGCACTTATTGGGGCTGTAAGACCTTATTGTGGCAGAATAGTTGGATCAAGCTACTCTGATAATCTGGTTTCTAGATTGTATTCTTGTTCAAATGCTTGCAGTATATATTCTTTCTCCCATACAAATACTGTTCTTATCAATTAAAAAAGGATCCTTGCTGCTGTGTACTAAAACTTTGTAAGATTTGAGGATAAACAGTGTATGGTGAAATGTATACATAGCGCTATATAATACTTGGTGATTGAATCCTATTGGATTCAATCACCATCTCTTTAGATTCCCCACCCACACCCAAAAGCTTAAAACTATTTAATAGAGTAGCAGGAAGTATAAACTGTTTGATATGTGCACATAGCTGAAGATAGGAAACATGGGCCACTTAGCTAGAATCAATATCAGAAAGTAGGGAGGGCAACGGGCTACCTTTGTTGTGCACTTTATAGGATTGGATATTGGAAGGAGGTTGTGCTTCTGGGCCTGGGATGATAGTAACTAAGAATGCCTGTATTTTACTGCGAAAAAGCTGTAGCTGAATTAGTGGAAGGCAGTTTACTACCAGGAACTGAGCTGTGCAGGCAGGCCCTGTCAGTGAGGAATGTTTCTGTCTGCCTCATTCCCTTTACAATTTTCCCCCATCCCCAACTATAGACCAAGGAAGTAGATGCATCCATGAAGTTTCAAAGTCCTTGTGCATCTCTCTTTACAGCATATTTTAATACATGTAACCTGTCACTTCCAGCATATAAACAGATGAGATAATGATTAAATCCAGAGGATGGGTTGCAGCTCTATGGTAGAGAATCTGTTTTGCATGCACTGGTGCTGGGTTCAACTCCTGCCATCTCTAGCTAGGGCCTGTCTGAAACCACAGAGAGCCACTGCTGGTCAGTGTATATCAGTGGTTCACAATTGGTGGCTTGTGGATGATAGAGGGTCCGCAGCTCCATTCGCATAACAAAAACTACCAGAGATATCAAAATTTTCAATGGTAGGGGGTCCATGACTTGGCTTTTGAAAAACAAGGGATCTGCAGTATTTGGCTAATTGGATATCACTGGTGTAGATAATGGTTTGATTAAAATCGTCACAACTGGGTAGCTTCTTATACTTTAAAAGCTAATTTAGGTGCCCCCTCACAGTGTGATCCTATACACAATCAGCTACACACAGTTATTTTTAAATAGGACTTGCTGCCATAGCCTACCTACAAGCAGGAACACTTGCAGGATATCTGCAACTAAACTTCCTGTTGTATTTTAGGAGGTATATAGTATTTGAAATCTGTAGATTATCTCAAAAGGTTCCTTCTGCCAATGATTCCATGAAATACAGAATGGCTCTCTGTCACAACTTCAGATGGTAAGAGAAGCTAACATCAGTAACGGGAATTTGCTTCTGCGGCCTTATCTAAATTGGGATGGACAGCAGTCTCTTGTTCTGTGTCTGAGATATGAAAACTAGGGCTTGTGCATATTATTGACTAATTAAAATAGGTAACCACATTGACCCCTACAGATGCTCTTTGTCATGGAGAACTCGTTACCTGTAATGAAGGAATAGTACAGGAGTAGCGACTGTTGCTGCTATGCCCTGGAATGGGCAGACTTAAGTCAGAACTTGTGTTCCAAGTTCTGGCTTGGTAGAAAGTCTGAGCCACACAGGCTGCTGTGGTTAGTAGAACTTAAATGTTCTAGATAAAAGGCAACATCAAATAATTGTTGGTTCAGCTGTACTGCTGCCTTCCAGTTAAACTCATCTGGCCAAATTGGGGCTGCAGTTAAAACTGAGGATGTTTTCTTAAACTTCACTAAGAGGAAGACTTTTTGCAAACGAAACAGTTGTTATAATATATAAAACTAGTGCTTTGTTCCTGATCCTAAACAAGACTTGAAGCAACTACTCAAGTTTGGAGTGGCTGTTCTAAAACAACTAGAGAAGCATGGCGCTTTCATAAGGACTATTAACAAGAAGACATACTATCCAAAATGTTTACACTTGTCAAATTTCAGTAAGCTGCTGTGAGCACTTGTGTCAAGATAGGATACATACCGTATTTTTCGCCCTATAGGACGCACCGGCCCATAGGACGCACCTAGATTTTGGGGGGGAAATAAAGGGAAAAAAATTTATTCCCCCCCCCCAGGCGCGGGGCTGGGGCGGGAGAAGCCCGAGCTTCCCCCGACCCCAGCCCCCAGAATGGGAGCCAGAGTGGCTCCCGGAGCTTGCGGGGCTGGGGGTGGGGGAAGCCCGAGCTTCCCCCACCCCCAGAAAGGGTCCCAGAGCGATGGCGAAGGTGAGCGCACCTTTGCCAATGCTCTCGGAGCTTGCAGGGGCTGGGGGTGGTGGAAGCCCGAGCTTCCCCCACCCCCAGCCCCCAGAAAGGGTCCCAGAGCGATGGCGAAGGTGAGCGCACATTCGCCATCACTCCCAGAGCTTGCGGGGCTGGGGGTGGGGGAGGCCCAAGCTGGGGTGGGGGAGGCCGAGCCGCGCAAGGTCCCAGAGCGATGGCGAAGGTGCGCGCACCTTCGGCATCACTCTCCGACCCGTTCGCAGGGCTGGGGTCGGGGGAAGCTCCGGCTCCCCCCGCCCCCAGCCGCGCAAGCTCAGAGAGCGATGGCGAACGTGCGCGCACCTTCGCCATCGCTCTCCGACCCGTTCGCGGGGCTGGGGTCGGGGGAAGCTCCGGCTCCCCCCGCCCCCAGCCGCGCAAGCTCCGAGAGCGATGGCGAACGTGCGCGCACCTTCGCCATCGCTCTCCGACCCGTTCGCGGGGCTGGGGTCGGGGGAAGCTCCGGCTCCCCCCGCCCCCAGCCGCGCAAGGTCCCAGAGCGATGGCGAACGTGCGTGCACCTTCGGCATCGCTCTCCGACCCGTTCGCGGGGCTGGGGTCGGGGGAAGCTCCGGCTCCCCCGCCCCCAGTCCCCAGAGCAGGTCGGAGAGCGCTGGCGAAGGTGAGGGCACCTTCACCATCACTCCCAGAGCTTGCGGGACTGGGGGTGGGGGAAGCCGGAGTTTCCCCCGTCCCCAGCCCCGCGAACGGGTCGGAGAGCGATGGCGAAGGTGCGCGCACCTTCGCCATCGCTCTGGGACCTTGCGCGGCTGCGGGCGGGGGGAGCCGGAGCTTCCCCCGACCCCAGCCCCGCGAACGGGTGGGAGAGCGATGACGAAGGTGCCCGCACGTTCGCCATCGCTCTCGGAGCTTGCGCGGGTGGGGGCGGGGGGAGCCGGAGCTTCCCCCGACCCCAGCCCCGCGAACGGGTCGGAGAGCGATGCCGAAGGTGCGCGCACCTTCGCCATCGCTCTGGGACCTTGCGCGGCTGCGGGCGGGGGGAGCCGGAGCTTCCCCCGACCCCAGCCCCGCGAACGGGTCGGAGAGCGATGACGAAGGTGCCCGCACGTTCGCCATCGCTCTCGGAGCTTGCGCGGGTGGGGGCGGGGGGAGCCGGAGCTTCCCCCGACCCCAGCCCCGCGAACGGGTCGGAGAGCGATGGTGAAGGGATGCACCTTCGGCATCGCTCTGGGACCTTGCGCTGCTGGGGGGGATAGCTTCCTGAAGCCTGGAGAGCAAGAGGGGTCGGTGCGCACCGACCCCTCTCGCTCTCCAGGTTTCAGGGAAAGCCTACATTCGCCCCATAGGACGCACCCAGATTTCCCCTTCATTTTTGGCGGGGAAAAAGTGCGTCTTATAGGGCGAAAAATACGGTATGTTGAGCAGTAAATGCTGTTGCCTGTTTAGTAGGGAGCACATGAGAACAGCCTATAGTTTTTAATCATAAGACCACGGAGCTCATTATCCCATATTTGCGAATAGACTGGGCAAGGCCAAACAGTTCCAATAGAAAGCCATACAGGTAAAGTCTCATTTGGAATACACTGTCCCATCTTCATTTCATTAAAGTAAAGGGACCCCTGACCGTTAGGTGTAGTCATGGACGACTCTGGGGTTGCGGTGCTCATCTCGCTTTACTGGCTGAGGGAGCCGGCGTACAGCTTCCAGGTCATGTGGCCAGCATGACTAAGCTGCTTCTGGCGAACCAGAGCAGCACACAGAAACGGTGTTTACCTTCCCGCTGCAGCGGTACCTATTTATCTACTTGCACTGCATGCTTTCGAACTGCTAGGCTGGCAGGAGCAGGGACCAAGCAACGGGAGCTCACCCCATTGCGGGGATTCGAACCGCCGACCTTCTGCTCAGCAAGCCGTAGGCTCTGTGGTTTAACCCACAGCGCCACCCGTGTCCCTCCTTCATTTCATTACTCCTGCATTATTAGTAACCAGGTGTTAAACCACAGCAAAAGAACAGCAAGAACAGGCATGCATAGTAGAATAAGCGTCTTTTACTATTGCTGAGTAGTATATCCCTAAATTCCCTTGCATCATAATAAAATGCTAATTCAGAACAGTGGTGTAAATGTAGAATGCTGTCATAAGCATTAGTTGAAAGTTTCTCACACATGCACTGAAGGAAGGAGGCAGGACACAGCAAGGGATCAGCAGTGGAGAGATTTAAGTGTTACAAAACCTTGTAATTTAATCTAACAATAAACTTTGCTTAAAAGTTTTTAAAACAGGACCATCCTATCTGAAAACTGGCTAAAATAGCTGGTGGTAAAAGCTGTAGTAGTACATCTAGCATTGCTTATGGCACATAATCCAGGTTATGTGTTAGTCTAGCCCTAGCACTGAGGTAGAGAGAGACACCTACGTAACCAAGTCACTCTGCAAGATTTATTCCAACAAAATATGCATTCTGACATGCCTTGGACTATTCTATCCAGCAACACTTGTAGCCACATTTAGCACTATCTATAGGATACTGCACAGATCAAAGATCTGCCATTGTTGGGCAATTCTAATACAGGCCTATTTTGGGTGTGACACACAGTAGCAACAGCAGCGCCATTTTTCAGGCTACAGGCAAATAGCACCAACGAATAGGGCTTCTTTAGGCACAGGTTATTTCGCAGCAGCTGGAGCTTGGGCAAGAACATAAATCAGTAAAAAACAGAAAGGCAGCTGGCCTAAAACTTTCCATGTAAGGAAAGGAGAATAAGCATTCAGCCTGGCAGGGAGAAAAGAAAGGAGCCTAGGAAACAAATGCACAAAACCTTTGAGCAAAGTTAGCTTTGCTCAAGTCGTGGTCCTCTAGCAGAAGGCATCTGAGGCACGACACTACACTGGGCAAGCCAGAACGTGGCCACTACAATACTTCATAGGTTTTTGATCTGAATTTTTCAGTTATACCCACTCCTTAAACTAACCCCAACTAAGGCACAAGGTAACTGAAGGGGAGCACCTCATTGGAACTGAATGTCAACATCTGTTTTATAGTCAATATGGCCCATGGAAATGTTTGTTCTTCTCACCCAAGCCTGACCAGTCATGGGTCCAAAGCCTTGAAATCAAGAACATGAATCACTACTCTCTTTCTGTCCATTTATTTCTGTGAATACAAGTGAGAAACTCAGGTAGAAGGGAGGCACCTCTCCTGAGTCCTCCCCAAGGCTTAGAGTACAGGGAGTGTCTGCCCCTTGGAGCAGATCAGGTAATAATAATAATAATAATAATAAAAAGGCACACAGCAACAGCATGCAAGCTGGAAAAAGGTCCTTCTCCCTGGGCTTCAGTGCAGCAAAAGTATCTGTGGTCATCAACCCATGGGGAGCAAGAGCCCAGAGTTATTGCTAAGGTTGTGGGATCAGAGCAACCAAAAACTGGGGAGTTATGTGGAGGGATGAACACTGAGGCCAGCCAAGGCAGCAAGAATGAAGCCCTAGGCCTATAGCACCCCACCTGCATACAGAGCAGGAATAGATCTCTCTGGGGGAGTCAGACCCACAGCAACAAGGGACCACTCACATTCAAGTATGAATGGCAGGGCTCCAATGGGGTAAAGAGAATGAACAGGGGGCAACACAAACTTAGGGAAAGCAGAGGAACAAAATTCCCACCTGGATCACATGGAGTACATAGAACTAAATGGAAAGGTGTGTCCCATCTGGCAGAGTTCTGCTTTGGTCCAGCTCTGGAGGGAGCCCAGCCCAGGGCAGACACAGGCACTTTGAAGACCTTAGGCTAAAACCAGCACCAACAGCCCAAGCAGCCTCTCTCCCCTGGGACAGCTGAAGGCCAGGTGTGAGGGATACAGAGCAGTTGGGAAGGTGGCTTGGAACTGCAAGACAACAGTCTTTAGGCACTTGGTCTTGCTAATGGGCCCAGACATGGGTTCGGTTGGTCCGAGACACCTTGATCCCACCCACCTCCTAGTTGGCTTTGGCTTTGCCGTTAGAAATGGCACCATTCTCATGAAAGCCATTCTGCTGAGGTTGTGTCATGACCTTGGGCAGACGCTTGCCTCTGGTGTACGAATGGTACCAGAAGTTGGAGAAGAGGAGGAAGAAGATAACGCCGTAAATCCAGATGAGGTGGATGAAGATTGGGTACTGGTAGTCACAGCTGGGCATGAAGTAGTACTGGGAGATGTGGATGGAGACGAGCACAAACTGCAACTGTGAGTGGAGGCAAGAGAAAGTTATGGAGTAAAGAAGGCAGCTATATCCCCTTCCCCTACCCACGGGAGGAAATAGACAGACCTAGTGACAGGTAGTTCAAGCTGGGAGAGGGAGAACACAGAAAGTCTAGCACAGGAAACAATTGCTAAATAAGTTCCTGTAGCTCTTGCCAAGAGAAAGGAAATAAGTCAGACCAATGTCCCAGGCTGGTTGTACCATCCAAAGCTGGGAGTTGTTGGCATGAGTGGCCTGGTCCTTTCCCTTTCCTACTCACCAGTTGAATGGCAGTGATGTGCTTCTTCCACCACAGGTACTTTTGATAGGCAGGCCCTGCAGCTGACAGCGCATAGTAAAAGTACATCACCACATGTACTATCGAGTTCACTAAAGCATGAAATGAGCCCATTCCTCCTGCAGGCCAACAAATAAGAAAAAGATTAAATTCAAATGGTAAAGGAAGAGCTGAGATATGACCAAGTCCTACATAAATATAAGCAAGACCAGAAAGGATTTCTTCTGGAACATCAGGGACCACAAATATGGTGGTAATAGAGTAAAAGAAGTCAGAAATGTTTGTTATTGTTGTCTTTGGGGGGTTGGGGGAGGGTTCCTAAGCATTTCCAGTTAGTATTCTGTGAAATGCTATTTTGAAGTGCCCACAACAAATTTAGATTTCCAAATGAGACCCCAGGCCCCAAAAGTTGAAATCCTTGATATAAAAATTATACAATATTAACCTTTACCATTCTAAAAGCTCTGTACTTTATTCCAAAAGTTAACAATACATCACCATCATCTTTCACCATGCAGAGACTCAAGGTGGCTTACAGATAAAATAGAAACAGCTAAAAGCATAGATAGGCCCATTAAAAATCAATTAAATGTTAATAAAATGTACACACAAACACACACACACACACACACACACAGAGAGAGAGAGAGAGAGAGAGAGAGAGAGAGAGAGAGAGAATGAATACATGCCTTCCCTAAATCTCACCTGGGCCAAATTTGGCACCCCACCACCAGCTCCAGGGAAGCACTGAATGGTGGAACACATGCAGGAAGGTCACCTGTTCATTCTTCTTTCTTAGTATGAAGATCACCTGGAAGCAAGAGATTAGAGAGAGATGGGCTTTTCATTTTGGCCAGTGGGCCATTACTCCAGAATGTTTAAAAGAGAGGAAGCACCATTGCAGACTCCAAATAGTAACAATCCAATCATCTTCAGTGAGCTAATAAATATCAACTGTACATACTGTAAGAGAAAATGAACAAAAACCACCCTGCCCCAATGAAATACCTACTTGTGTTAGTAGAATATAAAGGTTAGTCACCATTAATTTGCACAAATGATCCATGTCAGAATAAGTAGGAATGTCTGACCACATCCAGTAAGGCCAATACAAATGTGTACCCGTACCCATTTCTGCTCCAAACAAGATACTGTAGGCCTCAAAAAACAAGCACTTACTGTGTCAAGCAGTTCAATGTACTTGGAGAAGATGAAGACCCAGGCTACATGGACCATCTACCAAAAAAGAGCAATGTCAGAAATCCTAGTCATCAAAACATAAAGCTCCACCCTACTTTTCTACCCTCATTTTTTCTTCCTTCTGAACCCCCATTTCTCCTCTTGGAGCAATCCCACCACAGATTTGCAACATTTGCCAAGCTTATGCCTACATTAAAAACAACAACAACAACACTCTCACACATGGGGGAATGTGAGACAAGATATGGGGTTGAAAGAATGAAAGAACTTACCCGAAGGGCCATGGGGTTCTGGGATTGGTCCACAGGGTCACACCTCCAAGTGTAACCAGTCAACCAGCCTGACATAAGGAACTGCAACAAGGAGCCACCATTCAGATATTTCTCAATGATACTACATTCACCAGCTCAGCTTTGTAAACATACCCACAAAAATTACAAGCCTAAAATTTGTGTTACTAGTTTTATAAGAGGCTAATCAGCTACGTTTCCATGCTCACTGAAGAGAAAGAGAAGCTTCTTCTCTATGGTCAACATTAAAATGCAGGCAATTATCCTATTAGCAGGAAAATTAAATTAAAATAAATAAAATAAAGTAGCTTGCTATCGAACAGGCTGGAGAAGGACAGACAAAGCTGAGGGACAAGCTTTCCTTCCTTAGCAGCCACCACAAATCAAGCAAACCAGCAGTCCATTCATTCATCTGCATAGAATTCCTAGGTCACCAATGGCTACCAAGCTAGTGCTGAAATGGAAAGTTGTACAAAGGTACATGTCATACAGCTTCTCTGCCATGCAAATCTCTCTTCTAGGCACTTCTATGAGCAACCATTGAAACAAAACCCTGAGCAATTTTCAGCTGTCACAGCAATCCAAATCCCTTTTGCGCTGTGTTGTGTGTGTGTGTGTGTGTGTGTGTGTGTGCACGCACACACATACATACTGGAGAGGTGTCCCTTCATCCAGGGTTGCCAGCCTCCATAAGCCACCACCTGCAGAGTAACACCAGTGTCACCGCTGACATGGCGTTCCTCTTTCTGCCCATTGAATGGGCAGGCAGAAGGGCTGCTGGCAGCAGTCTACAGAAAGCGCCCAAACAAGGCTTTGCAAGGATGGGTCTGAGTCAGCCCTACTCCTATCATGTGCTAACAGCACTGGGCCCAATCTGGGTCTGATTGCTGCACCAACTCCATGCTGCCACAATATCCTACCCTGACTTCTGTTGCAGCCACCATGCTCAACAATTAGGTGGATGGGGTGCTAGCTCTGCTTCTTCAATAATCCCCACCTGGTTAGGTGGTGTTGTAAATAACTAACTCTGATGTAATTCTGCATACTGACTTATATATACACACACTTTATCTCCCCATATTTATAGTTTTAAAAATCAGCTTATGTATGTAGTTTTGTCCAGCAATGCCCTTGTACATCCAGCTGCTACAATGCAAGTCCAATAGACTTAATTTGTAACTTAACATTTTTAAAGAAGAGGCACTTCTTAAGATAATTCTCCTGACTATTGACCTGAGCAGGTAATGCTACCCCTGCCAGCTTTAAGAAAATGGAATACCAGTAAGCATGATGCACTCCATCACATAAACACTGACAGAGAAAACATATTTACTGGGAAGGGGTTGTGCAATTCCCAATTCACATGTATGTACCATTCTGTATAAAAGGCTACAATGGAGACACTAGACAACTGTTGCATGATTATGGCCAGCTGGTATATTTAAGTAAATTACAGCTAGTAGAAACTTGTACATTGTCTGTTAAGCATAGCCTTGCTACACTTCTAGGTCATCATGTGAACAATTCCTGATAGGAAGAGTGAAAGAGTTTATTCATGGAAATTAGCAGCCTCATAAAAAAACCACACCCTGCATGAACATTAACACCTTAATGTAACCAGACCAAAGCCCCATTGCACAAGTGGTTTCCATTGTCAGGATCCATTAGGTGCATCCCACCCCAAAACCTCTTAACCCCATAAAGCTTTACATATGCCAGGGTAGGAAGGAGTTTGAAACAGACACTGGGGATGCACCACAAGCAGTAACAGCAACATCCCACCAATGGAAGCTATAGCTAATCTATCTAGGAGATGCTTACCTCATAGACTATGTAGAGCGACAGAGCTACCATGGAGGAGTTATAGACAATCATGAACTTCCTGAGGTTCAGAGGTTTCCGGTTGGCCATGATGCGTGGCCCCAATGACAGTACAAAGTAGATATAACCCAGCAAGATGCCCGTCATAGGAAAAGGTGAGCCCATAAGTGGATACGAAGAAATCCGTGGGTCTGAGGGGGAAAGTGAACTGTTCAGAGGTATGCACTGTGCCCAACAACACTCCCTCTGTTATTTTATCAGCAGCCCTATGCCTCTAGGGCAGGATAAGTTAAGTGTTTGAGTCACACCGGGACCCTCAAGCTTTTGTTACACCTGGGGCAGAGGAGGTAGCATCTGTAAGGCAGCCAGAAAGTTGACTACTTCTCTTCTTGAGGCCCCAGTGGGTCACTTTGGCTGAGTAAGCCAAACTCACCTGCTTTCTTTATGAAGTCTTGATACATGTTCACCAGTGAGTCCATGGCAACAGTAGTTCAGCTGTTCTGCACAAGAAAGAAAGAGTGAGTCACACCAATAGTACTTGAATTATCTGCAGGCCCAGTCATACAATGCTTCTACAGCACTGCTCCCCATCCTGCACAGAACTGTCAACTATTTTAATGAAGTAAGCAATCCAATCACTTCCTCTCAGAATCTTCCAACTGCCAACTTGGCCCTCCTCATATGACCAGCTACAGAGCTGAAAAATGAGAGATCACATGATCCTAAACACTTCTTGCTATTAGGCAGTATGATTTTGGGAATTCTGTGCCTCTTGCCCATCTGAGCTCTGCACAAAAAGCATTTGCAGCAAAATGCATGCTTATACAGATATAGGAATAAACTGTTTAATCAGGCACAAGCATCTCTCTATAACAGCCACTCTTCCCCATCCTACAATTGTAGTTTAGAATCACTCCAAGCACATGCTGTACAAGTCACAAGAACACCCCCAATAATGCTCTGCATGAACTGCAGCACAATGCACCTCCCCCCACTCGGTGCAAAATGACAGGCAGCCCTGGATAACCCAAGAAAAAGGAAACGCCTTTTTCAAAATGTTCTTTCACCAGCAGGTACAGAACAAACCTTCTCTGAAGTCGTAGATTAGGAAAGCAACACACACGCCAACTAGACTCAAATGGTGAAGGCCAGTTCTGTCATAGAAGCCCTACTTGCCCAGCTTTTAAAAGATTTTAAGGAATTGGCTTGTTGTGCCGATTCACAGAACATCCTCTTGCTTCTGGCCCCACGTAAAAGATGCTTGATTCCTGCACCCCAAGATGGCTACAGGGTATTTGCATGGCCAACAGCGCAGCCTCAGCAAAACCCATGTATCAGGTTGCAGAAGATCACATCTGTTATTTCAATTCAGGTCCACTAACACATATGCACACACAAAGCTTGTTGCCCCTAAAGTCTGGAGTAGGTTCAAAGACAGCAAGGAAAGTTTAATGGTCCAACTACAGAAGCTCTAAAAAGTTGAAAGTAGTACAACTGATTGTATGAAAAAAGGAAGGTGATTGCCAAGAACAACTGTCCATGGCATAAGGTCAGTTGCCTGCATCATACAAGGGACTGCAAATTGGAGAGTTCAAAGAACAATTTAAAATAAAAGTGAATAAAGAATAAAAGAAACAAATGTAGGATTATCAAACAGCAATAGCACCTAGAGATTTTTAAAGGTTTTCATTAGAACTTCAGGCTCACTCTTCACTTTGATGTACCCCCACCAAAGAGGAAAAGAAAGGTTGAATGTTTGCCTCTTGAAATTCCATTAGACCCTCTGATCTGCTTATTAGACCCCTATAACCATACAAAATCCAGATTCTACATATCATAATCACTGCAGGATTATTACTGTCAAAGCTTGGAAAAATACCCATAAACCAAGTGAACAATCTATTGTTAGAAAGATATATGAATAGTTAAGACTGATTAAATTAACAATAATTGTAAAGACTTCCTTCTCTATTGCAAAGGAGGTCTGCAGACAGGGGGGGGGGGTTCCTCACCAGTGTAGTGTGGCACAGCTCCACTACCATTCCAGCAGTAGGAAGGTCAGAAATTAGGGGGCGGGGGGAGTTGGGGAGAGACTTCAGACACCGAATCCCAGGCCTTCTCATGGGATCGGCATTAGATCCATTTCAGTCCGGTTTCCGTCCTGGTTTTGGGACGGAGACGGCTCTGGTTGCCCTAACAGATGATATCCGTAGACAACTGGATCGAGGCGGGTCAGGACTGCTGATCCTTTTAGATTTGTCAGCAGCCTTTGACATGGTCGATCATGATCTTCTGGACCATCGCCTTGCAGACGTGGGGATACAGGGCATAGCCCGTAACTGGTTGTGCTCTTTTATCTCTGGTCGGGGACAGAGGGTGGCACTAGGGAGGGAAATGTCGTCACGCCACTCCTTGGTGTGTGGAGTGCCGCAGGGCGCAATTCTCTCCCCAATGCTTTTTAACATCTTTATGCGCCCCCTTGCCCAGATTATCCGGAGCTTTGGGCTGGGCTGTCATCAATATGCTGATGACACTCAGCTCTATCTACTGATGGATGGCCACACCAACTCGGCCCCTTACACACTGACCAGATGCTTGGAAGCTGTGGCTGGATGGTTTCGTGGGAGCCGATTGAAACTAAATCCTTCGAAGACAGAGGTCCTATGGCTAGGTCGGGATAGCATGGGGATGAGGGACCAACTCCCTTCTCTTGCGGGGGCCCAATTAGTGCCATTGCCTTCCGTTAAGAGTTTGGGTGTAATCCTTGACGCCTCCCTTTCCATGGAGGCGCAAGTCACAGCAACAGCCAAGGCGACATTTTTCCACCTTCGCCGCATCAAGCAGTTGGTCCCTTACCTTTCCCGCCCCGACCTTGCCACAGTGATCCATGCGACAGTCATCTCCAGGCTTGACTACTGTAACTCGCTCTACGCGGGGCTGCCCTTGAAGCTGTCCCAGAAACTCCAGCGGGTACAGAATGCTGCAGCGAGGCTCCTCACAGCGTCTCTGCCATGGGAGCATATTCATCCAGTGCTTTTCAAGCTGCACTGGCTCCCGGTGGAGTACAGGGTCAGATTTAAGGTGCTGCTTTTGACCTTTAAAGCCCTTCACGGCCTAGGACCCTCGTACCTACGGGACCGCCTCGCCTGGTATGCCCCACGGAGAGCCTCAAGGTCCATAAATAACAACACCCTAGTGGTCCCAGGCCCTAAGGAAGTTAGATTGGCTTCAACCAGAGCCAGGGCCTTTTCAGCACTGGCCCCAACTTGGTGGAACGCTCTGTCTCATGAGACCAGGGCCCTGCAGGATCTGATCTCTTTCCGCAGGGCCTGTAAGACAGAGTTGTTCCGCCTGGCCTTTGGATTGGAGCCAATTTGATTCCCTCCGCCCCCTTTTTCTTTTTTCTTTTCCTTCTCCTGCAATGAGGCTCCATTTTAATATTTTAATGTTCCATTATTTTAATGTTGTATTTTATTTTTGTTTTTAAGTTGTAATCACTCATCTTGTTTTTATTATTGCTTGTAAGCCGCTCTGAGCCCGGCCTTGGCTGGGGAGGGCGGGGTATAAATAAAAAATTATTATTATTATTATTATTATTATTCCCTGATGTAAAGCCAGAGTTACCTCAGCTTCTCCCATTGAAGTCAATAAGGAGAGAAAAGAAATCAAGAGCTCCTCCCACCCCACTTTCCACAGTGTTCGTAGTAAGCTGTCAGGGAATTAAAGGCAATAGTTTTTCCACCATGGACTCCCCACCCTGCCTAACAGAATCAGTGTATGAAGAAGTCAAGCTTATAAGAAGAATAAATGGAAAAGTTAACCCAGGAAGGGCAGTAGCCAACCAGGAACACTCATGTTTACAAGGGGATCATAATAATTTATTTGTTTGTTTAGTCAAATATAAAATGATTGAATGACGCTAGATTTGATTAATCATCTCTAGCCATATTTTCCTATAGTTTCCAAGTTACACCCACAGATGTTCAAGCAGCTAGGGTTCGGTATCTTTTGCTTCTTCAATCCTATACAAATAGTCCAACCAAAGACTCAGGGGGCAAGAAGCAAGTGCTGCAGGAAGTCCAAAAGATACTGACAAGCCTCATAAGCGGGGTCAATAAATTAAGAAAAACTCTAATCAGTTCCTGAAAAATATGTCTCTCTCCCACTTTGTCAACTGACCCAAGTTTGAAAGGTGCTACGTAGGCCTAACACATGCCTGGTAAAACCTAGCTAATCCCCATAATCTTACTAGGTTTACCAAGAGTAAGCCCCAGACACTGGCTGCTAGTGCAGGAAGAGGGAAATAGTACTAAAGTGCACAAAAACCCATCATACAATAGGCATAGCAAGGGAATTAGGGATAACAACATTCTGAGGTAGCTGACCCATTGTTCCTTGCAGAAGCTGAGAGCTAGTAAGCAGGAAAAGCCCAGAGGGAAGAGAAACACATCCCAATAAGCTACAGATTCTACTCTTCACTCCCCTTAAATTGGGAAATCAACCAGGAAGATGAAAGAAAAGCCCTTAATTGCAGCACAGGTAGAAGAATTGTGGTAAGCAAACCATGCCTGATATTGGTAGTTGCTCTTTCCAATCTCCAACATGATAGGTGAGAAGATACTCTAATAGCTGGAAAACGTAGCCAGAGAGGATGGACAAGGAGTTGCAGAGGTGCTTAAGGGGCATTTCTGAATATATTACCCTTACACATCATCTATATGGTTACAATTCAGCACAACCACCTTTATGAGAACCAGGAAGTTCACAGAGCAAAAAGGTCCTGACTATTGTAGAATATGACTCTTGCCTAGGCAATCTAAGCATTCCTCTCAGCACCTGAAGCACACCTCTCAGTACAGTGGTACCTCGGGTTAAGAACTTAATTCGTTCTGGAGGTCCGTTCTTAACCTGAAACTGTTCTTAACCTGAGGTACCACTTTAGCTAATGGGGCCTCCCGCTGCTGCTGTGTCACCCCTGCACAATTTCTGTTCTCATCCTGAAGCAAAATTCTTAACCTGAGGTACTATTTCTGGGTTAGCGGAGTCTGTAACCTGAAGCGTCTGTAACTCAAGGTACCACTGTATTGTATTTCCCAGAGACAGGAGGTCACAACAACTACCCAGGCACAGCATTCCAAACTATAATCATTTAAAGCATTCCTCTCTCCACAGAGGCTTGCATATGACTGTGATAAGGCAGACTCTGCCCCCAGGCATACAATCCAAAAGAAGTTGTGACACTAAAGGCTCACCCAGGGCAGGATGATTTGAACATATTACGCCAATCCTGGCATGACTGCACAGGCTGCCAGTGAGTTTCCAGGCCCAGCTTCCAGTGAGTTTGAAAGTACTGGTTTTGACCTACAGTATAAAGTCTTAAACGGTTCAGGACATCAATGCCTCTACGACTGCCTCTCTCCATATGAACTTACCCAGACCCTGAGATCATAATTCAGGGCCCTCCTTTGTGTGCCTACTCCATGAGAGGTCCGGAGGGAGGCAACATAGACCTTTTCTGCAGTGACTCTCCCAAGGGAAAGCATTCCTCTTCTCCCAATTCTTTGACTAATTATACAGTCATACCTCAGGTTACAGACGCTTCAGGTTGCGCTTTTTCGGGTTACGGACTGCCGAAACCCAGAAGTACCGGAATGGGTTACTTCCATGTTTCAGCAGTCGCACATGCGCAGAAGTGCTAAATCGTGCTTTGCAGATGCGCAGAAGCACCAAATTGCAACCTGTGCATGCGCAGACGTGCCACTGTGGGTTGCGGACGCTGCGGGTTGCGAACGTGCATCCCACTCGGATCACTTTTGCAACCCGAGCATCCACTGTATAAGGCCTTTTAAACTATGGGGGCAGGGTTTTTTTTTTGTTTGTTACTATGTTACGTATTTTTCTGTTTTTATATTGTAAACTGCCCTGTGATTCTCTGAAGAAGGGTGGTATATTAATTTAATAAATAAATAAAGGAAAAGAGACTAGAAGAGAAGAGACGAAAAATTCAAGCACTACTTCTTAGTTTTTTTAATTACCAGTCAGAATGGAAAGCTTTCAAGAGGAGGAACCAAACACTGCTTATATCTCAGCAGTGAATGAAGAGACCCTGAAGTACCTTTTAACTTTCTCTCCTTGATGAAATGGGCACTGCTCATTAATATGTTAAAATAGCTAGGTTCTCCTATGCCTTGATGATCGTATGATTGAAGGTTAAGTCCCAAGTCTGGCAGGTCCTAAGCATAGCACCAAGGCTACTGGCTTGCCAAATCAGCAACACACAAAGATGATGCAGGAATTGCTGTTCTTCCTCTATCCTATATTGGCCCAACCTGCTCAGCCTGTTTGGGAGAAGGAGTGAATTCAGCTCGGCACCCGCTCACACAGCAGCAGCCCAGCCCCACTGTAGCCTTAAGAGCAGCTGTTTTGTATAGTCAAACAGAAAATACAGCACAGTCTTCCTTATCCCTTGAGTAAATGGGGAAATGCAGGGGAGACTGCAAAAATCTCAGAAGCCCGTTACCATACAAAATATGGCCATATTGTATTGTCCAAGTACCATCCACCTCAGTCCACTACATAACCAAGTTATCAGGTCAGACTGGAAGGACAGCCAAGGTAGGAATCCGCCCCAACTGCATTCTGGCAGGTTGCTGTGAGGGGTCTTAAAACAGAATCCCAACCAGGGCCTGGGGGAGAGAAGTGCTTCAGTTGAGATAATCCTCCTACTCAGTAAAAAATGAGGTTCTCAAAAAAACAAAGCAAGTGAGATGATCAAAGAGCAAGGGTCAGGACACCATCAAGGAGGATGGGAATCATCCCTCTGAGCTGTGACTACAAATGCAAGGGATCATGGCTATAATTCAACAGGAATTATATCCACCATGTGCTTCCCAGTGGGAATCCACAAAGATTAACTAGACACACACATTGGGATTAAGTTCATTTCTGTCTCCACTTGTACTGCTGCAAATTTTCATATGTGGATTCCAGCTCCACCCACCTCTGCAAACAGGGGCCTCGCAACTCTCTGATACATCCTGTCAGGCCCATAGCTTTGTTGCATCTCCAACCCACAGACGTTCCATAGCCAACAACACAAAGCCCTGCACCCACATTAGTGTCTTGTATAGAAGTGTTGTGCCTGGTACTGCCACCCACATGGGAGCAGGGAGGAATCTCTCAATAGCATATTGATGCAGAGATGGGGGAGGGAACTGGAATGTTCCTATGATTGGCCTGCCAAGGGGCTGCACAAATATCCAGAGCAATAGGGAAAAGGCAGCCCTGGAAAAGCAACACTGACACAGAGAGTTGTCAAAAGCCCACATATTACTCCTATAAATCCTAATGATCAATCTGGTCACTAAACACACATCTGCCATTGAACAAGCCCAATCATATATCCCAAAGGCTGATACCTCTGTTTAATAGCAAGGCATTTCTTAGAATAAGCCCTTAAGAGACTTCCCTTAGTTCTCTAACGTGTTGCAGGCTGTGTTAAAAATCCAAACAGGCTATAGAAAGGGGCCACAACAGGTCCAGACAGCCATAGTAAACTACAAAAATACTTTAAGGTCAAAAGATAACTGCAGTGGCCATTTGGGAGGCCTGAAGGTTGCAAGGCAGGAGTATGTGTGGCTCAGTTGTCTATTCAAGCCCCATGCCCCTTTGAGATTTAACATGCCACTACAGTGGACCCTCTGGATATGAATTTAATTTGTTCCGGGGGTCCGTGCGCACCCCGAAAAATCCATATCCAGAGGTGCTGCTTCTGCGCACACGCGCAGTGCGACAAAGCACTTCTGCACATGCGTGAGCGGCGAAACCCGGAAAAATACTTCTAGAATTGCCGCTTTCTATTCAAAGTTTATGTTGCTCAAGAGTAACATAACCCAAGGGTCTACTGTACTTATTAGCAAGACATGGCTCCCCACTATGTACACCAAAGGAGGCAGACAAACCTTATGACATTGGAAATATACACCTCCTTAAGCAGCCATCTGGCTCATATTAGTGGTTCCCAGATAGACACACACAGGAACCAAGCCTACAAAAATTTATTTACGAAGGAGACAGAAATGCATTTACTGAAGACTTTCCAGACCCCAATTTCTCATACAACTCTCCCAATCTTCTTATTACTCTGAAAAACCCCCAACAGATTTACATCCCAAGGCTCAGGAGGTCATCCTAACCTCAAAATGTAACATATCCTATGGGAATCTTGAACTAAAATTAAAATTGATATATTTACTAAATAAATCAAAATTACTTCCAATGGAGGCCACCATTCAGCACTCCTGGGTCACGCCATGCATTTCTCAGTCACCATTTTCAGGCATGACTTTCCCTCTCCAGCCTGGTCATTATAATTTTGGCTAGTATTCACAGCCTTTTAGGAATAGGATACTATTATTTTGTATTCTCCAACTCAGTGAAAAGTTGCAAGGTCATACCTAAAGGAAAGTTATTGTTCTCATCAATTATCAGGGGGAATTCCCAAGCACAAACAGGAATAAGTAGCATTGGCTCTACCAGCAGAAGCCAATCAAGGTTGCTTTCACCTCAAGAGTCCAAGATAGCTACGGTACCTCCACTAGTTCTCCACCTTGATATGGCAGCCACTTGTAACTATACTCTCTCTCCTCCTCCCAGCTAGAACTCATGGACAATGTCAATAATTAAAGTCACATGCGTTTCCCGGGTGATAATCCAGGCTTGGTTTAGACAGAGATCTTGCCTGCCCTAAGGCAAAATTATTCAGAGAAACTAACTGCTGCTGAGCAGTTCAAACTCTTATAGTCTTGAGAGCCAAGCTGTACGTAAATAAGCCTCGCTACTTAATAATGTTTCAGATAAGGAGCGAGAACAGGCAAATGCCACAAAACATGCCTCTTTCCCTCCATACACAAATATCCATTATGGAAGGGATGGGGAATCTGAGGTCCTCCAGTGCTGCAGTAGGAAACAGACTAGCTAGAATACTGTAGACAGATGAAAGTTAACACACATCCAAAGTCAAACTCATTATAGACCTCCAGGTGAAATAAAGTAGGCCCATGACTCAGGGATAGCCTCTGATGGGGTGATCTTGTAACATGAATCATCCATGAGTCTGCTTGATGAGAATGCATGATCATGGTAACCAGGCCCCAAAGCCGCATATTAAGATTGCCATATGTCCTCTTTTTCCACGACACATACTCTTTTATGGGTATGTAAAATGAGAGCCATCATAGCGATCAATAGTTAAAAGTAGAAGTCAGTAATGTGTCCCCTTTTTTGATCTTCAAAATATGGCAAGCCTAATAGCAGACTGGAGAGAGAAAAATCCCAGCCATCAATAAATTTTACACTAGCACAGAGAAAATATATTTTCGAGTCCTGCTTCCTAGTGTCCCCAGTCATGTTATGTTTCTTCTAGATAGCAATGCAGACATGGGCAGTAGCAAGACTGGCTCTAGACCAAATGGCACTACAGGAGCAACTCTGGCTCCTTTCCTCCTTATTCATTCATACCTTTCTATTGCATATGTAGCTCATTTCATGACTTTATAGTATACTTTACATGCATAAATTAGTCTCTAAAAAGATGCTAGAATCTGTAAATCATATTCATGTTATATGAACCATTTACTATTTGTTTCAGCCAGTGTTAAAAACTAAAGATATATAACCTAGGTGCCAAATGGCTCCTTAAACCAAGCTTGCAACTGCCAAAATGGAATGTCTAGTTGCCATTTTGGGGCAAGAAGGCTCTAAAGTCTTATTTTTCAAACAATGGACTGACTGTGATTGGTTCTTAAAGAAAAGTCGCTTGATCCAGGGACAGTCCACATATATTGGCCTATTCCAAGTTCTTTTTTTTAATGGTGACTGCTTCTGCTCAGGCTGCACAGAAAAAGCATTTGGTTCCAGAAACTCATTCCGATTGTGCAGATAAAATGTAACTGATAGAATTCTAAGGGGGGGGGGGTATTAGTGTGTGAAATAGTGTGCGAAGTCCAGATCCAATGATTCCCCAGGCATGCACCTCCAGATGGTGATGTCAGGTGCCACAGAAGGGTGGGAAAGCTTCAGCTGCCCACTACTTTCTCTCCAAGTCCATTGCCACGGTGGGAGGGGGGAGGTATTTCAAAATCAAATGAGCACCTAAGTCAGGCATAGGCAAACTTGGCCCTCCAGATGTTTTGGGACTACAACTCCCATCATCCCTGATCTAACTGCACCACCACTATATACAGGTAAAACTCGGAAAATTGTGGAAAAGTTCATTTATTTCAGTAATTCAACTTAAAAGGTGAAACTAATATATGAGATAGACTCATGACATGCTACTTTAATTTTATATACATAATTTTACCCACCCAGCCTCAATTTAATCAGTTTCACCAGAGACTGCAGGTTGGGTGGGGACAGCAAATGGTGGCGGCCAAGTTAGATTGATACCTATTATTTTAAATGCAAGCTTGATTTTGATTTAACTTCTCTCCCCAGCAGCAAAATTTGTTAATATGGCGCCCTGAGCAAGGACAAAATTTGGTCACACACACCCCCGCCCCATATTTCATATTTTCACAATAATTCCTTCTGGTACAGTTGCTTTTTTAATGAATCTTCTCAGTTAAATACCCATATAAATAAATGTATTGCTATTAATATTATATCGTGCCCCCCTTGGCTTGGTGCCTTGTGCAGGGGAACTACATGCACTACTCTAAATCCAGTGCAGCTCTTTCCACAGAATTGGAGTTATGCTTCTCTGACCCAAGTACAGTGGTACCTCTAATTATGAACTTAATTCGTTCTGGAGGTCCATTCTTAACCTGAAACCGTTCTTAACCTGAGGTACCACTTTAGCTAATGGGGCCTCCCGCTGCCACTGCACGATTTCTGTTCTGATCCTAAGGTAAAGTTCTTAACCCGATGTACTACTTCCGGATTAACGGAGTCTGTAACCCAAAGTGTTTGTAACCCGAGATGTTTGTAACCCAAGGTACTACTGTAAGGTGTTGGTCCAGCATGGCAGTGTGCCAGTAACAGCAGCATTTCCCACAAGTACATTCCATGCACTCACCTAGAACACTGAAGACAGGCAAGGCAGAAAGCCAATAAGGAAAGAATCGCCACGTCTGGAAGGAAGCGGCTACAGACATGTAGAGATAAAACCCATACCATACATGCAACACCAAACCAGCCTAGCTATGTAGCTAGCTGTGTTCTATTGTGAATCAGGGTGAGTGGCAGAAAGTCTAGTAACCCAAAAGAGATAGCATATTCAGTGTGACATTTATAAATGTACAGCAAGTCATAATAAAGTCATTGGTAGGGTTTATATTACTGCACTTTGGATTTAGACATATTGTCTCTAATTGGCCTGGTGCAGTTACTGATATAATCACATTTTCATTTTTCTTGACAAATTGGGAAGAGGTGCTCCTTTAAGTCTTTAAATTCTGGCAGGTCATTACAAGAATTCTGTAACTAAGAAACACTGCCCAATTTTTAAATTTTTGCTGCTCCCTCCTAGTTTCTTTTAGATTGTAAGTCTGAGGGCAGAGACTGTTTTGTCACTTCTAAACTACTGTACTATCCATGGAGTCTTTTTTTTATTACTAAAATGCAATATAAGAATGCTTTACATAAATAATTACTATCTACATAGTACAGTGGACCCTCAGGTTACGTTACCTTTGGGTAACGTAACTTTCGGGTTATGAACGCAGCAAACCCAGAAGTGTATACTTCCGGGTTTCGCCTCGCATGTATGCACAGAAGCACTCCGCGTGCCTCGCACACAAGCACACAATTGCGCTGCGCGTGTTTTCGGGGTGTGAATGGACCTCCAGAACGAATTAAGTTTGTATCCGGAGGATCCACTGTAGTTCTAACTTTACATAATTTCTATTCTAAATATGCAAGATCTGACCAAGCCTTTGGAGCTGATGTGGCATTTATCTCTAGTCTCACCCATAGGTTTCCTGGAAGTTGCCAATGCCATGGCAGCATTTTAACCCTACACAGCCAGAAACAAACCTAGAATCATATAACTGAAGAGTTGGAAGGTACACCAAGCGTCATCTAATCCAGGCATAGGCAAACTTGGCCCTCCAGATGCTTTGGGACTACAACTCCCATTATCCCTAGCTAACAGGACCAGTGGTCAGGGATGATGGGAGTTGTAGTCCCAAAGCATCTGGAGGGCCGAGTTTGCCTATGCCTGTTCTGGTCCAACCCCTTGTGTTGCAGGAACAGAGTTTGGGCTCACAGGTAGGGTTTGAAGTAAGCTCTTCTCCCACCAACAGCCTCCCAGAGGTGTTGGGAAGGGCTGTAGGTCAGTGGTATTGAGCAAATGATTTGCATGCCAACTCCACCCGAGTGGTTCAAATCTCTACTCACTTCACTGGGTGCCATTGGGCGAGTCGCCATCTCTTAGCCTAACCAACCCTGCAGGGTTTTGTGAGAGTTAAAATGAGGACTATGCATACCACCTTGAGCTCCTCAGAGGAAAAGGTGGGCTATAAATCAATAAAATTAGTAAGTGTTGATGCTGCACCCACCTGTCTCACTCATACAGCACATTGTTCAAATGTGCCCATGAAACAATCTAGGGTGCCCACCTAAATCAGTGTCTTGAGTAAAGGTGTCCTGGGTAGCAAGCAAGTGGATGCCTCAGAATTGCTGCAGGCCACTAAGTTTACCAGCCAGTGTGCATGCATTTTATGAAATAATTAAAGGGGGGGGGGAACTGCTAGGAGGTTTTGGAGGATTAGAAGGAAAAAATACATAGGATGCTCCCTCCTGAGTCAGACTACTGGTCCATCTAGCTCAGTACTGTCTACACTGACTGGCAGCAGCTCCTCAAGGTTTCAGATAGGGGTCTACCTGGAGATGCTGCCAGAGGTTGAATCTGGGACCTTCTGCATGCAAAGCAGATGCTCTCCCACTGAGCTATGGCCCCTCCCTTAAAAATAATGCAAGATTCTGGTTCTCATGGCTTCAAATTAAAGGCTGGTTTAAATAGTGACACAGAAAGCTGCCTAATGCCTTATATATAGGATGAGCTCTACTGAGTCAGACACATTGATCCATCTAGCTCAGGAGTGTCAACACTGACAGGCAGCAATGGCTCTCCAGTTTCAGGCAAGGAGGGTGACACCTCTAGCCCTACCTGGACTGAACTTGGAACCATCTGGAAGCAGCTACTCTGCCAGGGAGCTACTTCCCTTCCCATAGGCGCCGACTCCATGGGGCTTGAGGGGGCCCGAGCCCCCTCAAAAATTCGTTTGGGGGGGCTCCACCCCCCCAATAATCTCCGGCGCCCCTCCAGCAGAGCGCCATCGTCGCCCCTCCCCCAGCCCAAAATGCACAGGGTCAGGCTGCATGCCTCCTGCCCTCCCTCCCGAGCATAAGCTCCACCCAATTTCCTTCGGAGCTGATTAATAGGCGCAGCACGCTCTCCCCTATTCGCTCACGAGGAGGCGGCGCCACTTTATTTGCATATTCATGAGCTTATTTATTATTCATGAGCTTTCCCGCCCCCCCCCCCCCAATATTTTTTATAAGTCCGCGTCCCTGTCCCTTCCCAAAAAATCAAAGCTCCACCAGACAGGGAGAGAACAGACATCCTAGCAGGGCTCAGGAGCTCTCCTGGTTGGGAGCAAGACATGGTGAAGAGGGTGGCCTAATGATGACACCTTTCTCTTCCAATGAGTATACAGGGTCTCCAACACCAGGAAGGGTTAAACCGTATTTACTCGGATCTAATGCACCATCGAATCTAATACACGCCTCATTTTTCAGAACCTTGAAATCATAAAAAGTACTTGCTGGCAAATGTAAATGAGTCATCTAATCTAATACACACCTTAATTTTCGCAACATACGTAATTTGGCCAACGAAGCTGAGCATTAGATTCAAGTACGTACTGTATTTTTACAGTGTATGCTAGGATAAAATATTTTAAGATACGCAATCGCAAAGCTTGCTTTTGAAATTCAACTCCAATCTAACAAGAGTTTCACATGTAAGCAGATCAGGGAGCTTGCATGCATTCTTCTAAACTAGATGCAACATGTTGTCTCGCACATCTTTCTCAAAAAAAAATTATTATCAAAAAGCACCTGTCTGGTGCTTTTAAATGCCTCCAGCTGCTTAGTAGCCACTGAAGAAGCCATCAGCCTTCCCCTGCAGATGTAAGAGGAAAGGGCTTGCTCAGCAGAGCATACATTTTGCATGCAAAATGTCTCAGGTCCAATTCCTGAAATCTCCAAGTAGGATTGAAGCCCTGAAAAGCCATTGTCAGTCAGTGTAGTGAACTAGATGGACCTATGTTCCTATTAACTTGTGGCCTTTCCTTGCCAGAAGATCTAAGGCCTATACCCTGTGACACTCTGGAAGGGTTTAACAGGGGACGACCATTTATTTAACTGTGCATTTAAGTGGAATGGAGATCTTTAGCGTGTGTGTGTGTGTGCGCCTAGGCGCCGACTCCATGGGGCTTGAGGGGGCTCGAGCCCCCTCAAAAAAATTTTTGGGGGGGCTCAGCCCCCCCAATAATCTCGGGCGGGCGCCCTTCCAGCAGAGCGCCGCCGCCGTCCCCCGCCTCCTCCCCACCTGCTCCTTCGCCAGCCAGCCAGCCGCGCGTCCTAATCGGAGAGCCCCGGCCGGAAATCCCGCGAGAACAGGGGAATCCCGACTGGCCACACCTCCCAGCCAGCCAATCGGCTGGCTGGGGGGCGTGGCTTGCCCTATTTAGGGCCGGAGCCACTTTATTTGCATATTCATGAGCTTATTTATTATTCATGAGCTTTCCCAGCCCCCCCAATATTTTTTCTAAGTCCGCGTCCCTCTGTGTGTGTGTGTGTGTGTGTGTGTATGTGCGCGCGCGCGCGCACACACACACACACACACACACACACACACAACCACTGCTGTCTTCTCTCATCTTCAGTCTTTTGTTGGACAACAAAAGAGGTTTAAAGACCTCAATGCAAATCTTTAAAAATGTAGCATAAGCACTAATAACTGGGAAACACTGGTCTGCGAGTTCTCCAGTTGAAGAACAGCCTTTACCAAAGGTGTCACGAACTTTGAAGAAGCACAAACTCAGGGCAAAACCGAGAAACAAGCTAAGAGTAAGGCAAATTTGGCAAACCCTCACCACGATTGCCTCCCACCCGGAAACCTATGTCCCCATTGTGGAAGGACGTGTGGATCCGGAATTTTCCTCCAGTCACTTACAGACTCACTGTAAGACTGTGTTCATGGAAGACAATCTTACTCAGCTACAAGTGGTCACCAAAGAAGAAGACATCTTCAGTATTCCTATTTTGCAAGTATAGGGCCTGTTTTGGAGCAGATGCTACTTGGCATGCACTAACTGAGCAGGAAAAGAGCTACCAGAGCCAGGGTTAAGCAGTCCACTATTTCTCTACTTACTACAAGGCATCCACTAACTGCTTTTCATTGTGTTTTAAATAATAGTTACAGGGAATGATGTAAGAGAGTAAGACACAAGATCTCAGGTGTTGCAGGACACAGCAGGAACATTTTTAAGCTACAAGGCAAGAAGAACTGTTATGCCTAAAAATAAGTTTGATTCTTTTTTTTAAAAAAAGTCATGATTTTGAATACCATAGAATACATGTTAAAAATCACAATTGCCAAGATTCTTAGAAGGTTGATGCTGGCACCTAATCTTTGAAGCACCAATTTCATCAGATGATCACCTCCCCAAGATGGCATCCAAGGCACCAAGCTACTGAGTGACATCACACTGTGCGCCTGTGGCGTGACTTGTCAGATCTACGAAAAGTAACTAAAAGCAGTTAGTAATCTCCTGGGTTTGAAAGATCTTCAGAATGCAATTTTTTGCTGTATAAACACAAATACTATAAATGCTTATTTAATCCTGTTACGCTTACTTCTTTGTAACAAGGTTTGGGTGGAGGCTGTATAGGGTAACTAGAAAACTACTCCATTGGAAGTAAGGGGAAGGGAAGGGTACGCTCACAAGTTATACCCATCACTTATCTTCCTCTCCTAAGTGAATGAGGGCTGTAAACTGCTCTACCTACACCTTATTCTTATTTCCATCCCCAATTTATGTAATTAGCTGCATAGTACAATTTGTGCAACAGGATCACAAGAGGGGATGGATTTGTGGCGCAACTGGTTTCTCTTACAGAATCAGCTTAATTTCATTATTGCAGGTGCAGCTAGTTCCATCATCTCTGGAACCAAATTTGACGACAAAGCATGAATGCTAAAAGGATAGGCAAATGTTTGAGAGAGAAGAAGCAGAAGTGACAGAGATTAGCAAAACTCAGCTACAGAAACCCCAAACAGAAGTCTCGATTCCCACATTACGGTAACTTGCCTTGCCACTTTCACCCTGTACTACAGTTCCTGTGCTTTTTAGGTAAGCTAAAACCTCACCCTTCAGAGGCATCCCAAGCCTCGCTCAAACCTGGAGGCGACCTAAAGGCCTCCTTTTGGCCTCTACCACAGCAACCGACCCCAAGGTTTAGCCTTCCGCAAGAACGAGCGCGGAGCCCCTCGAAACTACCCTGCAGCGCTTACATCCCTCTCGCCGCTGAGGCTTGGCGGCCGCTCCTGGGGAAAATATTTTCCCTCCTCGTTCCACCCCGAAGGCAGGCGCTGCTGTCTATGGGGAAAGGCGGGAGGGAAGCTTCCTTGGCCCACGGCCGGGGGAGCTAAGCAAGCGGCGCTCCTGCCTCTCTTGAGGCCCAGGAGTTACTCCTGTCAAAAGTTGCCTCTGTCAGGCGCCGCTAACCAAAAGGAAGGAAGCCGCTTTCCCTGTCGGCTCTGCGAAACCGCAGAGAAAAGGGCTGCCGGGCGCGGCTCTCTGCCGTCCCGACGCCTGGCAGGCGAAGCGCCGGGGCCCGAGCAAACAGGGCGTGGCTGGCTGGCAGGCAACGGAGGAAGGCAGGAGCGCGTGAAGCCGGACACCGGTCCCCGGCCCCTTCGGGACTCGGGAGATGCCCCCTCAGCGCCCTCCCTCAGCCTCCGTCGGAGAGCGGCCCGACGACTCACCCGCCTGAGGACGAGGAGAGAACCGGCGCGTCCCTGAGAGCTGCTTGCACGGCTACTATTTCCTCCTCTGAAGACCCGCTTCGGAGTCACCCCAGAGTTAAAGGGGGCCGCCCCGAGCGCTCCGCTGCCGGTGATTGGCAGAGCGGCGCTGACTACAAGCTACCTCACTGAGGAGGAGCCAGTCGTCTTGCTCGCCCCGTAGGAAGGCGCGCTCGCCGGGTGGAGAGGCCGCCAAGCTGGAGGGCGGAGGTGGTTGGTTGGAGGGAGGGAGGGACGGAGAGGGCTTTGAGGCCTCCCTCTCGCCCTCGGATTTGGCTGCAGGCGCTCCCCGAGGGCCAGAGCGTGCTTAGTGCACTTGTTGCAGAACTACTGAGCGCTGCTGGCAGGGCTGCTCCTCCTGCACCCGCTGCACCCGCTTCAAGGTCCTGGAGTCCTACTCGCTTCCTTGGGGCGAGAGCTACGCTAGGTGTGACGCACGCTACTCACTCAAGTGACTCGTTTTTTTCGTTGTTGTTTTTTTAAATAAATATCAGGAAGGAAACGGAGGACTCTTAGAGCAGGGCAGCAAAAGAGGAGCGATTACCCCCGCCCCGCCCGGCCACCAGGCCGTGGTCTTCTCCCGGTAGAGAAGCTTTCTTTGGCAACATTTACTCCCACTAAAATGAGAGGCCCCAGCTATTTCCAGCTTCTGAGGCTCCTAAGCCTTCATAAAAAAAAAAACATGAGGAAAACAAAAGAAGCGACACGATTTGATTTATTATTATTATTAATCAGTAACACTTTTCTAGATGAGATGTTTTGTGGCACATCATACCAAAACGTGATACAAGTTATGAAACTTGTTAAAATGCCTAAAAATCATCAAGGGTCTAAATCTGAGGAGCCCTGTTGAGTTATTTTAACTATTAAAGTTTTTTATCCCACCTTTCCATCTCTAAAGAATGTCCAGGGCAGTCAACATTCATACTTTAAGAATAAGTTTGAAAACCAAGTTTGAAAACCAAGAAGAAAAACCAAGTGAAAAACAGTAGAACTGCCCCAAATATTTGTTGTTGTTTAGTTGTGTCTGACTCTTCGTGACCCCATGGACTAGAGCACGCCACGCACTCCTGTCTTCGCCCCAAATATACCTAGGAACAAACCATTTATTGGCAAAGTGAAAAACCTGCAAGAACAAAAACATCTTCAAAGAATAATATCAAGGAGAAGGGCCAGTCAGATCTCATTGGGCAGAGAGTTCTACCAGCTGGGTATTTGCAATGGAAAAGACCCTTTCACACATATCAACTGTCAATCTACACAGGAAATGTCCAGTAGATTCCACAAAACTTACTTCAATAATTTGGCCAGTTAGAGGCACAGGAAAAAGAATCAAACAGCCTGTGTCTAACATTTACAGATGCAAGTTCCAGCTCCCACATGAAGTATATGTTGACAGGTAATGTTCAGTTTGGGTCGCAGGTGGCGCTGTGGGTTAAACAACAGAGCTTAGGACTTGCCGATCAGAAGGTCGGAGGTTCGAATCCCTGCGACGGGGTGAGCTCCTGTTGCTGGGTTCCTGTTCCTGCCAACCTAGCAGTTCGAAAGCACAACAAAGTGCAAGTAGATAAATAGGTACCGCTCCGGCGGGAAGGTAAACGCCGTTTCTGTGCGCTGCTCTGGTTTGCCAGAAGCGGCTTAGTCATGCTGGCCACATGACCCGGAAGCTGTACGCCAGCTCCCTCGGGCAATAAAGTGGGATGAGCGCCGCAACCCCAGAGTCGACCACGACTGGACCTAATGGTCAGGGGTTCCTTTACCTTTTTAATGTTCAGTTTAAAAACATAGTTGACTCTGCAGTTGCTGAAAATACACAACTTGATTGCAAATTCCCTTTCTTTGCACTCATCTCTTTACGGGCCCAATGATGTTTGAATCCTCCATTCAATATTGTTAATAGGAACACCATAGAAATAGAAACTTGCAGAGCCTCCTTATAATTAAAGCATGATAGCACAACAATAGAACTAATATTACAACAAAATAAGATCACATATTGGAGTATAAAAGGAAAAGTTAAAACCATTATCCAGCTAAAATAAACAAAAAAGAGTAGACAATCTTTTTGGCCTTGAGGGCCACATGCAGTTATATATTGGGAACCATTCATTCACATCTATGTGAAAGAACAATTTTGCCTACATTGGGAATTCTGGGGAGTGGAGGCTTTAACTGCACTCCCAGTGCCGAAAAAACGTTGCCTCTACACTGCTTGATAGACCGCACAGAAAGCAGCCAGGGCTGCATACGGCCTGCAGGTTGGCCAAATGTGAGCTAAAGACCAAAAACAATCATGCTGCAGAGTGAAAAATAATCAGCTGATTAGGTCAAAGTCCTGCCAGAAGAACAATGTATACTAGTGAAAAGCCATTAGAGGGGTTTAAATAGGCCTCCAGGAAGACAACCCTTAGCACATTCCTAAGAAATTTACCTAAAATGGTGGGATGTAGAGAAGATAATCTCCAGAAGAACTTAATATATGGGCAGGTTTATATTGGAGAAGATGGTTCTCCAAGTAACCTGGTCCTAAGCCACTTAGGACTTTAAAGGTAATTAGTACTTTGAACTGTTCGAAAAACAAATATTTTGTATTTTTATGTGGTGAACCGCCCTGTGATCTTTGAAGGAAGGGCGGTTTCCAAATTTAATAAAATGAATAAATAAATATAAAAGAGATCCCACACATGGGTTCCCTTTTGAATGTTAAAGTTGAAACATCATTTATGCATCACGTTGTCAGCATTTGCTGCACCAAAAGCCACAGTAAGTGGGGCACTTGGCTGATCATTCTCACCCTGTAAGGTAAACAATGCATAGTTATAGTTATAAATTTTGAAGATTGAACTCATCTTCCAACTTATATGATGAAAATATTAACTATCCTCCACTACCACCCCATATTAACCACAAGCAAGTAGGCATAAAGCAGATCTAACAATAAAGATACATTGTCCTGCTAAATGGTGAAGATAACCGTACCATACTTCTGAAACTGATAAGATATCGAACAAGTGATTGATAAAACTCACTACTTGACAGGACAGTACAAACAACCAGTGATAACGTCCACACTGGTACTACTTGGTAAATGATTATTTATATTCACTCACTATTTATTCTGAAGGCAATCTCAACGAAACACCAAGTGAGTATACAAAGTTGTAAGTGGGAGAGGGGGAGAGAGGTTAAATATGCTCTCTGTTCCTGTTTTTGAAAATGCAAATAATAATAAACACATTTTAAAAAGTAAATAAACACCATGTGTGTAAACTGCCAGTCTCTCTCATAAATCCAGGGAACAACAGAATTGACTCCTACACTCGGACACAGTCCCAGGGTCTGGTTTGCACAAGAGCAGGATTAAACTAACCAGCTTTCACACTGACACAATTCAGGATGCTATCTCCTCTGTCACGTATATTCTGACATTATGGACAAGAACTGAAAACTAAAAACATATTCTCATTTATCACTGTCACCAACCTTTTTTGGATCTGGGGGCACACATGGAATTTGAAAAAGATGTCAACAATGCCAGTCACAAAATGGCTGCTGCCAGGGGATGTTGCCTAACACAAAATGGCTGCCGCCTCCAAAAGAATAGAAAAAGAAAAGCTTCAGGAACGTAAAATGGTTCAAATAAAGAAAATCTATTCAATTGTGTTGTCGCTTACAATAAAAGTTTGAAAAAAGTATTGGTTATTATGTTGTCTATTGCTGGTGTGCTGCTATAGATTACAACTAAAAATAAAAGATAACTGAATCTAGAAATAATTTTGAATTACTATAGCTAGCCCATGGTCACTAATAAACAGACATAATTTCTGATGGCTGGAAAGTTTCTTGGTTTGGTTTTTTTGTTTGTTTGCTTTGCTCTTTTTATGGAATAGAAAAGAACATAACTACAAGAAAAAACACAAACATTTTTTTTTTAACTCACCAGAGTAGTAATTCATCAATATTAGCCCAGACTAGTGTGATGTCTCTGCCTTTGCACTATGGTCTCCCTGCCCCAAGCAAATTGGGAGCAATCCCTGCTGTGGTCCAGGCAGGAGGAATAGGTGATAATAAAGAGGACACCTCTGAAATGGAACCTCCCCAATAAATAACTTGGACCAGCAAAGAAAAAGGTGATAATAATGACAATGGGTTGCATTTAGCTAACTTTCACCCTGAGTGGACTCACTTTAGTTAATGGCCATGGCTGAGATGGATTTCCATGCTTCCCCTACACACTTCCCCCCCCCCAAAAAAAAACCTTCTTAAGTAGCTGTTTAAAAGAGTACCTGAACATTTTGTTTCATAATACACCCTCCCTCCATCCAGAAAATCTAAGTAATTACCAGCTTGTTGGGCAAGGCCATGTGTGGGTGGTCACAGACCAGATCCAGGTGCTCTTGGAAGAAACTGATGTTCTTGACCTTCTTGACCTTGACCTCACTTGATCTTTAACTGAGGCTTTAGGCCTGGTTTTGCCACAGAAACTGCTTTGGTCACACAGTATGATGACCTCTGTTGGGAGATAGGGAAAATGTGTCCCTGTTAATTCTCATTTACCTCTCTCCTCAGTGCAAAAATTAGGAACTTTGCCAAACATTTCTTCAAGATCTTTGCCTGGGGCAGGCAGAATTTTCACTCCTACATCACAGTTCCACAAGAAGCAGGAATAATCTATATATAGGGTTACCTATTTAAGTTGATGGTCACTCAAAATGGTTTGATCAAAATTGCTTCTACACATTGTGAAGCAAAATAATTATTTTATCAGCTTTCTCTAAAATTAAAAAGTGGAGCAAGCTCACATTATCTTGGCTTGGCCGTATTGCCAGAGTTAAAGTGATGCTACTGCTATGCCTCCTTGAAATTATCATAAAAATGACTCAAGCAATAGCCAACAATGATACTTATTCATTTATTCATCTAAATAGGAAGCCTCAGCTACTTTGCCACCCATTGTACAGGCCCACAGCACAGGGAGGTGTGGCAGTAACCATTTTGAAATGATATTGTGATGTGGCCAATCTATACCACGCACATACCCCCCCTTCTGTTTAATTCTTCAAAAAGTGTTCTGGATAACAATGGAATGTTAAATGGGCAGGGAATAGCTGAGGCTAACCATTCCAAAAATTATCTATACTATCTCTAGACAATTTCTCAAATTCCTTTCGGAGCTCAAGGTCTGGAAAGAATGGGCAAAGAAATTCACTCCTTTAATGTCACCCATGGTGACCCATTCTTGATCTTTCACCATGGAATTACTATGTGCTAACACTCCTGGAGCATTAGTACAAAACCAAATAGCTCTTGACAAGCTCCAACTTGAAATTCATCATAAAGAACTCCTGAGGTCTCCCTGGCAACCTTATGAGATGCAATGAAGGCCAAATCAGAAGTAATAAAGCCTTATGACAGCTAAACAGGTGCTCCTAAGGTGAATGTGGACTTCCCTCTGGGTCTGCTGCCACCTTCACTCTTGAGGCTTGGGGGACAAAGGAGAAGAACTGGAGGTCAAAGCAGGGCTCAGGATGTGTCTGGAGGTGTCACTGGGGGGGGCTTCACTTTGCATTTGCCACCACTGATGCACACACTTACAAGAAGATCCAGCAGGAATAAGTTGGGTTAGAGCTCTAGTCCATGGGCACACTTGCCGTGACAGTGAACAATTCAATATTATTCATCTCTCTGAGGCAGGTGTGATTTCTGTAGTGTTCCAGCTTAGAAAGAGACTTGAAGCATTTCTCAAATTTTACAAGTCATGGACTATCATATGTTACAGCATTCTTTACTGCTGACTTGTGACAGGGGCGGACTTTGGTAATATGGTGCCCTGAGCAAGGAAACCTGCCCCACCCCACCAAATATTTCTTAATTTCACAGTAACTGTACAATGGTACAGTTGCTTTTTATGGATCTTCTCGGTATTACTAATTTGCGCCCCCTTAGCTTGGCGCCCTGTGCATAGGAACTGCCTGCACCACCCTAAATCTGGTGTTGTTTGTGATACTGTCTTTGAGAAAAGTAAAAGTAGGAAGATCTGAGCACTGCCTTCTGGGCCAAATCATGAAGAGAAAGGGGTTTGTATTTTTGCTGCTCTTAGACCTGGAACTGAAAAGGCTCCTGATTTGGAGGGTAGCTTGGAAGCACAGAAGGAGCATTGTCCTAGCAGTGATTTTTCTGGTTACACAATACACTGGCTGTTTCTTTGTGAAATCAAGCTTTGCCCTCATTTTCTGCTCTCACACAGAGTTGCCTGTAGCTCTGTCAGTGGCTGGGGGTGCTTAGGAAGTGACTGCTATTGTTTATTGCTATGGCATTATTGTGAAGTATGGCATCACCACTCTGATGGACACAAATCCAAAAAGCAAAAAGACAACAAGATAGTTAGTGCTTGGCCTGTGGGAACTGTGATAGCAATAGCAGAGCCAGCTGCCAAATATGTAGTCGTACCTTGGTTTTCGAATGCCTTGTGCTTCAAACGTTTTGGCTCCCAAATGCCATGTTCCGGTTTGAGAACTTTTTTTGGAAGCCAAACATCCAATGCGGCTTACTCTGATTGAGTGTAGGAAGCCAATTGGAAGCCACGCCTTGGTTTTTGAACGTTTTCGGAAGTCGAACAGAGTTCCAGAACGGATTCCGTTCGAGAACCAAGGTACAAATGTATTAGCATTTATATACCTACCAATTATCTAATAGCACAAGGATGGAAGACTGAAGAAACCCCAACTAAAGAATCATGGCAAGAAAAATTGATGGACTATGCAGAACTGGCAAAACTGACATATAAGCTACGGGACAAGGATAACTGTGACTTTAAAGATGAATGGGAACCCTTTACAAAGTATTTGAAGATGCAACAAACTGAACTGGACTCCTTGGCTGGCTTTGAATAAACATTCACAAACTTTTTCTTGATAATAATCAGTTAAATAGTTTGAGGATCTATACAACTGTGTAACATGCAGAAAACAGCATTATTAGAGAAATCAAAGACTGGAACAGAGGGAAGCTGGGGGATGGGTTGTGTGGGAGGGTGGGGGGAGGGAGGAAAAATGGGGGGGAATAAGGATGATATGTTTCTGAATAATATGTTTTATTTTAATTTTGAATAAAAAAGTTATACTGTGTATACACACACACACACACACACACACACACACACACACACACACCCCAAATATACACCAGTACTGCTGTTCTCATAATTCAGCTAGGAGTCTGAGAGAAAATGATTTAGTTAGTTTGGGGCTGTGTTGAGATTTATGAGTCGCATATCTCCTAAAAGAGGGGTGGGGAACCTGTGGTCCTCCAGATGTTGTGGACTAAAGCACCCATCATGCCTGACCGCTGGCTATGCAGGTGAGACAGTTCAGTTACATTCTAATAACATCTTGAGAGTGGCAGGTTCTCCATTTCTCCCCTGAAAGATCACGCCTGCGTCTTGGGGGTATTCTTCGACTGGACTGTGCACAGATGCACAGGTGATATCTGTGGCCAGGAATGCTTTCCTCAGACTTGCCCTTCTATGCAAGCTGCAACCTCTGGAAACAAGAACCTGGAGTCTGTGACCCAAGTACTGGTGAACTCAATGTTGGCCTACCACGATGTGTCCCACATAGGGCTTTATTTGAAGAGTACTCAGAAACTGCAATTGGTCTAGGGTGCATCGCTGAGACTGCTGGCTGGCACTTGGCTACGAGATGATATAACATTTGTTCTCTAGGAACCATGCTGGTTACTAGTTAGTCGCTATGATCAGTTCAAGGTGTTCTTTAATTTGTGATTTGACTGAATTCTTGTATAGATTGATGTTAATTGTGTGGGTGATTTTTGGAATAGGCTATAAATGAGAAGAAAATAAAAATGAAAGGAAAGCTGGAAATATCCCACCCTATAGCCCCCATTCAACCATTACATTATACCAGTTATTTCATGCAGCTTTAGAAACATGCAGATCGAGCCAAGGTAAGAAATTTATTCTGTGTAAAAACAATGAGGGGGGGGGAAAGGTACCACCCAAAACATGTTTGTTAAAGTAACTATGTCACACGCCGTAGAACCAGTTGTGAAACCACAAAAAAAGTATGTGATGTCTTGCTCAATACAAGAGGGCAATGCTTCAAATTACGGAGGCAGCATTATGCAGGATTACTTCCTTTGTAGTAATTTTGAAATAAAGATGTGGCAAAACATTGACCTGGAACTAGCAGCTAAGGCGTACCTAAATCCTAAAGCTCCAGAAAGGACGATGCTCAGGTCAAGGCACCAAGAGAACAGAAGCTGGGCCTTGCTGTTTCCTTTCAACAATACCATTCAGTAAAAGCTGCAATGCCTGTAATAATGGAAGAACTAAGAAAGTATGGTAAAGTGGCCAGATTCAAAACCAATGAATCCAAATCAGAAATAATGTATATGGGTATTTCTCACTCTGATCAATCAATCAATCAATCACTCAAAACAGACCAGTTGTAAAATCTGCCACAAGGCAGATAGAGTGCCCATAACTAAAAATCTGTCAGCAAAGGAAGTAAACTTCACACATTTACTTTTATAGGTACAATGGGATCATAGATCTTGGAAATACCTGTATTTATCATGTTCAGGTCACATAGCTGCTGTAAAGATTGCTATCTATCCTTCCAAAATTGTTGTTTATATTTCAAGTGCTGCCAATTATCATTACAACCAAATAATTCAAAATGTGGCAGTGCTTAATAATCAAGCTCATACACAAAGGGAGGGGAGCATGACTAGGCTACAGAATTATATCTGGAAGTGTTCCAACTGATGGGGTTGGAATCCTACACCGTCAAACTTATTACAATGCCTTTCAACTAAAGGATTTGATGTCATTGATCCACAGATAATATGGTAAACAATGGGTGGATATAGAAATTTTGGATCCAGTATGTAAAGCATGTCCTTTTCTACCCTCTTCACTTGCTAAAACCCATACCATTGCAAATCCTTTCCTATGCACCGCACTGAATATTTGGAAAACAAAGTTTAAAAAAATGGCTGCTCTGATATCTCTTTGCTACTATCCATCTTTTAATGAAGCGAGGAAATGCTTAGATTGGAATGGCTGGAAACAGACAGGCTTTTATAGACTTTTATGCAAATGGTATTCCTCTATGAGAAGAACAATTCATAGGGGACATATCAAATCTTAAATGGTCATGGTACCATTTCAATCAGGCAGAGGGCCTTCTCAGTGGTGGCGCCCGCCCTGTGGAATGCCCTCCCATCAGATGTCAAGGAAATAAACAACTACTGTACCTGTCTTTTAGAAGACATCTGAAGGCAGCCCTGTTTAGGGAAGTTTTTAATGTTTGATTTTATTTTTAATATTCTGTTGGAAGCTGCCCAGAGTGGCTGGGGAAACCCAGACAGATGGGCAGGATATAAATAATAAATGATGATGATAATGATGATGATGTTAAGTTTCTTGTTAAACCCAGATACTTCCACTCAGGCAAGCACATGTTTTGCTAACCTCTTTCCATTCTCTAAGGGCATACCTTCCTTGATTTTTAAAGCTTTAATAAACCTAGAATATGGCAATCCTTTGTACCCCAAAATGCCAAGGGAGATGGACCTAGAAGTGCATATACCAAATGAAATACGGATGGCTTTGTGGTCCAAGAGACCATTGAGATAGGTTTCTGCAAAAATCAGGGAATCCTCATTAAAACTTCTGCATAGGTGGCACTTTACACTGGTGAGGTTATCCTGAATATCTACTAGATTTGTGATCTCTTTAACTGTGCACAGGACCTGCCACCTGCCCAATGTCAATTCACCAGTTGCTCCTTCCTGCCCACCTGCTGTTGCTTCTCCCTCCCTCTTTGCCCCTCAGTCACTACTGACAAATCTAGTCCCTCTTCCAGAGCAACGTAGGGAGCTAGTGCCCAGGCCACTGCTGCTTTGTAAGCAGGGAGATGTGGGCAGCTGGCTAGGAGGGAGAAAGGGAGAAACATGGTCCCAGTGTTTATCACAGCAGGCAGGTGGTAGGAAGTGGCAATGAGAAAGAAGGCAGAAAGCAACAGTAAGGAGGTGGAAACATGGCCGGGCCAGTTTCTGGTTACAAAATGTTTTGTGCTGGCCCTGGCAATAGATTAGGCGTCTGATTAGATTATTATAGTGTATGCTTTGTGAGGTTGCCAGCCATGGCAATTGGACATTTAAGTTGGTTCAAAGGTTTTAACTGGTGCCTATAGTTCTGATTTTAAAACCACAGCATTACGTTGTCTATTTGGCTGCCAAATTCGTTTCTGGTCTAAATTCAAAGTACTGGTCCTTGTTATGTATTGAGGTTTTCACCCTGGCCACCAGGGGTATTGTGTATATAGTTTTCATTCAGGTCCATGTCAGTTACTTTAGGTGGGAAACCCTGGGTTGTTGTTGCTACAATGTTGATAGCTGGCTGCCTATAAAAGCAGGCTGGTTGAGCTGTTTGCTGTTCAGTTCTGTTCCAGCTTACAAATAAAGAGCTGCTTTGGAAGTTTCACTGTGTCGTCTGATATGTTCACCCACAACTTAACACTGGCGACGAAGGTGGGATCAATGGACATCAGAGCACAGCCAGACGCGGCCACCCCTGAGATGAGCTGAATCACGGAGCTGAAACACTGAGCAAAATCACGGAGCAGAACCAATTCAGAGCTGACCGTTCTGGCTAGAGCACGGTGTTCCATCCATCACCTCCACGTCGGCATCGGAACCATGGCTTCACTCATGCCTCTACCGCCGTTTGCCCCAGTCTCTGAATCATGGGACTCCTACCTCGCTCGGTTCGACTGCTACCTCCAAGCAAATGAGCTGACAAGAGGGTCTGTAGAGCAGAAGCAGGGCCTCTTCCTCAGCCTTGTGGCCCTGAGGTGTTCGCGACGGTCCGAGCATTCGTTGCGCCTTTAGCAGTCCAGGCAGCGCCATGGGACACGATTCAAGAGAAGCTCTGCAACCACTACGCGCCAAAGCCGTCCAAGATTGCTGCCCGCCATGCGTTCTACCACTGGAACCAGGCAGAGGGGGAGTCAATTAACAACTAAACCGCCACCCTCTGACAGGCTGCAATGCACTGCAAGTTCCAAGACTTAGATGATGCCCTGATGGATCAAATCATCTTTGGGGTCCGGGACATCCGTCTGCAACGGCATCTCCTCACCAAGCCAGACCTCATGCTGCAGAAAGCCACTGAGCAGGCCGTGGCCTCAGAAGCTGCTGAACTCTCCGCCCACGAAATCCACAAGGCCAGTAGCCCATATTTAAAAGACTATGTTCACTGGACAAACTGCACATGTAAAGCTGTATGGTGAATAGGGTCAATTAATATGCTTATGTGCCTTACTGAAACCAATAATGGTATTGTTGTATGTGATGGGACCACTATGATTGCAACTAATGCCTTATCTCGGTGGGGAGGGGTGTTATGTATTGGAGTTCTCACCCTGGCCACCAGGGGTATTGTATATATAGTTTTCACTCAGGTCCATGTCAGTTACTTTAGGCGGGAAACCCTGGGTTGTTGTTGCTACAATGTTGATAGCCGGCTGCCTATAAAAGCAGGCTGGTTGACCTGTTTGCTGTTCAGTTCTGTTCCAGCTTACAAATAAAGAGCTGCTTTGGAAGAATCGCTGTGTCGTCTGATATGTTCACCCACAACTTAACACCTTTAAAGCCCTTGTCTGTGGTAAGAAGACCTTAACCACTTTCTCCCCAATTTGAGCCTTAAGTTCAATATTACAGGCCCTGCTCTGTGTCCACTGGCATTAGATTTAAGAGTGGGCACAAGGGATACCTGTATCTTTTCTTTAATGGTACCTTGATTACAGAACAGCCCTCTCAGGGAAGATCTAATTGGCTTCAGCTTTGCTTGGCTCATTTATTCCTGCAGGGTTTTGTTTATCATATATTAATTCTGATCTGCAGTTGTTGCCATTTGGTTTCTATTCTTATGCTGACAATTCTCCTTAATGCAATTTATTTTTGTATGTTTTAAATAATTATTCTATGCAGTTTATTTATTGGTTCTGTTTAACACACAGGTCAGTGGCTGTCCGATTCCTGGGAGTCACTTAAAAGCTGCACATTTGGTAGAAGCAAGCTGGTAGACAATTTATGGGACTTCAGCTGGAGTAGGAGTAAAGAGGCATAACACTTTTGGAAGTATAACAATCACACTTGAAATCTCTCCTAGGATTCCAGTAGAATACAGCGGTATTGTTATTTTTTAATGTACTTCCCTCGCTGTGCAATGATCTATTTAGCTAAAAGGGGGGAGGGGAAATATCAGTGGATCAAAACAACACAAAGATGTCAATAAAATAATTATTGCCTGGACACTGCTCCTTCGTTCAAGTTTTTCCAACACATTTGCTCTAATTGAGCTAAAATTGCTTGCAGTTAATAGTAGTACAATCCTTTCCTCCGTTATGCAAACAGGAGGAGATTTTCTATCTATTTGTGGCAACAGAACGTGAAGATATACTGGCATTAGGGATCCATGGAGGTATAGCATCAAACTTATGCTAGCATAACATTACTCTGCTATAACCGGACTTAACTCCACCAGTACTTAGGCACTAAAAGGCAATAATTTGTACAAACACCCAAGGAGAATAACAAATATCGGTATATTGCTAATATTCATCTTCTCAGAATCCGTACCAATAGCCTTCCTCAGGATTCCATTCCAGATCTAAATCCCTCATAGGAATTTTGGTTCAACTCCAACATCTGGGGATGCAAGGATAAGGCACCTCCTTCAGATAAGCAAGAAGGAACCCATGCTTTAAAGTATGGCTGCTGCAAATGTCTTCTGTTTTATTCTTCCCCTTTTATTCCTCGCAACATGGAGAAACCGTATTGGGAAAACAATCCTTCCCCTTCAACAACTAGTTGCAGTGTCAGGCTTAAGTATAAGGTGTGCAGAAAACAAGGGAGGTGTTGGCCTCAGACTCCAAAATGAAGATAAATTCCTACCATGCACAGATGAAGGTGACAGGGAAAAGCCACTTTTACAAAGAGCAGCAGGTATTCCACCCAGTTACTGCTGGTCAAACATTAAAGGCAAAAAGTGATAGCAAAGTTCATTTGGTTGGGTAGGAAGGCAAGCGTGAATAAAATAGGAAGAGAAATTTCTAAGAAAAGAGAACTGGAAATTGCTTGCTTGGAAATATATTATGAAACATGGGTGATGAAAGTATTTTAGAGCAATGGAAATCAGACAGTGCAAACAAATATAAGTAGACATGAGTGCCTAAATAGAACAGGGAAAATGGTGCAATGGGGAAAATTACATTGTTAATGTGGGCTTAAATATATGGGACAAGCATTGAAAAGTTTTGACACCTAGCACATTGGCAATAGCACCCATACTAAGAGGGTGAAAAATGGACATTTAGAAGATTTAAGGATATGGCAATAAAGAGATATGAGTAAATGTGAAAAGTGGGAGAAAATAAAATAGGAAGATTTATACGAGACAAGTGCCAATACTGCCTATTTTCCATTTTATTCAAATAATAACCTTTTTAAATACGTTGAGACAAAAGGTTTATGCAATGTTAGTTCTACTCAGAGTAGACTAATGGAAATTAGTGTACATGACTCTGTTGACACCATTAATTTCAACAGGCCTATTCTTTGATTGGGTAGAATATTGCCTGCACATTTTCCTTCCCAGTAAGCCAATTACTCCTTGTCTTACCTTAAAAACAAAAACAAGCACACCAGGAGATCTTAAAAAATCTTCCTCTTTGTCACTGGCTCACTGTGTGGTATTGGCAACACTGCTCTGGTATCTTTTCAATCAAAGGGGTAGCCATTTAGCCAGGATCATGAATTGCACTCTGCTTAAACCTAGGCAAGCTTGCCCCAGCAGGCAGTCAAAGACCTACCGTATTTTTCGCTCTATAACACGCACCTGACCATAACACGCACATCGTTTTTAGAGGAGGAAAACAAGGGAAAAAATATTCTGAATGAAACAGTGGACGTATCATTTTTGTGCTTCATGCTGTGGCCACAGACATGTGATCTGATGGTGAATTTGGGGTGACCCAATGCAAAAATCCTGAGAATCCCTGTGGATCCATGCTTTGTAACCACGTTTTTGCACCATTGCAGCCCCAGGCAACAGTGGGTGCGTGATTTTTTTTTTTGGGGGGGGGACAGGCTGTAGCCATGGACATGCTATGTGCTCTGATGGTGAATTTTGGCTGACCCAATGCAAAGATCCTGAGGATCCATGTGGATCCATGCTTTGTAACCACGTTTTTGCACCATTGCAGCCCCAGGCAACAATGGGTGTGTGATTTTGGGGGGGCAGGCTGTAGCCATGGACATGCTGTGTGCTCTGATGGTGAATTTGGGGTGACCCAATGCAAAGATCCTGAGGATCCATGCTTTGTAACCACATTTTAAGTGGGGAGGGAAGGAAAAACACAGAAGGCTAAGAATGCAGGAGAGGGCTATAACGTGAGGAAAGGAAGGCAAAAGTTTCCCCCCATCCACCCACCCAAGCCAGCCAGCGTGCGCTCTCTCTCTCTCTCTCTCTCTCTCTCTCTCCCTCCCACCAGCATGACAGAAGAAAGCATTTTAACTGCATTAAGAACTATTTAGCAGCGAAACCTAAGCTTTGCCATCCCTTAAGAGGTACAGACACTGTAATCTTCCAGATCGCATGAATTTACAGGCAAAACACTGTTTTGAATGCTGTGTGTCTCCAAAAACAAAAAGCAGGAAGTCAAATCAGAATTTTAAGCCGAACCTGTAATCTCTCTTCCCTTCACAAACATTGTTCCCTCCGGTGCAGGGAGAGGATAGAGCGACGCTCTGCTCTCCTCTCTACTTGCCTGGAGGGGAGGGGCTTTCCCTGCTCTTTGTTTGGACGCTCTGCTCTCCTCTCTACTTGCCTGGAGGGGAGGGGCTTTCCCTGCTCTTTGTTCCGTTTGAGCAAACACAGCAACGAAACAGAGCAGGGTGGGCAGTAAGACCCTGAGGCAGAATGAAGGAAAGCAGCTTCCTGTCTCACGGAGCTCCCTTCTCCCTGAAGCGCGGTTTGATTTTTGCCTCATTTTTCGGCTCCAGGGACACACATTCGCTCCATAACACGCACAGACATTTCCCCTTCCTTTTTAGGAGCAAAAATCTGCGTGTTATAGAGCGAAAAATACGGTACATGCCATGTCCATGTGTGTCGTATTCTTCTTTTTAGTTTAGGCTTTCTTTCATGATCCCAGATCTGGGCACCACATTGAAAATCAGGGGTGGACAGGCTGGAGAGAGCCCTTTTCATTTCCTCGCTCCAAAACCATCCCCTACCAGTCTCCTTTTTCTGGCTGGTTGGTTCCCTGAAGAGGGGCCCTCCTTTTATAGAGTAGGGATTAACTGCAATATTTTGTCGCCGGTCTCACACTTGTTAGTATCCTAACCCCTTGCCCAGGCTGTTCCATTGCACCCCTGCAGGCTATTTTAGTAAAGTCCTGCCCTTAATTATATTTCCACAGAGCCCAGTACAGTGATGTCCTGCACCTGTTCATCAAAAACAACAGGGAATGACATCACTGCTTCCACTACAGCAAGACACACACAGAGATTCAGACAGACACATCAGTAATACACCAGAAAGAGGACTTATAGGCAGAAGGAAATGACAAAGATCAATTGTGGAGTCGCACGGTCCATGCAAGCTGTAGAGAGTGTTTAGAAATGCTACAACAAAGGTGCAGATTAAATGTGGTCTTCAGATAAACAGAAGGAAATAGCAAACTAACGTAGAATCCACAATTGCTCAGTACCATTGCTGCAATTTAGTACTACTAAGATATTTCAAACTCTAGGTTAATATTACTCACCATGGGGAAAAGCAACTGGCGAGTGAGGATTAAAGTGAATGGGAAAAGGATTTTTAAAAACCCTCATGCCCACTTATGTGCTGCACATAGTGCTTCCCCTTGCACCCTGCAACCCAGATTTCCCACTCCAGGTTTGCTACTGGACATTTAGCTTGGCACTCCTTCACTTCCACAACAGTTGTCTATTATTTTTCAGCTGTTCAACAGAGATAACTCAGAACAGATCTGCAAAACCACCTTCCAACTCTGCCACATTGGTGTAAGTCCCTGTTACGCCAGTTACATATGTGGATTGGGTCATAGGAACTTCAGAGACAAGGAGAAAAAAGATTTTCCTAAATCAATAACAGTTTTGAAGAGATTATAGGGAAAATATAGAAATAAAGTAAATGTTCACAAATTGAAATAGTGTGGTATCTTACAGTTTTATGTTGAAATCGGTGCTGCTTTCTCCACCCCCACCCCATTTAAATAAAACTTTAAGCAGCCAGACAAGCAAAGATATCTGTATTCTTAGTGTAGTAATTAATGATTCACAGGAAGAAATTCATAACAAAGAAATCTGAAGCTGGTATATAATCATTTAACTCACTGAAGCAAAAGGTTTTAATAACAGTGAAAGGATCTCAGTGTTACTAAATGCTGACATGTGTGAAGTAGTTCATCATGAGAATAAATAGTAATTGTAGATGTAAGGCTGACTTCTAACTGAACTAGGACCACTCAGAATAGATGTCTTATACTGTAGTCAGCTATTTGCTTCAAAATTATATATTTGCATTAAAAAGTAAACAAATGAAGACCAGTATTATGGCCTTTTAGATCATAGAGACTCCAAAATTAGAACAGAGTGGTCTTTACTTCAAAATGCAGCAAACAGGATCACACCTGCATAAAATTATCTATAACAGAAGTTTCTTTTTCATCTGTCTTCAGGCGTTTGTTCCTTTTAACTAATCCTAATCCACTCATGTGGGTAAAACCTGTGCCTAGGGCTTGCCGATCGCATGGTCGGCGGTTCGAATCCCCGCGGCGGGGTGAGCTCCCGTCTTTCGGTCCCAGCTCCTGCCCACCTAGCAGTTCGAAAGCACCCCTAAGTGCAAGTAGATAAATAGGTACCGCTTTATAGCGGGAAGGTAAACGGCGTTTCCGTGTGCTGCGCTGGTGCTGGCTCGCCAGAGCAGCTTCGTCACGCTGGCCACGTGACCCGGAAGTGTCTCCGGACAGCGCTGGCCCCCGGCCTCTTAAGTGAGATGGGCGCACAACCCTAGAGTCGGATACGACTGGCCCGTATGGGCAGGGGTACCTTTACCTTTTTTAATCCACTCATATTTCTTAGGTTTTTCTCATTATTCCACCCCTGTCTGAAATATGCAGCTCCGCTGTATGTTTTGTTATTTAAGAGGCTTGGCAAATGACAACAGGATTTATGGTAATTGTTTCTTCCAATTAGGAGCTTTGGATGAGGGCGTTATGAAAGCCAAGTACATGAAGTTTACTTAATTGATCCTATGGACATTGGCATTCAAATGTTTCAAAACATTCTGCAAGGCTGGTAAAGCCAGAATACCTACAACTAATCTGGGAGATCTGTGACATGTAAACAAAGCAGACCTATACTTAACACCACCCTGTCATCTTAGGCTCTAATGCCCAATAAAGCTACATTGGCTTCTCTCTGATCTTTGCACTCCCTGGACCACCGTAACTTTACACTCAGTTTGTGCACTGGGAAGCATTCATATTGCTGCATTGTGAAAGCACTGAAATAGCAGCATGTCTTGATGGTGGCACACATGGAGTGGAGGAACAGTGTCCAGTCTGAGACAAAAAGTCTGCACAAAATAAGAAAAAGTTAGTACGTCTCATATCAAGACCAAGTAATTCTTAGTGCAGGAAAATGGTGTATTAGAATAGAATCATAGAATCATAGAATCATAGAGTTGGAAGAGACCGCAAGGGCCATCGAGTCCAACCCCCTGCCAAGCAGGAAACACCATCAGAGCACTCCTGACATATGGTTGTCAAGCCTCTGCTTAAAGACCTCCAAAGTATGAGACTCCACCACACTCCTTGGCAGCAAATTCCACTGTCGAACAGCTCTTACTGTCAGGAAGTTCTTCCTAATGTTTAGGTGGAATCTTCTTTCTTGTAGTTTGGCTCCATTGCTCCGTGTCCGCTTCTCTGGAGCAGCAGAAAACAACCTTTCTCCCTCCTCTATGTGACATCCTTTTATATATTTGAACATGGCTATCATATCACCCCTTAACCTCCTCTTCTCCAGGCTAAACATGCCCAGCTCCCTTAGCCGTTCCTCATAAGGCATCGTTTCCAGGCCTTTGACCATTTTGGTTGCCCTCCTCTGGACACGTTCCAGTTTGTCAGTGTCCTTCTTGAATTGTGGTGCCCAGAACTGGACACAGTACTCCAGGTGAGGTCTGACCAGAGCAGAATACAGTGGCACTATTACTTCCCTTGATCTAGATGCTATACTCCTATTGATGAGGCCCAGAATTGCATTGGCTTTTTTAGCTGCCGCGTCACACTGTTGGCTCATGTCAAGTTTGTGGTCAACCAAGACTCCTAGATCCTTTTCACATGTACTGCTCTCAAGCCAGGTGTCACCCATCTTGTATTTGTGCCTCTCATTTTTTTTGCCCAAGTGCAATACTTTACATTTCTCCCTGTTAAAATTCATCTTGTTTGTTTTGGCCCAGTTTTCTAATCTGTCAAGGTCGTTTTGAAGTGTGATCCTGTCCTCTGGGGTGTTAGGCACCCATCCCAGTTTGGTGTCATCTGCAAATTTGATCAGGATGCCCTTGAGTCCATCATCCAAGTCGTTGATAAAGATGTTGAATAAGACTGGGCCCAAGACAGAACCCTGTGGCACCCCACTAGTCACTCTTCTCCAGGATGAAGAGGAACCATTGATGAGCACCCTTTGGGTTCGGTCAGTCAGCCAGTTATAAATCCACTGAGTGGTAGCATAGTCAAGACCGCATTTTACCAGCTTCTTTACAAGAATATCATGGGGCACCTTGTCAAATGCCTTGCTGAAATCAAGGTAGGCTATATCCACTGAGTTCCCTTCATCTACCAGGCTTGTAATTCTGTCAAAAAACGAGATCAAGTTAGTCTGACATGACTTATTTTTCAGAAATCCATGCTGACTATTGGTGATCACAGCATTCCTTTCTAGGTGCTCACAGACTGTTTTCTTAATGATCTGCTCCAGAATCTTCCCTGGTATTGATGTCAGACTGACTGGGCGGTAATTATTTGGGTCCTCTCTTTTCCCCTTTTTGAAAATAGGGACAACATTTGCCCTCCTCCAGTCTGCCGGGACTTCGCCTGTTCTCCAGGAATTCTCAAAGATGACTGCCAGTGGTTCTGAGAGCACATCTGCCAGTTCTTTTAATACTCTTGGATGCAGTTCATCTGGCCCTGGAGACTTGAATACATCTAAACTAGCCAAGTATTCTTGTACTATCTCCTTAGTTATTCTGGGCTGTGTTTCCTTTGCTGAATCATTTGCTCCAAATTCTTCAGGTCGGGCATTGTTTTCTTTATCGGAGAAGACTGAGGCAAAGAAGGCATTGAGGAGTTCAGCCCTTTCTGTGTCCCCTGTTTGCATTTCACCATCTTCTCCTCTGAGTGACCCCACTGTTTCTTTGTTCTTCCTTTTGCTACGAACATACCCATAAAAGCCTTTTTTGTTGCTTTTAACCTCTCTAGCAAGCCTGAGTTCATTCTGTGCTTTAGCTTTTCTGACTTTGTGTCTACACGTGCTGGCTATTTGTTTGAATTCCTCTTTGGTGGTTTCCCCCCTTTTCCATTTTTTGTACACATCCTTTTTTAATCTTAACTCAGTTAAAAGTTCTTTAGATAGCCACCCTGGCTTCTTTAGGCACCTTCCATGTTTCCGTCTCATTGGTATTGCCTGACGTTGTGCTTTTACTATCTCCCTCTTAACAAACTCCCAGCCATCATGAACTCCCTTTCCTTTTAGTATTACTGTCCATGGGATCTCACCCAGCACTTCCCTAAGTTTTATGAAGTCGGCTTTCTTAAAGTCAAGAAATTGAGTCCTAGTATGCTTGGCTGCTCCTTTCCGCTGTATAGTAAACTTCAGAAGAGCATGATCACTCGCGCCTAATGATCCTTCCACTTCTACCCCACTAACCAGGTCATCAACATTGGTTAGGACCAGATCTAAAATGGCTGTTCCTCTTGTTGCTTCTCCCACTTTCTGGACAATGAAGTTGTCTGCAAGGCCAGTGAGGAATCTGTTTGACCTTATGCTCTTGGCTGAGTTTGACATCCAACAAATATCCGGGTAATTGAAGTCCCCCATTACTACTATCTCCCTTCCTTTTGCATGCTTGGCCATCTGTTCCAGGAAGGCATCATCTATGTCCTCCGTTTGGCTTGGGGATCTATAGTAAACTCCCACAATGAGGTCTCTGTTATTCTTCTCTCCCTTAATTTTGACCCAAATGCTCTCACTTTGGCTTTGAGGTTCTAAATCTTGGATCTCTTCACAGGTATACACATCCCTGACATATAACGCCACTCCTCCTCCTTTCTTGTCTGGTCTGTTTCTCTGAAATAGATTGTATCCCCCCATTATTACATTCCAATCATGGGACTTATCCCACCAGGTTTCAGTGATGCCTATTATGTCATATTTAGTTTGCTGTACCAAGAGCTCAAGCTCATCTTGTTTATTTCCCATGCTTTGCGCATTAGTGTACAGACATTGAAGTCCATTAATCATTCCTCCATGTCTCTTATTTAAGGATTTTTTCCTCCCACCACTAGGTCTGCGTGCTGTTTGCTCCATTTGGTCTATGACATTTGGATGATCATCTTCATCAATTGATAGACTCCTACCTTCAGGAGCACTGTCTCCCTCCCCCACATTAGTCAGTTTAAAGCCCTCCTGATGAGGTTTCTGAGATTTTTGGCAAAAACATTTCTCCCAACCGTTGTGAGGTGCAGCCCATCGCTTGCCAGAAGTCCATCTTCAAGAAACTGCAGTCCATGATCTAAGAATCCAAACCGTTCCTGTTTACACCATTTGCGAAGCCAGCTGTTCACTTCCACTATTTTTCCCTCTCTCCCTCAACTGGGAGGACAGATGAGATGACAATTTGTGCATTTAATTGCTTCAATTTCCTGCCCAGAGCCTCGTAGTCTCTTTTGATCTTCTGGAGGCTATTGCTTGCAGTGTCATTGGTTCCCACATGAACCAAGAGGAAGGGGTATTTGTCAGTGGGTTTTATGATTCCTTGCAGTCGTTCAGTTACATCTTGGATCTTAGCCCCGGGGAGACAGCACACTTCCCGAGACATCTTGTCAGGCCCACAGATCACTGCTTCTGTTCCCCTCAGTAGGGAATCCCCTATCACCACTACAACCTGAAATATTATAGTATTATAAACCTGAAATTCTCCAAAATACTAACACTAGCTCTAGTATTGTCATAATACCCTTTAGAATGGAAGACACTGACTAGCTAAGGAGGTAGGCAAAAGTCCAATGGCCATTGAAGAGCCATGTGTGATTTGCAGTACCTCTGGTGATAGTTTCAGAATAACGTAAGGTGCAAACTTTTCTGAGAGATTTATGGGCAATGGTTAAGAGGCACAATACAAGGAGACAATAAGCATTAAAAAGAATTGTTGCAGAATGGCTGGTAACAGGTGGGCCTTTATAGATTGCAAGACTTTTATGCAAACGGTAAAGGTAAAGGTACCCCTGCCCGTACGGGCCAGTCGTGTCCGACTCTAGGGTTGTGCGCCCATCTCACTTAAGAGGCCGGGGGCCAGTGCTGTCTGGAGACACTTCCGTGTCACGTGGCCAGCGTGACGAAGCTGCTCCGGCGAGCCAGCACCAGCGCAGCACAAGGAAACGCCGTTTACCTTCCCGCTATAAAGCGGTACCTATTTATCTACTTGCACTTAGGGGTGCTTTCGAACTGCTAGGTGGGCAGGAGCTGGGACCGAAGACAGGAGCTCACCCCACTGCGGGGATTCGAACCGCCGACCTTATGATCAGCAAGTCCTAGGCACTGAGGTTTTACCCACAGCGCCACCCGCGTCCCTATGCAAACAGTATTCCTCTACAAAAAAAATTCACACGTGACATAGCACACCTTAAATGGTTTGTGGTACCATTTCAATCAGCTGTTAAGATTCATGTTAAACCCAGATATTTCCACTCCAGCAAGCAGGAACCTAATAGCGGTAGAGCACATCTTTGTCAACCTCTCTCCATTCTCTAAAGGCATAGTTTCTTCAGTTTATAAAGCTATAATAAACCTAGAATATGGCAATATTTTGTACACAAAAATGCTGTGGGAGATGGACCTAGAGGTGGCAATACCAAGTGAAATATGGGTGGCTTTGTTGTCCAACAGATCATTGAAATTAGTTTCTGCAAAAATCAGGGAATCCTCATTAAAACGTCTGCATAGGTGGCACTATACACCAGTGAGGCTACCCCAAATATCTTCAGAAGTCTATCCTAATTGTTGGAGTAGGTGTGCTTTCAAAGATACATATTTCCATATGTGGTGGTTTTGTGACATCATCAAAGCTTTCTGAAGTGCTGTTGTCAAAGAACGAAGCTTGATAGATAACAAAACAATTGAAATGTCTCCTGCATTAGCACTACTTTTAGAAGACATCTGAAGGCAGCCCTGTTTAGGGAAGCTTTTAATGTTTGATGCATTACTATATTTTAATATTTTGTTGGAAGCTGCCCAGAGTGGCTGCGGAAGCCCAGCCAGATGGGCAGGGTATAAATAATAAATTATTATTATTATTACTTGGCGTTAAGATGCCACCTGCTCAAGATTACCCTAATGATGATCTGTTAGGCTTTCTACAGATAGCTGCCCATATGGAGATGACTGCATATTGGAAAGCTGATGTTGGGTTGAACTTTTGATTCTTGGTGTACGAGTGTATGGTCCAATAGCATTGGCTGAGAAACTATTATGTCAAGTCAGAGCAGCAAAGGGCAAACACAGTCTCTATTCCTTTTAATCACATATAGCAAGTCTTTGTAGCTACCAATTAGTTTCCGGGCCCAATTCAAAATGCTGGTTTTGACCTACAAAGCCTTAAACAGCTCAGGACCACAATACCTCAAGGACCGCTTCTTTCCATATGAATCTACCCGGACCCTGAGATCATCCTCTGAGGCCCTCCTTCACGTGCCTCATCCTCAAGAGGTCTGGAGGGTGGCAACATGAGAATGGGCCTTCTCTGCAGTGGCTCCGTCTGTGGAATGAACTAGGGAAGTTCACCTGGCGCCTTCATTATACACCTTTAGGCGCCAGGCAAAAACATTCCTTTTTAACCAGGCCTTTGGTTGATTTGATTGACATCCTATGCCATTTTAAAATGTGTTTTTCGGAGGGCGGTTATTGTTTTTATTTTGATGTTTTATATTTTGATTTTGTTCTGTGAACTGCCCAGAGACCTCCAGGTATAAGGTGGATGATAATAATAATGATGATGATGATGATGATGATGATGATGATAATAATAATAATAATAATAATAATAATAATTTTTTGTATCCCGCCTTCCCTGGCCGAGAGTGGCTAACATCATAAAATAATAATAATTTGTTGATTACATAAATTGCTTAGACTGTGGCAGGAATCCACCCAACATGGGTAGGAAAATGTGGCATTATCTTTTAGGGTAATCAAATTACACCTAATTACATAACTTGTCTTGATAAAATTTCAGGTTTGCCATGCTATCTGTTGTTTAGTGTTGCAACAATTATTTTTTCAAAATAAATGAAAACATTATTCAACCCCCCCCCCAAATATTGCAAAATATTCTCTACTATACGGATGGGTAACCTCAGGCCAGTGACCAAATGTGGCCTTCCATGCCCCCGTGTCTGGTCCTAAGGACTCTTCCCAGCCTACACCTGCTCCTCGGTCCTAGCCCCTCCCTCAGTGGACCTGCTTAGCACCTTCCTTGAGTATTGTTGCATGGCTACAATGTGTCCTTGAATTCTGATTTATGTTTCTTGCTTGCCTGAATGGAAGATGGATGTGGGTGTGGGCGAGTGCATGCATGTAGAAACTAGCCTACTGTACAAGGGAAAAATTCACACTTTGTTCTGCCAATTGCCTAAAAGCAAATGAGGGCTGACAAAAGTTGCACACCGCTGCTCTACAGGGATGGGATCGTCACTCAAGCAGCGTGCATCTTTATGCACCAGCTTTAAGTCTTTAAGAAGAGTGGTAGAATAGATCATTGGGGTGTTTCTTCTATGAAAGTACCAAGCCTCTTGGGAGACTACAGATGTAGAAAACTGTGCTGAAGTCGGCAAGCAAGGACCAGCAGCTAAGAAATGTTTATAGAAAACTCTTTGAAATATTGCATCTGTGCTGCAGCACCTCTCTTCCCCGAAAGCAGTGGCCAATATTCTTTTGGATAGACTTTGGATAGACCTACTTCTGGAACTTTTACCTGAGAGCTTCACTGGATAGCACCATGTTATAATGGAAACATGTATCACAGCAAGGCGTCAGAAAAAACCAGGTAATCCACATAGTTTGCAGCCATTTGCCCTTGCAGCCACCCAAAAAGCTGCGGTACCACACATTAAAGAGTTGTGCACAGGGGCTCTCAAAACCCACAACCACAAAACCAAAGTTCAGTAACTGGAATAAAATAAGCAAGTTGGATTATTTACACCTGGTGTTCCCAAACTGTGTGATCTGAAAGCATTCTGATAGTCTGCTTTGTATTTGTGAATTTGTGGCTGAAGATGGGGGTGGACACATCCAGTGCAATAAATATTCATATTAATTGTGATTTGCATTTTTATTGCTTTTAATTTCAAATAATTCAAAATGCAATACAATAATAAATGTATAATGGGGGAAATCCCCATTTATAAGAGGGTTCCATTCTATGACATGCACAAGTGGGGATTCCCCCACCCCCTTCTGTTGCCGTTTGCAGTGCATGTGTCAATGGGAATGTGCGTGCTAATGACGCTCAAGTGGGAAAACACCTCCATATAAGAAACAAAAGAAGCAATACAAATATAATGAAAAATATAGCATCTAGCACAGTGCATTACAATTGTTACAATAGGCAGAAAAATCATTAAGTGGTCCAGCAAGACCTCAGCAATTTTCAAGTGGTCTGGGGTAGGGGGAGTTTGGGAATCATTTTTGTACACAGCTATGTATATTATGGACCCAAATAGTTTCTATCAGACAGCTGATACTCTGGAAAAGTTAACCACTAGTGAAAGGAATGCAGGAGACTGCATCTGGTACACTGGTGGGAATTGGATGGAAGTAAACCACTGGGCAGACTGCACTGTATCAATGTCCTGCAAAGAATTCATGAAGGCCAAAGAAGCATTTTTCCACACATCAAATTAGATGCACCTGGGATATTTTAAACTTCCCTTGCAGTGAAGAATAGTACAGTTCCTTCCTTTGAGTCAGCTTGGTTGCTCTCTGCATTACAGTGATTTCCAACGTTAAGTTTCTTGCATCCTCCCTGTGGAAGACACCGAATATTTGGCTTTATCTTATCAATGGCCAAGGATCAATACATCTGCAGACATCAAACTAGATAATAGCTTGATCCAATGTTACTGGACTTAGGCGATCTACAGAAAATACAAAGACAAATCCACAGTGTTTACCATGACCAGACCTAGGAGCAGGATTACCATCCATTACATCTGGTTGCAGCAGAGAGAAGGAAAGCAAGGCTATTCAGTCTGTTCTACTGAAAAATCAGCTGCCTTTGGTTCTTCTGCCACCTAGTCTGCCACCTAGCAGTAGCAATTCTCTCAAACTACTTGAGAACTACATAATGGCCCAGCTGGCCATTATGACAACTGTAGCTTTTAAAAAATGATTCCTGAGTTTGCTTTCTCCCTACACACCTTTTTCCTTTTGTGTCATGTTTTCAGATTGTAAGTTTGAGGGCAAAAAATATATTATCTTCTTTTTTTTAATGATCTGTAAACTGGTCTAGGAGCACTTTCAGCTTAAGAGCAAGAGGTAATAGTTTAAATAAATATGTAAATGAATACACAAAGCAGAACATCTGATCTTTATTAAACAAAAAACCATAAAGAGTACATCTTGCATGTCTACTCCTCCTCCACCATCCAATTCTAATCACAAAAGCACACTCCAAGACAATCAGGCTTCATATTTACATGTGTAGAAAAGAGTCAAGATCTGCTCCTCATCCAGGTCTGGCTCATCAACAGATGTGTTCTTCCCAAAGGAATGCCTATGCCATTCTGTATGAACACACTGAACACTTCTGAGTCCCAAGTGATAAATGCAGCCGTGTAAATAAATTATCTCAATGAGAAGGTAATTATCTCAGGAGACAGAACTTTAGTCAGTAATCTTGCTGTTGATAGTGAGCTGAAGTCTGAAAGGATGTCCAGAAGCAGCAACAAGCCAGAATATTTCCTACTCACCTTTGGTAGGGATGCATTGAAGCTGATTTGATATTGGTTTTTATGCCGCTGGGCATTTTACCTGGAGAGAGGAAAGCAGCTGGGCTTAGCAATGTGTTAGAGCAGTCTACATTTTAGGGGTGATGAACATATAAGTGGGAACAATTCCCCCACTTTTTCCCTGGGGTTCATGTCAAAATCTTCTTTGCACACACTTTCTAGGTGAGGTATAGCCTCTCTCACTGTTTAATTTCCCCCCCTTCTGCATTCCCTCCCCATATTCACCATGTGAAAACCTTGTTTTGATCGATAAAAACATAAGAGCCTTGCTGGATCAGACCAAAGGCTGATCTAGTCCAGCATCCTGTTTCCCAAAGTGGCCAAACATCTACTTCTTGAGAAGCCCAAAGGAGAAAATAAGCTCAACAGTCTTCTCCTGCTGCTGTCCCCTAGCAAATGGAATGCAGTGGGAACTGGTATAGTAACCAATGGTAGCCTTGCACAATGCAAAATTCCTCTGCAACAGCATGCTCCATTTAAGAGCTCAATTCTTTGAAAATAATCATATGTATATAGGTTATCATACCTGCCCCTTCATCCCCACCCCCACAGTGTGTGTAATGTAATCCTTCTGGACATCCTCATTAAAAAGCTGACTGACATGAACCTTTCTCCTACCATCTGTGACTGGATTAAAGACTTTTTGATAGATCAGACACAAACAGTGAGGATTGGACATGCAACATCTAATTCCTTAAAAATCAGCACTGGCACACCACAGGGATGTGTGCTAAGTCCCTACCTGTATTCATTGTATACATACGATTGTGTATCATCTGACCCGTCTACTGCAATTATTAAGTTTGCTGATGACACCACCATAATGGGTTTAATAACAGCTGGAGACGAGTCAGTGTATAGAGGGGAGGTCCAAAAAAATATCTACATGGTGCCTAGGGAACAATTTGCACCTTAATATCAGCAAAACAAAGGAGATGGTTTGGACTTTCAGAGGAAGAGAGGAGAACTAGCCCCGCTGTACATCACGGAGGGCTGTGTGGAGAGAGACTCTTCCTTTAAATTCCTAGGAGTTTATCTCAGTGAAGACCTTACTTGGAAAATAACTACAACCCAGGTGGTTAAGAAAGCCCAACAGAGACTATCTCCTCAGAGTAATGCGAAAGAAGGATCTCAATCAACATTTGATGATCTCCTTCTACCGGTCAACAATAGAAAGTGTCCTTTCACACTGCATCACGGTGTGGTACGCTGGTTTGATATCAACTGATAGGAAGTGTCTACAGAGGGTGGTGAATACAGCACAAGATATTATGGGCTGTCCCAGTTGTATTATGAGGTGGTTTGCCTCTGTTGGTTAAAGGAATGGGTGTTGCTTAAAAATACAGATTTGTTGGATTTAGAAGGTTATGATAATAGATTTGGTTGTGTCAGGGAACTGCCATCGGAGCTAGAGGCGGAGGGAAGGCTCCAGAGGGATGCCGGAGAGGGTCCCAGTAGGGAGAGAGGCAGCCCATCTGCTGGGGAAGGAAATCAGCGTAACACCAGTGGAGAAGGGGGGCAGATGGGGGAATCGGAGAGGAGGCTCCAAGACTCCTCGCCGAAGACCAGCGGAGAGAGTACGGGTACTCCGCTGTCCATACCCTCCCTGCGCAGAAGACTTCCGCGCAGGGAGAGTAGGAGGAGACTTGGCGTCAAAGAACTTATTTGCTGGAAGAAGTTCAAGAAACGCCCACTGACGGATTCTGCCAGCGACTGAGACAGCCACGAAGCTAGAGGCTGTCCAGACAGAAAGGGTTCAACCAGGTAACCTAGCCAGGAGTGGCGGCAACTTACGCACGAGCAACCCCTAGAACCATTACAGGTTGGCACGCATATTTATGGTATAACAAAACAAAAATCCATAAAGGATTTGGTAATCATATATTTCGAAGATCTTTATATGAAGTATGGGATAGGTATAAAAATTTATCAGAACGTAAAACACCGTGATGGTTATCTCCATTGGAAGCAATGAGTGTGAAAAAGATAAATATGAGTAAAAACTGGGTTACCTATGAGAAATTGTTGGGGGGAAATGGAAATAAATGGAAAATGAAACCTTATGAGGAGGTTAGAGACTATGTGAATGATTGGTTGCACTATTGCCAAGTCAATGAAATGTATAAACAAGATTTTAAAGAAAAAGGATTTGATGATAAAAAAAATCAAAATCTGAAATAGAAATATTAAACAATGAATGTAAAATAATATCTAAAATGTATAAAATACTGTTGGGATGGCATTTGAAAGATGATACATTGGGCAAAAGACTTTGGATATAATATACAGCTTGAAGAATGGGAAAGGTTGTGGAATGAAAGGATAAAATTTACAGCCTGGAATGCTTTGAAAGAGAATATGATGAAAATGATGTATAGATGGTATATTACACCAGGGAAATTAGCTAAAATGTACAAGACAAATAATAAATGTTGGAAATGTAAAGAAAAAGAAGGAACATTTTATCATATGTGGTGGGAATGTGAAAAAGTAAAGAACTTCTGGGAAATGATATATAATGAGATGAAAAAGATGTTGAAATATACATTTTTTAAAAAACCAGAAGCATTTTTACTTGGTATTATAGGTCAGGACATTAATAGGCAAGATGTTAAATTGTTTTTATATGCAACAACTGTGGCAAGAGTATTGTTAGCCCAGAAATGGAAACAAGAAGAAATTCTGACGAAAGAAGAATGGCAGACGAAAATAATGGACTATGCAGAATTGGACAAAATGAAAGAAAGGATTCAAAGCAGCAGGAGGCCCCATTAGCTAAAGTGGTGCTTCAGGTTAAGAACAGTTTCAGGTTAAGAATGGGGGGCCACTAGGGAGAGGGGCCACTAGGGGCGCCTTGGAAGATGGCCGACAATACCATCTCTCCAGCTCACACGAGGTAATTAAGAAGCTGATATGGGAGTAAATCAGCCTCCCGAAATTCTTCCCGGGGAAGGGAAGATGCAGCCTCGTCCGCGGTTGCCCATAAATCACCCCCAAGTTCGAAAGAAGGAGGGGGTGAGGGCACTGGACGGAAAGCCCTCGAGTGAGCTCTGGATCTCCCGGACGCTGCTTCTGAGAGCGACGCTAGTTGCATTACTTAAGTTAAAATCTTCGATATAAAAGTAATTGCACATGCTTTGAGCGAAGAAAAGGGTTTATCAGCTGCTAATTAAGCCTGCCCCTGCCACTGAGAGTTAAGAGTGATGGAATGGACTGCACAGAAGATAACATCAAAGAATAACACCTATGTCGGTATGTTGAAACGAACGGAAGGGGGGGGGAAGCTTCTTCTTTTTATTATATTACCTAACAACCCCTCCCCTAGAAGAACCGTCACATGACTGACAGCAAGTGAGATTAGAAAATAAACTGTGGAAATAAAAATAATAACTAAAGGTTATTACTAAGCTTTGTTTTTCGGAAGATCTGGAAAGAAAAATGAAAGGCTCTCCTGTGACACAGTTCTTAATCGGGATCCGCAATTATGAGATAGACTATGTTGCGAGATTAACAGTCAAAGGGGGAGGCGAGCCACTGCTTTGATATTTGGATTTTAAGCTTGATTTCTCCCCTGGAAAGACTGATTTATGGTGCAACTGGTCTGGGAAAATTAATGAGCAGACGCTTAGAATTTATTTCATCGGAACTGACAAAAATGGCGCCTGCCGCCCGAGCAGGACTTTTGGATCAGCGTGTGATGATTTACTGCAAATAAAAGACTTACCAGCTTTAAAAAGAAAAGAAAGGGAGAGCCTTACAAAGTTCACACAGAAACATAATGATGCTTGCTTCAACTCGCTTGTGGAAACAACTCAAGAGGTGATTAAAAAGAAAAACGATAACAGGAAGATCGGAAGATGGGACTTGTGAACACCAAAAGCAGCAGAAATATGAGATGACTGGACCCTTACTGAACTTGAAGCATGGGAACCCCCAACAAAAATTTAAAATTTGGCAAAATATTTGGACTTAATGATATGTATTGGTATAATTTGGAATAATTAATGTGATATGATTGGATTGTTAAATGGAAAATTTAATAAAAATTATTATTTAAAAAAAAAGAACGGACCTCTGGAATGAATTAAGTACTTAACCTGAGGTACCACTGTATATGCATTTAAATTCCCCCCGGCACCGATTCCTCTTGTCTCAGCATAGCTCCCCATTCGCTACACCCGTACATTCCACTTCCTCTCCTTTTGCATTTGAGACACTCCAATATGACTGAATGCTTTTATTTACCTGGCTGTCCTGCTTGTGTCATCTGCACTCCTCCAAGCATGGACTGTGGCTGGCTTGATGCTCCAGACATTTGTACCTGCTGCATAGCAGAAGCACCTGCTATGATGGGGTTGGCACCTGGCTGACCGGACTGTACAGGCCCTGATACACCGGGTGGGCGTCTGTTTGACAGACCCTTTCCAAAGGCCACAGCTGCAACAAGTGCATTGGTATCAGCAGGGTTGAATGTCTGCTTGTTCTGCCGTAAACCTGCACAACAAAGGAAAATTTATAGAGCACAGTCTTAATACCATTATGCTAATCTTGGCTGCTGTTATTCTAGTATTTCTATTTCTAGGGGTACTGGACTGTGAACCCCCTCTAACACCTCTGCTGTCCCTCCTGCTTCTCCAGTGCCATACCTCCACTCTCAGACTCTCGGTCTTCTTTGTTGATTTTCTCCAATAAGTTCGAGCACATTTTGTTTAAGCTTTGGATCTGTTTCTGTAATGATAAGATTTGCACAGTAAAACATGTCAAGGAATTTGTGTTGCCTTAAAAAAAAAATTACAACCTTTAATAGACTGCTCAATAAAAAAACTATTTGAGTATTTTACATAAAATGGTATAAAAGATTTATTAAAAATATTAATAAAACCAACTTTTAAAGGTGCACTTAATAAAATTATCAAAAATATAGATAAAATCCGCAGAATTTTGACTTTCAACAAAACCTCCCGTTATATTCTGGTGGAGAAGCTGGTAAAATGTGGCCTAGATGATGTTATTGCTAGGTGGATTTGTAGCTGGTTGATTGACCAAACCCAAAGAGTGCTCACTAATTGTTCTTCATTTTCCGGGGGGGGGGGGGACGGGGACGGGGACTGACCAGTGAGGTGCTGCAGGATTCTGTCCTGAGCCCAGTGTTGTCAACATCTTTATAAGTGACTTGGATGAAGGAATTGAGGGTCTGCTAATCAAATTTGCAGAAGACATCAAACTGGGAAGGGTAGCTAATACTTCAGAAGACAGAATCAGGATTTAAGAAGACCTTAATGGATTGGAGAACTGAGCCCAAACAACTCCTACTGTTACTGTTGCTGCTTCTGCTGCTGCTATTCCTATACCATCCTTCCTCCAAGAATCACAGGGCCATTTACAATAGAAAACTAACAAAATGAATTTCAGTAGGGACAAATGTAAGGCTCTGCACTTAGGCAGGAATAATCAGACACACAAATATAGGATGGGGGACAACAGACTTGACAGCAGCACTTGTGAAAAGGATCTAGGGGTCTTAGTAGACTCCAAGCTCAACATGAGTTAACAGCTTGATGCAGTAGCAAAAAACAAAAAAAAAAAAACCCCAACCAATGCAATTCTAGGCTGCACCAACAAAAGTATAGTGTTCAGATCAAGGGAAGTAATAATATCACTCTGTTCTGCCCTGCTAAGACCCCCACCTGAAATACTGCATCCAACAGGTTCAAGTTACAAGAAAGGAGATTCTGACAAAAAATTAGGAAGAACTTTCTGATACAGCTGTTAAGCCATGGAAAAGACTACCTCAGAAAGTGGTGGTCTCTCCTTCATTATAACAGAGGTTGGATTGCCACCTGTCACGGCTTCTTTAAGCTGTGAGTCCTGCACTGTAGGGGATTCCAGTAAGTGAACTTTTGGGGTCACTTGCAACTCTGATGCAGAATATTAAATGTGAGAACATGGTGGTAGAGAGAGATGCAAAAGACCACAGGATTCCTACATATAAATATTCAGCAGGAGATATTCAACAACAAAAACCTAGGAGTTGAGTATACTTAAGCAGCTGAAACCCTTACCAGTGCCGCATCGGTACCAATGCGAGCCGCGTCTGTGCTCAGCTGCTTCTCTTGCTCCTCTACTTCAGGATCAGGCTTGGTTCTCAGGTGATCAGGCACAACCTCATGGCTGAACACTGGCACTCGGCCTTCTGTCTGCCGCTGGAACATCCAGACCATCAGTGATCAAAGTCATACTTTGCCGCAAAGCTACAGAATACGAAGTTGGCCCTACAGACCTGATGTAGGTTACAGAGACCCAGTTGTTCCTGGGAATTTAGGCCCAGGATACCCGCCAGCAGGATTCTAGCAATTAAATTACCAATGCATAAAAAGTTTAAGCAATGAAGGTGAGCAGAAACAGTTACAGTGGTACCTCGCAAGACGAATGCCTTGCAAGACGGAAAACTCGCAAAACGAAAGGGTTTTTGGTTTTTTGAGTTGCTTCGCAAGACGATTTTCCCTATGGGCTTGCTTCGCAAGACGGAAACGTCTTGCAAGTTTGTTTCCTTTTTCTTAAAACCGTTAATACAGTTGCGACTTGACTTCGAGGAGCAACTCATAGCACGCGGTGTGGTAGCCTTTTTTGAGGTTTTTGAAGACTTTGGTGATTTTTGAAGCTTTTCCAAAACTTTTCCGACACCGTGCTTCGCAAGACGAAAAAAACCGCAAGACGAAAAAACTCGCGGAACGAATTAATTTCGTCTTGTGAGGCACCACTGTACTTCTCTGTGTTGGCATCTTTACCAGCAGCTAGCAGCTGAGTACCTTTGTAGCTCCTTCTGACTATCTATGAAGGAAGAGTCTAAAATTGGGACTGTATCACCAGCCAACAGGAACCAGAACAGACTGCCACGTATAAAATATAAAGGGTATAATTTTATCGCTCTGTGGATTTGAACTGTAAGCTGCTTTGGTGGCAATATTTTTCTGAAAAGCAGGGCAAAAATAAAATGAATGTGTATTCTGTGAGAAACCTCAAACTCTGTTCTTCATGTTTATCTGAAGACACGCGCTGCGTAACACTAGTTTGTGGAGAACTGATTGAGCAACATTGTTTAAGACATGACCTAGGAATGTCAAACTCAAGCCTCTGGAATACAGGGGTTGTAATCAGTGTAGAGCTAAGGATAATGTTCTGTCAGCACAAGTGTTTCTCCTTGCGTAACAGAAGGTCCTCCCTTTTTCCTCCCACCCTCACTGGTTCTGCGGGCAGCATGGGTGAGAAGAGCAAATGTCCCATTGTGGCAATTTAGTTGCCCCATAAGCTAAGATGTGACATACTTCCTTTCTAGACTGCAGAGGCACGACACCCTCGTGTTTGGTGTACAGTATACACAAAGTCCTAGCTAAAAGATTCTTCCAGTAGCAAGGTTGGCAAGGTATGAGGCTGTGGCAGAAATCAGCAAAGGGAGGAGATAGAGGCCAACATAGAATAGAGCATGAAGGAACTGAGGCTCAATTTGTTACATCCTTGCTTTCCTAAAGATCCTCTTTTCTCATTGGTTTCTGGCTTAGTCAACATTTGCAGCAAAGTGAAGTGATGTAATGAAGTGTACCACTTCAGCCTACACGTAGGAGATGCCATTTTTAAAACTCCCCCAAAGAAAAACTGGAACGTGAGCAATCTAGTCCAATCCATTACGTGCTCTGCCATTTATAATACTTAAGTATTGAAGGTGCTACTATTCTCATTTAACCAACCTGTCACTCAACTTTTTCACCAGCACTGGAGCCAAGAAATGACTTGTAGCTATAAAACAGATTGTAATAATCAGCCAAATCCTTACCATGATCTCCTCATCACGATCTGGAGACAGCACTAGTGGAATTATGACCTGATTGCGCAGCAGTGGAGTCTTCTCATGTTTTAGGACTTTATTCAGGGTATTCAGCTGACCTGAGAGCAGAGCGAAGCTATCTAACACTGAGGGCCTGAGGCAGAGATGGGAAAATGAAAAGGACATGAGGCACACATATAGAGCATCCCTACCTCTGGCTGTGGGAAGTTCAAATCTTCACTGTTGAATTATTTTATTACATTTATATCCCGCTTTTTTCCAAGGAGCTCGAAGTGGCATTCATGGTTCACACCCCCTGCCCCATTTTGTCTTCACAATAAATCTGCAAGGTAGTTTAGTGAGCTTCATGGCTGATTTGGGACTAGAACCCCAGTCTCCCAGGTCTTAGTCCAACACTCTTACCACTATGTCATACTGGCTGTACAGTGGTACCTCGGGTTACAGGCGCTTCAGGTTACAGACTCCGCTAACCCAGAAATAGTACCTCGAGTTAAGAACTTTGCTTCACAATGAGAACAAAAATCGCATGGCGGCAGCGGGAGGCCCCATTAGGTAAAGTGGTACCTCAGGTTAAGAATAGTTTCAGGTTAAGAACGGACCTCCAGAACAAATTAAGTTCTTAACCCGAAGTACCACTGTATTGTAGTCATGATGCCATAACAAGAAAGGCAAGTAGCTCCAGCAGCAACAACCCCCTGCTAATTTTAACAGATAACACAACACACTGTGCCAAGAGTGCAATATCTAGATTCCCCCCACCTTGGAATATCTCTGAGATTTGTGGGTATCTGGGTAGAGAAGAACTGTCTAGAGCAGGCATGGCCAAACTTGGCCCTCCAGCTGTTTTGGGACTACAACTCCCATCATCCCTAGCTAACAGGACCAGTGGTCAGGGATGATGGGAATTGTAGTCCCAAAACAGCTGGAGGGCCAAGTTTGGCCATGCCTGCTCTAGAGGGATTCTGCCCCATGACAAGATGGGAGACTTGAAATGCCTTCTTGTTCGGACTTCCACTTGAGGCGCCATGGAAGATGACTGAAAATTCCATCGCTCCGGCTCTCATCGGGTAATTAGAGGCTGAGATAGGAGTAATCAGCCTCCCAAAATCTTCCCGGGGGTACGGGAAGACACAGTCTCATCCACGGATGCCCAACAAACTAGCCCCAAATTCGGAAGGAAGGAGGGGCTGGGGGCACTGGATGGAAAGTCCCCAAGAGAGTCTGGCTCTCCTGGATGCTGTCTCTATGAGCAAATCAAGTTCCATTTCTTAAGATGAAAAATTGGATTTAAGTTTTGGACATGCTTCGAGTGAGGAGGGAGGAATTACTCTGCTAATTAACCCAGCCACTGAGGTGCCAAAAAAGACTTGAGTGGAAGAAGGACTAACATTTAAGTTTGTATGTTGGAATGGAACAAAAAGGGGGGGAGCCTCTCTTATTACTGTATTTTGCTTTATTATATTATTTGGCAAAAAAAACCCCCAGAAGAACCATTTACATTAACTATAACAAGCAAGATTGGAAAGTTTTGTATTTGTTGATATAATATGGCTCTAAAAATATAAACTGTGTGGAAATAATAATACTATATAATTAAGGCTTTCGATCTTTGACTTGCTTGGAAGAGGATAAAAGATTCTCCAATGTGTGGACATCAGGCAGAAGCAGAATCTCATTAGCCGCTGGAGAGATGTTTAAAAAACTTGGACCGTTTCCTGGAATCTATGTGGGAGTTGTGTTGCACTTGAAATCCGCCATGATTGGAAGTCAAGACTGGGCTGCAGAATTACAAATAGTCAAAGGGGGAGGTGAGCCTTTAATATGTCATTATACTTGTGTTTCCAGTTTGATTTGGTAAATCTCCCCTGGAAAGGCTAATGTTTGATGCAACCGGTCTGGGAAAAGCAGACGCTTAGATTTGATTTTATTGGAACTGAGTGAAGATGGTGGCTGCCAGCAGCGAAAAGACTTTCGGATTGATTCGGCAGAAACACCAGTGTGCGAGGAAATGCTGCAAACTTATAGAGGGGAATCATAGACATAAAATCCACACAGAAACATATCATTGTTTGTTTTAACTTGCTTGTGGGAACAATTCAGAGGCTGTGAAAGAATGAAGGTCAACAACAGAAAGAATTAAGAGGAACCATCGGAAATGACTATGAAAAGCAGTAGAAGTATGAGATGATCAGAACCCTCCAAACTTGAAACATGGGAAGTCCTATTAAAAATACATAATTTCGTAGAATATTCAGACTATTTGATATGTATATGTATAATTTGGAATATTTAATGTGATTTGATTGGATTGTTCAAGTGGAAAACTTAATAAAAATGAATTTTTAAAAAGGGGAAAAAATGCATTCTTGTTCCAGGATATTAGCCAAATCCTAATGAATTCTGAACAAAGCACCGTATTTTTCGCTCCATAAGATGCACCTGGCCATAAGACGCACCTAGTTTTTAGAGGAGGAAAACGAGAAAAAAATATTCTGAACGAAACAGCAGATCTATGATTTTTGTGGTTCATGCTGTGGCCACAGACATGTGATTTGACGGTGAGTTTGGGGTAGCCCAATGCAAAAATCCTGAGGATCCATGTGGATCCGTGCTTTGTAACCACGTTTTTGCGCCATTGCGGCCCCACTCAATAGTGGGTGCATGGTTTTTTTGGTGCAGGCTGTAGCCATGGACGTGCTATGTGATCTGATGGTGAATTTGGGGTGACCTAATGCAAAAATCCTGAGGATCCATGGGCTTTTACCTCCCCCCTCCCAGGCAGCCTCCTTTACCAGCAGCCTTATCTCCCTCCCGATTGCTTGCCGATCAGCGGCTTTGTTTCAACACCCACTTCCCTCTTTCACACACAAAAAAGCATGATCTGCTTTTCGCCCCTGGGCAATTTGGCTCCAGGGACCATGCATTCGCTCCATAAGACGCACAGACATTTCCCTGTACTTTTTAGAAAGAAAAAAGTTGCTCTCATGCTATATTTATGGAAAATATCACATCAAACAGAACTATAGGGATTTCACACAGTCTTCAACAGGGTACCACAAGCAAAGCTGGATGAAAGAAAACTGCTTCATACCTGTTTAACAGTCTGGATATACACATAATTACTCAGAAACAAGCACTATTGGGTTCAATTAGATTTCTCCCAGGTAAGCATGCACAGGGTTACCACATTTGACAAGGGATGCTCCAACAAACTGACAAAGCTAACAGAGATGCTGCAATGACTGTGGGATCATAATCCGATTGTAATGAAATTAAAGAGAAGAGATGAATCATAGCTTACATGGAGAAGGAATGAACGATTACTAGATGATCAGAAGATTATGCAAAGGGCACAAGAGACTTTACCAAGAGTATTTTGAATTTAATTTGAATAAAGAGACAGAATAGATATGGTATGGAATGCAAGCAAAGTAGTAATGAGAGGTTTCTTCATACAACAAAATAGCCTTCAGAAAACTGTAAGAGAAAAGGACATATTAAAGCATATAATTGAAAATGAAAAGCAATGAATCAAGAAACCAAGAAGTACACAAATAAAACAAAATATTAAGATGCTGCAAACCCAATTTTCAATATTAATTAATCAAGAAATCGAATGGAAAATAAAAATGCTAAGGCAGAGGAATTCTGAATTTGCCAATAAACCTGGAAAATTATTAGCTTGGCAACTGAAAAGGAAACAATACTATTAATAAGCTAAAAATAGAAGATAAAATAATAGAAAACCTGAAACAGATCAGGAAAAATCTCCTAAGATTTTATAAAGAATTATATAAAGCTGGAAAAGAAAATATAGAAAAAAATAGAAAACTATTTGAAACAGAACAAATTACCGAAGATTCTGAAAAATAAAAAAGACCAATTGAATACACCAATAACAATAATGGAAGTACAATCAGCAATAAAACAATTAAAAATAGGTAAAGCACCAGGACTGGGTGGACTTACTGCGAAATACAACAAAAAACTGTGTGAACAACTGATGTCACCCTTAAAGGATGTTATGAATACCGTATTTTGCGCCCCATAAGACGCTCCGGCCCATAAGACGCACCTAGTTTTTTGGGGGGGAAATAAAGGGAAAAAATTATTTTCCCCCCAGGCACGGGGCTGGGGCAGCCCGAGCTTCCCCCGACCCCAGCCCCCAAACAGGCAGCTCTCTGCAAGCCGTGGGAGCCCAGCGGTGGTTCCCGCTGCTTGAGGAGAGATCCGCGAAGCCTGCACGTGCTGGGATCAGCGCTTGCAGGCTTCGGGATGCCTGCAACTCTCCCCAAGCAGTGGGAACGTTCCCGCTGCTTGGGGAGAGATCCGCGAAGCCTGCGCGTGCTGGGATCAGCGCGCGCAGGCTTCGGGATGCCTGCAACTCTCCCCAAGCAGTGGGAACGTCCCCGCTGCTTGGGGAGAGATCCGCGAAGCCTGCGCGTGCTGGGATCAGCGCGCGCAGGCTTCGGGATGCCTGCAACTCTCCCCAAGCAGTGGGAACGTTCCCGCTGCTTGGGGAGAGATCCGCGAAGCCTGCACGTGCTGGGATCAGCGCTTGCAGGCTTCGGGATGCCGGCAACTCTCCCCAAGCAGTGGGAACGTTCCCGCTGCTTGGGGAGAGATCCGCGAAGCCTGCACGTGCTGGGATCAGCGCTTGCAGGCTTCGGGATGCCGGCAACTCTCCCCAAGCAGTGGGAACGTTCCCGCTGCTTGGGGAGAGATCCGCGAAGCCTGCGCGTGCTGGGATCAGCGCGCGCAGGCTTCGGGATGCCTGCAACTCTCCCCAAGCAGTGGGAACGTTCCCGCTGCTTGGGGAGAGATCCGCGAAGCCTGCGCGTGCTGGGATCAGCGCGCGCAGGCTTCGGGATGCCTGCAACTCTCCCCAAGCAGTGGGAACGTTCCCGCTGCTTGGGGAGAGATCCGCGAAGCCTGCGCGTGCTGGGATCAGCGCGCGCAGGCTTCGGGATGCCTGCAACTCTCCCCAAGCAGTGGGAACGTTCCCGCTGCTTGGGGAGAGATCCGCGAAGCCTGCGCGTGCTGGGATCAGCCCACGCAGGCTTCGGGATGCCTGCAACTCTCCCCAAGCAGTGGGAACGTTCCCGCTGCTTGGGGAGAGATCCGCGAAGCCTGCGCGTGCTGGGATCAGCGCTTGCAGGCTTCGGGATGCCGGCAACTCTCCCCAAGCAGTGGGAACGTTCCCGCTGCTTGGGGAGAGATCCGCGAAGCCTGCACGTGCTGGGATCAGCGCTTGCAGGCTTCGGGATGCCTGCAACTCTCCCCAAGCAGTGGGAACGTTCCCGCTGCTTGGGGAGAGATCCGCGAAGCCTGCACGTGCTGGGATCAGCGCTTGCAGGCTTCGGGATGCCTGCAACTCTCCCCAAGCAGTGGGAACGTTCCCGCTGCTTGGGGAGAGATCCGCGAAGCCTGCACGTGCTGGGATCAGCGCTTGCAGGCTTCGGGATGCCGGCAACTCTCCCCAAGCAGTGGGAACGTTCCCGCTGCTTGGGGAGAGATCCGCGAAGCCTGCACGTGCTGGGATCAGCGCTTGCAGGCTTCGGGATGCCGGCAACTCTCCCCAAGCAGTGGGAACGTTCCCGCTGCTTGAGGAGAGGTCCGCGAAGCCTGGAGAGCGAGAGGGGTCGGTGCGCACCTACCGCTCTCGCTCTCCAGGCTTCAGCGAAAGCCTGCATTCGCCCCATAAGACGCACCCACATTTCCCCTTCATTTTTGGAGGGGAAAAAGTGCGTCTTATAGGGCGAAAAATACGGTAATATTTTGTTCAGGGTGGGGCACTTCAAAGAATGGCAAAAAGTATTATCAAAATTTATCTGGCAGGGGAAACAACCAAGAATTAAATACAAAATCCTAACAGATACAAAAGAAAGAGGTGGTTTCTCCCTGCCAGACTTGAGAAAATATTGTTAAGTGTCCTGTCTGTGTTGGTTGAGGAATTGGATTTTGTTAGACAGATCTTTTAGATTTGGAGGGCTATGACAACAGATATGGATGACACACATATTTATGGTATGACAAAGTAAAAGTGCATAAAGGATTTCTGAACCACACAATAAGAAAATCAATTTATGAGGTGTGGAATAGATATAAAAATTTATTGGAGCGTAAAACCACTTGGTGGCTCTCTCCAAGAGAAGGAATAATGGTAAAAAAGTTTAATATGAAAGGAGAGTGGGCCATGCATAGAGATTTATTGACAGAGATAGTAAGTCAGTTAAAATTAAAAAACATTTGAAGAAATAAAAGAGTTATTGATGGATTGGTTGCAATATTATCAGGTAAATGATGTGTTTAAGGAGGATAAAAAGAAAAACGGTTTCAGTTAAAGGGGTGATGATACAATGGGCTAAAGATTTTGGATATAATATTCAGTTAGAATCTTGGGAAAGGTTGTGGAAGGAAGGTGTTAATTTTACTGCATGCAATGCACTTAAAGAAAATGTTATGAAAATGATGTATAGATGGTATTTACCATCACTGGGGCCTGGTAGGGACCCCAAGATCTCCTGCAATGCTTTTGCAAAGTTTTTTGCAGATAAAGTTGCTCAGATTCGGAAGGAGGTAGACTCCAACGTGGGAGCAGGACCGGGGCAGGAGAGTGCTAGAGTCCTGTATAGTCATGTTACATGGGATCAATTCCAATCTGTTACCTCCGAGGATGTGGACAGGCTGCTTGGACGAGTGAAACTGACCACCTGTCTCCTTAATCCTTGTCCACCCTGGCTAATAAAAGTGAGCCCGGAAAGGGCTGGGCGATGGGCTCTGTGGGGTGGTGAAAGCTTCCCTCTGCGAGGGAGCCTTCCCAGACCCACTGAAAGAGGTGATCATTAAACCGCTTCTTAAAAAAACATCTTTGAACCCAGCCAATATGGCCAACTATCGCCCAGTCTCAAATCTACCATTCTTGGCCAAGCTGATTGAGCGAGTGGCTGCTGAACAACTCCAAGCACGCCTGGAGGATGCGGACCATTTGGATCCCTTCCAAGGCCTCACCATGGGACTGAAACTGCCTTGGTCGCACTAGTCGATTATCTCCAGTGGGCTAGGGACAAAGGTGAAAGCTGTTTCCTAGTTCTGCTGGATCTCTCAGTGGCCTTTGACACCATTGACCATAATATCCTTCTGGACTGTCTGGAGGGGCTGGGAGGTGGAAGCACTATTATACAGTGGTTCCGCTCCTTCCTCCTGGGCCGTGTCCAAAAAGTGGTTTTGGGGGATGAGTGTTCATACCCCTGGGCTCTCACTTGTGGGGTGCCTCAGGGTTCTGTCTTCTCCCCCATGCTTTTCAACATCTACATGCAGCCACTGGGAGAGATCATCAGGGGGTTTGGGTTGGGTGTTCATCAATATGTGGATAATACCCAGCTCTACCTATCTTTTAAATCAGAACCAGTGAAGGCAGTGAATGTCCTGTGTGAGCACCTGGAGGCGGTTGGAGGATGGATGGCGGCTAACAGATTGAGGTTGAACCCTGATAAGACAGAAGTGCTGTTTTTGGGGGACAGGGGGCAGGCAGGTGGGGGGGACTCCCTGGTCCTGAATGGGGTAACTGTGCCCCTGAAGGACTAGGTGCGCAGCCTGGGAGTCATTCTGGACTCACAGCTTTGGACTCACAGGTTAATTCTGTGTCCAGGGCGGATGTCTACCAGCTTCAACTGGTAAGCAGGCTGAGACCCTACCTGCCCGCGGACTGTCTTGCCAGAGTGGTGCATGCTCTAGTTATCTCCCGCTTGGACTACTGCAATGCGCTCTACATGGGGCTACCTTTGAAGGTGTGATGGCCTAGGACTCGGGCTCGGAACCGGAGGAGTCTCGGTCCACACCAGATCCTCTGCCTCAGGCGGCATCTGAACCAAGTCTGGGGCCTGATTCTGAAGAGCCTCAGTCTGCACAGGTTCCCTTGCAACAAGCACCAGCTGAGCTGAGTCAGGGGCCTGAGCCTGCCCTGGCTCCAGATGCGGGGATTACCTCGTTGCCCTCTGCTGGGCAATCACGTGCAGCTGCTCCAATACCAGTTGGGTCAGGAGAGGCTGAGGCGGCCTCTGGGTCTAGTAACCCACCGACATCTCCCAAGCTGCAGAGACTCAGGTCTGAGAGAAGGAGAGACCTGAGTAATCACAGGAGTGATCGCCGTTGGGCGAAACAGGGAGGTGAGTCACTGGGGGATCAGTACCGGCCGTTACCCCGTCAGAGATAAAAGGCTGCCAGACCCCGCCCCAGGACCCCGGCCCTGTTGGACTGACTCCTCATGGAATCCCTTGGATTTGGGACCGGACCTGGACCGCGTTGCTTGGGTTAACCCCCGGGCCCAGCACAGAACGTGACTCGGAAACTGCAATTAATCCAGAATGCGGCAGCTAGACTGGTGACTGGGAGAGGCCGCCAGAACCATATAACACCAGTCATGAAGGATTTGCATTGGCTCCCAGTATGTTTCCGAGCACAATTCAAAGTGTTGGTGCTGACCTTTAAAGCCCTAAATGGCCTCGGTCCTGTATACATGAAGGAGCATCACCACCCCCATCGTTCAGCCCGGACACGGAGATCCAGCACCGAGGGCCTTCTGGTGGTTCCCTCATTGCGAGAACTGAGGTCACAGGGAACCAGAGAGAGGGCCTTTTTGGTAGTGGCGCCCGCCCTGTGGAACGCCCTCCCATGAGATGTCAAAAAAATAAGCAGCTATTCTATTTTTAAAAAAACATCTGAAGGCAGCCCTGTTTAGGGAAGTTTTAAATATTTAATACTGTATTGTTTTAAACACTCGATTGGGAGCCACCCAGAGTGGCTGGGGAAACTCAGCCAGATGGGCGGGGTATAAATAATAATAATAATAATAATAATAATAATAATAATAATAATAATTTAACACCATCAGAACTTGCTAAAATGTATAGGACAAGAACTAATGAGTGTTGGAAATGCAAAGAAAAGGAAGGTAACTTTTACAATATGTGGTGGACTTGTAAAGAGGTAAAGGCTTTTTAGGAAATGATATATGAGTTAAAGAAAATGTTTAAAAATACTTTTGTTAAAAAACCAGAAGCCTTTTTATTGGGTATAATGGGTGAAGATATACCAATAGAAGATAAAAGGCTGTTTATGTATGCAACAACAGCAGCAAGAATTATTTTAGCCTCAAAATGGAAACAAGAAGAAGTACCAATGAAAGAAGAGTAGCAGATGAAAATGATGGACTTTGCGGAACTGGCGAAGCTGATGGGGAAAATGCAAAACCAGCATGATCAAGTATTCCAAAAGGACTGGAGTAAATTTATACGATACATGAAAGGTCATTGTAAGCAATTAACATCACTAGTAGGGCTGTCTGAAGATTTATAAAGAGAAAATTTCCCCTTTTTATATTTATTTAAATTTTGAGATATTTTGTAATAAGTGTACTGTAATTAGAATTGAAAAACGTATAAAATGCTATGATAGAAAGGTTAATTTTGAAAGCCACGAGGTGGGAGGGAAGGAAGTCGATAGGCTCTAGAGAGCCAGAGAGGTAATGTAGATAATAATGTAATTATATATCGCTAAATGGAAAACTAATAATATATGTGTGTGTGTGTGTGTGTGTGTGTGTGTTTTCCAAGATCAAAAAAGAAATAGATGCTGCAATGACTGCTCCCACCAATAACCAAGAGTAGCCACACAACTTTCTTCAAAGCCTCTTACCAGGTAAGTCGATCATATTCATTTTCCAGCTTGTAAATGAAACCGACTAAGGAATTCTTCAGGTCAGCCACTTGACTGATGAGAGCCTCGAGAGATAGTTCAAGCTGCTTCTCCTCTCTCTGGAAAGGATAGAGTAATAATCAATTTTCTAATTAATGAGTGTTCAGTTTACAGGGCCACTTTTGGCTTTCATATACAGTGGTACCTCAGGTTACATACGCTTCAGGTTATATACGCTTCAGGTTACAGACTGTGCTAACCCAGAAATAGTACCTTGGGTTAAGAAGTTTGCTTCAGGATGAGAACAGAAATCGTGCTCCTGCGATGCGGCAGCAGCGGGGGCCCCATTAGCTAAAGTGGTGCTTCAGGTTAAGAACAGTTTCAGGTTAAGAACAGACCTCTGGAACAAATTAAGTACTTAACCCAAGGTACCACTGTAGTGAACATAGTAATTATTATAATTATTTTTAGTATTGAAAGATTATTGTCTCTGACAAAGCATTTGACAAATGCGTGGCAAGAGTAAAGAGTGTTAAAAGAAAACTTGCTAGACTGAAGTCGTGCTAGATAGCAATGATGATATTCTGATTCAGCTGAGTCCAGAGGTTTAAGACATGGTGCCTGGTGCATGACCTTCCTTGTATTTCACTTGTGTTTGCTCCTTATTTTGGGGTGCCTCTGTTTTAACCCTATGGGCTTAAAGATATGTGCACAAACATAATAGACTTGCATCGGGCAAGGAGCTGATGAATTTCTGGATCTCTGCCATGATGTTGTATTCACTCTTAAGAGAAGCAACTCTTAAATATTGGCCACAGATATTTCCCCAACATTTCCTCTTCTCAGGGTTCCCTTTGGGTGCTGTTCAAACACTGCCTTTGCATTGTTCCTTGCTGGTGGATGCAAACACTGGGTAACCCTCTTGCTACATCATACTTGGTGCAAGTATGTCAATAGCATTGCCAATAAGCTTGTTTGCACTGATGAAATATCTTTGAAAGATTATCTGGGGAGGTAATCTTGCACTGATTACTTTTATTTGTAACCTATGTTGCTCTGGTATATGATCATTAATAACTGTATCAGATGGTTGAAAGGAGGACAGTTGCACAAATCAAAGTTTGTACAGTAGGTCAGGTTCTGACCATTCCTGATTTATAGGGTTGTCCCCCACCTTTCCTAGTGTAGGGTTGTGCCTTTGATCCAAATTAGACGCCTTCAACAAGCAAAAAATTACTTAGCTGTCATGGTGTGTCTCAAGCACTGTTATGAAAACAAGGGAAGCTGAGTGATGGGATAGATATCAAGGGTTTAAACTACATGATACTACAGTGGTACCTCAGGTTAAGTACTTAATTCGTTCCGGAGGTCCATACTTAACCTGAAACTGTTCTTAACCTGAAGCACCACTTTAGCTAATGGGGCCTCCCACTGCTGCCGCGCCGTCGGAGCACGATTTCTGTTCTCATCCTGAAGCAAAGTTCTTAACCCGAGGTACTATTTCTGGGTTAGCGGAGTCTGTAACCTGAAGCGTCTGTAACCCGAGGTACCACTGTTCTTTAAAATACAGGTCACATTCCAGTAGCACATGCTTTCTGCCTTGCAAAGCCAACATTTCAAAGGAGTCAAGATTTGTTTTAACCACAGTTTTGACATCCATCATATCTGAATCAGCCATTCATGATGAAAGGTTTGGGTATAATTCTGTGTGTTCAGATAAGTGAAATTTTGGATAAACATTCCAGAAGCAGAAATTGCATGTAGTTATGTTGGAAGAAATTGTTCTCTGTAAGACAGTGGTGTCACAATGCTTACTACTAAGTTCACAGTTGCCTAGTATACCGTATTTACTCGAGTCTAATGCACCATCAAATGTAACGCGCACCTCAAATTTCAGAAACCTTGAAACAAACAAAAAAAGTACTTGCTGGCGAATGTAAATGTGCCATCGAATCTAATGCACACCTTAATTTTCGCAACATAATTTGGCTAGAAAAGGTGAGCATTAGATTCGAGTAAATACAGTATATCACAAAACATGCCCTTTGAAATTAGACCAATACTTTTCACAACAATTAGCAATGTACACATTTCCTCCAGACACTTAATTGTAAGCAGGAACATGTGATTTTACTTTATACTAGGAAGGTGAATAGGATAGAAAAAAATAAGGACCCAATGAAGTCTGGAACATTCCATCTAGAAAAAAAATCTTTTGAACTATAAAGTTGTAGAGAAGAAATGGTAGGAATAAAGGCAATTTCCAAAATGGAGAGAGAAGCTATGAGGTCTCATGAGATTCTATATCAATTTCCACCACCTCCGTAAGATTTTACCAAAGCTTCTTCATAATAAATAAGATAGAAGAAACTAATCTAAACAACAACAGAGAAAGAAAGAGAAAAGAAAACACAGAATCCTCTCTCTCATTGTGACACACAGTTCTTAACCAAAGATGGTTTTTTTAAAGAAGTGGTTTGATAACCGCCTATTTCAGCAGGTCTGGGAAGACTCCCTCACAGAGAGAAGCATTCACCACCCCGCAAAGCCCATCGCCCAGCCCTTCCCAACTACCTTATATAAGCCAGCATGGGCAAGGATCAAGGAGAGAGGTGGTTGGTTTCACTTGTCCAAGCAGCCTGTCCACATCCTCGGAGGTAACAGATTGGAATTGATCCCACACAACTTGACTAGACAGGACTCTAGCACTCTCCCACCCCGGCAGTGCTCCCACAGTGGAGTCTACCTCTTCCCGAATCTGAGCAACTTTATCTGCAAAAAACTTTGCAAAATCATTGCAGGAAATCATGTGGCCCATACTGGGCCCCGATGTAGCAGGTGGTTCTGCTAAATTGTGAACCACCTGAAAAAGTCGCCTGGGGGCCTGCTAGGGGTGCCTTGGAAGATGGCCGACAATACCATCTCTCCAGCTCACACGAGGTAATTAAGAAGCTGATATGGGAGTAAATCAGCCTCCCGAAATTCTTCCCGGGGAAGGGAAGATGCAGCCTCGTCCGCGGTTGCCCATAAATCACCCCCAAGTTCGAAAGAAGGAGGGGGTGAGGGCACTGGACAGAAAGCCCTTGAGTGAACTTTGGATCTCCCGGACGCTGCTTCTGAGAGCGATGCTAGTTGCATTACTTAAGATAAAGTCTTCGATATAAAAGTAATTGCACATGCTTCGAGCGAAGAAAAGGGTTTATCAGCTGCTAATTAAGCCTGCCCCTGCCACTGAGAGTTAAGAGTGATGGAATGGACTGCACAGAAGATAACATCAAAGAATAACACCTATGTCGGTATGTTGAAACGAACGGAAAGGGGGGGGGAAGCTTCTTCTTTTTATTATGATATTACCTAACAACCCCTCCCCTAGAAGAACCGTCACACGACTGACAGCAAGTGAGATTAGAAAATAAACTGTGGAAATAAACTGTGTGGAAATAAAAATAATAACTAAAGGCTTTGTTTTTCGGAAGACCTGGAAAGAAAAATGAAAGGCTCTCCTGTGACGCGGTTCTTAATCGGGATCCGCCATTATGAGATAGACTATGTTGCGAGATTAACAGTCAAAGGGGGAGGCGAGCCACTGCTTTGATGTTTGGATTGTAAGTTTGATTTGGCAAAATCTCACCTGGAAAGACTTATTTATCGGGGGCCGCTAGGGGCGCCTTGGAAGATGGCCGACAATACCATCTCTCTGGCTCACACGAGGTAATTAAGAGGCTGACGATGGGAGTAAATCAGCCTCCCAGGATCTCCCCAGGGAATGGGGAGACACTGCCTCGTTCGCAGTTGCCAATAAATCACCCCCGAGTTCGAAAGGAAGGGGTGAGGGAACTGGATGGAAAGCCCTCGAGTGAGATTCTGGATCTCCCGGACGCTACTTCTAAATGAGACCTAGTTGCATTGCTTAAGATAAAATAATTGTATTAAAAGTAAATGCACATTTCGAGCGAAGGAAGGGTGTTTTATCTGCTAATTAAATCTACCTCTGAGAAGTCAAGAGTGATGGGATGTGCCTTGTACCAACAGCCATTGGTTTGAAGTGCCTTGTACCAACAGCCATTGGTTCAACAGCTACAGCTGTTCCTGGCAAGCCTGGCTAGAGTAGTTCATGCATTCAAGAATGGATTATTGAAATAAGCTCTCTGTGGGGCTTCTATTGTATTCTATTGCTTCTATTGATCAGGAGGCTGCAGTTAGTGCAGAATGCTGCAGCGGGCTATTCCTAGAGACTTCCGGGTTGGCGCCATCGGTAATGGCGGATTCCCTCTGATTTTCTGAGGGACCAGCTCCGCGGGATCGGGTCTGCACCGCTGCGGCGAAGCGGGGACCCTTCAAAAATCACAAGCGGGTGAAGCCTGTGAACGTGGGACTCGGCGGGCACCTTTTGCGCCCCCCAATCTGCGAAGGAACCCCTTTTGGGGCTCCGGAGCGAAACGGGGTAAGCGGCGCGGTGCTGAGAGCCTACTGCTTCTTCCGCGGAGTGAAGCCGCACAGCCGTTATCGGAGAGCGCTGACTTTTTCCTGGGACAATTCGACTTCAAAAGTAACTACCCGTGAGTAGGAGAAAATTGGATCTAAAGGGAGAAAATAATTAATTTGGCACCGAAGCGGGGAGGCGTAAACAGGAAGTCCGCCTTCCGTTTCTTGGAAACAGATCAAAGCAAAGAGACTGTAAGCGGAAACTTTGAAAGACGTTTGAAAAGGGACATAAATCCTAACATCAGAAAAGCGATCTCCCCTCCGATTTGCAGGAGAGGAGGGGGGAAAGGTTTGAACTGCATTTATCTACAAAAAAAAAAGAGGAAAAGGAAGCTAAAATCCACCGCTTAAAACCTGGGAACGGTCTGCCTTGAGACAAGGAATGCCGCTCTGTGAAAAGCACTATCGGTAAACAGAGTATTTTAGACAGCTAACTCTGCAAGAGAGATACAGTGTTTCTGGACTTCTCCTGGTTTTAAAGTAACTGATTAAGTGCAATTGAAACTGTTGTTTTCTTGTGAATTGGGGGATTCATAAGGACTATTTTTTTTTAAAGTTGCAAGCTTTGACTGTTACTGTGTCCCCCTAGAGGAGGTCTGATACTGCTACAATAACAACTGGGCTAGGGGAATTTTCCATCTCAAAACAAATTCTAGCCGTGGGATTGACCTTGGACTTCTATGAGAGTGTTATGGCAGATGGAAGAGGAAAGTTAGAGTTGATTCAGGAAAAAACTACTAGGTCTGGCAGATCCTTTCGTACAGATACTGGGTCGCAGCGAAGAGCTTCAACATCTGGTCCTTCTGGACCATCTGGATTATCAGGGGCTGCACCCCCACAAGCTAAACCAAAAGGAATGTCGTCTGAAGATGTTTTAGCTCTGGCACTAGGGAAAATTAATGAATCTTTGGAAAATTTAAGTAAACAAATAGCTGAAACAAATAAACAAGCAGCTGAAGCATCAGTTAAAATTGACCAAAATATTACAAGTATTAATAATTTGGGACAAAAGGTGAATACCAATACAGAGACTATTGAGAAATTGTTACAGGAATCTGCTTTGACCCGAAAGACAGCTGAAGAAGCAAAGGACATAGCAACTGCTACTCAAGAGAAGATACCACCGAAAAATAGGCAACTCGAAGACCACGGGTTGACGTTGTCTATGATTGAATTGAAGGAGAAACAAAGAAATTTGAGAATCAGGGCTGTACCAGAACTTGAGAAAGATAACTTGACTGACTTTCTTACGCAGGAATTTGCAGATTTCTGGCAACAGGATTTGGGGAAGGAAGAATTTAAGATAGTGAGCGCATTTAGGCTTGGAAGAGGAGGAAAGAAGAACAAGGTGAGAAGAAGGGACCATTTGATTAAAGGCATAACGGTCGGAGCCAAACAATACAAATTGAAAGCTTTTGCAGATGACTTAGTATTGACATTACAGGAGCCAGAATCTAGCGTTAAAAGAGTATTAGAACTGATCCAGGAGTTTGGTCATGTGGCAGGATTTAAGTTGAATAAGTTAAAAACTAAAGTTCTTGAGAAAAACTTAACAATGACTGAAAGAGAGAGGTTTCAGAATGAGACAGGTTTAACAGTGGTCAAGAAGGTGAAATATTTGGGGATTAATATGACAGCTAAAAATGGGAACCTATTTAAGGACAACTATGAAAAATGTTGGTCAGACGTCAAGAAGGATCTAGAAATATGGTCAAATTTGAAGCTTTCCTTGTTGGGCCGAATTGCTGTTATTAAGATGAATGTATTGCTAAGAATGTTGTTTTTGTTCCAATCGTTACAAATTTTGGACAAAATGGAATGTTTCAAGAAGTGGCAGAGAGACATTTCTAAATTTGTCTGGCAGGGCAAGAAACCCAGAATAAAATTTAAAATATTAACCAATGCAAAAGAAAGAGGGGGATTTGCCCTGCCAGACCTTAAACTCTATTATGAATCAGCAGCTTTCTGCTGGTTGAAGGACTGGCTGCTTCTTGAGAACACAGGCATTTTGGATTTAGAAGGTTTCAATAATGTTTTTGGGTGGCATGCATACTTATGGTATGACAAGGTTAAAGCACATAAGGCATTTAAGAACCATATTGTCAGGAAAGCACTGCTTAATGTCTGGACACGATACAAAGACTTACTTGAAAACAAAACCCCAAGGTGGTTGTCACCAATGGAGGCAAAAGCTCAAAAAAAACTCAATATGGAGGCCAAGTGGCCAAAATATTGGGAGATTTTAGAGCAAGAAGGAGACAAATTGAAATTGTAGAGTTTTGAGAAATTAAAAGATAGAGTGCGAGATTGGCTTCATTACTTTCAAATAAGAGAGGCATATAATTTAGACAAAAAAATCGGCTTCCAGGTGGAAAAATCAAAGTTGGAAACAGAATTGTTAAATCCCAACATTAAGATACTTTCAAGAATGTATAACTTGCTGTTAAAATGGAATACTCAGGACGAAACGGTCAAATCTGTTATGATTAAATGGGCACAGGACGTTGGTCATAACATTATGTTTGCTGACTGGGAACAGTTGTGGACCACAGGCATGAAATTCACGGCATGTAATGCCCTTAGAGAGAATATTATGAAAATGATTTATAGGTGGTACATGACACCAGTCAAGCTTGCAAAAATCTACCATTTGCCCGATAATAAATGTTGGAAATGTAAAGAAACTGAGGGTACATTCTTTCACCTTTGGTGGACGTGCCCAAGGATTAAGGCTTTCTGGGAAATGATATATAATGAATTGAAAAAGGTATTTAAATATACCTTCCCGAAGAAACCAGAGGCCTTTCTCCTGGGCATTGTCGGCCAATTGGTGTTAAAGAAGGATAGAATTTTCTTTATGTATGCAGCAGCAGCAGCAAGATTACTCATTGCAAAGTATTGGAAGACACAAGATCTACCCACTCTGGAAGAATAGCAGATGAAGGTGATAGACTATATGGAACTGGCGGAAATGACTGGCAGAATCCGAGACCAGGGAGAAGAGTCGGTGGAAGAAGATTGGAAGAAATTTAAAGACTATTTACAGAAATATTGTAAAATTAATGAATGTTAGAATGATGTTGGATAGAAACTAAGTGGTTTCTAGCTGCAATACTATAAGGGAATATGAAAAATGGATTACTAATAGGTAAAGATTTAATGTTACAATATTTTAAGATTAAAGATTAGGATAAACAAAGAGGGGAGGGATTTGCTGAACCAACAAACTGAATTGGAATAGAAAAAAGGGAGGCGTGAGGAGGTCCGGGAAACAAGCTAATGAAAAATAAGTAATGGAAAGATTGAGTTGTTTTTAATTACTTTTATTTTGTATTTTTCTTTTTTCTATTTTTATTTTGTAATATTTCGAAAATCTTAATAAATATCTTATAAAAAAAACAACAGAATGCTGCAGCAAAGTTGCTGCCAGGAGTACGGCCTTGTCAGTATAGAACACCCGTGCTCAGAGATCTGTACTGGTTCCCTATTTGCTACTGGGCCAACCAAGTTCAAAGTATTAGTATATAAAGCCCTTAACAATTTGGGACTAGCTCACCTATGAGATTGCCTTATCCCACATGTGCTCAGTCAACAGCTTCAGTTCATGGAACTGACAGTACTACAGGTGCCACATAATACCTATTCCACATTTGTAAGAAAATGATCATTTAGTGTGGCAGCACTCACAATTTGATAACCATAGGCAGGGATTTCCAAGCAGGTGCCTTCACTGTATTATTTTTGGCTCCTGCCTGCTAAAAAAATCTTGGTTAGACAAGCCTACCCAGGTGCTTTAAAAGTTCACGTGACTTTTAATCTGTTTTAGTATTTTAGTATTCTTGTATGTTTTAAACTACTGTAAATTTTATTGTTTTCTCTTTTATGTAAACCACTTGGAGGCTTTAATTTTTTTTTACTACCACTCATATACATTTTATGACATAAACATCAGAAATAAGCCTGTAGTTCTATATACCGTATTTTTCTGTATATAAGACTAGGGGGTTTTTTTACAAAAAAAAAAAGGTTTAAAATTGGGGCTCATCTTATACACAGGTAGTGCTGAAGGGTGTTTTCTTAATTTGGAGTCCCCAAAAATAGGGGGTGTCTTATACATGGAAAAATACAGCAATCTATGCAAATTTGGAAACTGTAGAAAAGCTGGAAATAAATTATGTCTTCACTTGAATAAAACAACTTTATTGCCAACTGTGTGTGGTGTTCCTTCTCTAAAGAGTACTGCTTGTGCATGGCTCAAGGCAGAATCCAGTTTGATATAATCATGTAATTCTTTTAGCACATGGAAAGGACACGTGAAGATTCCAGAAGAACTAACTGATTACAGAGAATGACAACATATTTCATATGGCTCATAAGTAATGGAAGATTAACTGTGGATGACTGGAGGGAGGGAGGACTTTTGATCTTTTCTATTATTTGTGAAAATTTAAAAACAGAGTTATATCCAATGTTGTGGAACAAATGTTTCACTGATGCAATGCAATTTCCATTTCTTCTCCTCTCCCATACACCCCCAAAATCTGCTCCAGATGGTTTTGAGGATGCACAGGGGGTGGAAGTGGCAGGAGTGGGAAAGGAAGCTCTGTTGTGCTTGTGAAAGTATATTGTGCCAGGAGAACTGTAGTGTTGGATACTGCCCATATTTTTTTCTGGCCTTTCAATTCTGGTTTCAAATTCTAAGATGCATTAAGCCTTAAGGATAGAGCCAGAGGACAGAAAGAACACCCCGTGGTTACTCTAGTTTTGGTGGAAAATGCATTCTGAATCGGACCAGACATGGGTTAGAGCTCAACGTTGAGCCTACCAAGTGGAGATAGCAATGGCGAAGAGGACCTTCTTTACCACCTCTATTGCATCAGCAGAAAACAGCAGGAGGAGACTCTTTCAAGTGGTTTGCAATCTAACAGAACCACCTCCAGCACTGGGGCCTAGTGAGGACCCCAAGATCTCCTGCATTAGATGTCAAGGAAATAAACAACTATCTGACTTTTAGAAGACATCTGAAGGCAACCCTGTATCAGGATTTTTTTTAATGTTTAATGTTTTACCATTTTTAATGTGCTGTAAGCCACCCAGAGTGGCTGAAACACAGCCAGATGGACGGGGTATAAATAATAAAACTGCTATTATTACTAATACTTTGACTAATAGGCTCTGGGATCCAAAGAACATGTAACATTTATTTATCTCCTTACCATGATTAAGAGATCTCCATTCCCTTTGAGTTCATATTCTCCTCTGTCTCTTCTCCCCATATCCTATGAATTCCCCCTTTTCCTTTTTACTGCTAGACACTATTGGTCTTCTATCTATACCAGGGTTCACACTAACCATGGTTATATCAGGGAAGTTGGGATATAAATTAAAGATATGAATAATTTTAAGATGAATTAGTGAGTTAGGGCATGCAGCTAATTATGAGGAAAATCTCAACTCCTACAGGAAGAAGCAAAGATACACCAACATATTTTACATTATGGCTGAACTGTAATTAGCTTTTAAAGATGCCATTTAAATCCACCCAAGAGTCCTATTGCAACTGCGAATACCACTCCACCAATTTAGCACGCCAATCCTTAGCACATTTTAATGGAACTTTCATGTTAAAGTATTGCTATCTGAAGCTTAAGTTGGCAGATAGTCTGTTAGCTAAAGACGAATCAGTTGTAAAAGACAGCAAGGCTCCAACACTTTTAAAAAACTTGCACAGAAGAGAATTTCAACTTTTCCCAATCTCTTCATAATACGCTGCATCCACTTTACCTCTTCTACTGTTAAGAATTCATCTATACATGTACGTTCTTGCTTTTGAAGGCAAGAACGTCTTCACGAAAGGGTTGCATGCAACTTACTGTGATACCTTGCACACCTATTAAGTTATAAAAATGCAAGAACCCTATTCACCTTTGCAGCTGCTTTCCCCAGAGGAGGGGTGGGTCACCTCGGGCACCGCGACCATGCGTAGCCTTCCAACCTACCCTTGGGCCACACCCCTCAGCAACCCTGCCCCCATGCCCGCAACGAGTCAATGAACTCCCAATAATGCTTCTTGCTTGCCTGGATGGAGGACACACGAGGTACGTGTGCAGAAACTCCGACTTTCGTCCGGCTAGCACGCAGCTTCTAGTATGCACACAGTTAAGAATCACATCCATTTCCTCACCCGCCACTAGCACGCCCCCCCCCCCCCGGGAGGCCTGCAAAAGGAAACAGGGCCCTTGGGCTGAAAAGGGCTTGCTACGCCTGCCCAATCTCTGCAGAAGAGCATTCTCACTATTATTATTGTGAAAAGAGCATTTGTACCCCCCCCCCCGTTCTTCAGCCAAAAAGGCAATGCATTAAAACAAGCCAGTCCCTACCCGCAGGCTTACAAAATGGGGGGGGGGGAAGGGGGCAGGGAAGGAAGAGGAAAACAAGGTAAACTAAGGGAGGGAGAGGTTCCTCAGCTAGACTACTAGGCTAGAACTAGCCAGTTCCCAAGAAAGATGCGGTCCCCAAAGGCCCCCGCGCCGCCGACCCACTAACCCCGCCCGCTTATTTCACCTGCATAGTGACGGAGACCGGAGACCGCGATATAAAGAAAGCCTCCCGCGGACGGCGGCTTATTCACGCGCGCGCTGCTTCCTCTTCCGGGTTGGTGCGTCACGAGGTCGGAGGTCACGGAGTTGGAAAGTGCTGGCCATGGCGGCCTCGGAGAGACCCGAAGCAGAGGTAGCGCGCCTGGCTTTCCTGTGCGAGCGGGGCTGGGGAGCGCGGGGGGCCGGGCCGTGTGCAGCGGCACGCGCTCGCTCTCTTGCCTGAGAACGCTCGAGCTTCCTAGGCAAGGGCTGCGAAGGGGGCGAGAGGCTTTGCGGGGATGCAAAGGGAAGTCCCTGCCTCGGGGCGCTGTGTATGTGTGTCGGTGGAGTGAGCGCGTGGATGCAAGGGAGCGTATTGCATTGCGTACAGACACGGGGCACAGCCCTATAACGGCTCACTGCCACTCCTAGATCTTGTTTACTATGTGTTTATGTATCTGTTTTGCGCTTGCAGCCCGCCCTTCACCAAATGTTCCACAGGACAGTTTACAAACATGCCGTGAATGAGACAAGTCGCAACTTAACGTTGCAGTCACAAAAGCAAAACCGTCAAACAGCCTGTGATTTAAAAACAAACAAACCCAGTTACACAGAAAAAAACAACATGATACAGTAGTGTTGGATAAGTGTCTGGCTGTATATTGCACCTAACCTGAAAGAGATTTCATGAGAACACGTGTATTCGATCAAAAGCTCATCCCTACTTTGACCAACAGTTTTGCAGTCGAGGGTGCCACAAGTAGGGAGTCCCTTTGCTACGGAGAGGTGCCTTTAGAGAACAACAGAGCCAAATGCTTCTGGCAGAGGAAATGTTTAGACGTAGGGAGATGTGCTGGACTCTGCATGCCCATTGTTGTTACTGCATCACCTACCCACATGCAGCCCTGGTACTTTTTTGGTACTATTAGTGCACATGTGGTAGCATGTTCAAGTCGACTTGCTACTCCTCCACTTGTCTACAGAGCAGCCTTATGGATGCTTGCTCAGAATTAAGGCCTAATAGGTAAATAGAGCATATGTCTAAGGATAGCAGCCTTGATTTGCCATTAAGGAAAAAACAGGCTTTTTGAATAAGAATAACTGGCCATTTTTGCTCTTCCTATCTCTAACAGTGACCAGGTATTCCAAGGGAAGTTGATATTAATGTAAGAAATATAAAGTAGGCAATATTATATATTCATTGGATCACCTGTTGGCTGTAAAAATATGAAACCTTTCTAGTTCCAAAAAACTCTCATGCTGTAATCCTATGTGTTTTGTCCTCTGTAGTTTATGTAGAAATGCATTACAAACTCAGTTAGTTAATGGCATAGCAAACTTATTCTTGAAGAGCCCTGAAAGCCTGCACAGATTAGTAACAAACTTTTCCAGCCAGGCCACACCTGAGTCACCTCTCCAGGCCTCCCGGGTCATAGCTGTTTCTCTTAAAGGGCCCACATGCCAGATAGTTAGATAGTTAGATGATAATGCATTTGCACACAAATTTAAGAGTAAATTCAACTGAAGTAGTTAGAGGTTTTTTTTAGTATTAAAGAGAAATAAATCATTTACAACATTGTACACTGAACATACCACACAGACTTCAGTACTAATTCCAGTGATTTAACATACTCTTAACCAGCTGTTGAGAAAGAAATAATAAAGCAATTGATTACAATTACAAAATCTTGAAAATATTATCATATATGTCCATGTGGAATTCTCACATAGTACTGGAATTTTCCATAAAAGAATGTCAGGTCGTATTCTTTCTCTAATTCTGTTGAAAATGTAAGCTTTAATTTTAGCAATCTGCCAGTGGGACTACTAACTAAACCCTCCTAGGATCACATTGTAAATTGCACAGTGGCAGCTCCTGTCAAATAGTAGTGGATATTTCTTCCTGGTTCTTGTGCTACATGGTTCTGTAGGGCACTATTTTGTCCCACTGCTAATTAACACATACATGGAGTGGCCATTAAGAGTTTTGGAGCATGGTTTCACCAGTACAATTGTACCTTGGAAGTCGAACGGAATCCGTTCCGGAAGTCCGTTCGACTTCCAAATCATGGCTTCTGATTGGCTGCAGGAAGCTCCTGCTGTGGAAGCCCTGTCGGATGTTCGGCTTCCAAAAGAACGTTCAAAAACGAACAGTCACTTCTGGGTTTCAATCGTTCGGGAGCCAAACCATTCGAGAACTAGGCTGTTCAAAAACCAAGGTATGACTGTATACCTATCACACACAGCTCTGTTTCTTCATAACATCTGAATTGGGAGTGGCTGTTCAATCCCTGAGCGCAGTGGTGGACTGAATGAGGGCCAATAAACTGAGTTTGAATTCTGGAAAGATAGAATCTCTGTGGGTAGTTCACATTGCTAATTGCCTGTTCTGAAAGTACAAGTATGTAGCATGGGGGTATTTCTCTAAATATACGAGGTGCAAGTGACTTCTATGGTTAGGAGTTCCTTTCGCTGGCTTCATTTGTATGCTAGATACAGCCGTATCTGAATCAGGTTAGCTTGGCTTTTGTAGTCCATGCATTGGCAACCTCAGCACTGCAATGCACTTTGTGTGGGACTGACTTTCTGCTTGGTCCAGAAGTTTCAGCTAATGCAGAATGCAGCTACTAGATGGCAGACCCCATGTGACACCTCTGCTGAAACATCTGCAATGGCTGCCCGTGTGCTAAATGGGCTAACGTCAATATTATTGTGATGAAATACAAAGCCTATGACAACTTAAGGACCACCTGGGCCCTTATATTCCAGCCTGATCACTGAGATCATTCAGAGAACAGCTGTTTGTTGTCTCCTGTGTCTCAGAAACCCACCTGGCTTCAACCAGAAGCCAGGAATCCTAGTCATGAGTCTCATTCTATGGAGAGTGGGTTGGCAGTGGTGGGTGGGCCTTTTGGGACGTCATGTCTCTTGGGAACTGGACAGTTCTGGGTGGGGGCTCCGGCAGCCTCATTGCCAAGCAGCAAAATAGTCCCTAGGCTGCTCCTGCTCCTCTCCTCACAATCTGGGGTGATTCCCACCTGTCATGAGGAGGTCTCATAAAGTGTCCCTTGTCTGGTTGCAGAACAGTAGTGCCTCTTAAAGTAGTGCATGTGAGTGTCCCAATAATTCAGGGCAGGGCTGAAGAACCTCTCCCTTAATTTACTAGGAACCTTATTTTCCTCTTTCCTCCCTGCCCCTTCTTCCTAGTGTGTTGTGGTTTTTCCAGTTTGTAACTCTGCAGTTAGGGACAGTCTTGTTTTAATGGATTGTATGTAAGTCACTCTGGGAGCCTTTTGGCGGAAGATCAGGAGTACAAATGCTCTTAATAATAATAATAGTAATAATGCTCTTCTGCAGAGATTTGGCAGGAATCTTTACTGGTAATTTTGGAACATCTCTTGAAGACATTTTGTGCTGACAGGCCCATTCAGCTGCTTAATTTTCACTACCCCCAAGCATAGCGTGGATTGCCAGTGCCCAGGGTCAAATGGAGGGGTGGGGTGGGTGTCTGCATCACCCAGGAGATCACAGCCACATAGATAAGAAAATGAGAGATCAATTCCTGGTTCGCATGGAGAAGCCGTTTTCAACAGACCCCAGTGATGGAAGCACGTAGCTGTATTGAGGCAGCACCAGGTGTTGAATTTTTGTGCCCCTAACAGTTTTGCACCTGGAGCAATGCCCCTGTGGCTGCCCATGCTACGCCACTGCCTCCAAGATTTGCCAGTCATTGTAATGATTATTTTGTTTTGCTTTATGCAATTTTATGTTTTATTGTATTTGTATGCACTGTTGTACACTGCCTTGATATTTTATGAGTGGGTGATGTATGTTTCTATAGCTAAAATAAAAAATAATAATAAATAAAATATACCATTTTTTATTTATTTTTTGTACATCTTGCTCTTTGGGCTCATGCAGCATCTTTTTTTTTATAAAATATTTTATTAAATTTTCAAATACAAAGTTAGGAATGTAGCAGTATAAAAAGGCAGTAAAAGAAAAAGAAAAAAAGAAAAGAAAAAAGAAAACCAACCATTCAAAACGTTTTTTTTAATATAACTAACTGGACTTCCTCACATCTCCCTTACCCTGCGTTCTTTGTAATAAAAATATCAGCAAATTATTACCTTGTTTCGTACCTTATTTTGTGCCTTTCAAATGTTATACTTCTGAGTTTAAAGTAGTTTTTAATCAATTACTTAAACCTTAAATTAAACATGATATTACTTTAAACTTCGACCTTTTCTTACTTATAGCTTAATTTCCTGTTTCACAAATCTAGTTGCTGGAGCTAAGGTTTCCGAATCGTGCAAATTCTTAACATTCATACAACTTATATTGTTTTTGTAAATAGTCCTTAAATTTTTTCCAGTCCTCTTCCATTGTTTCTTCTCCCAAATCTCGGATTCTGCCAGTCATTTCGGCAAGTTCCATATAGTCCATCAATTACGTCTGCCACTCTTCCAGTGTGGGCAAATCTTGTGTCTTCCAATATTTTGCGATGAGTATTCTTGCTGCTGTAGTTGCATACATAAAGAAAGTTCTATCCTTCTTTAACACTTTCTGGCCAACAATGCCCAAGAGGAAGGCCTCTGGTTTCTTGGGAAAGGTATACTTAAATACCTTTTTTAACTCATTATAGATCATTTCCCAGAAGGCCTTCACTTTTGGACAAGTCCACCAGAGGTGAAAGAATGTCCCTTCAGCCTCCTTACATTTCCAACATTTATTATCAGACAGGTGATATATTTTTGCAAGCTTGACTGGGGTCATGTACCACCTATATATCATTTTCATAATATTTTCCTTCAGGGCATTACATGCCGTGAATTTCATTCCGGTGGTCCATAACCTTTCCCAGTCCTCAAACATGATGTTATACCCAATATCCTGAGCCCATTTTATCATGGCTGATTTGACTGTCTCATCCTGAGTGTTCCATTTAAGCAGCAAGTTATACATTCTCGAAAGTACCTTAGTCTTTGGTTCAAGCAGTTCTGTCTCTAGTTTCGATTTTTCCACCTGGAATCCTATTTTTTTATCCAATTTAAAAACCTCTTGAATTTGAGCGTAATGTAACCAATCTCGCACCTTATTCTTTAATTTTTCTAAACTCTGCAGCCTCCAATTGTCTCCAATTTTTTCTATTATTTCCCAATATTTCGGCCAGCCAGCCTCTTTTTCGGGCCTTAGCCTCCATTGGTGATAACCACCTTGGGGTCTTGTTTTCTAATAAGTCTTTGTATTTTGTCCAGACAATAAATATTGCTTTTCTGACAATATGGTTTTTGAACATTTTGTGAACCTTTACCTTGTCGTACCACAAATATGCATGCCATCCAAAAGCATTATTAAACCCTTCCAGATCTAGGACATCAGTGTTCTCTAAGAGTAACCAGTCCTTCATCCAGCAGAAAGCTGCAGCTTCATAATATAACCTTAAGTCCGGCAGGGCAAATCCCCCTCTTTCCTTTGCATCAGTTAGAATTTTAAATTTTATTCTGGGCTTTTTGCCCTGCCAGACAAACTTAGAAATATCTTTCTGCCACTTTCTAAAACATTCCACTCTGTCCACAATCTGTAGGGTTTGAAACAAAAACAACATCTTTGGCAATACATTCATTTTTATAGCTGCAATTCGACCCAACAAGGAAAGTTTCAATCTTGACCAAGTTTCTAAATCCTTTTTGATTTCTGACCAACATTTTTCATAATTGTCTTTAAATAAGTTCAAATTTTTAGCAGACAAATTAACCCCTAGGTATTTCACTTTTTTAACCACATTTAACTCTGTCTCTTTCTGAAACCCCTCTGCTTCTAAAGGTGTCAATTTTTTCCCCAAAACCTTAGTTTTTTGCTTATTCAACTTAAATCCCGCCACCCGACCAAACTCATGAATCAATTCTAAAACTCTTTTCGTACTAGATTCTGGCTCCTGTAATGTTAAAACCAAGTCATCTGCAAAGGCTTTCAGTTTATATTGTTTCACTCCGACCTGTATTCCTTGCACCAACCGGTCCTCCCTAATCATGTTCAAAAGCACCTCCAGGACTGAAATAAATAACAGAGGGGATAGGGGGCACCCTTGTCGTGTTCCTTTTTCAATTTTAAACTCTTCTGTCACCACATTGTTAACTATCAGTTTAGCTTTTTGCTCTGAATAAATTCCTCTATTCCATTTTCAAACCCCCGTCCCACTCCCATCCCTTCCAAATTTTTCTTCATAAACTTCCAAGAAATGTTGTCAAAGGCCTTCTCCGCATCAATAAAAATTAACACTGCTTTTGTATTGGTATTAGTTTGCAAAAGTTCCAAAATGTCAATAATATTCCTGGTGTTATCAAACAAGTGGGCTCATGCAGCATCTTAAGGCAATTGTTGAGTGATATAATCTTTGCCATCCTGTTCTGGCGGTATAATGACAAAGAACAATTTGAAGACAACAGGTGAGTTTCTTACGAAATAATCAAGATGTGAGATTACAGTTCTTTTTTGTTGCTTGCAGGTAGAGGAGGCCGGGCAGGTCTTTCTCTTGATGAAAAAGGATTATCGAATTTCACGCAACGTGCGCCTGGCTTGGTTTCTCAGTCGTTTGCATCAGGTGATCTGGGCAGTGCCTGAATCTGAACTGGTAAGCAAGCTGCACGTAAAGTTTACTTCTGAATGATGACCTGTTAGGCCAGTCAAAGTAGGAAAGCTGATGAACATCTGAGAAGGAAGATGCATCTATAACCGAGCTTTACCCTTTGGTTGTGTCCTGCCTCCATTCCCCCCCCCCCCATTTTTTTCTTTTTGAAGGTGCATTCAGATAATGAGTTGGATATTCTCAGCATTCTTCCAAATAACTGGCAACCTGACGAGCCTGTTCAACCCAGGCCATATCTCCTAGTGCCTTCTACACAAGTCACTTTCCTTGCGCGCCAGTACCGTTTTGTGATTGAATTGGATTTGAGCCCTTCTACGGGGATTGTGGTAAGTGTACTAGTTCCTCATCCCGTGTTCCCTGAGTGTTTCTGTCATCCTTTTCCCTCTTCCTTGCCCTAGAAGTGCTTCTTCATTAAAGCTTGTCTTGTCAGCGATAGCATATCTTTGTCTTGGAGAAGAGTCTCCCAGGCTCTATTTTCCTATCTTGATGGAAAATAGAAAACTCCTCATACAGGAGTTTTGTCTGCTGGGTATCTTGACTTATTCCCAGTAGAGAGAGCACTTCATATATTCACTTATATAAGTGTCTCCAGAATATTACATATGGAATGCTCCTATTATTATTTATTGAATTTATATACTGCCCTATACCCGGGGGTCTCAGGGAGATTCACAGAATAAAATTATGATATAAAACCACAAAATACATAATAAAAATAAAAACAACGTCCCAATAGCCCCCCCCCCAAAAAAAGGGCATAGGATGTAAATCAGATCAACCAAAGGCCTGGCTAAAAAGGAACATTTTTGCCAGGCACCTAAAGATGTATAACGAAGGCACTAGGTGAACTTCCCTGGGGAGAGCATTCCACAGATGGGGAGCCACTGTAGAGAAGGCCCGTTCTTGTGTTGCCACCTTCTCATGGAGAAGGCACACAAAGGAATGTCTCAGAAGATGATCTCAGGTGGTCCTTGAGGTATTGCCGTCCTGAGCCGTTAAAGGCTATATGGGTCAGAACCAGCACTTTGAATTGGGCCCAGAAACTAATTGGTAGCCAGTGCAGTCGGACCAGGATCGGTGTGATATGCTCAAACCGTCTTGCTCCGGTGAGCAACCTGGCCGCTGAATTCTGCACTAGCTGAAGTTTCCGAACCGTCTTCAGAGGCAGCCCTATGTATAACGCATTGCAGTAATCTAACCTTGAAGTTACCAGAGCATAGACAACAGTAGTTAGGCTATCCCTGTCCAGATAGGGGCGTAGCTGAGCCACCATCCAAAGCCGATGGAAGGCTACTGAGGCCACCTGAGGCTCCAGTGACAGCAAAGGATCCAGGGGTACCCCAAGCTACGAACCTGCTCCTTCAGAGCAAGTGTAACCACATCAAGAGCAGGTGACCTCCCAGCCATCTGGTCTAGGGAACCACCCACTAACAGTGCCCTCAGTCTTATCGGGATTGAGCTTCAGTTTGTTGGCTCTCATCCAGTCCATTACCGAGACAAGACACTGATCCAGCACTTTCACTGCCTCACCTGCAGATGTAAAGGAGAAATATAGCTGAGTGTCATCAGCGTACTGCTGACAACATACTCGGAACCTCCAGATAACCCCACCTGGCAGTTTCATGTAGATGTTAAACAACATAGGGGATAGGATTGAACCCTGCAGAACCCCACGTTGAAGGTTCAATGGAGATGAAAAGCATTCCCCAAGTAATACCCTCTGGGAATGACTATCCAAGTAGGACTGGAACCACTGCAAAGCGGTGCCACCCACCCCTAGTTCAGAGAGTTGCTCCAGAAGGATACCATGGTTGATGGTATCAAAAGCCGCTGAGAGGTCGAGAACAATTAACAGGGACATGTTTCCCTTGTCTCTCTCTTGAAAGAGGTCAGTTTTTGTGCCAAAACCAAGCCTAAACCCCAATTGAAATGGATCCAGAAAACCAGTTTCTTCCAAAAGTGCCTGGATCTGGTCTGTGACCACTCACTCCAGAACCTTGCCCAAGAAAGGGAGATTAGCAACTGGCCCGTAGTTAGTTAGCTGGAAACTCCTGTCTCTGGCACAACTTCAGTAGAAGCTTGATACTATGTCATTTTTCTTCTTCAGGATGACTCTACAGGGGAGATAATTTTCGATGAAGTGTTCTATGCCCTGTCCCGGTGTTTAGTGGGGTTGTTAAAGCCTTTTCGGATCCCAGGCTCGGACATTATCTACCAACCTGAGATCTTCATCACCATCCAAGTATATTCTTCCATCATTGGTCTGCAGACACACCAGGTAGTTATTATGTCTTGTGTTTCATGAGGCTGTTAACATGAGAGACTGCTGATAATGAGAGGTTTCATTACATGTCTAAACAATTGAACATTGGAGCCAGACTCTCCTGTGACATAAATTAACACACTAGGGTGGAAGAATCAGGAGCTCTAAGCAAGTGTCCTCCTGTTGGCAAACCTTTTTAAATTAAGTCATCATGTTCTGTAAATGAGATTGGTTTGCTAAGGAATAGATTAGTTCTGTGTCTTCTCATTTAATCCCACGCCCATTCCACTGCAAAATCTGTTTTCAATGTCGCATTATGTCCTACGGCATGGGTAAGGCTGCTCTTTCTACAAAGGTGCATTTCTGCAGCAAACAGACAAAAATCCCATTGTTGATAAGCTTTACCTGTGTTGAGCAGTGCATTCATACTGAATTACAGTGGTACTGGAGTTACAGATTGGTTAACTCTTTATCTTATACCATGCACATCTTTTTTTAAAAAATGTCAAAATTGGCAATGCTTTTATGAACCCTGTATATACTATGCGAATTGAACAGGATCGCATGTTTTGTCATATTTTGCATAGCCTTTTAAATTTATTTCTTATTCATTTTCTATCCCACCTTTCCTCAAAGGTGGTGGCACACATGGTTTCCCCCTTCCCCATTTTATTCTCACAACAGCCCAATGAAGTAGGTTCGGGTAAGAGAGTGACTGGACCAAGGTCACTCAGTGAGCTTCCTCACGGAGAGGGGATTTGGTCTCCCAGGTCCTAGTCCAACACTCTAACCACTACAACCTGTTCTGCTTCTGCCAGTCATAAGGGGCATAAGGAGTTACTCAGGAGTGTTGTCCCCTAACCACTAGAAATCCTTTGTAGCCTCTCCTTTACATACTGAGATCTCCCAGAATGGCCCGCACATTTTCAAGCTTATTTTTCACAGCTATAAGGTCGGGGGGAAACCTGCCTTTTAAAACAAATATGGAGATTTTCAAGTTGCTGAATTCTGTGCACACGATTGATTTGTGAATTTCTGTGTGCACAATCGCAAAGCTTGAATATGCTTAACTCTGATTATTGTGAGGTGCTGAGTGTAGTTGGAATTTGCCTCTCATACTCCTGGCTGCTCTTATTAGAGCTGGGTGGCAATTGTAAGTGGTTCGGTCATTATAAACAGCATTTTTGTCCACATCCACAGCATTTAGTAAATTGTTAGTATTCATACATTCATTACTTGGAAATTATTATCAACAGTTTCTTACTCGTATATTCATGATTAATGGTGTTTGTGTGTTTGCTCTTCCTGCTTCGCCCTCTAGCTACCAGGATAGCTGTCTATGATTTAGAATATATATTTACTTTCACTTGTTTCCTTGATTTGTTTGATTTATGTATCAGGTTGTATGTATACTTGTTGCTAATTTTAGGAGCCTAAGGCAGACAGTGAAAGCAAATAAAATGTTGGGGTGCTGCAATTTTTTTGGCGCGTAGGTGTCAAAAGCTGTTCTGTGAGTATATGCATAGTCCTGTGTTTGCAGAATGCCAGAATAGCAAGCCAATATTAATGACTTTTCTTTTTAGTAATAGAGCTACTTCTTCATCCCGTTCAGTGATCTTTCATTTGCATGGTGCCTGATAATTTATTTGGCTTCCTCATTTATTTACATACAAAACGCATGTGCCAGTTTTTCCACTGCGGTGTCCAAAGTAGTTCACAGTATAAAATTTATATTCCACAATAATAACCAAAAGATAAGACCAGTGAAGACTTAACTCCTTTCCCCCCTTCCCTTCCTGACTGCCATTAAATTGGAGGATTTCCCCCCAGTGTTTTCCTTCTGTGCCAGGAAAGAGTGAACAAGAACCGCTCACATTACAGACTTAGTGCTCCACTGTTCTTTCGACAACCCCATGAATCCATGGGAGCACCAATTCTGCAACAAACCAGCATTCTCTGTCAGAAAACAAATGGGAAACTAGCTACAACAGGTCAGCCATCCATGTTCACCTATGAAACAGAATGGGAGGAGGTTGCTATTTAAATGAAAAAGAGCATGGAGTGAACCCCTCCCTCTGCTTTACCACACCACCACGTTGTGTCATTTTTTCCTAGCCCAAATCTAGTTCCAGAAGTACACTAGGTTGGGAGCAGGGTGGATAGAAAATCAATATATTATCTATTATATATATATTATATATATTCAGATTTTTTAAAATTTTAATTGGATTTATTTATATTTTAAATCGGATTTTTAAAATAAAATGCTTTTGGAGGAAAAATCTTTCCAAATATAGTTTTCTATTTAGGTTACATTATAGTACAAAGGCTATTCATCAGGAAATAAGGATTTGTTTTAAGTTTTTCATGTGTGCTAAAACTCAGTCTAAGTCTTTTTTTTTAATTATTGTTTAATCACATCAGTTAACAAACACGGATACATATGGTATAATGTTATTTTTTAGTTAAATAAATTGTTTAAATTGTTATTAAGGAAATGGTTATTTTTCTCTTTCCAATAAAGTACAGAAGAAAAGTTGTCCAAATATAAGCAGTTAACTTATTAAACCTAGCAGTAATTTCCTAATTTTCTGTCTATGTATTACTAATAGTATAACCAAATCAGTAATTTTTGATATAACTGTAAAAGTTCTGAAAATTTATTATTCCAAAAATGAAATCTTCATCTGGTTTTAAATATTAAGATTATACCAGCAAGAATGTCTTTCTGTAAAAAAAAAAGATTTAAATCAAGTCTTACTGACTAGTGATTTAAATCGTGATTTAAATCAAATCCACCCTGGTTGGGAGAAAGTTGCATATAGCAGCAGAACACTGCACACTTGCTTTCATCTAAGGAATAATTCCTACATTTTATAGGCAAATGAAACAGTTGCATGAATGAAGCTTACAATATCAGTCCTGCAACACATTATATGTGGCTGCCCTTCTTTGTCTAGTTAGGTTCAGGGAGACTGGAGAGACAACCCTAGTTTGTTAGCTGCCTTGCTCAGTGGGGGAAACACAATTGTTCCAAGTGTCTCTAAGAAACTCTGTATGGGTTGACTGCGCACAGTCCTGAGAATGCGTCTTAAGGTTCTTGAAATCCAAAGATTCTCACCCACAACAAGGAATCAGGTTGAAATAGCAAAGCTTTTATTAATTACAGGGGGGGGGGTGGAAAAGATACTCAATTTTGAATTTATTAATGCAGTGCAGCTTATAAAGATTAAATCTCGGGTGTATTTGATATAATACCCCATATGCATTTGTAACCTTGAAGACAAAAAATAAGTTCTTTCAAAGGAAAAGTTAATATATTATTAACAAAATATTTAAAAAAAGGATGGGGTGAAAGCACACCCATTTGATATGGAAATCCAGAAGACAGAACAGAGATTCAGTTACATATCCAGTGCTCAGATGATAATTCCTACAGCTCTGTACGTGTGTTTGTAAGCCTGGACCAGAAGCTCGGTTCCAGAATCTTTGCCTTTTAGGATGATACTCAGCTGTTTTGGTGGGATCGCAAGCCCTGCTCCTAGAAGCACAAGAAGACAACGGAATCCTTTACCTAAGCTGTTTCATCAAGTGCTGCAATGAGATGCAGAGCATCCAGTAGTTAGGAGAAACGGGTATTACTGTAAGGGGCCAACATTTGCCCTTGCTCTAGGATTTTGGGTCTTGTAGGTTTGTATAGAAGAGGGGGAGGGGTTTTGTGATGTTGGGGAATCAAGAAGAGCAAGGAGGGGTTTCTCTCAACCTTCTAAAAAAAGGGGCAAGGTTCAAGAAGTTAAAAGGTAAAAACATCCCAGAATGCCCATGTGATATATTTGATGTTGATGCCTGGTTTATCAGGAAACTTGAAGTAACCTCTGTACGTATAGCCAGTTCTTACCAGTTTCTGCCTTGTTGCAACCAAGTCAGGCAGTTTGATTTTTAAACTCGTGTCACGAAACAAGAGTAAGGGTCAAAGTGGGAGTGATCCTAGCATGCTGCACTGGTCTTGCCAACTTCTCAGATTGTCTGTGAATCAAAGAATAGGCTACCCAGACTACTGTGATAGTTCTCTGCCCATGATTCTCCACTTCTCTTGTCTATAGAAGAGAATGAGGCGGCAGGCAATAGGAGAGGTGAGACTCTGATAGCTGGCTTGGATTCCTGGGTTATATTATTTCTGGCACATCTTCTAACTTAGTCATGCAGTGATTTAGGGGTAGAATAATAGTGTTCTTTTAAAAGATTCCTTGAGGTTGTTAACATACCTAGTGCTTAATTCCGCTGGCACAGAAAGTAGGTTCCTGGCATGGTGCAAAGTAGCAAAAGTGAGAAACTGCAAAAATGTGGAAGTCTTTGACAAGCAAAGGAAAGTCTTCGGTTTCATTTCCCATATCTGTCACCTGGTAACTCTGCTGAATGTTGAAACATCAAAACGAACCTTGGGAAAATTAGGTTGTAAAATGTACATGCTATTTTGAAATTCTGAAACATGATGAACCCAATTTCTAAGACAGGCAGGCAGGCAGGCAGCCAGAGTAGAGAAGTTGCAACACAATGGCTTGTTTGAAGACGGGGATATTTGAATGAAAATTGGCGTTCATTTTCAGGACATAGCCATGTATTTCAAGTTCAGACATCAGGTTGTCTCCCATGGCTATTTTAAGGAGAGGGAAGAGAGGCGCAAAATATACATCTTCATCGTTCTACCTTTCTCCTGTGTTCAGGCATGAGTGACCTTGCTTGTGTATCTAAAGCAGCAGCAGCAGCATCCACAGACAAGCAGATTTGAGGAAAACTCAATACTTGCAGAAGTACCAATAAAAAATAAATCTTTCAGAAAACCCCCCAACAAGGCAGACCTCTCAAGCAGCCTGAGGACTCAACATGCTTAGTTGCCAGGGAATGTGGATTGACTGGGTTGGGGATGTGGAAGAAGGAAAATAGGTAGCAGGGGGAATCAAAAAGAGTATCCTGGAATACAGCGTGACTGGCTTGCTGGAACACCGAACAAGAACATTCCACACTGCAACGTTTCATGGCAGGTCCCACCTGCAGTGTTATATTTAAATGAACAATTCTTGAAAACTGATTTGCTAGCATAATATACAATGTCGTAGATAGTTTATCTTGATGAATTTTGAGCTGGAAATTATCTCCAGGAGATATAATTTACTGATTTGTCCTGGGAAACCTAGTTGAAATTTGGCTATATGCCACAGCAGCTTTTGCAGGAAGCTTTTATCTCCATAAAATTTTGCGCATTTCTGGCTCCAAACATCATTTGTAGAATTTCACCTTTTTAAAAAAGAACAACAACAAAACCAACAACTGCTTGGTGGTGAATTTTTGCAATCCACTGTTCAGATTTTCTGAGGTTTTGATGGTGTATCACTTGCCTCAGTATGCAGCAGAGTACTTTAATTGGAACAAATAAGGATTTCCATTGTCTCTGGCCCAGGTACTATTCCAAGGTTGTCTGCTGGATGAGACCAAAACAGAGACCTTCCTGCAGCAGGTTTATACACGGCTGTGCACCTTTGAGAACAAAGTGGCTGAGATGCTCCAGCAGCAGTATGAGCCCAAAACTCAGGTGAGAAGACTACTTTCTGCTGCTTTGAATGAGTGGGAGTTTTTGTATTATTTGCTCATCCAGTCTATGAAGCCACCCATCCCAAGAGTAGCCAGCATGGTACACTCTGGATGTATGCCATTGGCTGTGCTGGCTGGGACTGCATAAATGATGAAAGACCTGAACCAGTTATTTCCATAGAGAGAGTGGGTTCTTTCTTCTTCTTTTCTTTTTTAAGGAAAATGCCCTTTGTGTAGGATTCTTGTGCAGCCTTGCAGATAGGTGTTACCATACTTTTCCATGTATAAGACGCCCCCTATTTTGGGGGCTGCAACCAATCACCAGGCCCCACAATGCGCTGCCCGTGTATAAGACGAGCCCTGTTTTTAAACATTATTTTTGAGTAAAAAACCCTAGTCTTATACACGGAAAAGTATGGTACTTATTTGTTTCTTGTATTTACTAGCAGCTTTTCTGAGAATGTTAAATGCGTATGTATTTGTCATTTATGACTAAGTGAGTAGCTGAAAAAGAAGGGTTACGAACTAACTTGCTTGCTAGTATACATGATGCAAATCTCACCCTAGCCATGAACTAACTAGGTGCCTTTTATACAGGCTGCCATCTTTCAGCCTATGTTATTGCAATAATAGAAGCCTACCTTACAGGATGGTGCTAAGGAGACTGAAGATGGCATTGTAAACTGCCCTGTAATCTTCAGAGGAAGGCCTGTAGAGAAATTTAATAAGCAGCAACCACAACCACCATAACATGTGGAAAAGGGTTTAAACACGTTTAAAAGTACTTTGTAAATGCTATGTAACAGTAACTCTCTTCCAGTTTACAACTGCTTCCCTGCTTGGTCACACGTAGGTGATTATTGCATCCCCATAACCAACCAAATGACTGCCCTGCCCTGTATCAGCATAAAGTTTGGAGATACCTGGGAAAGTGGTGGTGTCGCCCTCACTTTCCCTTGCAGCTTAGGCACTATATTTTACATAATTGAATGTCATTGCAGCAAAAATTGCTTCTTGTTAGGAGCAAGACACATGCTCATCAGAGATGTTCCATAGAAATGCTGACTAGATTACTGTGAGATCAAATTGTTGGCTGGAGAATAGGAAAGTTCTTCAAGTTCCTGTTGAGAATTAGAATGAGCCTGTTCGGAGAAGAGTTTTGTTTGGCAGGCACAGCACTGCACCTGAAACAAATGATTTAGCTGCATGTGTGTGAAGAGGAATTAAAAAGCAAGAAGGGATTTTTAATAAGATCCTGAGAGCAACCACAATTTTTTTTTATTAAAGGTACCTTGAATCCTCTCCATGAGCACATGACTTAACTGTCCTTTCATTTTTCTGTGCTGCAGACAGATTCAACACCTCTATCCACCCTCATTTTTGGAGCTGGCTTACAAGTTGTTGTATAGAGAGGTAGCTTCCCCTGTGGCTTCTGGAGCAATTGCTTTGAAAGCAGAGTTAGCTCTTTCTAAGCACAGGATCAACATAACTGAAACTTAGTAGGATGGGATGTGGGGTTGTTGGCCTCAGGCAGAGGCTGTGCCTGAGATTGTTGAAGCATGTGCTGACACCAGCAACCGGCAAAAGTAGATGATTCTATGATTTCGCAAATGAAAAAGCTTGTGTGTCTGTCTGAGGGCTGTCATGTGTGCTGGGATGGGTTTTCAGGTTTTTGCTGATGCTATTGTTTCCCTGCAGAAATCTTGCAATAAAAAAACCTGAAAGTAACTGCGGATACTAACAATACAGGTTGGGGCTGTCAGAGGTTGCTCAAAACAATCCCTCTGTGAAGGAAGACTTGATTGATTTGATTAAAAACTTGCTTCTCCCTACAACTACCTCAGGCACACTTTGGTATAGACCAAACTCCCCTCTGTTTTGGGGGCTGTGGATCAGAACACCAGGGAATGTCACTTCATACGATGCTAAGCAAAGGTGGTCCTGAAAATTCTTTCCCATTCACTTTATAAACCTGATTTTGGAGTCTACCAGATGTGCAAGAGGCACTTTTTGAGCCTGGGTGTGTGGAGAGCAGGGGAAAATGGGCTTTACTTGGAGGAGAGGCCTTTGGGCACTTGCAGGTGAGTGAAGGGGTGGCTCACAGTTTTAGCTCATAAGAACTTGTCTTGTTGCAGGTGGACCTGTCCTCCCTTAACCAGGAACGTCTTTGTGACCCCCAGGAGCCCTCTGGGAGGAAACTGGGCGTCTCTATGGTCACTGCTGATGTCGGACTTGTCACTATGATTCGGCAGGGGATTCTGGCACTTCAGCTGCTGCCATCCAACTCCAGTGCAGGTTAGTTTAAAGGTCTTCCTGAAGGTGGGATTGCTAGGGAAAGCATGGGGGGGGGGGAGTTGCGGAAGTTTCAAAGCCATCCGTTACGTGTGAATGACCCAAGGGAGCTGAGAGGAGCCTTAGCCTGGCTCTGCCCAAGAGTATACAAGACTGAAAAGGTGATCCACTTTTCGAGGCTTAACAAATCAAGAGGTTTTGAGTCTTGGCCTTTCTTTCTCTGAAAGTCAAGGTTGTTCCCACTACAGCGGACTTTACCGCTTGATCGTCTTGCCTCGGGCTGCTCCCTAAGTGCTATCTGAACACGTAGCAAAACTTTTCTTACAGCTTTCAGTCTACCTGGGGAAAGGTAGAACTTTTCCTTTCTTTTTTCAGAATTGTCACATATGCATTTTGTGGGTCTTTCTTGGAATGATTAGATAGAGAGATAGAGAGATAGAGAGATAGAGAGATAGAGATACACACACACACACACACACAGAGAGAGAGAGAATGAATCTTGTGAATCTGAGGAAGCTACTGCATGCCTCCTCTAGAATTAAAGTAGCCATTCTCTAACCCCTATCCATCAATTGTATGTCTCCCTTGGGATTTAACTCTTAGATTCCTTTTAGAATGCCTGCCCTCTCCCATCTACTGCTAATATTTGTTTGTTTGCAGGGATTATTGTGATCACAGATGGTGTCACCAGTGTCCCAGATGTAGCAGTCTGTGAGACTCTGCTCAACCAACTGCGCAGTGGGACTGTGGCTTGTTCCTTTGTTCAGGTACTGTGGAAGTGTGCTGGTGACAGGCACATTAGTTCTTTACTGTGCATGCACTGTGATCAGAGCTAACCCAGCCAGCCTTCAGGGGAAAACAAGGCTGTTGCCTGTGGTGCCCAGCATTCCAGAAATCTCCACCTTTGCCACATAACTCTTGGCAACAGTTTCCTCTTTCATTTCTGGATTTACCTGCTTTCCCAATGCCTGCTGGGAGGTGAACTGGGACTTCTAGTAATGCTGCCTAGGAATCTGGCGGAAACACTTATTCCAGGTGGATTTTTGTGGTACACAATTGGGTGGTAGCTGAGGCTGAAATTCTATAGTTGTGTACAATTCTATAATCCTTACCTAGGATTAAGTCCCAGTTGAAGCCTTGCACTTGCCTAAAAGTAGATCCCGTTTGAAATACTGTATATCGGGCTTGCTTTTGAGCAGGCATGTATAGGATTGCACACCTAGCTACTGAAAAGAAAAGCCTAAGTAAGAAAACAGGTTTTTTTGTCAACCCTTGAAAATAGGTGCCAGTAATCACTGTGAAGCTGTTACAGTAAGTGCCACACTTTTTAGCAAGGAAAAAAGAGGCGCTGGGCCTGCGTACCCTTGAGTATCCCCTGGGGGGGGGAGCACTGAGCAGAGGGATTTCTGTTTGCTTACAGCAGGGGGGGAAATTAAGAATAGATGGGGCAGTGACCTGACAGCTATGTAGATGTTGCTTTCTACTAGTGCAGGGTTGCATCAAGGTTTAGACCTGCACAGACACCCCAGATAACTTTGCAGGTGTGTCCATGAAGCTTCAACCACACTGCCACCTTGACGCTGCCATGTCCCAGTAAATGGCAGTAACACTAGTTTTGGAAGGCCAGTGGCACAGCACAGCTCCTCCACACCATCTAGTCTTGGCACCAGTTGTTCAGCCTATGTACTGTTGAAAAATGAGTGAGTTCACCTATACGCCCTTCTCCTGTATCCTTGAGAACATTGTCTTGAACAATCAGTGAAGTTTAGAAATTTGAATTTGTGCATTGCCTATTACCGAAGTAATGCCGCCTTTGGTTTTAAATACCAAAGCTTTTTTTTAAAAAAAAATCAAACCAAACTACTCAGATGTGACAGGTGTCAGCACCTGAACTATCCTCCCTAAAGCAGTTCATATTTTAAGCAGCCCACTAAATAAATTCCTAACCATTTAAAACAGCAGCCTGTTCCAGGTGAATTAGTGAACTGCTAAAAGGTAAAAGTAAAGGACCCCTGACAGTTAGTGCCAGTCACAGATGACTCTGGGGTTGCGGCGCTCACCTTGCTTTACTGGCCGAGGGAGCCGGCGTTTGTCCGCAGACAGTTTTTCCGGGTCAAGTGGCCAGCATGACTAAGCTGCATCTGGCACAACAGAACACCGAAACCAGACCAGCGCACGGAAACACCTTTTACCTTCCTTTTTTTTTTTAAATCATATTTATTAGAGTTTCAAAAAATACAGAAAAAAAGAAGAAAATACAATACACTTAAAACCTTACTTTCATTGCCAACTTTCTGGGACTCCCCCCTCCCCCTCCCAGCTGTATTCCCCGGCAAGGTGGAACTGGGGAAAAATCTGGCCATGGACTTGAGATTTCCAGGCTGACAATAGATTGACTGAGGGATATGGGGAATTCAAACCGGGGAAGGGGGGGGGGGAGATCTGGAATCCAAAGGCTGTGTAACTATCTTTTGAATCTTTTTATATTTTATATCTTTTATATCTTTATATAACTTTTTGTATATCATTTTATTTTGACTGGACGTGTTTATTAAAAAAGGGAATTCGTGGAAGGAAACTGGGGCGGACCTTGGGGAAAAATCTTTTTGTTTTTTTTTCCTTTCTGTTAATAATGAGGGATTGTTTAAATTAAATTGAATATTGGGTTAAACAAATTAAGTTTTTAAATTGGGAGTGAGAGCTTGTAGAACTAAATTAATGAAAGGGGAACACCTTTTACCTTCCCGCCGGAGTGGTACCTATTTATCTACTTGCACTTTTTTGCCGTGCTTTTGAACAGCTAGGCTGGCAGGAGCTGGGATCGAGCAATGGGAGCTCACCCCGTCATGGGGATTCGAACCGCCGACCTTCTGATTGGCAAGCCCAGGAGGCTGTGGTTTAAACCACAGCACCACCCGCTGTGCTAGACAGTTAAAATTCTATTCTCATGCCCAACTCCCTGGATCATTGCTCCAAGGTATCAACTAAGCAGGGGCTTATAGTACCTTACTTTTCAGGCCTTGGTCTAAAAGCAAGAAGAAATACCTACAGAAGGAGCTAGGAGTTGCAATGCCCATTGTCACATATAAAGCCAATCCTCTTCCTGTAGTTTGGGAGACAGGATGATTGCGTATATGTAGACTAATGTGAAATGGGCTTGGTGAGAAAATTGCTTTGTGTGTTGCAATCAGGAAGGTGCTGTCGTCTTCACTTCTGGAGCACAGAGTGAAATAATTGCATGGGTTGAAGCTGTAGAATTATTATTTTTTTGCATTGTGCACCCAGCAGTTTGGCATACACTTCGGCAGGATGGGATGAAATTGAGTTCATTACAATATAGGTGGCAGGAGCTGTTTCAAGGGAAAAGCGTCATGTGATTTTCTTTCCCCAGGTGGGTGGAGTCTACTCTTACGATTGCAGTTTTGGTCACGTTCCCAATGTGGAGCTCATGAAGTTCATTGCCATGGCAACGTTTGGTACATACCTCTCCACGTGTCCTGAGGTGGAGCCTTCTAGTTTGGACCTAAACGTCTACCACAAAGCTTTTCTGCTGTACTCCTTTCTGCGCAGCGGGGAATCGCTGAACCCTGAGTATTACTGTGGTGAGCTTATTCTGCATGGAATTCAGAAATACTCCCCATCTTACCCACCCTGTCTTCACTAGTTGGAAAGGCCAAAGAACCTTGAACATGTCTGAAATGTGTAAATGCATAGTAGACCACCTTTGCAAGATAGTGGGTGTGATGGATTTTGCATGAGATTGAAGGATGAATAAGCAGGACTGTGGAAGCTCTCAGCTATTCTTTGCCTCATTTTTAAAAAACAGTTGGCCTAGAACCGAACAAAACCAAACAAAACAGCACGGTTTTGTTTCATAGACCTTTTTTCAGTTTCATGCATTTATATACCACTTAATATTTAATATATTATTTTATATATTACACACACACACACCATAGGCGTATCACATCTGAAATGCAACAGCACCATATAATATAGTGAAATCTTAGTAAAGCAGAAATGTAGCAGCATACTTTTAAAAACATCTTGAGGGTTGAGTAAAGCTTGTCAGAACAGATGAATCTTCATTTGAAGCTCATCAAATGTGGTGCCTGCCATACTGGGAGGGAAATCCAGAGGGTCAGTGCTGTCACAGGGAACACCCGCTTCTGATAAATTATTAGATGACAATCTGTTGGTGACCAAATTGTTGGCAGGCCCTCCACTAAATATCCTAAGGTTCAGCTGATGCTGAAGAGGTCTGCATTTCAGGAGTAGTTCAGGGCTTCTCCATCCTGCTCCTTTTAAAGAAGAAAAGTGTGGTCAATTCTAAGCATGTTATTTTAAGCATCCTACCAAGTACAGTTTGTCTCCATCCTAGACTTCTAGCCTTAGCATTTCAGTTGTGTGGTTGACTCTTCCTAGTAGCTGCTGGAGGCCCTTGCAAAGTGCCTTGGGACCTTCTGTTAAGGGTGGGAATAACTGGCATAATTGTCTACTGTCGTTGCAGTGTCCCAGCACAGGCTGTTCAATGAACACCTTGTTTCCGCAAGCAGCAACCCTGCCTTGGCTATGAGGCGGAAGAAGCATACGGAGAAGGAAGTACATGCTGATCTTATCAGTATCATCTCTGTCCGGCTGCGAGAAGGTTATAGTATCCGCGAGGTCAACGTCACAAAAGGTGACTTCCAGTAATCTTACTCTGCTTTATGAAGTGTGGCCAGTGTTCATCTGATGCCCATTCGGACATTACCCAGAGCAGGTTCTGGGGGCCAAACGGAGTCCTCCAATCCCCTCAGTTTGGCCCTCAGGACTTTCCTCTGGCCACATCCCTCGATAGCCTTGCATTGCACAGCTGAGTGTTTTTCGAGTTTTGCCTGGCTGGAATGTGTCCTTGGACTCTGATTATGCCTCCTGCTTACTGGGATGAAGGATAGGGCAGGGGTGTACGAATGTGTGTAGGAACTGTCCTCCTGTACAAAGGTAAAATTCGCATTTGCTGCTTTTGCTTCTGTCCCCCACCCACGACTAGTGTGTGATCCCTGGAAAGCTGCCCCGAAGGTAATGTGGCCCTTGGATTGAAATGTTCCCCATCCCTTATCCAGAATATAGCTCAAGCCCACCATGTACCATCAGGGGTCTTCTTACTGCCCCCTAAGAGCGAGTGTGGTGGGACGGATGTAGTATTGGGTCTGAATGTGGTGACCTCAGGTTCACATTCTAGCTCATCGGCGAAGCTTGCCAGAATGTCTTGGCTCTGTTTGTCTATCCATGTATCCAAGAACTTCATATAAATCAGCATAAATATTGGGCACTCATGGACTATGGGCCAGTTTAACACACCATCAGTGTGCAAAAGCTTGTAAGCATGATGGAACTGTATATATCTTCTCCCCATCCCTCCCACATTGTACTCAGCTTAAAGCTGCTGTGGGAACCTGTGGCCCTACAGATGACCGTAGACTCCAGATCCCATCAGCCCCAGTGGTCAAGGGTGATAGGAGTTGTAATAGAACAACATCTGGGTGGCTGCAGATTCGCTATCCCTTTCTTAATCCCATTTTCTAGATGTTTTTTTTTTGAGGGGGGTTCTGTTAAGAAAAAGATCTTGTCTCTATAGAAGCTAAAAATATCTTTTTTTAAAAGAAAAGGAAAAAGGGGCAAGGAGCTGAGTTTTTCATCATCAAATCTTGTGCCATGCCATATTTTGACTAATATATTATGTATATGGATACAATGGAGCTTTTTTGGCTGTTAGTGTGTGAATAAAAAGTAGAAAGCTAGAAAAGAGACCAGAAACCTGATGCAACGGAGGCCACACAGTGCACAGAAACTTCTTTTTCCAGAGTCCCAGCACATTTTGTGCTGTGAGGCCAAGTATTCTTCAAGGGAATACTTGCTGCCAAATGTAGCTGCATGAATAAGAAATTCAAGCATGCACAGCAGATAAGTGGATGTTTCTGTGTTAGATTCAGGAACATGCAATTTGTCTCAAATGCACTGGGATTGTTAGTCTGTTGAAATAATAAACATTATACTCTCCCTATGTGGTCCGTGGCCCATGGGTCTAAAAACGAGATAGTTGCTATCATCTGGGGTGAATGAGCCAAGTAAAATTATTGACCATGTTATCTTTCACGGAAAAGCACTTTAATTGTGTGTTCCTGATCTTAGTCGGCTCTGTTAAAGGTCCTGAATCTGTGCCTCTTTGAGAAATGATGCATGCACATCCATCTCAAGGCGTAGTGCAGTGGGGGTGGGGGCAAGATGGGACGCTGACTATAACCCGTTCTCACAATCTTACTGCATGCATATAGGTGGCACTCATCTAGAAGTGAAGTTAGTCCTGTTGTGGAAGCACAATATGAGAATTGAATACTTGGCAGTGGCCCCATGGCCCTTGGACCCTTCTAAACGTAGTACATGGGTGGAAGTGACTATGGAGGGCAGCTATGACATTTTGCACGACATCAGCTGCACCATGCGGAAACCTATCACCAGCCTGTACCGCACAACTGTGATACGCCGCTTCTGGAACACTTTGCAAAGGTAAGTCTGCTGGCGCCTGCCCCGTTACTGGGGTGGTGGCCCTCCATATTTCCTTCCCAAAGGCATCATGGGCAGTATGTATCTTCTTCTTCTTTGAAGCTGTGTATTCACTCTTAAGAAGCAGTGCTTCCACTGCTGCTCTTAAACTTATTGTTTTCCATCTCTGGTGCTGGACAGTGGCTGGGCACAGAAGACAATTTCATTACATGAGCAAAAGAGTTATCGCTGCTTGTAAGGAAAGTATGAATAGGAGATGGTAATTGTCTCTGGTAGATCAGCATTGACAATGCACTGGTGTAATGTAAATGTCACTGGTGGGGGTGATGTTGTCTTTTCAGCATCAACCAAACAGATCAGATGCTGGTTCACCTACAGTCGTTTGACAGTGTGCCAGAACACTTCACAATCCCTGAAAGCACTAGAAATGGAGTGCCTCTCTTCTACATTCCTCCAGGATCCACAACACCGGTATGTTGTTTGCTGTCTCTGATCCTTGACTGAGATAATAGAGGCACAGCTCTTATATCTAATTTAGCTGCCTGCCTGCTGAGCTCTTAGAGTTGACTGCCTTATGCTGATTTGCATGTCGAGGGGGAGAGGGAAGTACGGGTATTTTGTTCATCCTACTTTCAGGGGTGGATGATATTCTGCAGTATTGTATTTCAATTATGTTGTATCTCTTTGGTAGGGTACTGCATGAACCTGTTCAGTTCTACTGTGTCTAGTCATACAGTTTCTTAGGTATTCCCTTCTGAGTTATCCCAAGTCAACCTGTATAGATGTGCATTTTTTAAGACCATCAATTAAAGATGGTGTGTGTGTGTGTGTGTGTAGGTTCTTGACTATATAGAGTCATTGCTTCTTATGCAACAGCAGGTTGCAAGCAGTAGACCAGGGGTCACCAACATCTGGCCTGGGGGCCGGATAAGGCCTGAAACCCTCGTTTATCCAGCCCGCGGCGACCCCCCCCCTGCTCTTACCGGCGTGGTTTGGGGACCCACTTCTGGGTCGGAAGAGCACCGGAAACAGCTTGTGCGCATGTGCAGGGGCCTCCTATGCGTGCGCAAGCGCTATTTCCGGTGCTCCTCTGACCCGGATGTGCACTGGAAATAGCCTATCTGCACACATATGGGCACATGCTCCCCTGCCTTTTGGCCCGCTGTGCGATTGTCACCAGGCCGAGGCAAGAAAAGCTTGTCGACCCCTGCAGTAGACTTTATTAAAATGACAGTTGCAGGCGTAGGTTAATCCATCAAAACCTTGCAGAAGGAGTATCTAATCTGAATTCAAATACCAAACAAATATTCTGGAAACCATCGGTTGACTAGGTAAATAATACAGTTCTTGTTTTCCTGTCCCTTACTGTGCTGCTTGATGTGCTGTTCTGTGTAGCCTTTGTATTTGGCTACTGCGATAGGGAAAATTCCAAAAGATAAACTCTATTCCTCACAATCCTTTTAACCTTATTATTTGCAATAACTTTGCAGCTAATTTCTGTTTGTTTGTTTTTAAATGCTCATTTTCTTAATTTTTTATACAGTAAGCCCAGATCAATTGTATACAAATAAAAGGTAAAAAATTGTAAAAATATACAGTGGCGCCTCGCAAGACGAAATTAATTCGTTCCGCGAGTTTTGTCGTCCTGCGAAGCACGGTGTCGGGAAAGTTTTGGAAAAGCTTCAAAAATCACCAAAGTCTTTAAAAACCTCAAAAAAGGCTACCACACCGCGTTCTATGAGTTGCTCCTCGAAGTCAAGTCGCAACTGTATTAACGGTGTTAAGAAAAAGGAAACAAACTTGCAAGACGTTTCCGTCTTGCGAAGCAAGCCCATAGGGAAAAATCGTCTTGCGAAGCAGCTCAAAAAACAAAAAACCCTTTCGTCTAGCGAGTTTTTTGTCTTGCGAGGTACCACTGTATAACGAAACCAGAGCTTCAACCTAGCATGCATGATCACTTCTAACTGCAAAATAAATGTGTAATATAGAGGAATGCAGATCTGTGTAAGAACTCTCAGTGCAACACATTTGTCAAACCTCCAAATAACAGCTGTCTGAGTAATAGGTCTAACCAAAAAGTTTTGTGAGGATCCAGGGTCTTGCAGGTACACCTTGACCCACCAGATAATGCAAAAACAGACCCCATGCACATACAAAATTATCTCTCTTTATTTTGCCTCACAACACACAATGACGTTTTGTCAATTTTTCAGCTAATGCAATTAAGCATACCTTTGCCTACCAGCCTTGCATAGTGAAAGAGAAAACTGAAATAAGGGCAAGTCCTGGGTCAGGAAAAGCTCTGGTTAAGAATATCCGTGATTTCTTGGAGTAGTACCACAGGTCAAGATCACCACAAATGAAACATTGCACCAGTTTTACCGCATCCCTTCCCAGTACAGCATAGACACAGTGTTATTCATGCAACCCAGTTTAACCAGGATAACGTACAGTGTGGTCTCTCTTAACTTTGCAGACACAAACTTCAGTGACGTCTTTGACCACACAGCATTCCAGACATTTCCCTTGATTTCGGGTCCACCTCCCAAGCTCTGCATAGGCCCTTAGTCGTGCCACATAACTTGGGAAGCAAAATCCTGTATGCAACATGGATATCAAACACTTGATGTCTTGGCCATCATTAAGGCAGTGATTTTCAAATAATGTCAGACCTCTAGGGACTTCCCCTGAGCACTTTAACATCATACCGAGATATGGACCTCGGAGAAGTTGATTTCAGTTGTAACTAAGATGTCCCAGCATGGTGCAAAGCTTCTTCCCATTTAATGTTTGATCTTTGGTGAAAAGAACAGCTGCTCTATACAGACCTTTATCATCCCATCCTTTGAATTGGTTTATCTTTATCTGAAAAACAGGTGAAACAAGAAGGGGTAACAAAGGTAAATGGGTGGAGTGGGAGTCAAAAACAAAGCCCATTTCTTCCACATTTTCAGGGTCACTCAGTGGATTGGCTATTGCTTTCCTCTTTGCCAAGGACAGTTTTTGGGACGGGTATGTTTCTGCCCTTGGGGCAATCTGGACGAATTTCAGTCAGAACCAATGCTACATCCAGATTGTCATTTACTAAATAAGATAATTGTCGGAGTGAGGCGTTCACAAAGTAAAGGAAGGATTGAACTCTGATTAATAAGAATACACACAGAGGCTTGAACCAGCAAGACTCTGGGAAGGGTGCGTATAATAGTCTCTGTCTCTCTCTCCCTCCAGCTCCTGGCCCAGGTCGTTTTATTCACAAAAGAGCTTTTTACAGAGTCTTCGTAAGAACCAATCAGATTTATTCTGAGCATTTCCACAAACCCCATGTGGGAACAAAGTTAAACTACCAAAACTTATTAAGCACACATATTTCTGGGGTAAACAAAGAACAGAACTACAAAGGAGAGCATTTGGCAACCCCAGAGGTGATAAACAAGCAATATACATGATAAAAGGATGGCCAGGAGGACAGCGATCATTGTCACCTTTATGTGAGACCTGTTTCCTGGCCCTAAGATTAACATCCTAAGATTAACATATCAGAAAAGCTACATCAAAGAAGCTGCCCACTGTCTTTGATGACCCAGGAGCCTGCCTGGTGAAGCAACTGGGCTGTGTACGTGACTTGTGAAGAAAGAGAAATGGAACAGGGCAGGGATGCAGAGGTGTGGATTGATCAAGAATCATATCAAAATAGTTTAAACCCAGTCAACACAATGCTTTCATTGCTGACACAGATGGCTTACTCTATATTTGTTATAATTCCTCATGGTAATCCCACCTGACCCCACACTCTGGATATTTGCACTCCTACATCAGAGCTGGCATGATTCATAATAAAACTGAAGGTTTGGGACCCCCTTCCACCCCATTCCTTGTTTGATACGTAATGATTTTGCTCATTAGGGGCCTCTGCCTTCCCTTAATAAAGCCATTAAGCAACTTTTGCCATTGTCTCATCACTCCATCATCCAACCAGATGGGGGGAGCATGTGGAATAAGAACAAGAATCAAGGTGACAAAGATGCTTTTACTGCTGAGATTCTCTCTAACTAGGTGAGATTGAGAGCTCCATCTGTGTAAGTCGGTTTTGACATCTTTCACTAGTGAGTAATAATTTTTCCTTTTGAGTTGCTGAAGCAGTTAGATGATCACTGTCCCCAGATACTTTAGGCACCTGAGCTGCAAAGTAAAACTGCAAGTGCTTTGTAGTTGATCAGCTAGCGGTATGCCTATACATAACATAACATACTTACCACAGTTCACTTCAAGACCAGTTGCAGAGTGAAAGGGGTCCAGGACTGTTTGGATCTCAGGTCAGACTTTGATCGGATCTTTCAGAAAAAGGAGGCTATTGTCAGCAAACAGGCTGAGTACATGCTCTCTGCCATTTACACCTAGGCCTTCCACGTCGTTATTGTTGCATGTTAAAATTAGTCAGAGTTTCCATAACCATAAACAGCAATGGCGAAAGGGGGCATTCCTGTCGAGTGGCTCTGCAGAGGTAGAAGAAAGGAGAATCCAGGCTGCTCCCCCTCATTGCCACTTGTGATTCAAAAACAGAGTTCCAAAGTTAACTTAGTCAGCTGAAAGGGCTGCTATATCCTGTCCATTTCCTTGAACACAGCTTAGGAGACTAACACCACCTATGTGTCTTGGTGTTGACTAATCTCTGTCAAATTAAGAACCCCATAGATCAGGTCAGACATGTGCCTCTGAGGCACAAGCCCCTTTGGATCTGCCCCAATGTAATGGCCAAAAACAAGTTCAGTCAGGATGCCAAGACCACAGACGAGTAAAGGCATCCTGATTAAGCAGTGCAAGCTAATCTTTATTTGATCTTCTTGAGGCCTCAAGGCAGCTGTCTTGAGTTTCTGAGCCGTTGTTCATCTCTCATATTAATGCTAGCCATCTGTCTCCACATGCCCTCTCTTCCAGCTTCCCCTATAGGTTTTACCTCGCAGCCCATTCTTAGCACTTATTGTTCTGTTTATATGTAGCATTTTCATTGAGTAAGTACACTTGTTGATTTCCTGCACCATGCATTGACAATCTAGCTTGTTGCAGTTCATTTTGACCATTGCATATATAATGTCAGGCCCTCATGGGGTCTGTCTTAGGCGAACACTCAGAGCTGCTTTTTTCATTGCTGGTTAAAAACAAATGGGGTGCTAGATATTCTCTCAGTAGGAAATTTTGGGTGGTATTCTACTAACTATTTCCATCAGCACAAGGATTACAGTTAACTGAATGTGGCTTCCCCCTCTCCTCTCTGCAATATGCCCTGTGCCCTCCCCAGATCTGCTCCAGAGAGTTGGAGGAACCCTTAGGGCAGATTTGGGGGGAGGAGAGGGAGGTAGTTTCATTATGGCACCCAGGCACTGCGATGGCAGCAATTTGTGAGTTTGTCCTTGGTGTCTGTAACTTCTGATGAAGATGATTTTGAACTGTTTCAGGGGAATGGCATAATTTGACCAACCTTGTGCTTAACCACCTAGCATGACGGCTTTGGGGAGCAGAATGTACTGCACTCCACCGTAGAACCAAAGGGAAAGGCACCAACAGAGTACTATTTCCCTCCCTTTTAGGTACTGTCGTTGCAGCACAGCAGCTCGGACTCCTGCCACTCGCAGTTTGCAGCCTATTGGAAGCCCATTCTGTCTATGGATGCCAACTTCTGGCAGAGGTGGCTGCACATGCACCGCATCGTAATCCTCTTGGAGCATGACATGTATGTGCACGCTGGGTTGCTGGGTGTCTCATGGTTGGGGGAGCATGCATAGAGATAGCTGAAGTACTCCAGCCACAGTGCAAATCTTGCTAACACCCACAGGTGGCTTAGCCTGTGGTTTTGCTTGTTCTTACCGATAGCATCCAAATGGCTGAGGGAGAGCTCTCACATGTGTGTTTTGCCCAAGAGTAGAAGGATGAGGAACCAGCAGTCTATCCTGGACCATGAGTAGTAACCCTTTGATGTACTTCCCAGGCCAGTCCCAAAGCATTTGCACACCCCAGGCAACAACGGCCGCTACAGCACTATTCAGTGCCGCATCTCGCACTCGGCGCTGACTTCCTTGCTGCGTGACTGGAGTAGCTTTGTGCTTGTGGAAGGCTACTCCTACGTCAAGCTCATGCGCAGGTAAGGCACTTAATAAAGGGGTGGGGCAGCTGGGGATGAGACATTGTATAAGGTGAGCACCTTAGATTCGGGGTTAAGGTAGAAAAAGTTGTCAGTGCTTGTGTTGATGCTTGTTCCACCTGCTGTTTGTTGTTCTCCATTCTGCAGTTCTGAGGATCAGCCTCCTTTTTCATTCTATGTGGTGCGGATCATTTCCAAAGCTCCCTGCATGGTCCTTCGTCTGGGGTTCCCCATTGGGACGCTTGCTAAGATCAGGAACAAAGTGAGTACTGGATTTCCTCGGGTCATAGTAAGCATTTAGCAAAACTGCAGGAAAATGCATTTACACAGCAAGAATCGGTTCAGTGGGTATTTGGGGGGGGGGGGAGTAAATCCTTCAGCACTACCAAGCAGCAATATGTTCTCCTGTACATTCAACAGCATCTGAAGTCCTCCTTGGGCTTCATAGACTAGAAGCCTTGTTTCTAGGCCTAAATAATATTGCGGTTGGTGGGCAAAGCTAGCTGGAGGGCCCATCCCTCCCACTCTCCTCCAGTAGTGCAGCAAACTTGTCTAAAATTGCCTAGGCATATGGTATTTCTGGAACTGATCCAGGTCTTGATGGACATCTAAGAGGCAAGCTGTAGTCTCCTTCTGGGCTGCTTTAAGTAAGGAGGATTCCATGGGGAATTCCCTCGTGGGGCTGATGTCTTAGTTTTTGGGACATCAGGTAACATTGCTGACAGAGACAGACCAGTACGCCTGGGGGATTTTGGAGCCAGAGTTGCAGCTTCTACAGAGAGAACAGCAGGGCCCAAGGAGCTATGAGGTTCCACAACAGCAGCTGTTCGTATGTAAGGAGCAGGCAAACGTTCTGCTCCAGTGTTTGTGCCCATCTACTTCTCTCCCAACAGATAGTAGAAGAATTAAGAGATCGTATCCTTCAGCTGCGCTTCCCCCACAGAGTCCAGAGCAAAGAGGCAACGCCAAAAGTGAAGCGGAAGGCCCTGGGCAGCAGCTCCCCATCGAAATCTCCTCCTGTGCCTGGGGCCCAGCCAACCCTCTCGGACAGGCCTTGCCTTATTGTGCTGCACAAGCCTCTGGAGAAGCTCCTGATTAGGTAACAGGGACAGGACATGCAGAACATTCGGTACCTTAGAACTTCAGTAGGCCTGGAACAGGCAGACCCTGGCATATGATTTGGCCACTGTGGAGGTTGTAAGTATCAGAAGTTGGACTGGACCCCAAAAGCCTTCAGGGGTAGCTAACCTGGTGTTTGGGGCTACAGCTCCCATCACCCCTTCCCTCAGTATGCCCAATGGTCAGGAGTCATAGTCCAAAACCTCTGGAGGACACCGTGTTAACTATTTGTTGGTCTAGGTCAGCAAGCTATTTCCCACAGGGACCCGCCTAGCGCCTACAGGTAAAATCACAAGCAGGGTATGAGGACATCAGTGCTCTCACTGTTGTGGCCCAGCAGCCGCTATGCAGAGGCATGCTGCCTCTGATCCTGTGGTTTAATACTAAATAGCTGTTATTCTCCTTTAATTTACCTAATTGTCTTTTGAAGCCAACCAATTTTGTGTCCAGTCCCACATTATGTGGCAGCAGATTATGTAACTTAATTGTCAGTTGTGTGTAAAGGTACTGAATCTCTCGCCCTTCAGGCTTGGTGGAGAACCCTGGATTCTTTAACATTATGAGAGAGGGTGACTAACCGGCTTGGGCTGTGGGAATTTGACACCCTTCCTGCTTAGGGGCTGCAAAGGTTGCAGGCAGGTGTGGTAAACAAAGCAGAGTATGCTTTGTAATTCTGGGAATCTTTTCACTTTAAAAAGATTTTTTCCCCCTAGACAATTAATTTTTGGTGGGAAAGCTGAAATGTTTAATGGAAGTTGAGCATGAAAGGCTCATTGGATTAGGCTTCTGGGCTTATTTTCAATCCGTCCTCAAAAAAACCCACCACTTCTGCTTTCCCATCTTTGCCAATCCTTTTCCTACAGGTTCCACAGTCCTATATACATGCCTGCCCTCTCCTGTGTTATGCAATCTGTGGTTTTAAATTTGTTTTTACTTTTAAAAAAAACTCCAATTCTTTGTGGAATTTAAGAAGCACTGCTGATTATATGCCCCTCCAATAAGCCTACATAAATTCCTAAATTAAAATGGAAATTTTGTGCCTGCAGGAAATTCTCTTAATATATGGTGTGTTCTTTTGTGATGTCTTTGCCATTGTGTACACAAGCCTTTTTTTCTGCACACTGGGGTGGGCTTGTGTGGTGGACTTCAGGCTGAGAAGGTGCAGAGATGACTCACTGGCGTCTCAAAAGTGTTATCCATGGGGCCAGTACAAACGCGACAGCCTCACAGCTGTAGTCATGTTCACTTCCTCTCTCCACTTCCTAGATATGAGAAGTTGCCCTCTGACTATCGTGTTCCATGCCTCCTGCCTCTGGAGAATCCCCCCATGTCTGGCCCTCTCACCATGGTGGCCAACCGCACAGCTTCCTCCACCCTGGCTTCCTTGTCTCGCTACTTCTACCACCAGCGCTGGATCTGGTGTGTGCAGTCAGGGCTGGTACCCACAGTGCCCATCACAGCCGTGGCGCAACTGCTGTCCACTCTCACAGAGTAAGTGCCCATTTCATTGCAAAGCCTGAATCTGAGCCCACCCAAAGAGCTGCGGAGGAGGAGGATAGTTGTCCTACTTAGGTTATTTCTGCCAGTGTCGGATAGATGGGTGTGACTGAGCTCTTGATGATGGGGGGGGGGTTGCATTACTTTGAGAGAGACTACGAAGGGTTGGAGTGTGAGGCATACACAGGTGAGGGTGTTGTAAGAACCTGGTAACCTGCCATAGTTTTCCTCTGGGATGTGCAGGGTTCGTCTGTCCGAGGGTTTTCATTTTGCGTCCAGTGGCGATGGAATTATCAGTATGGTGCTGGAGTTGCCCATGAAGGTAAACACGGTTTGCTCTTCCCCTTTGGTTTGATACCCTTCCTCTTGCCTCCAGTGTTGCCACATCATCGTGATCCCAGTAAGGGCTGATCTCAATCTGTGGGTGGCATGGGGTGGATGCAGAGACACCTGTGGCCAGGCCTAATGCACCTGTGTTAACTCCCTGACCCTGACATGTCGAAACCTATTTTGTGTGCCATTCTCTCAGGAGTTTTCCTGTTGGTCCTGTTTACAAGGGTGGCTGCCCCGTGACCTGCAGGCCACATCTGGCCCACCCCCCCCCCCGAGATTTTCATGGTGCTTGAAGGCCCCCCCCAAATTTGTCATTAAAACATGATTCCATGGCCCTCAGCCCCCAAAAGGCTAGTCCACCCATAATAAAGAAGGTCAGCAGGTGGAAATGGCATCCGGCTGATGCTCCTCCCATGGCCTCTGAGGAAGCGAATGAGAAGTTTCCCAGTGTTACAGCCCAGGGAGGGGCAGGAAGTTCTCCTGATAAGATCTGCCTGATGAACATCCTCCCAGTTCTGTTCTGTCTAGCCCCCTCCTCCATGGAAAGCCAACACCAAAAGAAACATTGAGCCCAGAGTGTGTGCGGGCTGGGCCAGATGTTGGCAAGTTGTACTGCTTGGCTGCTTCTCTCCTCGCCTCAGACGTGCCTTAGGAGAGAGGTGATGCAGCAGCAGGATAGGCTCACGCAGATTGTTCTTCCACAGAGTGACTCCTCAAGAGAGAGCGGCAGTGAGAAGCACAGCTGCATTGTCCAATATGTGCTGTTCCCTCCACATTCCACTTCAACCAAAGACAGGTGAGGGTAAGGGATCGCCAACCCTGGGGTCATAAAAGAAGACCTGCCACTACAGGCAGCTTGCAGGAACAGGGACTTCTGGGTGCAGCTGGAGGGTCCCCAGGAAACGTTGGGGTTGTGGATTAAACTGCCAAATATCAAACATTACCCCTTGCTTCTGGTCTGCCGCTGCTTACAGTGGCAAGGGGGCTTCTGGTTGGGAGTGCCTGGGTGTCCTTCCTACCCAGACAGGTTGCTAGCATCACGTTGTGAGAGCTCAAAGACTTTCTCTGCTAAGTACCTTTCTGGCACCCCAGATTGTGCCCATCAAAGTAAGTACTGTATGTATGTGTGAACACTGCCCCAGTCTATCTGGGCTGGAAGCCAGCTCTTCCAAGGCCTTTATTGGCAGTGCTTGTCCAGAGCCCAGAGTTCTCCAAAGTACATGTAAAGAACCAGGGGAAAGAATCACTGGCTGTGTCGTAACTGGAAGTTGATTAGCTTGCCTCAGTTTCCCTTTGCACAGCACTCTATGCCTTATAATTGTCCAGCAAAAATGTGGGGGTGGAAGTCAGCTGAACAGACTAAGAGGAATGCATAACAGCTGCACAACAAGTAGAAAGCGGATGTGCCAAACCACTGAGTGTTCCCTTGGTGTGGTATTTCTTGTATTAATACCTCATCACTCCAAGGCTACGTAGGCTTTAAAAATATTTGAGGCATACTTGTTTTCATGGCCCTGATGCCAAGCCAAAGAATGTGGAAGTGGCCTCCTTTTTGTGGGTGCCTAGTCTAGGATCCGGGACACGGGTGGCACTGTGGGTTAAACCACAGAGCCCAGGACTTGCCAATCAGAAGGTTGGCGGTTCGAATCCCCGCAACGGGGTGAGCTCCCGTTGCTCGGTCCCTGCTCCTGCCAACCTAGCAGTTCAAAAGCATGTCAAAGTGCAAGTAGATAAATAGGTACCGCTCTGGCGGGAAGGTAAATGGTGTTTCCATGCGCTGCTCTGGTTCGCCAGATGCGGCTTGGTCATGCTGGCCACATGACCCGGAAGCAGCACGCCAGCTCCCTCAGCCAATAAAGCGAGATGGGCGCTGCAAGCCCAGAGTCGGTCACGACTGGACCTAATGGTCAGGGGTCCCTTTACCTTTAGTCTAGGATCCAGAGAGAGCTGGGAAACTTGTGAGGCATTTACCTTGATGAGGCATTCTGAGAAGTGTAGACTCCATGCGTCTATCCTTAATGTTAAAAATTATTCCATCTGGGTGTAAAGCTCCCTTTCAGCTATCTAGGAAGAAAAACTTTGTCAGCCCTTCGCGCAGCCTAGTTCAGCCTAGTTTCCTTTCCACAAAGGCCCAAGGCCCATTTATGCCCCTTAAGAACATAAGAGCTCTGAGGGATCAGGCCAAAAGCCATTCTGTTCTTACGGTGACCAACCAGATGCCTATGGGAAGGCACACAAGGGCAGTAGTGCTCACCCCACTTGTGGTTCTCTGCAACTGGTACTCAGTGACATACCATGTCTGGCACTGGAAGCAGATCACAGCCATTGTGGCTAGTAGCGTCACAAGACAGGCTAAATGATGACTTTGCTTATGCGCAGTGGCCTGGCCAGGTATTCTCATCAGATGATGGGAAAGACTAGTCCCTGGACAATTCAATACTATGGGGATTCAGGCAAATAATAAGCAGAAGCCAAGGAAATGTGAGGAGCACTCACTGATGCCCAAGCCATGCTTACAATGTTTCGCTTGCTCTCCAGTTTCTCCACAGATGATGACAATGATACAGAGGTGGAAGCTATTGAGGTGGACATGGAGCTGAACCTTGTTACCGAGTGTTGGGTGGAGCCACAAAGTGGCTGTGTGAATAGTGAATCAGACAGCTGGCGACACTTACATGGCCTGTCTTACCAGAAAATTCCCAAAGCGGTACGTTCCTTTGGTGGTGAGGGTGAGGGAAAGGGAAGGCAACCTCTGGGACCATTGCCTTGCAGCGACCATGACTGACAGCTGGTATTTCCTGGCTTTTGGTCTTGGGGGCCAGAATGGGAGCTGTCCAAATGCTTTATAGGTGAGGAGCCTCTGTCATGATGATCTGTCCAGCCACCATTATTGTTTGTTGTGAAAACACTACCTTCTCCTCCTTGGGGAGAAGTTGCTTTCCCCCCCACTAGGATTTTTCTCATCAAATAATTATCTGAACATGAATTTTACTCCCATTGGAGTATATATGGAGAAGATTTGTATACCTGGTTCAAGTTTATCCTTGGCATCTCTGTGTCTTAACGGAGTGGTATTTCTGAAATGGTAAAGTCTTTGTGTTGCCAAGCCCTGCGTCTTACTTCAGATCCCTCTTCCAGCTTTACCCTCGAGATCTAATGTGCATCCATACCATGCTTGCCTTTGAGTATATCAGCCAGCTGTGCCAGAACAAGGACTGGGTCTTCCCAGCATGTGATCCAAGGCCCACTACTGCCGAAGGTGATTCTCCTAGCATGTGCTTTCTGGGCATTTTGAGATGGGGCTGTTCCTGTGGCTTGACAGAGGTTATACTCCTACTTTTTGCCGTAGGTTGTGGTGCTGGAAGCGGCTCCCGGGTACATGAAATTCCATTCCAGTTTGACCTCATGAAGCTATTGCCAAAGTGTCAGCAGATTGAAATGTCCTTCCTGATGCTGACAGGAGGTAAGTCAACTTAGGCCTGAAACTTTTGCACATTTCTCCTGTGGAAAGGGCATGGCCGGGGCTCAGTGCTTCTTGTCTCCAGAATAGCCAAAGCGCGTTAACCAAGAGTGCTTCTGGGCAATGCAGGCTATGTGTGCCTTTCTTCTGAATTACCACCGTCTACACTTCTGGGTTTGTAAACCACTTTGAGGGTATTTTCCTTACAATCATCAGTATGTACATTTTTTACATATATGTATAACACAACATAATAATATGTATAAGTATATGCACTTATATATAGGCAACTCCCAGTTTGTGTGGGGGTTGCATTCTAGGTCATTGCGCATGATGGCAGAGCACATCTAAGCCTGCCCTGTTATGCCCCCGCCCTTGCCCTATTCTGCCTCCTTTTCCTACCGCCTCCGGGATCACAGTGATGCATGCATGCATGGTCGTGCATGCTTTGAATGCGTGCAAAATGGTTGTTGCCTGTATATGTCTTCCAGTCAGATGGTGCAGGAGACCCGGTCTCTCTTTTTTAAAAAAAACTTGTATATAGGAAAAATAAGATGAAATAGTGAAACCAGTAGAATTGGAAATAAACCTCATAACGGGAAAGATTAAGGAAAGTGATGGATAATGAAAATAATAAGAAGCAAAATGTATAAGGAGATTAATATAACAGTAGTTGTAAATGAATACAGACATACAACAAGAATTGTATAAACAGGAGGATTTATTTGTTTATGGATATACTATGGACAAATATGGAAAATGAATAACAATATACAAAATGGATGAAAATAATGCAATAAAATTATATGAAAATTATATAAAAATTATATAAAAAATTATATAAAAAACCAGAAGAAGGAAGGAGGGAAGTCAGCGCTTAGGAGCAAGTATAAATGTAAAATGCAACACATTATGTGTATATGGAGTATGCAACCAGAAAACTAATAAAGATTATTGGGTGGGGGGGACTTCTTGCCATATCTGCCATTGAACATGAGATGTAATGAAGCAGTAGGAAGGGATCTTCGTTTTGAATCACTGGAATGCCTTCCAAACCCCATTCCTATTGCTTTAAGCTGGGCCAGGGAGGTTGGATGCTCTTGTCTGACTTAGTCCCACGAAGCTGTCAGACCTGCATGTGCAGTGGGTGGGTGTGCTAGGCTGAGGCAACAGAAAAATCGGTTTCCTCGGATTTTTGGTTTTCCACCTATAATAGAGGATGATGGGATCGCAAAGGACTCTTCCTTCTTGCCCAATGAAATTCTCCTCAGCCTCTTCCATGGCTGCCTCCAGCATGACCTCAGCGACAGGGAGATCATGCTATCTGGCACAGATCATATAAGCTTCATGGAGCAGGTGCTGCAGCGGGACAGAGATGGCCACCCAACCCCATTTATGCTTCCAGTGGTCCAAGGTAAGAGGACATGCATGCAGCTGTTTTTGCCTTTCTCCATTCCCTTGATGGCTTCTGACCATTTTACGTCCCTCTTAACAGAGCCTCCCAAGGCCTCTGTGCTCCCTGAACATCGGGATCCAGCCCGCACCTACCATTCTGTTGGCAGCAAAGACAGGACTACCTCTGCAGTTACACAACAGGTACAGCATCCCCTTGACCTCTGTATCAAACTGCCAAGGACCCCAGAGAGCCCCCTGAACTTGAGAGGTTCCTTCTGCTATTCTCTTCTGAAGGAGATCTTTCTTGGGGTGATCTCAGTGCATATGGGCAACAGTGAGTAGGCAACCGAATCCGCTCCAGTAGCTTGACTGAGTTGTAACAGTTCTGTCTCAATCAGTCATTATGTTTTTGTATCTAAAGGGCTATGTGAATGACTGACGAGAGAGTTATCTACCTTTGCTACCAAAAATGTGTGTCAACACACTTTGCTTGTTAAATCTGGGTGAGGAGCAGGGTTCCTATGTCAAAATGCCATGGCCATGTTCAATTTGACTTTACTGTCTTAGGCTCCAAACAATGCAGAGGGGTCAAGAGATGAGATCTTACCAGCACCTGAGGACCTCTTCCCCCTGTGGCGATGCTATGCCAAGCTGGTAAATCCACAGCATCTTTTCCTCACCTTCCTACCAGCCACATTTCCAGGTAAGGCAAACTATATCAGAAAGGGAATTGGACACCTGCCTGAGGAAATGAAGTCATACAGAGATGAGACAGGTGCTCGCCAATATTCTGTAGACTGTAGGCTGTGCCAAGGGATGCTGAATCCTGCCACAGGTTTAAATTCTCACTCTTTAAGGACTAGAAGCTTGTTGCTTTGTTTTCCTTAAGAGAACCACCTGATTGCTTTCTTGTGTGGTACAGTAGGAAGATTACGGCAGCTGCGATGTTCTGACTATGTCGGTTGCTATATATCCCATGAATGAAGCCAGATGCGATGACAGCAAATAATGTGCAATAAACTCTTACCATCTTTTCCAGACATACAGAGGTTGATGGCTCAGGGGACAGATAAATCTTCCAAAGAGCAGGAACCAACACTTTCCCAAGGAGAAAAGGAGCTGGAGGCTGCAGGGGTGCTTCCAACTGTCAGTGTTACACCAGCCAATGGTACCATCTTTGTTTTGGGCTTCCTTGCACCACAGGCAGTCTCCTGTGTTTGGAATCAGATGGGAGGTGAAGGAGATAATGGAAGTTGCATTAGGTTCTGGTTGTAGGTGTTCAGGATCATACACTTTTAGCCAAGGGCGCAAACTTGAATAATTTAAGATCCATACACAAGCATATCATTGGGAAGATGTTCATGTTTATGTCAGTCTCTCTTGAACCCTGACACAGGCTTGCTGGAGTGGGTTGGGTGAAGACCCAACCGCACCCCAGAGGATATTGGGGATGTTTACACGTGCTGGGTGGGGCTGATTGTAGGCGAACAACAGCTGCAAGGCACCAGGCTGGTGAACGTCAGTCTGTGTTTCTTGTGACTGCCAGCAGCTCTCTAGCAAGTCACCAGCAAAAGTCTTTCCTACTACCTGCCCACAAGATCATTTTAAAACTGGGAATCAATTAATACCTTCTGCAGGCAGAGCACATGCCCTTCTGCTGCAAAAGGGCAGGGGGAAGTAAAGCACTACCTGAAGTGCCTTGAGACAGAGGAAAGGGTGCACATTTCAACTGTTCTGCTCTGAGTCATGCAAGGTGCGCTGTGTGCCATGTCAAGGTGCATAGAAGGAGCACCATTTCCTTCTTGTTTGAGCTGTGAGCTTGAGGCTACTTCTCATCCTCCAAGATGTATTCCGTCTACAGAAATTGGCCAGGACTCGGGAGATCCAGACGCAGTGCCGAGAAGAGAAGGGCGTATCTCCTTCAGCCGCCAGACATCTCAGCTTGACCTGGGTGAGAGCTGCCGAGCCCGCTGCCCTGTCTATGTCTACAGCTGCTCCTTGGAGCTGTTGCGGGAGCAGATGATCAGTCCCAGGCTAGATAAGCCTCTGCGGGACATCTTTTTCAGGTGAGCTCAGGAGCACCTCTGCACTTGTTGGGCAGATCTTGGCCTTCGAGGTTGTACAGAGGCAATCACTACTCAGTTTCCAGCCGTTTGGGCAGGGATATGTATAAACTCGTGTATATTAGGCCAAGCGCTAGTATTGCAGGCAGAGCCTTAGGAGCGTGTGAGATCTGGAGGGAGAACTAAGGTGGGGGAGGAATGTGGGCCTTGTCCTAGAATCTAGATGGTCAACATTGGATGATTTTGTCTTCCAGAAGCCAGTCAGTGGAGCGCCCCACCAGCGCTCCCTGGCTAGATGCCAAGCACAAGGAATTGCTGAGTTTCTGTACCTTGCTGCAAGAGCATTCCCATCAGTGCTATGTGAAAGGTAAAGGATAGATATACCCAGGTTGGGTTGCTGTCTCCAGAGTGGAAGGAAGCTGGCTTTTCTGTTACCCCTCTGGGCCTGACTTCCTTCTGGAACACCAGGAGAAGCCCATGCAGCTGTGGCAAACTTGCAATAATTCCCCATACTTAGAGTGAACCTGATTGGCAGCTTGGTGGTATTTAAATGGGCCACAGCCTCCGCTAGCAAAATCTGCTGTGTTACTCTGCTCCCCCCCCCCCCCCCGTTCATCATTCCTGCTGCTTACCGTGTTGCTGTTTCTGGGTGAATCTGCAGGGCCAGCTAACTCTCTGATCCTCTGATTCTTTGCAGGGCTGTTCCAGAGCCTACAACAGGGCCACAGCATTAGCTGCCCTGATCTGCTCATAGCCATGGATTATTGTGAGGAGCTCTTGCAGGAGATAGACATCACGAGCTTTCTGCTTACTCTGTGCAACCACGTGCGATCCTTCTGTGAGCGCCACCAGCACCTGCCCACCAACTTGGAAGGGGAATTGACGCAGGCCCCCCGAGCGCGGGGTGTGCTAGTCTCTGTTTCCAGGTGGGATGGCTGCTTCCATATAGAGAGATCAGAATGAATTGTAGCTCTGGGGTGGCCTTGGCAGTGCTGGAAGAAGATTGTATCTTGCAGGGCTTCCCTCTGCTGGTCTTGTATGTAGTGGGTTGTAGCCTAATAGGTTCCTTCATCCATGGCCCCCAAATGTCAGAAGTTTGCCAGAGTCCCATTCTGCGCACTAAAATGGCTCTCCCTCTGTAATGTTCCAAGCAGGATTCTGATTCTGGGGCCATGCAAGGCTCTGTACGGGGAAGGGAAAAGCACAACCAAGTCAAATGCACATAAGCAACAAAGAGGGCTTGCGGACACTTTAGATCAGGGATGGGTTTAAGCTTTTTCAGAGCTGTTTTTAATAGGGTTCCTTATTTATTTTTTAAATATTTCTATTTATTGCATGTTTTTAGTTGTGTCTGTTTTAATTTATGTTGTGAGCCTTGTGGGCTGCATTGGAGAAAGGCAGGGCTATACATAAAATAAATAAATAAATAAAATTGGGTAGGTGTCAGTCTATAATGTCGATTGGCCTTGGTTGAATTATTGAATATCCAGCCTTTTGTTTTCAGTCAAATAAGCAGTCAAATAAGGATCAAGACTGAAGCTGGGCAAGGAGTCAGATTACCAGGTCACCCAGTTCATGTGCATTTTTGTAATTGCTATACTCAAGGAATTAATTTGCATCTCTCATTCCGTCATTTAAAGAATTTCACCTCCTTCCCCACCTTTTTTAATTAAAAAAAAGGCTTTTAAGTTTGTTCGGGTTCTTTTTGCCTGTGGAAAATGAGCTTGCAAAAAAGAAGTGTAAACAGTGCAGGATAAAATCTCACAGGGCACAGTTGGGCTGCGTGGAATTTCCAGCAGTCAAGGAGCAGCATTTAAAAGCTTTGCATAGCTTGCAGGAATAGAATAAATTATGCAAAATAAGCAAATAATTGCAGAGTCTCTTAACATTTGAATGATCTCAATATATAGTGCGGATATGTTTATGCAGATCAGATGGTCCTTGTGTATTTCCTTAACCTATCAAGGGCAAAGATTACTTACAGTCATAACTTGGTGCAGAAAAACTGATTCTTTGAACAGCAATCTCATATTTTTTTCCCAGGGGCAACAGCTATTCCAGTTGTTTTCACTGAGTGGCATGTAAAAGCAAATGCAGTAAATGTCACTGCAAAAAATGAGGAAGGACATATATTTTGTAGGAGAACGAGATTCTGTAACCCAAAGTATAAATGATCCCAGGCTGACTGCCACATCCCTCTGCACATGAAGAAGATAACTCAAGCAAACCTGTAGAAATGAAGGAATTTGTGCCTCTGTAGTGCAGTAGAAGAGAGCAGGAAGGTTTGGCTTGCAAACTGAAAATGGGGCAGCCAAATGGAACTAGAATGAGAAAGGAGAGGCACTGCGCCAGTTTAAAACAGTACAATTAATAAAACCGATATAGGAACACAATATCACAGGTGTAACTGATATTTATAATCTGTGGAAAAGGACAAGCCATATGCCAACCATGAATATGACCTATGAAAGCAGGTGCCACAAACTAACACCACCACCCCCTTTCACCAGAGAAGCCCCAAGTGAGATGGATTGGTTGATGGCCTGTCTGTCTTTCCCCCAGAACCTAAGGCAAGGCAGCTCACAAAAATTAAAGCAAAAACCATCTTTACACTCCCATGTTCTCTATGAGCTCTTAGAAAGGCTTGTGGTGCAGCAAGCCACTCCAGCTTTCTGGTTTGTGGATGCATAAATAAGTAGGAAGGCTGAGCACATCTAGCTACAGTAGAGATTTATTAAATCACTCTTTTCCAAGTGCCCTGAACTGGAAAACTGTGGTTTTAAGGATTCCCTAGAACAGGCATGTCCAAAGTCCGTTTCGGGGGCCTAATCTGGCCCGCCGGTCGGTTTAATCCGAACCCTGTGGCAGTTTAAAAGGTCAACAACTTTGGTCGGCCCTCACGGCCCTTCACTTCATCAAATCTGGCCCCCTTTGAAAAAGGTTTGGACAACCTGCCCCAGAAGTTAAGATTGGATTATATCCTGGTTTGTAGGGAGTCCTTAAACCAGAGGTTCCCAGTTCAAGCATAATGGGAAAGAGTGTCTGCATCCTTTTCCCCACCCACTCTTTCAACATTTTATATTTCCAACTCCAGGTAAATTACATATGAAACTGAACAAATCAATAAAGTTACAATGAATAAGTTTAATTACAATAAACATAGTTTTATTATTCAGCTTATTAAAACACATTTAATTGATTGCATATCAGGCACTACAACTCACCTTCCTTCACTATTTGCATTACTGCCTTCCACCAGTTATTCTTCCTCACACTTTCTATTTGGCTGAATCAATAAATGCGCATTGATCTGCATTTAAGGCGTTTATCCATTAATCCTCCCCTAATCCCTTCATAGCACATAGGTTCTTTTAAAAATCAATCGACTAAACTTCCATCAAATTAGTTTTAGACAGGTTTGATAGAACCGTAATTTAGATGATTTTTGAGATTTTCCTCCCATCTCTAAATGCTATAAAATGGCTCTCTGAAAAGTGTGGCCTGAAGGGGGCATTTAGGGGCGAGGTATATATGTAATTATTTTGTTTTGTTAGTTGGTTCATTCATTTTGACAGGAGGAGAGGATTGGAATGCCCATGCAGGTGAACCAAGAGCATACGCTATTTATTGGCCACACTTAAGGCTGAGCAATCTGATTCAAACACAGTATTTTATGCTCGTGTGTTCATGGTCAGAACTGGCTATACTTGTGGAGTGAATCTGTGAGCAGGGCCCTAGATTTCTGCTGCGGTTCAGTTCACAGACCCAGCTCCAATAATTCCAATTTTTTTTTTTTGCACATGAAGCAGTTCTATGTGCTCCTGTGCATAACTCTTTACAGTGGTACCTCGGGTTAAGTACTTAATTTGTTCCAGAGGTCCATTCTTAATCTGAAACTGTTCTTAACCTGAAGCACCACTTTATCTAATGGGGCTTTCTGCTGCCGCTGCACGATTTCTGTTCTCATCCTGAAGCAAAGTTCTTAACCCAAGGTACTATTTCTGGGTTAGCGGAGTCTGTAACCTGAAGCGTATGTAACCTGAAGTACCACTGTATTTCTGACCCATTGGGGATCTTAGGATGTATGGGGGAATAGAGGCATGTAGGCTGCTTCTGACTGAGGAGCAGGGGAGTCAAGGTTGCATTATTGGGAGCACAAGTAGACAGAGCTGCTTGTGACTGACTTCACTCTTCCTTGATCCTGCTGTGCAGTGCTGAGACGGAGGATTTTAGTGAGCCAGAGTCCCATGTTTCGGCCTGCCCTCCCCAAGAGCCCAACCCTAGCTGCTGTTCAGAGTTCCCCCTCTCTGTGCTAAAGAGCAGCCAGCCTTGCCAGGAGCACCCGGACTTGCACAGGATCATCCAGGTAAGGAGAAAAGTGCTTCCTCTGGGTGAGGTGAGAGGGTAGCTTTGATGGCCCAAGTATGTTTCCCACTGTTCCTTCTTCCCGTTCTAGGAAAAGTTCTTGGAGATTGGCAGCTTGCATTTCAAGCCAGTGCCGTCCAATCCTCATTATTACTTCTACTGCCCTCCTTCTGCCAAAAAAGAGGTAGGGGGATATGCTTGTATCTTTGCCTCCTTGCCCTGGGAGGCTCCTTTAAGAGGGTCTGGAAGGCTGTATAAGAGCCAAACTTGGAAGGATGTGGCACCCAGACTTGATGCACGTTGCACATGTGGCTTCTTGTCTCTGTTTTAGGAGGAGGCCTCTCGGGACCATACAGATAGGAAAGGTAGTGAAGACGTGGAAAGTTCAGAAACTGAACTGGCGGCCGATGAAGGTAAGGGAAACTCTTCCTCACTCTGCTGTTCTGAGGACTGCTGTAATGATTGGAGATGCATTGGCACTTGTAATCTAGTGATATTGGATTTCGTTTTTTAAACCCTTAAGTGGACTAAGGAAATTTTATGTATGCATATGTGCTGGGGAGAGTGCAAGAGTCCTTGAGGACCAGTGCACTGTTTCCCCCTGGAGCTCAGCAAACCATAGAGCAGGTATGTGGTCATACAGATATTCCTGGCCCCCACAGTGTAGCATCCATGGCCGAGGGGTGTTCATTAGGTTTGTTGGGAGTCCATCAACATCTACAGATCCCTGCTATCAATGCAGGGGAGAGAAGCGTGGAGGATCCTAGCTTTGAGCTTTCTGGAATAGTTGAGACGAAGGAATTGCTAAGATTAGGTCCCTCCTTTTGGCTAAGAGGCACCCCAGTTCTCCCAAGCTGCAAATATTTTGCATAGATTTCTAGTCCATAGAGCTAGCTGTATAGTTTCAGCTTTCCTAGAATTGCTTGTTTCTAATTTAAGAGGTTTAAGAACTCTCAAGTGAACTCCATTCACAATATGTCCCGTAGTCCATGGTGAGGACCATGCAACGTCCTCTTTGGCAGCCAGCCAGCTAGAGCCCAGGTACCTTACGTTGCCTGGGCCTGAGTCTTTATCAGCATTCTTGCAACCAGGAGAGGGGACATTGTCAGAAAAGAGTGCAGGATTGTCCAGAGGGAGGTTTTCACAATGCTTCATAGAATCATAGAATTGGAAGGGACCATGAGGGTCATGTAGTCCAACCCCCTGCAATGCAGGAATCTTTTTGCGCAACATGGGGGTTTGAACCCATGTCCCATGACCCTGAAATTCAGAGTCTTGTACTCTTACCCACTGAGCTGTCCTGCTTGCGGCCTGTTGTACTGCCAGGCCTTTACTGTTGCACTGAAATTTAAAAAGGCCAGCTTTGCCTTCTGCATGGGAGAATGCGCATCCAAGCTCGGACTAATATTCATTACCACCTCTCTTAAAAAAATAAAAATCAATCCATTTACTTAT